>NW_003852417.1:2075010-2078706 GCF_000181295.1 Otolemur garnettii
CCTGAGTAAAGTGTCATGGCACCATAGCTCATAGCAACCTCAAATTCTTGGGCTTGAGCAATCCTCTTGCCTCAGCCCCCTGAGGAGATGGGACTACAGGTATGAGTCACTACATCTGGCTAATTTTTCTATTTTTACTAGAGACAGGATCTTGATCTTGCTCAGGCTGTTCTCGAACTCCTGAGTTCAAGCAATCCACCTACCTCAGCCTCCAGAGTGCTAGGATTACAGGTGTAAGCCACCACGGCCACTGGCCATCAGACTCTTCTTTACGAAATAAATAAATAAATGACTCTGGATACCAGGTAGGTAACTAACACCATAGGGATAACAGTAAAAAGAGACTGGATGAATTGTTGCAAAAAACCATCTTGCCATACCAAGATACTTTTCGGGAGAGAGCCTATTCCAAGCTCTGCATAAAACTAGGTTAACCTAGCAGCATAAAGTATGTTACTGGCCTCTGACAGGTTACAATGTTGGTGTGTAACATATTTAAGCACAATTAATATATGTAAATACATAATTTGTGCAGGGCATATATAATAATTTAAAATGTGATTTTAAAATAAAATTTTATTCTATTATCAGTAGAATCCTGAAGCATCTTCTCCAATCCCTAGAACACTAGAATGATTTGAAAATCCTTATGCTGTACTATTGATAGACTGACTTTGCACCTCCCTGGGGCTCACTTCATCATCAATCAGGAGCTTAGGAAAAAGAAGCATTTATTAAAATCTTTGATATCTGCTGCTATCTTGATGAATGTTTTTAAGCAAACCATTTTTGCCTCAAAATTATTCATGCATTAAAAAGGAGGCTAATGATACTGTCCCTGGGATGTTCCACAGGCTTATCAAATGCAAAAATACCTCAAGCTGAACCCTTCATCCTCCCCTCCAGGTCTGTTGTCTCCACCCCCTCTCAGGAAATTACATTATTGCTGGGAGAAACCAGGAAATCATCCATTCTTCACTGTCCTTCCGTCCCACCCAATCAAGAACCCAGACCCACTGAATACTCCACCTGAAGAGTTCCTGAACCCAGCTCTTCGGCAGGGCCCCACACCATCACTAGACTTTTATCATATACTTTGTTTGTTTGAGACAGTGTCTCACTATGTCACCCTCAGTAGAGTGCCGTAGCACAACAACTGGTGATTTTTTTGTTGCAGTCGTCATTGTTGTTCAGCTGGCCCTGGCCGGGTTTGAACCCGCCAGCCTGGGTGTATGTAGCAGGCGCTGTAACCACTGTGCTATGGGCGCCGAGCCATCATACACATTTTTTTTAGTATCTGATGAATGTGATGAAACCTCGACCTTTAACAATGCACACATACACAAAGATTGGCATACAACTTAAGGAACTCACAAACCTGAAGATAACTCCATGGAGGAGAGACCCTACCCCTCTAAATCTACCACCACACTTCAGCCAAAATGATTAAAATGGTTTATTTCGAACACATATCTGATGCCACTAGCCTGCTTAAACCTCTTTCACTGGTTCCCCAGCGTCAGAGACTGAAGCCAAAGCTCTTGGGCAGGACGTGCAAAGTGCTGGGCTACCTCCCTTTCCAGGCTGATCAAACCACAGCTCTTAGGCTCTCAGGAATGCAAAGCTTCAGGAGGTTCTCAGCAGGCACCAGGCTCCCTGTAGCCCTGCTTTGCTCCTGTACTCCCTCTGCCTGCAAAGCCCTTCACCTTTTAGCCACTTGGCTACCTCTCACCTCTCAGAACTCATTTCAAGCTGCTTCTCTTCTAGAAAGCCTTCCTTGGACCTCTATGTTGGGCTAAGGGACCCACAGATGGAGGGCACACCCCGATCACAGCATGACAGTCTGCTACGGTCTCCTTGGAACTATCTCACTATCCAAAGTGCAGGCTCATCAAAGGCAGTTACTCACCACTGCACATGCAGGGCGCAGCGCCGCCTGGCAGAGGACATGCTTAACGACCCTGAACTTCTTTGGAGGTGACACCCAAATAACAACTCCCATGCACCACAACACACCTGCCACGTGTCATGCACTGGGTGCTACAGATACCTACAACCGGCTCTGACCAGCAACAGTCCGGTACGGCAGTCCCTTCCAAATCAGGAGGACAGAGAACCAAGGGATTCAGTCACCTGTCTAAAGTCACCAGGTAAAGAACGGATGAGGCCAAGTTTCGGACGTAATAGAGGTGGCTCCAAAGCGCTCCCCAGATACCGCTGCTTCACAACGTGTTTGTCACTGTCACGGAGTGCCGGCCACGTGCTGGGTGCGGAGGATGTGACAGTAAACCAGGCTGACACAACCCCCACCCTAACGCAGCCGGGAGAAGGCTGAAGCTGCGCAGAGAAAGGGCGAGTACAAAACAGGAGCGCGCTTCAAGTCTCGCCTCCCCACTGGGGGCCAGACTCCGCAGGTCCGGCCTAGAAAGCCAGCCCCGTGGCTCGGTGGCTGCCACCCCGGCGCCAATACCCGAGTGGCAGGGCCAGATCCGATCCCCTGGCGCCACAGGGGCGGCGGCCCTCAGTCACTCCAGCGCAATCCTCCACCTCCTACCCGCGTCCGTCCCCGGGGCTTTGGGGGCGAAGGCGGATCCCCGAGGACACCGTGGGGTCCCCCACGGCCCCACCCATCCGTCCCGGCTGCGGCCACCGCCCTCGGGGCCGCGTTCCCGCCAGCACGCGCTAGCTTGGCCCCGGTGGGGCAAGGGCCAGGGTCGCTCACCTCGCGGCCGCGGACCCATCCCTGGGGCCGCCTGCGCTTCGTGGGGAGTTGGAGAGCCTCAGCCTCCGGTGCCCGGGCACCTAGCCCAGTCCCTTACTCCAGCGCCAGCTTTTCCAGCCCGCCTCCCACGTTCACCGGGCCCCGCCTCCGACACTTGGCGCAGGCGCAGTCTTCACAGTCCGAGCTGGGTTCCCGGACTCGGTGCCGGGGGGAACCTCGCAGCCGGGTTCCCCGACCGGAAGTCGAGGGGAGGCGCCAAGTGCGGCGGGCTCCGGCGTGCCGGAAGTTGTGCTCTAAGTGAAGGGTTTTTTTCCTCCTTTTTTTGCTGGTGGCTGTGCTTTCAATTTAGAAAGACTCGGGTGGTCTGTTCTTCACTACGGCTTCACCCTCAGATTTCCGGGATGTCTGCGATTCCTGCGGAGGAGAGCGACCAGCTGTTGATCCGACCCCTGTAAGGGACCAGCGGGAGAGGGAGGGAAGCTACGGGCTGTGCGAGCGGCGAGGAGGGGTAGCCCGCGCGGCCGGCCTCCCCGGCGCCGCCCCAGCCGGCCCCCCAGCGGGCCGCAGCTGCCCGCCCTGGGTCCGCGGCCGCCGGCCAGGCCTCTCGGGCTCAGGGGGTTCGGTTGAACGGAGCTGGCTTTTTCTTTAATGTCAGGGGAGGGTATGTTAGAGTTGGGAAGGAGAATGTTTTCGGGTCCCTGGGCGCCTTGGTATCAGCTAAAACGTGTTGTCAGTTACCGCCAACACGACTCTCTGCGCATCAGGTCGGACCGGGAGGCAACCGGTGATGCTGATGAGCGACCGGCTGGGAGGAGGAGCTGAATGAGCCTGTAAGCGTGCAGGGAAGAACTAAATGTGTTTCTTAAAACCTCCAGGACGTTGGCTTGGCGCCTGTGGCTTAAGCAGCTAAGGCGCCAGCCACATACACCTAAGGTGGCGGGTTCAAATCCAGCCCGGGCCCGCCAAACAACAAT
>NW_003852417.1:2078793-2086757 GCF_000181295.1 Otolemur garnettii
CTTGAGCCCAGGAGTTGGAGGTTGCTGTGAGCTACGATGCCACAGCACTCTACCCAGGGGGATAGCTTGAGGCTCTATCTCAAAAAAAAAAAAAAGAAAGAAAAGAAAAGAAGAGAAAAGAAAACCTCCAGGATGTGAAAGAGAATAAATTAGGGATTTGCTATGAGTTTCAGCCTGCTAAGCTCAGACTCTTAATTAGCAAAGCGGGGAGTTGGAGAAGAGGACGTGCAGAGGTGTTAGGGACAAAAATCTCAGCCCTTGGTTGACCATAGGAGATTGGTCTTTTTGTGGAGATGGCCTTCAGCACTCTGGAATGCTGCTGAAGGGGAGAGAGAACTGTGAGAACTTGAATTCCTATAGAGAGCAATTTGAATCCATAACATATTGATATTGTTAGATAATTATTTGGTACCACATGAATGTAGTATACATTTTACAAAAGGTAGGTAGTATCTCCCTTACACATTCATTCAAAAGGCTTCACTGAGCACTTACTTGAGTCATAGCCCAAGGTTTCTGCTGCTTAGTTCACACCTGTCATCTCTTCCTGTGTTCAACAAATACTGAGGAACTGTCAAGCACTGCACCAGGCTTGCGGATACAAATAAGATAGAGGGCTGAGTTAATTGCTTTCACCAATTGGAGGGAACTACAGTGCAAAGTGGGAAGTACTGGAGAGACTTTGGAGTAACAGGAGATCATTACTTCAGAGTGATACTTGAAGTCGAGTGCCTACTTTACCACTTATTAGGACAACAGCCTCACTAAACCCATTTCCTCATGTGAAAATACTGTAACAGCACTTGAGTAAAAATCATGGCAGGTGCCTAGTGAATGATACTAATATAAGAATGCAGGAAGGCATTGCACTGAAGTTTCTAGCAGATGGAGGAGGGGGATAGCTCGTGCATCCTGCAAAATGTGATGCTTGAGCTGAGTCCTAAAGAATGAGTAGGAATTAAAGACAGTGTAGGGGCCAGGATGTTCCAGGCAAAGGAAGTGGCACATGGGAAAGTGAGAGTGGTCACAGCTTGTGGACAGATTCCTCATGTCTGCAGCTAAAAGGTTAGCAGATGAGATGGAACAAGCTATTGATGTCCAGTTTATGAAGTACCTCATGTGCGTATTAAGGAGTTTGGGTCTTTATTGGGTCGATTATATGGAGGCAACAAAGAATTTTATTTATTTATTTTTATTTTTTTTGAGACAGAGCCTCAAGCTGTCCCCCTGGGTAGAGTGCCATGGCATCACAGCTCACAGCAACCTCCAACTTCTGGGCTCAAGTGAGTCTCCTGCCTCAGCCTCCCAAGTAGCTGGGACCACAGGCGCCTGCCACAGTGCCCGGCTATTTTTTGTTTGCAGCTGTCATTGTTGTTAGGCGGCCCAGGCTGGATTTGAACCCGCCACCTTAGGTGTATGTGGCTGGTGTCTTAGCCACTTGAGCCACTGGTGCCAAGCCAGCAACAAAGAATTATAAACAAGCATGGGATATCGTGGAAATTAGGTTGTGACAGGCGTCCTCAAACTACAGCCTACGGGCCACAGGCAGCCTGCCTAGGACATTTATCCGGCCCTCTGGGTGTTTTTGCCAACACTGCCTGTCCTGCTTAGCAGCTGACTCGTCCAGGGGCCCGCAGTCCGGCCCTCCAACATTCTGAGGGACAGTAAACTGGCCCCCTGTTTAAAAAGGTTGAGGACCCCTGAGTTATGAGAATGTCACTCCTAGAAGCAGGTAGGAGATGAAAAGAAAGGATAAAGTGGGGAGATTCAGTAGGATGTATTCCAAATAATCCAACTCTAAGCAGTGGGAGCCTGTAATGAGTGAAATGAGTGTTTCAAGAGAGTTCAAAAGTGAAATCTTCAGGGTTTTGTAACTGATAAGATGTATCTGAAGGGATGGTTGTGGGAAGGAAAGACAGGGCAGAGAGGAGTGTTAAGATGACTCAGAGTCCAAGATTGGGCAGCTAAAAAACGGTTGTGTCCTTCACTTTAGCAGTATAGGATATGGGGCAGGTCTAGAGTAAATGTAGGAGTTCCATCATTTTGTAACAGCTTTATTGAAACATACTTCACATGTAACACAACTCATTTAAAGTGTATGATTCCCAGAGTTGCACAACCATCACCACTGCCTAATTACAGAACATTTTCATCACTCCAGAAAGAAACCTTGTACTTACCAGCGGTCATACACAATTCCCCAGTCCTAGGAAACACCAATCTTTTTCTTCTCTATAGATTTGTGTATTCTGGACATTTCATATAAGTGGGATCAGAAAATATGTAGCCTTTTGTCTCTGGCTTCTTTTGCTTCATTTCCAAGATTCATAATTTAGAAGTTTTATTTATACAATAGATACTTCTTGAGATATAATTTACTACATGTCCTGCACTGTAGCAATACAGCAGTGACCAAGATAGACACTATTTCTGTTCTTAATGCTGCTTTCATTTTAGTAGTGAAAAATCTGCCATGAATAGATGCAATAACTTCTTGAAATCATAAGTATTTTGATAAAATCATGCTAGACTATAGCTTGTTGTGAAGGACAAATTAGAGGAGGTAATCAAGGGAAACCCTCTGAGAAAGTGACCTTTGAACTGAGACCCAGCTGATAGAAAGGAAACAGTCCTGCCAACGTCTGAGGGCAGAACATTCCAGGAAGAAAGGTGAGCAAATGCAAGGGTATTGTGAAAACTCCCTTGGCATATGGAATATGTGTCCCTGGGAGATATTCGGGAGATATCTAATGTCAGGTGTGTAAATATGGAAAGAAGTAGAGACAAAGGTGTGGGCAGTTTGGTAAATGAATTTGAGGAATTGATTTAGGTGATGACCTATGCCTCAAATGAAGAAGGTAGAGGGTTGGAAAATTTGGGAAAGGGTAGAAAGTTTGAAATGGTTGCTATGGAAACTAGAAGAGAAAACTGAGCTAGGGACACTTAAGAGGGAATATCAAGAGTCACATAAAGTGGAAGGCTGGGGTATCTGTAAAAATTAAAATTTGTTTTTTATTTTTTCTTCATCAACAGCGTAGGAGGTAGGATCTCAGTTGAGGACAAATCATTTTCATGTTTTATCTCCTAGTAAACTGTCTTCCTTGAAGTCACGGTCCACTTATCTCAGGCACTTAATATAGCAGTTGGCAAATACAGAGGGTGCCAAAAAAATGTATACACATTTTAAGAAAGGAAAAAACTATTAAATTTTTAATACTCAAGTCATGTTTGATTTCTGCAATTATAAGAGGCACTCAAGGTGACTGGTATTAATCTTTTGTTAGCAGTGTCTGTTGAGTATTACAGTTTTAATAGTTTCTTCTTAAAATGTGTGTACTTTTTTTGGCACTGTAGAAACTGCTTAATGTTGAATGACTGAGTGTACTGTGAACTAAAATGGTTGGAAAAGGCATCAAAGAAGGTGAAGGATTTGAAAAACAGGTGAAGTTTAACTTGAAGGGTGCTTTGTGATCGTTGGAAATTATGGCCGCTTTATTCATGTAAGAAGAAATGAAAACTGTTTAAGTACTGCTATTAAAATACATTGAAAAGGCTCAGCGCCTGTGGCTCAAGTGGCTAAGGCACCAGCCACATACACCTAAGGCGGCGGGTTCAAATCCAGCCTGGGCCTGCCAAACAATAATGACGGCTGCAACAAAAAAATAGCCAGGCATTGTGACGGGCGCCTGTGGTCCCAGCTACTTGGGAGGCAGAGGCAGGAGACTCGCTTGAGCCCAGGAGTTGGAGGTTGCTATGAGCTGTGATGCCATGGCACACTACCCAGGGGGACAGCTGAGGCTCTGTCAAAAAAAAAAAAAAAAAAAAAAATTGAAATAACACAAGGTGAAAGAAAAGGGACTGAAAGTATGAATAAGTGCTCTATTTTATAAATGTGTAATATGTTAAAGAAGATGACAGCATTTTGGGCAGCGCCTGTGGCTCAGTGGGTAGGGTGCCGGCCCCATATACCGAGGGTGGTGGGTTCAAACCCAGCCCCAGCCAAACTGCAACAAAAAAATAGCCGGGCATTGTGGTGGGCACCTGTAGTCCCAGCTACTTGGGAGGCTGAGGCAGGAGAATTGCCTAGGCCCAGGAGGTGGAGGTTGCTGTGAGCTGAGTGACGCCACAGCACTCTACCAAGGGTGATAAAGTGAGACTCTGTCTCTATAAAAAAAAAAAAAGAAGATGACAGCATGTTGAAGTACTTGTGGCTCTATACTTAAGTGCTAATTCCAAAGTATTATTACATAATCTGCATGACTGCTAGTTGGCATTTAAAATACCATATTAAATGGTATTAATAAAATTAATACCAAATCATCATTTAAACCTAACATTGAGAAGATTAAACTTCACCTTTGGGCTTCTTGGATCTGTACGACCTTGTCTCAC
Organism: Otolemur garnettii; assembly: GCF_000181295.1. Classification (NCBI taxonomy): domain Eukaryota; kingdom Metazoa; phylum Chordata; class Mammalia; order Primates; family Galagidae; genus Otolemur; species Otolemur garnettii. Next base: position 2,083,186 of record NW_003852417.1, read on the forward strand.
AGTTTTAGCAACTGCAAAATCCCTGCCCTTCCAAAGATGACGTTTCCTCCTTTCCTGCATTGATGTTGTTCTTCCCTTGTAATTTTGTAGAACTCTCATATGCCTCAAAATTTTTAAATGATTACTGTCACTAAATGGGACATACTTTAAACTATAAGAAAGATTGAATTTTCTGAGCTTGGATTTGGTTTTTTAATCATTTTTACTTCTCACCATGAATGTTTACAGGGGAGCTGGTCAAGAAGTAGGAAGATCATGTATTATTCTGGAGTTCAAAGGAAGAAAAATAATGGTAATTATTATTTTTGTAGTTGGGTTAATAGTATGGCTCTATCTGTAATGGGTGTTAGATCTTTTCTGGTAGCTTAGTTATCTGTTTTGCTCCTAGAAAAATATTATAGTGCATGTAATTTATGCTGTTTTATGTTAGTGAGAAAAACTAAATCAGTACTTACTAATTTGACAAAAGATTAAGTAGATTAAGAAGATATCTTATAAGATTGTAAAATTATCAACTAGATCTGCTGAGCTATGGTTTCTTCAAAGTCCCGCTTCCACTTTTGGAGGATTGAGCCAACCTAACTGCTCTACCACCAGTGGAAGATCCCAAGGAACTGACTGCCCCAAACACATGCAGAGCTCTAGCCATTCCCATGTAGCATGTGGTGATGGAGCTTTGGCTTGAGAGCTGGATACCCAAATAGCATCAGGGCCCTGGCCTCGGGGAGGTCACTCTGTTTCCCTGTGCCTGAAAAGTAGAAGGAATGGACCAGATGGTTTCTAAGGTACTCATTAGAAAGGCAGCTCATTGGTTCATATTCCTTTGGTTCCTCTTCTCAGGTTCTTCCAATCTTAAAAGAACAGGTATATGTCAGTGTAGTCATTTATTATATTAATTTGGCAGTAATGCCCTACAAAATAAGTACATCTCTTTTTTTTTTCTTTGTGACAGAGTCTCACTCTGTTGCCCTAGGTGGAGTGCCATGGCATCATAGTTGACAGCAACCTCAAACTCTGGGACTTAAGCAATCCTCTTGCCTCAGTCCCTGAGTAGCTGGGACTACAGGCATGCACCACTACACCTGGCTAGTTCTTCTGTGTTTAGTAGAGACTGGATCTCACTCTTGCTCAGGCTTGCCTGGAACTCCTGAGCTCAAGCAGTCCCCCTGCCTCAGCCTCCCAGGGTGCTGGGATTACAGGCATAAGCCACCGTGCCTGGCTAAAATAAGTAAATCTTTAACGACTGACTTAGGAATTTGTCCCCTAATGCCTTAAAATATTTAAATTACTATGATCAGGGAAGCTTCTCATTTCTAATTATTATCTTCTCACAATAGGCATATCTGATTGTAGTATATCTATGAACTTTTAAAGTGCCCACCATCTACTAATATCAGAGTTCTGGAAAAAGAATTCATTTATTGTTAGGGTGACTAGCAAAGAATCTAAAAAGAAGATGTCTTATGTTTTGCATCTTGTGACCCCAAAGATGAGCTGTATTTTTAATTTGGGAAGTTAGAATTGTTTATGGCATATTTGCCATATTTAATAAGAGTTGTGTTCCAAGTGCAAATGTTTGGAATCCATCTTGGTTATGTGAATGGTGGGTCACTTATAATTATTGTCTGTTCTATGGATGAATTTTAGTAAATGTGCATACTGTGATCTTTTTTCCTGTCTCTTTTAGTTGGACTGTGGGATCCATCCTGGCCTAGAAGGAATGGATGCACTTCCTTATATCGATTTAATTGATCCAGCAGAGATTGATCTCCTATTAATTAGTCAGTAAGTTTTGTCCTTTGATAACAACACTGTTTTTTAAGAACTTTTACTGTCAAGATCATTCCTTTTTTATTTTTTTTGCTATTGCTCTAGGTAGAGTGCTGTGTCATCACAGCTCACAGCAACCTCCAACTCCTGGGCTTGAGCAATTCTCTCGCGTCAGCCTCCCAAGTAGCTGGGACTACAGGCACCCGCCACAACACCCACCTATTTTTTGGTTGTAGTTGTCATTGTTTGGCAGGCACAGGACAGATTTGAACCCGCCTGCTTTGGTGTATGTGGCTGGTGCCATAGCCACTTGAGCTACAGGCACTGAGCCAGTCAGGATCATTCTTGATCAGATTTTGAGGTTTGGGTTTTCTAAAAGTATTTTCTACTAGGGAGCTTATTGCAGACATCTGCATCTAAGCCAGCACTCTATAGTGCCACCACAGGCTAGACAAGCTACTCTGGAAAACTTACTACCTCCAGATGAAAGCAGTGAAGAAGTGAGAAGGAGATACCTTGGACTGTAAAACATGAGAACAAGAAAGTGCTTTCTCAGGGTGTCACCTCGAGGTCACTATCTTGCCATATTCTAAAAGTACTTCATTTAAAAATAGTGGCAGGTTTCATCTTGATTCCGCTAAAGTATTTATCGTAATTCTAGCTTCCAACGGTAGTTTTGGGCATATTCTTCCCTCTTTAATTACTCACTAATATGGTCAGTAAGTGGGTTCCAAACAAGATAAGTTCAGCGGGTTTGTTCTTAAGTTGAATTTGTTCCAACTTACCTGTAAGTTGGAACACGTAACATTCACCTATTACCTGTAATAGTCTCCATAAGTGTGAATTATACATAAGATGTTTGTAACTCAGGGATTGCCTATAAAGTTTTTTGTTGTTCAAACTTTATTTTTTTAATTTTTTTCTTTTTTTGAGACAGTCTCACTCTGTTGCCCAGGCTAGAGTGCCCTGGAATCCACCATAATACCTGGCTCATTTTTCTATTTTTAGTAGAGGGGGTCTCATTCTTGCTCAGGCTAGTTTTGAACCCCTGAGCTCAAGCTGAGCCTTTGCCTCCCAGAGTGCTAGCAATATAGGCATGAGCCACTCTGCTCAGCCTACAAAAAACCCCCTTTAAATCTTTTTCCTATACTAGAAAAATATGTATTATTTTTTCCTTCTGCACATACCTACTTTTGGTTTTCTCAAAGTATCAGTATATAGTTGTTAGAGAATTTTTTTTTTTTTTGAGGCAGAGTCTTAAGCTGTCACTGTGCGTAGAGTGTTGTGGCATCACAACTCACAGCAACCTCCAACTCTTAGGCTTAAGATATTCTTTTGCATCAGCCTCCCAAGTAGCTTCGACTATAGGCACTCGCTGTAATACCTGGCTATGTTTTTTGTTGCAGTTGGCATTTTTGTTTTAACTGGCCCAGGTGGGTTCAAACCTGCCAGCCTTGGTGTATGTGGCCCGCGCCTTACCCACTGAGCTACAGGTGCTACCCAAGAATTTTTTTGTACAGTAACAGTTTCTTTTTTTCTTTTTTTTTTTTTTTTTTTTTTGCGGTTTTTCGCTGGGGCTGGGTTTGAACCCGGCACCTCCAGCATATGGGGCCAGTGCCTTACTCCTTTGAGCCACAGGTGCCACCCCAGGCCAGTTTTTCCAAAGGGTTTTTTTTTAAAAATTGGTCTTATAAAATTAACTTTAATTCCTTAATATATTCTGGACACTTTTGGAAATGCTAGTCTAGCCAAAGCCTTAGTAAAATAATCAGTATTTTTATTAGGTTCTATAGAACAAAACA
>NW_003852417.1:2087534-2092155 GCF_000181295.1 Otolemur garnettii
AACTCCTGGGCTCAAGTGAGTCTCCTGCCTCAGCCTCCCAAGTAGCTGGGACCACAGGCGCCCGCCACAGCACCTGGCTATTTTTTGGTTACAGCCATCATTGTTGTTTTGGCAAGCCTGGGCTGGATTCGAACCCTCCACCTTAGGTATATATGGCTGGCGCCTTAGCCACTTGAGCCACAGGTGCCAAGCTGCCCATTTTGTGTTTTTATTGTGTTTTTTAATTTTAGAATCCTGCTCCTTATGTTGAATATTTTGTTTTAAAATAAAGTGCTCTCTTTTTGTTCACAAGAATGTCAATGAATTATTAATTCATTAACAAAGTCATTAAATGCCCATTTTGTGTCTAGCATGTTCCTGACTGAAGTCTTCATGTAATTTTTATATTCTTTTCAATCTTTGTCAAACTTACGTGAACTTTATGATAGAAATAGTCTAAATAGGATTTCGTAATTTTTAAAAAATTTAAAACTAAATGCATTATTCAGCAGTATATATTGAATTCTTATTTTGGATTATTTGATCAGAGAAAATTAAATTAACTGTCTTAAGTGAAAAAGTTCCCTAGGGGAGTTCTTACTCGCTCTAAGAGGAATATCCACACCTCTAACAAAAAGTTTGGAATGTTTGTATGATGCCTACAGCATAAATTAACTTTCAACAGATGACAGCTTAATATATGTATTCCAAGAGTAGCTAAAATGCTATTTATTATTCTTTAAATATAAACACAAAGGGCTAGTTATCCTTACTAATATTAACACTGGTTAACACTTACATAATGCCTATCAGACACCAGGCACAGTCCTCAGTTCTTGATATACATTAACCCATTAAATCTAAACCCTAACTCCTGATATAGGTTCTGTTATGAATTCCATTTTACAGATCATGAAACTGAGGCACAGAGAGGTTACCTTATTTGCCTAAAATGGTGACAGTAAAAGATAGAATTGGGATTCGAACCCAAATAGTCTGGCTCCAGAGTCTGTGTCCTTAACCACTATTCTCTCTTGCTTTTTAGGAATTGCATTAACATAATTTTTAGGAGAAAAGTTATGGTAGACTTTGTAGAAAAATCTTTTCACATCCCCATTGAGAAATCTCTGTCCCGGTTCAGTGTATGTGAATGTGTTATATCTCTCAGAAGTGTTGGGGCAAAAACAAAGGTTGAGAAATACTATTTGGGTATTTTGTCCTAATTTACTATGTGTATTACTTAAAGTTAAGAGTTCTTTGAACTTAGTATCTTAATTTACTGTATGCTTTGCTTTTTAAAATCAATTTTGTAGGTATTCACTTAAAACAGAGAAAAAATTACACAAAACATCTGAGTGATTCTAAATAGCATAATTTATATAGTATATTTTTAAGAAAATCTTCATGGATATATCATCCCCAGACATCAAAGACTTAAAAAAATCTTAATTCCTTTTGCTGGCATCTTTCAAAATTTAGTAACATATCAGCAGACGACATGCTGTATACTGAGACAGATTTGGAAGAAAGCATGGACAAGATTGAAACTATCAACTTTCATGAAGTTAAGGAAGTTGCAGGAATCAAGTTTTGGTGTTACCACGCAGGCCATGTCCTGGGAGCCGCCATGTTTATGATTGAGATCGCGGGCGTGAAGGTACCTCTGGCTCTGGCACTTTTCTCCCCAAGAGAAATCAGTGCAGAGCTTTGTGCCATCGGGGAGTATTTAAGATAAAAATTCCCTAAGACTTACCTAGTGCCAAAACACTGAAACATAAGATAAGAATGAGATTGATACTTTTCCTTTTAAATATTGTAATTCCTACTGCCGTTATAATACTTTCTACATCAAGACAGAGTAAAATGAGCATCTCAAAGAGTAAGTTCCCTCAGGCTCCATAGGATTAATTTCTTTTCAGTGTCCTTTAGGCAGCCTATTAGGGAAGAGCTCTTTGTGGCTGCATCAATTTAAAATTAAAGCACAATTGGGCAGTACTTGTGGCTCAGAGGAGTAGGGCGCTGGCCCCATATGCCAGAGGTGGCGTGTTCAAACCCAGCCCCGGCCAAAAACTGCAAAAAAAAAAAAATTAAAGCACAATTTAGTATTCATGTCCTTTTGATGGCTTGAAATTCACAGATAAGCCCCTAGCAAAGTGGGCTGTAAGAGTGAGGGAGGTTAATTAGGAAAGGTCATTGTAGCCAGCCTTAACAAACTTCTGAACTTGTGGGTGGGTGGACTGATAGGTGTCTAGACTCTGGAGCAGCGGTTCTGAACTCAGGCTGCACATTTGAATCACTTAGGGAGCTTCTAAAAAGCATCTATTGAACGGAATCCGAGGTGTGGCTTGGCCTTTTTGAGTTTTCTTGGTAATTCTAGAGTGCAGCTAGAGTTGAGAACAAATACTCTAATATTGTCCTAAGTGTTTTATAGCTGCTTATACATTTGAAACTTTTACACATTGAGTTGTACAGTGTATCATTAAACTATAATTCTTGCAATTCGTTCCAAGGAACAAAAAATAAGCAAGATACGGTACAAATGCAGATCTGATTTCTCATTTGGACTTTGGCTTGTACTCTCTTATGATTTTATCTCCCATGTAGACCGTGTTCCCATGTACCTCACTAAATTCCTTTCCTTATCAGCATGCCCTTTTTCTCTAAGAAGTTTCTCAAGTTTCTTAATAAAATATAGGTCATTTTTGTGGGATGATTCTGGGAATATGCTGTCCCCATTAATTAGATTAAATAATCAAACCACTGGAGGTGGTTACCTAAGTTATCATTTTGCATTAGATACAAGCATTGCATCTACGTTTCAGCACTTCTAGGCTATTTTTTTAACTGCACTTTTAGATTTTATGAGCTTAATGTATTCACTAGCAAAACGAAGCCTTCCCCTAATCCTGACTTTCTTGTTTTCCCTTTCTCATAGCTTTTGTACACAGGTGATTTCTCAAGACAAGAAGATAGGCATTTAATGGCAGCTGAAATTCCTAATATTAAACCTGACATTCTTATCATTGTAAGTATTAATGTAGTGTATTGTAATTAATGTAAAATGAGCAGAATTTTTTCTAGTGGAAAAAATATTGTGACATCACTTTCATAATATGTTGGATATAAATTTGTCTGTTTTCTCAGGGTTTTTTTTTTTTTTTTTTCTTTTTGAGACAGGGGGTCTCTCTGTCATCCAAGCTGCAATGCGGTGACATAATCATGATCATAGCTCACTGCAACCTCAAACTCCTGGGCTCAAGCAATCTCACCTCAGCTTCCCAAGTAGTTGGAACTTATAGGCAGTGCCACAACACCTGGCTAAATTTTAACTTTTTTTGTACAGACAATGGACTCCTGACCTCAGGTGATCCTCCCACCTCAGCTTCTCAAAGTGCTGGGATTACAGGCATGAGCCAGTGCACCTAGCCAAGATTTATTTGTTTAACCCTCAGAAAAAGTTGTTATTTTCATGATATTATGTTATTTCACTTTATAGTAGTGCTTCTTAAAACTTTAACGTGCTTAGGAATCCTCTCGTGATATTGTTAAAATACAGGTTCTGATTTGTAAGCCTGGGCTGGGGCCTGAGAGTCTGCACTTCTAACAATTTCCCCAGAAATGCCGGTGCTGTTGGTCAGTGGGCCATACACAGTAAGGCTTTAAGTGATATTCTGAAACAGAAGTATAAGAAACAATATTTCTGAATTAAAAACTGACTTAATCAGTTTTTAATCAGAGGTGGGAGAAATATCCTTCCCTCTATCCCCATGGGAAGTAAAATAGTTTAAACATAATAATAATGACATAGGGGAGAAGATAATTCTTAGGCTACTTCCTGGTTTCATTTTCTAAAAAGGCCTTACTACTTAGATCTGAATTCTTGCACTCTTTTTTTTTTTTGGTGGTTTTTGGCCGGGGCTGGGTTTGAACCCACCACCTTTGGCATATGGGGCCGGCGCCCTACTCCTTTGAGCTACAGGTGCCTCCCAGAATTATAGCACTCTTGTTTGGTCTTCTTTCCAAGTAATATAATAATATGTGTTCAGGTAAATGGTATTTAAATGGAGAAATGAATTACATACTTTACTTTAGCATTTCATTGATGTTAAACTTTCAAATTCCTGTCTTAGTCTCACAGTTCTGATGTGTTACTTAGGAATCTACTTATGGGACCCACATCCATGAGAAACGTGAAGAGCGAGAAGCAAGATTCTGTAACACTGTCCATGATATTGTAAATAGAGGGGGCAGAGGTCTCATTCCTGTCTTTGCTCTTGGAAGGGCTCAGGAGCTGCTCTTGATTCTAGGTATGATGTTTCTTTTTTGTCATTTTCTCAAGATAATAACACGGGCTTGGGTAAGTCATCCCACCTTTCTGGGCTCTGGTTTCTTCATTTAAAAATTATGATCTGGGGCTAGTAAGAGCCCAGGGAAGCGGGCTCGGCGCCTATAGCTCAAACGGCTAAGGTGCCAGCCACGTACACCTAAGGTGGCGGGTTCGAATACCCAGCCCGTGCCCGCCAAACAACAATGACGGCTGCAACCAAAAAATAGCGGGGTGTTGTGGCGGGCGCCTGTGGTCCCAGCTACTTGGGAGGCGGAGGCAGGAGACTCGCTTGAGCCCAGGAGTTGGAGGTTGCTG
>NW_003852417.1:2092225-2098179 GCF_000181295.1 Otolemur garnettii
AAAAAAAAAAAAAAAAAGAGCCCAGGGAAGCAGCAACTCTCATACAGTGTTGCTGGTAATGTAAGTTGATTTCTGGTTGCCATCAGCATCAAAAGTCTTAAAATATGCATGCCCTTTGACCAGCAGTCCCACTTTTGGGAAATAAGAGAGATGTGTGTAAAATTTTGTCAATAAAAGCCTGCATCATTTTAGTATTTTTAAAGAAATGCTATGTCAGTATTTATCACATTGTAGGAAAAATATATTAAAGATGAGTACAAATAATCTGTCAAGGGACTGTGATTCTAGTTAGCTAAAAAATCTACATGCAGATGGCTGGAAAGATACAAATCTACATGTTGGGAAATGGATGGCTTCTTTTTCTTTTTTGTGTTGTGTTTTTCTTTATTTTCCATATGCTTCAATGAACATGTATAACTTTTTGTAGTAAGAGGAACAAAAGATATCACTTTTTAGCCTCATTTGCGCTTAATGATCCCTTCTAACTCACATTCTGTGATTCTATTTGGGGAAAGCACTCTTCCTGAAGAGCAGATGAAGGTGCCTTGTGTGTATACAGCCTCAGCGTGAAGAACTAGAAATGGCTACATCTTAAGCTCTTATTCCCAATTCTGCCCTTTCTGTAATGATAAGGATAAATAGGATTCCTGTTACACTGACAAGGAAAACAAGGGAAGAGGGAATAAATTACCCCAGATGAAAAGCAAATCTGTAACAAAGAAATGACTTTCTAGAATCCAAGTTTTTAAAATCCTAATCCTTGGATAAATGATTTGCCAGTTTCTTTCTTCTTCTTCTTTTTTTTTTTTTGAGACAGAATCTCACTATGTCGCCTTCGGTAGAGTGCCGTGGCATCACAGCTCAGAGCATCCTCAAACTCTTGGGCCTAAGCAATTCTCTTGCCTCAGCCTCCAAAGTAGCTGGGACTACAGGCACCCTCTACAATGCCCGGCTATTTTTTTTGCTGTTGTAGTTGTCAATGTTGTGGCCCAGGTTGGGTTCAAACCTGCCAACCCCTGTACATGTGGCTGGCGCCCTAACCACTGAGTGACAGGTGCCGAGCCAGTTGGTTCTCTTCTCTAACTACAAATGAAAAAAACTGCTTGTCCTTAGAAGTTTAATTTTTTTTTTTTTTTTTGAGATAGAGTCTCAAGCTGCCACCCTAAGTAGAGTGCCGTGGCATCATAGTTCCCAGAAACCTCCAACTCTTGGGTTCAAGTGATCCTCTTGCATCAGTTTTTCTATTTTTAGCAGAGACAGGGTCTCAATTTTTGCCCAGGTTGGTCTTGAACTTGTGAGCTCAAGCAATCCACCCGCCTTGGCTTCTTTAAGTCCTAGGATTATAGACATGAGCCACTGCCCCTGGCCCTTAGAAGTTTTAAAATGAAAAGTCTTTAAAACAAATAATATGAAGAGCAAAGGCAGTTAGTAAGGTGAAACAACTCACCATCAGATTAGCTTGCCAGATTTAGCAAACAGAAATACTGGACATCTGGTTGACTTTTAAGTTCAAATAAATAGTCATATTTTAGTATAAGTGTCCCACTTTAATGTACACTCTTACACTGAAGTCTTTTGTTATCTCAAATTCATGTTTAACTGGGCATTTGGTATTTTTATCTGCTCTATATAATTAGGTTACTCTTTTTCCTTAAATTCTCCCTGGTAATATAGTATAACAGAGAGTAGCTGTTCAGGTCACTGGCTTTAAATCTTTTCTATGTCCTAGCCGTGTGACCTTGGGAAAATTATTCCTTTTTTTTAACTGTTCAGAATTTACTCATAAAAATACGTACAAAAAAATAGGACATTGTGATGTGATCTTGAGATATAATCTGCTTTGTACAGTATGTGAGAAATCATAACAATATATGCCAAAAACTTTGATACCTTTAAAAATTTTAGTTATATCTAAAAAAACAATAAGATAAACCAGAAACCAAAACAGAATTGTACTTGTAACATAGATTACAGGAAGAGCCCTTGTACTTACAGAATCATCACTTACACACGAAGTAGAAAAATGCCATTCATATACTATTAAACATTTTTTTTAGTCTCAGTTTCTCAGTCAATAAATGGGAAATCTTTATTAAAGTTGTTTTGAAACTTAGAAATGATAAATGTAAATTACATACTAGGCTTTTGATACATATCCTAAGTGCAGATGGACCTAGTAGAATTAAGTGATAGGTTTTGGTCATACTTCCTTCTTGAAATTTTGAGATTTAATAAGGGTCCTCTTAAAATAAGCCTTCTTTTGCCTACTGCTCAGAAATTACAGTAGAACCTCTGTAAGTGGACCACCGTAGGGACTGTAACAAAGTGGTCAGCATACAGAGTTCATCAACTGTACTTACATGTGGTGCATGTCCAGTCTGAAAATTAGGTCAACTTAAGGAGGTGGTCAGTGTAAGGAAGTGGTCAGCTATGAAGGTCCTACTGTATTTGATTAGTAGTTTTTAAAAAGTATAACAGTTCAGGTCTGGTAGCTCACACCTAGAATCCTAACCCTTTGGGGGGCTGAGATAGGAGGACTGTTTGAAGCCAAGTTTGACAACAGCCTAGGCAATATATGGAGACTTTGTTTCTTCAAAAAAATAAAAAAAAATAGCCAGGTGTGGTTAAGTGCCGGTAGTCCTGGCACTGGACTGGAGGCTGAACTGGAAGGAGCACTAGAACCCAGGCGTTTGAGTTTACAATGAGCAATGATTATACCACAGTACTCTGGCCTGAGCAACAGAGCAAAACCCTGTCTCAAAAAAAAAAAGAATAATACTTTTTTTGAAATGTTTAAAATCAGTTTAGTTATTCTGATAGTCCTGTTTTATAATTACCAGTTGATAGGTATGTTGAAATATTAATACATTTTTATTTAAAACCATCAGACTATAGTCCCAGCCACTCAGGAGGCTGAGGCAAGAGAATCACTTGAGCCCAAGAGCTTGAGAGGTTGTTGTGAGCTATGATGCCATGGCACTTTGCTGAGGGCAACAGAATAAAACTCTGTCTCAAAAAGAAAAAAAAAAGCCATCACAGAATTTAGTGTCTCTGGGGTAATATGTTATGGTCTATTATTCAATGAAAACTTAATAATGAATAATTTTTAAAAGCCTCCCCATTTTTAAAAATGCTCACCACATTTTTCTTAGATTGTGCACTGGTGCCTAGAAGTAAGTTTTGGGTGTATAAGTTTAAGTTAGTAAGGACCAGTAAGAAAAATTAGCCTTTTCTTAAACTCTTATCTTATTTTTCTTAAGAAAATTTTTCTTAAACTCTTTTAAATATTTAGTTACACACTTTGTTTCTTGGTTGTCTGAATTTTTTAAGTTATGTGTTTCACTTATTATTTGAACTCATAGAAAACAGATGTTTGTTTCTCTTAAAATCTCCCTAGATGAATATTGGCAGAATCACCCAGAACTACATGACATTCCAATATACTATGCATCATCTTTGGCCAAGAAGTGCATGGCAGTGTACCAGACATATGTAAATGCAATGAATGACAAAATTCGCAAACAGATCAACATCAATAATCCCTTTGTTTTCAAACACATTAGTAACCTCAAGGTGAGTGTTTTAAGGAGCTACCTGAAAGTGATTATGTGACTGAATTCCTCTTGCTGAGTGCTTACTTCTTCTCTAGTAGGCATTATTTTTCCTCAGGAATTAAACCTCCAGAAACTGGCATTCTTTTTTTACTTAACAAATTTTGCCACTTACTCCAAGTCTCCATATGTTTTCAGTATTTACAATTGCTGAATAACTTGGATCTCTTATGCTGTAGGAATAAAAAGTTGTTTTTTGGTTTTTTTGAGATAGAGCCTCCAGCTGTCCCCCTGGGTAGAGTGCCCTGGCATCAAAGCTCACAGCAACCTCTAACTCCTGGGCTTAAGCGAGTCTCCTGCCTCAGCCTCCCAAGTAGAAGTAGCTGGGACCACAGGCACAACGCCTGGCTGTTTTTTGGTTGCAGCCGTCATTGTTGTTTGACAGGCCTGGGCTGGATTCAAACCTGCCACCTTAGGTGTATGTGGCTGGCGCCTTAGCCACTTGAGCCACAGGCACCAAGCCAGAATAAAAAGTCTTAACAAAAAAATATCTGTTATTTATTAAAGTTTCTCTATTCTCAAACCTAATCTTTTTTATTAGCACCACAAATTACAAATATGAAAATTTTCATGTTTACTTTTCTGGATCATTCAATAAAATCTGGTTTAATGTAGTGTAAAAAATATTATTTCATTCAGGCTCAGTGCCATAGCACAGTGGTTACAACGCCAGCCACATACCTTGAGGCCAGTGGATTCGAACCCAGCTCAGGGCTGCTAAACAACAACAACTGTAATAAAAAAAAAAATAGCCGAGCTTGGCGCCTGTGGCTCAAGTGGCTAAGGTGCCAGCCACATACACCTGAGCTGGTGGGTTCGAATCCAGCCCAGGCCCGCCCAACAACAGTGACGGCTGCAACCAAAAAATAGCCGGGCATTGTGGTGGGTGCCTGTAGTCCCAGCTACTTGGGAGGTGGAGGCAGGGGAATCGTTTGAGCCCAAGACTTGGAGGTTGCTATGAGCTGTGTGATGCCACAATACTCTACCCAGGGCAATAGCTTGAGGCTCTGTATAAAAAAAAAAAAATAGCCAGGCGTTGCTGTGGGCGCGCCTGTAGTCCCAGCTACTCAGGAGGCTGAGGCAAGACAATCTCCTAAGCCCAGGAGTTGGAGGTTACTGTGAGTTGTGACTCCATGACACTCTACCAAGGGCAACAAAATGAGACTCTGTTCCAAAAAAAACTGATTATTTCATTCGAACTGATGCTTTAATGGTAATAAAATAATTAATGTCCAAAGTAATTTAAGTCATAAGTAGTCTTCCTGTTGTAAATAGACTTTGGTTGTAAAGCATATTATTTAAGTTAATTGCTTAAGAATTAGGGCCAAATTCTCCTTAAAACAGTTTTTTTTTTTTTGAAACAGAGCCTCAAGCTATCCCCCTGGGTAGAGTGCTATGGCATCACAGCTCACACCAACCTCCAACTCCTGGGCTCAAGCGAGTCTCCTGCCTCTGCCTCCCAAGTAGCTGGGACTACAGGTGCCCGCCACATTGCCTGGCTATTTTTAGTTGCAGTTGTCATTGTTGTTCAGCTGGATTGGGCTGGGTTTAAACCTGCCAACTTTGATGTATGTGGCTGGCACCGTAACCACTGTGCTACAGGTGCCCAGCCACCATTTTGTTTTCTGTCATTCCTAGCCTAAAATATTTAGGAACTTGAACTTAAAATGTTCAGTAATGGCTGGGCTCAGTGGCTCACACCTGTAATCTTCGCACTCTGGGAGGCCAGGGTGGGTGGATAGCTTGAGCTCACAAGTTTGAGACCAGCTTGAGCAAAAGCAAGGCCCTGTCTCTACTACATATAGGAAGAAAAACAAAAAAAACTGAAGCAAGAGGATCTCTGCAGCCCAAGAGTTTAAGGTTGCTGTGAGGTATGACACCATGGCACTCTATCAAGGGTGACAAAGTGAAACTCTGTTTCAAAAAAGGAAAAAAAAGTTTACTAGTTTTGTCAAGGCCCTTTTAGTAGTATGATTAATCTTTCATCTAGCTTTTTATTATTCCTTAAAAATAAAAAATGCTTTATCAAACCCTGGTAATTAACATTTCTTTTTCTTTTAGAGCATGGATCACTTTGATGACATCGGTCCTAGTGTTGTAATGGCCTCTCCAGGCATGATGCAGAGTGGCTTATCCAGAGAGTTATTTGAAAGCTGGTGTACTGATAAGAGGAATGGCGTCATTATAGCAGGCTACTGTGTAGAAGGGACACTTGCCAAGGTCGGTTACAGCCTCAGGCTGTCACATTGTTCCTAACCAAAATTACAGAGGTGGCAGGATCCTCAACAAATTTTTTTTCATTGGCTCGGCGCCTATAGCTCAACCGGCTAAGGCGCCAGCCAC
>NW_003852417.1:2098423-2099845 GCF_000181295.1 Otolemur garnettii
AAAAAAAAAAAAAAAAATTTTTTTTCATTGAAGTAGTTGTTTAGATGTAAGTTTTGACTTTAGAAAATGAGGATGAAAATAGGTAGCTAGAGATGTATGGATAATGGGGAATTACGCAGGCGTTGAATGTGAATGGCCTAACAAGATCCCGAGGCAATTGGTGCATACCTTAACGTGTGAGAAGAATAATGGATAGGAACCTGTTTGAGACAAACACAAATACCCTTGTCTGATGAGGAAGAGATTTACTAAAATGTACATATATTCTCTTAAAAGCTGTAGAATGTGTTTGGGTTGCCTACCTATTTTCCTTTTGGTATAAAATGGTTGATGTTAGCTATCAGAGATGTAGGCATTGTAGAAGATCTATACAAAGCTTCTAAGGCAATTTCTGAGCACCTAAGCATCATATTCTTATCCTCTTATTAATATCTATTTTATTTTTTAAAATAGAATGATTTCTCTTTTAGGTCATTTTTATTACTTAACCTTATTCTATAAAATCCTTCAGTGATATACCTGCCATACACTTAAAATAGATCCCAGAATAGAAATACACTGTCCTTTATACAGATGCTCATATCTGGGAAATGACTTTTCAGGGCAGAGTAGCCTTTCCACAGAGCTGCCATCTTCTAGTAATTTACCAAAATGATGACCACAAAGGGAAAGAGGAGAGGCACCCGAAACATGTTCTCTAGGCCTTTTTAAAAATGTGGAGTTGTTTCTTTGGCCATATACATGCAAGAAAGGTGATACTGTAGACTTCAGAGGAATGGCTACTGTCCAAGAAGGCATGCCACACAAATGCTACCATGGCAAAACCAGTGTCACCCAGTGCTGTTGGCATTGTTGTAAACAAGCAAGGTGAGCTTCTTGCCAAGAGTATTAATGTGCATATAGGGTGTATTAAGCACTCTAAGAGCGGAGACAGCCTTCTGAAACATATGAAGGAAAATGATCAGAAAAAGAAGGAAGCCAAAGAGAAAGAAAGTTACCTGGTTCAAGTGAAGCATCAGCCAACTCTAACCAGTGATGCTCACTCTGCGAGAATCTGTAGAGAGGAGCCTGAACTGCTGGAACGCATTCCTTGTGAACGCATGGCAGAACAGGTGTAAAAAATGAAAAGCTATTATAAAAAAAGGAAAGAGAACCCAGGAGAATAGTCAGGAATACAGGTTTGTCTAAGAGTAAAAATTTTCATGCCAGCACTCCAAATACATAGAGTTTCAGATAATCTGCCTATTTTCCTTATTAAATGTTTGCTTTATCAAGAAAATAAGTATTTGGCTCGGCGCCTATAGCTCAACCGGCTAAGGCGCCAGCCATGTACACCTAAGGTGGCGGGTTCGAATCCCCAGTCCGGACCCACCAAACAACAATGATGGCTGCAACCAAAAAATAGCCGGGCGTTGTGGCGGG
>NW_003852417.1:2101001-2104931 GCF_000181295.1 Otolemur garnettii
CAGGAGTTGGAGGCTGCTGTGAGCTGTAATGCCATGGCACTCTACCCAGGGGGACAGCTTGAGGCTCTGTGTCAAAAAAAATAAAAATAAAAAAAAAAGAGCCAGATTTTGGAATACAACTGCTTGTTTTGAATCCCAACTCCCTCCCTAACTTGCTTGTAACCCTGAGCAAATTACTAAGCCTCTTTGTACATTATTTGTAAGTAGGAATAATAATACCTCATAAGGTATTATGTCAAATGAGAGAATGTATTTTTAAAGGCCTTATTACAGTACCTGGCACATAGTAAATACTGAATAGTAATATCAAATAGGCAGTGCAAGGATAATTAGGACAAACAAGAAAGATTCATCATGGAAGAGTAAAAGTTGAAAATTTAAAGTTTTAAGTTTTTTTTAATTATGAAAGTAACAGTAATATATTTTGATGGGATTGGGAGGAGGGGTAAGCTGGAAAAATATAAGTATTTTTAAGTAGAGAAACATTAATGAAATGTGTCTATAGAAAAATAGGTGAATATGGGTGGCGCCTGTGGCTCAAAGGAGTAGGGCGCCGGCCCCATATACCGGAGATGGCAGGTTCAAACCCGGCCCCAGCCAAAAAAAAAAAAGAAAAAGAAAATAGGTGAATATAAAAATACATAAATAATAAAACAAAGGAAAGAGGTGACTACCCTTTCTGAATGTATTAGAAAATAGCTTAGAAAAACTGAACTATTGTTCGTATTTTTTGTTCGTTGTTTTTCAAATATTTTTAACTGTAGTAAAATATATATAACTTAAATGTACAGTTTTAACCATTTTTACGTATACACTCCTGTGGCATTAATTATATTCACCATATACCGCCATCACCACTGTTTTCAAAACTTTTTGTTACCCCAAACAGAAATTGTTTGCATTGATTCCATTAATCGGTAACTCCCCATTCCTTTCTCCCCTCAGCCCCTCATATCCTCTAATCTGTCTTCTGTCCCTGAATTTGACTGTTCTCAATATTTCATCTAAGAGGAATCATGCAATACTTAACGATATTTTCAAGGTTCATCATTGCAGCATGTATCAGAACTTCATGCCTTTTGTGGTTGAGTTATATTCCATTGTGTGTTTACCACATTTTATTTATCCATTCATCTGTGAACGGATACTTCAGTTGTTTCCTCTTTGGGCTAGTGAGAAGTGGTGTCTCCTCATGGTTTTGATTTTCACTTCCCTGCTGACTAGCGATGTTGAGCATCTTTTTATGTGTTCTTTTGTTGGGTTTTGAGTGCTTTCTAGCATGATAATCCTCATAGGTGTTTGCCATTGCCATTGAATCTTAATAATCGGATTCTTAACGGAGGAAAATCACTCAGCTATTCCCAGTGTGGTAGTGTATAGAGTTTAGTTACAGGGTAGGCGCCTCCCTGGGGTTTCTGATGTATGTGGTTTATGGACATTCCCCCAGATTTTCAAGCCAGGGGGAAATGTTGTGCTGGGCTTTCTCTCTGGTGTTACCCATTTCATCTCATTGCTCTTCAGGTTCTGTTTCTGCTGACAGTTTAAGTTCCTGGGCTGACCTTGCTATTTACTTTCCTCCAATAAGCAGCTCTAATAAAAGTGTATCTACATGATAAAATTGTAATACACATATTAGTAGTGGTGTTGGTAGTAATTAATAATACCTAACATTGGGGCGGCGCCTGTGGCTCGGTGAGTAGGGCGCCAGCCCCATATACTGAGGGTAGCGGATTCAAACCCAGCCCTGGCCAAACTGCAACAAAAAAAGTAGCCAGGCGTTGTGGTGGGTGCCTTTAGTCCCAGCTACTTGGGAGGCTGAGGCAAGAGAATCGTCTTAAGCCCAAGAGTTGGAGGTTGCTGTGAGCTGTGATGCCATGGCACTCCACCTGTCTCAAAAAAAAAAAAAAAAACAGTAGCTAACATTGGCTGGGGCGGGGGGTCACAGCGTGAGCACAGGACACAATTATAAGAGGGTCTTTACCTAACATAAATGTAAGCAGTACAACCTGGTTCTTGTACCCTCAATGAATTCCCAACAATTTAAAAAAAAAAAAAACTAATATTAGGCCAGCATAGTGGCTCACATCTGTAATCATGGCACTCTTGGAGGCCAAGGCAGGTGGATTGCTTGACCTCAAGAGTTCGAGCCAGGCGCGGCGCCTGTGGCTCAAGCGGCTAAGGCGCCAGCCATGTACACCTAAGGTGGCGGGTTCGAATCCCCAGCCCGGACCGCCAAACAACAATGACGGATGCAACCAAAAAATAGCCGGGCGTTGTGGCGGGCGCCTGTAGTTCCAGCTACTTGGGAGGCGGAGGCAGGAGACTCGCTTGAGCCCAGGAGTTGGAGGTTGCTGTGAGCTGTAATGCCACGACACTCTACCCAGGGGGACAGCTTGAGGCTCTGTTTAAAAAAAAAAAAAAAAAAAGAGTTCGAGCCAACCTGAGCAAGATCAAGACTTTGTCTCTAAAAATAGCCAGATATTGTGGTGGGTGCCAGTAATCCCAGCTAAGGAAGCTAAGGCAAGATTATTGCTTGAGCTCAAGAGTTTGAGGTTGCGAATGGCGTCTGTGGCTCAAAGGAGTAGGGTTCCCCCATATGCCGGAGGTGGTGGGTTCAAACCCAACCCTGGCCAAAAAAAAAGTTTGAGGTTGCTGTGAGCTGTGACACTGTGGTAGTCTGTCTAGGGCTACAAAGTGAGACTCTGTCTCAAAAAAAAAAAAAAAATAAGGCCAGGCACGGTGGCTCACACCTGTAATCCTAGCACTCTTGGAGTCCAAGGTGGGTGGATTGCTTGAGCTCATGAGTTTGAAACCACCCTGAGCCAGAGCGAGACCTCATTTCTAAAAAAAATAGCCAGGTATTGTGGCAGGCATCTGTAGTCCCAGCTACTTGGGAGGCTGAGGCAAGAGAATCACGTGAGCCCCCAAGAGTTTGAGATTGCTGTGAGCTGTGAAGCCACAGCACTCTCCTGAGGGCAACAAAGTGAGACTCTCAAAAAAAAAAAAAAGAAAGAAAGAAAAGAAATAGCTAGCATTTACTATTTACCATGTGTCAGGGACTGTACTTATATTGTATATTAATTGATTTGCTTAATCTTCATAACAGCTGTTTTGTAAGATGTGCAAACTGAGGTGTTACGTAACTTGGCATTGACAGAATTTGTGTTCTGGCAGCCAGGCCTGGGCTTTTCACCCCTAAGTTACAAGCCTAGTAGCATTGCTGGGCTTGTTGCTGATACCCAACCAGAAACCATCTACCCTTAGTCTAGAAGCTAAGAATGCTCTGTCTCATAAGATAGAAGTTTTAAAAATGAATAGAAAGAGCCTGGTAGCTAATGAAGTAGTTGTAAATGCCCCTCTACATTTGATTCTGAAATATTTTATTACATATTGCTTTATAGAAGGAAGTGTCAGAAGTCATTTTTTGTCTTCACAAAAAGCTGCTTTTGAAAGTCTTATATTAAATAACCTAAGAAAGCGGCTCGGCGCCTGTAGCTCAAGCGGCTAAGGTGCCAGCCACACATACACCTAAGCTGGCGGGTTTGAATCCAGCCTGGGCCCGCCAAACAACAGTGACGGCTGCAACCAAAAACTAGCCAGGTGTTGTGGCGGGCGCCTGTATTCCCAGCTACTTGGGAGGCAGAGGCAGGAGACTCGCCTGAGCCCAGGAGTTGGAGGTTCCTGTGAGCTGTGTTGCTGCGGCACTCTACCCAGGGCAACAGCTTGAGGCTCTGTCTCAAAAAAAGAAAAAAGAAAAAACCCTAAGAAAGCTATGGGTACTTTCTGTCATAGTGGGAGTAGCAATAGTTTTATACAAGAGTCGTGTGCTAGAATAGACTACAGAAGTGACCTGGTCTAGGCATTTACCACTGTGACCATAGAAGCCTTGAAACTTAGAAAAATTGGCTCGGCGCCTATAGCTCAACCGGC
>NW_003852417.1:2105318-2117014 GCF_000181295.1 Otolemur garnettii
CTCTGTCTCAAAAAAAAAAAAAAAAGAAACTTAGAAAAATTAATATATCTCATTAGTGGCAAAAATAAGATTAGAAAATTGATTTGCCCCTCTGTTGAAATAGTTCCCCATAAATATCTTTAAAGCCAAACAGAATGAATATGTCTATACAAATTTGATTGACTGAAAGTCCTTAAAAGTAGTAAAGTTTCATAAAGTTACTGTTAGGCCTCTATTTACTATTTATGTCTCTATTTCATGTAGTTAACTGGCATATGGATCATCATTAATCTGAAAGAACAATGTTTCCCTATGCTCTTTTAAAATGTATTCTGCCTAGATTTTAGTCCATGGAGAACAGAATGAAATGGCCAGATTAAAAGCAGCACTGATTCGAGAATATGAAGATAATGATGAAGTTCACATAGAGGTTCATAATCCTCGGAATACAGAAGCAGTGACCTTAAACTTCAGAGGAGAAAAACTAGCCAAGGTAAAAGGTCATGGTTCATATCTATACTCTCTATGTGGTCTTCAGGGAAGAGTATACTTTTAAAGAACATGTACCTACTTTAATTAAGAGAATGTACTTATTTCTGTCTACTTAGAAGAATTTTATCCTTAATCTTTTTAGGCTTCTTCAAATGGAAAATTTTCAGATAAATTACATCTTAATGCATTTGAATCTGATAGCTCTTTAATTCACATCTTCAGTTACTTTTCATTCCCTATTTGTCTGAGAGTAAACAAATGTTAATTACTATTTGTACTATAGCCAATACAGTGCTGTGTCGATTTCTCATCATTACCCCTAACGATATAAAGATAGGTCTATACAGGTAGTCTGCGAGCTACAAACATCTGACTTATGTCCAACTCAACACTTAGATTGGAGGCTGTTAAAGTCCCCAAGTTACAAATATCTGACCTGTGTAGACTCAAACTTAATAAATGTAGGCTATTATAAGTAATAGGTAAATGTGCCTGTTTCACGTTACATACAAATTCACCATAAGAACAAAGCTACAGAACCTATCTTGTTTGTTACCCAGGGACTGCCTGATACTCTAAACATATATGTTTGTGTGGATATGACAGAATATATAAAAAATTGTCTTTTTAAAAATTAATCATTTTTGGCCAGGTAGGTGGCTCTCACCTATAATTCCAGTACTTTGGGAGGCCGAGGTGGGAGGATCACTTGAGGCCAGGTGTTTGAAACCAGCCAGAACAACATAGCAAAACCTTATCTCTACAAAAAATAAGAAAAAATTAGCCATGTGTAGTGGTGCATACCTATAGTCCCAGCTACTTGGGAGGCTGAGGTAGTAGATTTGCTTGAGCCCAGGAGTTCAAGGCTGCAGTAGCTATCTGTGATCACACCACTGCACTCTGGGTGGCAGAGTGAGACTCAGTCTCAGAAACATTCAAAACTAATCATTCTTGATGGTGAAATATAATATTTTCAGAATTTAAAATTGAAATAAGAAAAACTTTACCTGGAATTATAGAGCAGTGGTTGAAGAAGTCTGCATTTTTTTTTTTTAGGAGAAGGAAAGAAATTTTTTAATTTGCTGGCAAATGAGGCTGGGATCAAAAATCTTTTTAAGATATCTCTAAGGGAAACTTTTCAATGCAATCATAAATATTTGAAGTATTAAATGTCATACATGTGTTAATGAACAGTTTTACAACATTCTTTTAATACGTAATAAGCCAGACATGAAGAAGCTAATTGACAAATATCCTTTCTTGCAGTTTAATTTGAGGAAAAAAACAAATTAGCACAACATAGGATATGAGGCTTTGTAGCTAAAGAAAATAACTGATTATATTTATTTCCGAATCTTAACTGTGTATAAAACTTTTCAGCAGCAAATTTAATGGTATTTTTTTATACCTATAGGAAAATATATTCAGTTGAGAATGTAGAACTACATTTTCCGAATTCTGCTGGTTAAGATGTGGTGAGAAAAAAATGTTTAGGAGAAGCTGAATTGAACTGAGCATAGTTGAAGCTGGATCTGGGTTTTAGCCATAATATTAGTTATTTAAAATCATTAGCTTTATTAGTTATTTTTCTCCTCAAGAACTGCATTGCTGCATTAAAATCAGTTTTCTAAGAGCAAAGCACACGGCTTTCAAGTTTGAATCAGGAAGAAATATAAACTGAACAGACCGATATTGAATAGCAAGATTGAATCAGTAATAAAACCTCCCCTCCAACAGAAAAAAGCTCAAGACCAAGTATATGCACAGCCAGATTCTGAGGGGCTTGTTGCTTCCGCCCGCACCTCCCATCCTTCCCCACTGCTGGCAGCTCTTGTTTTCTTAACCTCCACATTTAGTAGGTTTCCTTGCTTGTTGAACAATTGGACTGAACTGAACCTAACCATTTTGGCTGGATTTGTCTCTGTTACTCTTTTGATATCTTGGTAGCAATGTTACTGCTCTGGTAATAGATGGATAAAACATTTTCTATATTTCGTAGTTAAGTTCACCTGGTGTTTCCATAGTTCAGATGTTAAATGGTTACTACTATTATTAACTGCATTTTAATGCTTGAATTAGGAACTGTATTTTACAGAATTCTGTTTTCTTCAACTTTCTTGGTTTTTTTTTTTTTAATAGGTTATGGGCTTTTTAGCAGACAAAAAACCTGAACAAGGCCAACGAGTCTCAGGAATTCTTGTTAAAAGAAACTTTAATTATCATATACTTTCTCCTTGTGACCTGTCCAGTAAGTATACTATTATGTGTCAATCATCATCTTGACAGAAAAAGAAATTCTATGAAAACTTCTTCACTTAACCTAGTGGCGAAATTTTAAGTAACAAATAATAAAACAGGAATAGGTGAGAGGTAGGATTCTAATTGCTTTGTGGTGTGAAACATTTAAGAACACAGTGTCCTTCTCAATCAGGTTGAGGACTGTTGCTGACCTTCCCGCTGCCCTGTTTTCTACCCTTTAAAACAGTATTGGTGCTTTTATTTTCTGAAGTCACATTGGAGTCCTCAGATAAGCATTTTGTTCTTTATTACCTATAGTTTTATATCATTTGCTGGGGCTTCCAAAAGGAGTAGGAGGAAAAACTTGATAACTTCTTTAAAAGTGAAAAATTATAGGCCAGGAGTAGTGGCTCATGCCTGTAATCCCAGCACTTGGGAGGTCGAGGCAGGTGGATTTCCTGAGTTCACAGTTTGAGACCAGCCTGAGCCAGAGTGAGATCTCGTCTCTAAAAATAGTTAGGCATTGTGGTGGGCACCCATAGTCCCAGCTCCTTGGGAGACTGAGGCAAGAGAATCACTTGAACGCAAGAGTTTGAGGTTGCTGTGAGCTATGACACCATGGCACTCTACAGAAAGTGACAAAGTGAGACTCTCAAAAAAAAAAAAAAAATGGAGATAAGTGGGAAAATGTGGATGGTACCAAATTAAGGAGCATCTTGTTAGCTTTCTAAAGAAACATGTTCTTGGCTCGGCACCTGTGGCTCAAGCAGCTAAGGTGCCAGCCACATACACCTAAGGTGGCGGGTTCAAATCCCCAGCCCGGGCCCGCCAAACAACAATGATGGCTGCAACCAAAAAATGGCCAGGCATTGTGGCGGGCGCCTGTAGTCCCAGCTACTTGGGAGGCTGAGGCAGGAGACTCGCTTGAGCCCAGGAGTTGGAGGTTGCTGTGAGCGTGATGCCATGGCACTCTACCCAGGGGGATAGCTTGAGGCTCCGTCTCAAAAAAAAAAAAAGAAACATGTTCTTGTTTACCTTGCTTTTATTCTTTTTTCACTCCTGGTATATGTTTGCTTGTTGTATTTTGTGGGGACTAGTATTGTTTCCTTAACTGTATTCTGATTTTCTCTTCAGATTATACTGACTTAGCCATGAGCACTGTGAAACAGACCCAAGCCATTCCATATACTGGTCCCTTTAATTTGCTCTATTACCAGCTACAGAAATTGACAGGTATGTATATGTATTGAAATTGCTTTAATTGTTTTCTGTTTTTAGTAAGATAATTTTATATCTAAGAAAAAATGTTACTGAATCCTGGTAATTGTCTCAGAATTGTACAAATTTTGTTTATATACATGGTCATGTTTTTATTGCCTTTAGGTGAAATTTTTGAAAGTATACATTTTTTAAAAATTCTATTATACTTCTTACCTTGATCCACTTAAAATTCTAATAATATCAGTAATCTTTGCTCCTTGTGTTTAAAATCTGTTTCCTTTAGGCCAGGCACTGTGGCTCACATCTATAATCCTAGCATTCTGGGAATACATGGTAGGAGGATGCCTTGAACTCAGAAGTTTGAGAACAGCCTGAGCAAGAGTGAGACCCTGTCTCTACTAAAAATTAACCACGTGTTGTGGCGAGTACTTATAGTCCCAACTACTTGGGAAGCAGATACTTATAATTCTAGCTACTTGGGGAGCTGAGGCAAGAAGATTGCTTGAACCCTAGAGTTTAAGGTTGCTGTGAGTTATGACACCACAGCACTCTACCCCAGGACAACAGAACAAGACTCTGTCTCAAAAATAAATGAATAAATAAATAAAATCTGTTTTACTTGACTGTACGTGAAATTTTATTTTATCAGTGAAAATAATTTTCTAGTTCCATCAGTACCAATCTATACAGGTTTTACTATAGCTCATAACCACTGGCCAAATGCCACTGAGAATAAACCTATTCTGTTTTCATATTAGAGCATTTTGAATTGGAGATTTTTGTGTATTAAAATGATGAGGAGCAATGACTAAATTAAAAGGTGTGGATTTTCTCTAATAAAGGAAGAGTATTTCATATTATCAAATACTCTTTCAATCAGCATGATTTTTATAATTCAAATAGTAAAGTACTAGTGTAAAATTAACCAGTGGAAACAAAATTTTTGACCTCATAACCACATGTTAGAATTATAGGTCATAACATAGGTAGTTAATAAAAGGTGACTAAACTAATTCTTGATCAGGAGGACACTGGAAAGCAGATAGCCAGGTGCAGTGGCTCCTGTCTATAATCCCAGCTTCTCTGAAGGCTGAAGCAAGAGCAGCACTTTAGGGCGGCACCTATGGCTCAGCGAGTAGGGTGCCGGCCCCATATACCGAGGGTGGCGGGTTCTAAACCCGGCCCCGGCCTAACTGCAACCAAAAAATAGTCAGGCGTTGTAGTGGGTGCCTGTAGTCCCAGCTACTGGGGAGGCTGAGGCAAGAGAATCATTTAAGCCCAGGAGTTGGAGGTTGCTGTGAGCTGTGCGATGCCACGGCACTCTACCAAGGGCAGTAAAGTGAGACTCTGTCTCTACAAAAAAAAAAAGAGCCCTTTAAGCCAGGAGTTGTAGAACGGCCTGGCCAACTACACAGTGACCCTGTCTCTTTAAAAACAAAACACAAAGGAGGACCCTAGGAAGACTAGAAAAGTCTCTTCTTCAACAACAGAATTTCCCTGCATGAAGACAGAAGGCAGAAGAAACTAGTTGGCAGTGGATGACTAGTCTCACATTAAATGTTAAATGCTATTGGAAGGCTACAAACATAGGTGTTTGAACATCATCTAAGTTTACTACTAATAAAATATTTATTTACTTATTTTTTATTTATTTATTTTTTTTTGAGACAGAGTCTCACTTTGTTGCCCTCAGTAGACTGCCGTGGCATCACGCAGCTCACAGCAACCTCCAACTCCTGGGCTTAGGCGAGTCTCTTGCCTCAGCTTCCCGAGTAGCTAGAACTACAGGCGCCTGCCACACGCCCGGCTGGTTTTTTTTTTTTTTTATTTTTGGGTTGCAGTTTGGCTGGGGCCGGGTTTGAACCTGCCACCTTTGGTATATGGAGCCGGCTCTGCCCTAATAAAATATTTAATGTCCAAGGTAAATCTTAACCAAGTTATACTAATTTTTATAATAAACATTGAGCTCTTTTCAGTTTCTATAAGCAATTAACATCAAACTTAGTTGTTTAGAAATTGAGTACAGATGTTATTTATTTTTCATCATATATATGCTTTATTTCCACTGTTTCTATAAACAAATGAATAATTATGCCTCTGGAAGATTATCAGAAAATTATATACTTCTTGTAATTCTTTCTTTTTTTTTTTTCAGGTGATGTAGAAGAATTAGAAATTCAAGAAAAACCTGCTCTGAAAGTGTTCAAAAATATTACTGTAATACAAGAACCAGGCATGGTGGTATTAGAAGTAAGATAAGATCATTTACCTAAACAAGGCAGAAAAAAGTTTTAAAATGTTTACATGCAATTATAGAGAAAATTCATTTCTTCCCAATTAGGGAAAAAGCATCATTGACATATATTTATGTAAATAATTTTTCTTTCTAAAATCAGCATTATATATAATATAGCTGGGCATTCTCTATGTAGTTAACGCAGAAAGCGGTAAGTTAAGGCTTAATATTTACTAGATGTGGTAAGAATATATCTCAAATGAGTAAGTCTCAGCTGATTTTGTGGCACTCCAGGATATTGTCAGTTATATCAAAAGATCTTAAAATTCTCAGAAAAAAAATTTAATTCTTTTAAAACTAACTTATCTTGTAACAGTGGTTATCTTAAAACAGAGGTTCTCAACCTGTGGGTCGCAACCCCTTTTTAACAATGAAAATACATTGCAGCATTAGGAAAGTTGAGAACCACTGCCTTAAAAGATTAGAATTTTGAAAATTCACGTAAACAGCAATAATGTGACCCAAATCCAAGAAGGCTAGAAATTATTAGATTAGATACATGTGGTTCCTACCATTAGAATTTTAAATTCCTACTAGTAGAATTTGGAAGATAAACATCAAAGGAATTGCATGGTTTACTTTGATGGATTGGCACCTATTAAGTTTAAAGAACTTTTAAGGTGGGTCCTGGTGGTGGTGAATAATCCAGGGGTGCACATGGTCTGTTTCTCTACCTCAAAGTAGAATTCCAAGGCGTATGATTAGCTATATTTTAAGATAGAAAAAGATCCGTCAGCTCTCATCCCACTAGAATTCTGTGATTTAGGTAAGTAAATTTTTTTTTTTTTTTGAGGCAAAGTCTCACTATGTCGCCCTGGGTAGAGTGCCATGGTGTCACAGCTCACAGCAACCTCCAACTCTTGGGCTTAAGTGATTCTCTTGCCTCAGCCTCCCAAGTAGCTGGGACTACAGGTACCTGGCGCAATGCCTGGCTATTTTTTGTAGCAGTTGTCATTGTTGATTTTAGCTGGCCCAGGCCGAGTTTGAACACACCAGCCTTGGTGCATGTGGCCAGTGCCCTGCTGACTGAGCTATGGGTGCCTCCTAGGTAAGTCTAAACTTTATGCTTAAGGCTAACAACTAAAAATGTCAAACAGTTACGTGTAATCAGAGTTACATATAATAATATAACAAAGTTACATACAATAATATATAAAATGTTAACATAGTATATAACATGTTAACTGTAGTCAGCAGCTAGGGCACCAGCCACGCACACCAGAGCTGGCGAGTTCGAATCCAACCCAGGCCCACCAAACAACAATGACAACTACAACCAAAAGAAAAAAAAATAGCTGGGTATTGTGGCAGGCACCTGTAGTCCCATCTACTTGGGAGGCTGAGGCAAGAGAATCACTTAAGCCCAAGAATTGGAGGTTGCTGTGAGCCATGACACAACGACACTCTACCCAGGGTGACAGCTTGAGATTCTGTCTCAAAAAAAAAAGGGGGTGAGGGTGGGGGGGACATTAATTTAGCTGTTGCTACCAAATACTATTAGAGAATTTAGTTTTGTTTCTAGAGTGAACATATCAGAGATGAACTTAGAAGTACTCTTTGTGGAAATAATAAAAGATAGAGAGGGCATTACTCCTGAAATAATTCAACTGCTCTCACCCACCCCAGAGACAAGGAGAACGTTATTGGAGCACTGGGCACAAGAAAGAGTATCAGGAGACGTTAGGCTTAGTGTGAAAAGCAAAAGTAAATGTTTAAAATACCCTCTTACTGTACTGTTGTGCTACTAAAATATAGTGGTTAGGAATTTGTGTTTGAATCCCAGCACCAATAATTATCTTGTGCATGTTACTTTTGAGTCAGTTATTCTTTTATAACAAAGTTTTTTAATGGTGTTCTTTTTTGTTGGGGTTTTTTGTTTTTTGTTTTTTTGCAGTTTTTGGCTAGGGCCGGGCTTGAACCCACCACTTCTGGTATATGGGGTCGGCACCCTGCTCCTTTGAGCCACAGGCTCCGCCCTAGTTGTTAATTTTTATGAGAATTAAGTGATAATACATATGAAACACTTTGCCACAAAGGATTTGTTTAGTACATTTTACTTTTGTTATTAAAAGAAAATTAGGAGGAGGCCAGGCACAGTGGCTCATGTACTCTGGGAGGCCAAGGCAGGGGGATCCCTTGAGCTCAGAAGTTTGAGACCAACCTGAGCGAGCAAGACCACGTCTCTAGTAAAAAAAATAGAAAAATTATCTGGGCATCATGGTGGTACCTATAGTCTCAGCTACTCGGGAGGCTGAGGCAGAAGAATCACATGAACCCAGGAGTTCCAGGTTGCTGTGAGCGAGGCTGAGGCCACAGTACTCCTGGGGCAACAGAGTGAGATTTTGTCCCCAAAAAAAGAAAGACAATTAGAAGAGCATAGCATTATTAATTTTAGTAAACAATGAGTAAGTTAATTTCAGTGAAAGTGCTAGAAGCATTCCCATATGTATATGCCACAGAGGGGAGAAAATTCAGAGCTTTTTGTGGTTGGTCATAGTTGCACCTTCCTAATTCTGCCTTTTGCTTTCCAGTGGTTGGCAAACCCTTCTAATGATATGTATGCAGATACAGTAACAACTGTGATATTGGAAGTACAGTCAAATCCAAAAATAAGGAAAGGTACAGAATTTTTTCATTGTTATCAATTATTTATTTTATTTCTTCCATGTTTCCCTGAAGTAAAAAGCAGTAATTAGAGTCCTAAAGAATTTAATCTCCTGATTTTTCCATTCCTATTTAATCTTTAAGATATATGCATAGCAATTCATATTATTGGTATTTTACTTACTTTTGGTCCTAGCTTCTGAATTTATACTGTAAAAATCTGGTTGCGATTAACACAAAATAAACATCCCGTTAGAAGCAGTCCTGATAGACATGTTGGTTGTTAAACACTTTATCAGAAATTCTGAAGTACTGCTGAAATGAGTCAGCATCTTTTTTAGGAAGCTATGCTGCTCCGTTTGTGTTTAGTAAAACTGGTTAAATAAAATGGAGTCTCCTTGTGGGACAGTTTTCAACCAAAGAAAACCCAGTGTTTTTTCTTATCTTAAGTGATGAGAATAAAGGTACAGGTGTAGGAGTGGGTGGGAAGGAAGACCTTTTATAACAGTCTATAGTATATAGGGCAGCGCCTGTGGTTCAAAGGAGTAGGGCGCCGGCCCCATATACCGGAGGTGGCGAGTTCAAACCTGGCCCTAGCCAAAAACTGCCCCCCAAAAAGTCATAAGGACCAGGCACAGTGGCTTATGCTTATAATCCTAGCACTTTTGGAGGCCAAGGTGGGTGGATTGCTTGAGCTCACAGGTTTGACACCAGCCTGAGCAAGAACGAGACTGCGTCTCTAAAAATAGCCAGGCGTTGTGGCAGGCACCTGTAGTCCCAGCTACTCAGGAGGCTAAGGCAAGAGAATTGCTTGAGCCTACGAGTTTGAGGTTGCTGTGAGCTATGACACTACAGCACTCTACTGAGGGCAGCAAAGTAAGACTCTGTCTCAATAAATAAATAGATAAATAAATAAGTCATAAGTAAACAAACGTTAGTAACAGTGAAGTGAGGACGAGGGTTTGGTGTGGAGAGCAGAAATGAGAAGCCAGCACTATTTCCTGATGGGTTAGCTATAGGGGGGAGAGAATAGGCAGGATGAATTTTAAAGATTAAGATGACAGGCTCGGCGCCTGTGGCTCAAGCAGCTGAGGCGCAGCCACATACACCTAAGGTGGCGGGTTCGAATCCCCAGCCCGGGCCCGCCAAACAACAATGATGGCTGCAACCAAAAAATGGCCAGGCGTTGTGGCGGGCGCCTGTAGTCCCAGCTACTTGGGAGGCTGAGGCAGGAGACTCGCTTGAGCCCAGGAGTTGGAGGTTGCTGTGAGCGTGATACCATGGCACTCTACCCAGGGGGACAGCTTGAGGCTCCGTCTCAAAAAAAAAAAAAAAAGATGACAATCCAAGGTGTGTATGTGATATGTTAACATAGAAGGTTGCACCCATGAGGCGAAGGGACAGATTTTATAAGTAACACCTTCTCCTTTCTAAGATGGCAAGTAACACAAGGACTGATACACATGATACTTAGGTTGCACATACTCTGTATGTATATGATGTAATGAATTGACCCCATCAATCCATTGGGGGTTTAAGTTAGAACAGGGTCAGCAACTGTGGCCCATGAACCAAATCCAGCCCCCATAATCTCCCTGTCTCCCAGTGCTATTTTTGTGCTACAGCAGAGTTGAGTAAGTAGTTGGGAAAGAGACTGTGCAGTCCTCAAAGCCTAAAACACTATCTGACAGCAAGTTTGCCAGCCCTACTCTAGAGGCACTTCCCGGGAAAAAAGCCTGATATTTGATAGCGTCTTTCTCAGCCCCTAAGATTCTGGAAGCACATCTTGTGTCTGTCCGTCTATATGTGTTAGCTTCCATGTATGTCCCCCATTCTCCCAGAGATGCACAAGAGAAAAAAAGCTTATCTTTGCATCTTCAAAATGTATTCTGTATGTTTTTGTATTCTACCACAGTCTTCCATTTTATGTTACACCTGTTTTTAGTTTGTGTCCTGTTTTGACACACACAACTACTAAAGGGTAGGTGATTGTATATTTCCCACTTAGTATATTCCCAGGTGTCTCAGGAGTGAATCTGAATTTAGTGAGGAATATGCAAATACATGTGTGCATGCACTTTGGAACATTTCTTTCAGTAGACAATTTCGTAGCCTTTTTTTTTTTTTTTTGAGACACAGTCTCACTTTGTCTCAGCTCACAGCAACCTCAAACTCTTGGGCTTATGCAATTCTCTTGCCTCAGCCTCCCAGTAGCTGGGACTACAGACACCCACCACAACGCCCGTCTATTTTTTTGTTGCAGTTGTCATTGTTTAGCAAGCCCAGGCCAGGTTCATACCTGCCAGCCTTGGTCCATGTGGCTGGTACTGTAACCACTGTGCTATGGGCACCGAGCCAGCTTATTTATTTTTTAATGTATTTTGTGAGATTGCTTTTACATAAGTAATTGTCAGTAATACTTATTAGTGATAGAATTAATAATATTAACAATGGAATTAATAATTATAGTTATATAAGTATAAAGATTTTATTATATGCCTTTCTTGGCTGTCATCTAGTTAATTGTATATACAATTCAAATTAATGAATGAAAAACAATTAGATGAACTATGGTCTGAATTATAAAATAGTTCAGGAGAAATGAGAGTTTAACTCTTCCAGAGAGTAGATTTAAATACGTATGTGTGAGTATTGGGGACGATTAATAAAGCTACGCTTATCAAAAAATTTAATAGTGGCTCGGCGCCTGTGGCTTAAAGTGGCTAAGGCGCCAGCCACGTACACCCAAGGTGGCAGGTTCGAATCCAGCCTGGGCCCACCAAACAACAATGATGGCTGCAACCAAAAAATAGCCAGGCGTTGTGGCGGGTGCCTGTGGTCCCAGCTACTTGGGAGGCTGAGGCAG
>NW_003852417.1:2117684-2130270 GCF_000181295.1 Otolemur garnettii
GATCCTGCAATCCCTGCATCCTCCCCCCACGCCACACCCCTCCCCAACTCAAAGCAACCACCAGCCTTTCTGTCTCTGTGGACTTGCCTACTCTGGACAGTTCAGATAAACGGGATCACACAATATCTGCTCTTTCCTGACTGGCCGCCTTCACTAAGCATAGTGTGTTCAAGGTTCATCCATTTTGTAGCATAAATGAGTACTTCATTCCTTTTATGGCCAAATAATTTCCTCTTGTACGGACAAAACACATTTTGCTTACCATTCTTCAATCGAAAGATACTTGCATTGTCTCTACTTTACGGCTGTTAGGAACACTGCTACTGTGGGGATTTGTATATATTTTTGCATAGACATATGTTTTTATTTCTCTTGGGTCTGTACATAAAAGAAACTTTACTGTAAGGTCACAGTTGCTGACCCTGCTCTAACTTAACTCTTTTTAACTTTTTGAGGAACTGCTGGCCAGTGACTGCTGCTGCCGGTGAGGGACAGGGAGGTATTTAGTGATGTGCTGAAGCAAATGTAGAGCTCCAGGTTCAGATGGCTCATCTTCTGAACTGTCAGATTAGTTCACTGCGGTGAGGTGGGGGGACGGAGGGGCGTGTGGAGCTAAATAATTTAATGGGCAAGTGATTTTGAATATTAATTTTGATTAAAAGTAATTATAGGTATATTATATATAGTAGAATGCTAAATTTACAAAACATTCCAAGCAAAACAAAAGACCTCAGAGACCTTTGAATACTTGGAATACCTAGAGTTATAATTATTCACCCCTGGTCAAGTTTGGGAAATATTGAAAATAAAATTTAAAATAATATTAAATGTCAGTTTGTGGTTCAGATGATTGTATACATATTTTTCGCTTTAAGAATTCCATAGTTGGGCGACCCCTGTTGTACAGTGGTTACAGCGCCAACCACATGCACCAAGAGTGGCCAGTTCGAACCCGGCCTGGGCCAGCTAAACATCATTGACAGCCGCAACAACAACAAAAAAATTAACCAGGCGTTGTGGTGGGTGCCTGTGGTCCCAGCTACTTGGAAGGCTGAGGCAAGAGAATTGCTTAGGCCCAAAAGAGTTTGAGGTTGCTGTGAGCTGTGACACCATGGCACTCTACCGAGGGCAACATAGTGAGTCTCTATCTCAAAAAAAAAAAAAAAAATCCACAGTTAGGCCAGGCACAGTGGCTAGGGCCTGTAATCCTAGCACTCTAGGGGGGGCTGAGGCAGGTGAATAGCTTGAGCTCACAAGTTTAAGACCAGCCTGAGCAAAAGCAAGACCCCCATCTCTACTAAAAATAGAAAAAAAAACTGAGGCAAGAAGATTGCATGACCCCAAGCGTTGGAGGTTGCTGTGAGCTATGACACCATAGCACTCTACCCAGAACAACATAGTGAGACTCTGTCTCAAAAAAAAAAATTTAAAAAAAAGAATTTCATAATCACTTTGGTTATCAATAACCAGGTTCTAATTATGAATTTGGAAATCATTCTAAATAGGAATTTGGTAATTAAACTGTTGCTCTTTGCTCCTCCAGGTGCGGTACAAAAGGTTTCTAAAAAATTAGAAATGCACGTTTATAGCAAGAGGTTGGAGATCATGCTTCAGTAAGTTTTTCTCCCATTGTTGCTCAACAAGTAGTGAGGATGGGGAGGAGGAGCCCTGGTTTCAGCTGGACTCACTCCAGGACTCTGGAGTGGCTCACAGACCAGGCCAGCCCACTGCCCTGGGGCCTGCTTCTCCCTCAGGAAAGAGAAGAAGTTTTGAACCACAGCTCATCATGCCAGCCTAGTTCAAGTACATGCCATCTTCCTGGTCAGCCATTTGGGTTTTCTTGAATATATTACCTTAGGTTATCCTCCCAGGACTGGTGTAGTCAGCAAAGTTTAAAATATTATCATCAAGGAGATATACTAAAATCTCAGCTGATAGTTAATGTGCCTTTAAGAACTATTTCTATGGCTCTGTGCCCATAGCTCAGTGAGTAGGGCACCTACCACATACACAGAGGCTGGCGGGTTCAATCCCTGCCTGGGCCTGCTAAACAACAATGACAACTGCAACCAAAAAAAAAGAAAAAAATAGCTGGGCATTGTGTCAGGTGCCTATAGTCCCAGTTACCTGGGAGGCAGAGGCAAGAGAATTGCTTAAGCCCAAGAATTTGAGGTTGCTGTGAGCTATGATGCCATGGCACTTTACCAAAGGTGACATAGTGACACTCTGTCTAAAAAAAAAAGAACTATTTATATATTTACTAATAAAATGAGGATTCTTCATTAAGAATGGCTTTCTTCTAGACTCTTCCCAAAACAGTAAGTCTGTAAACTATGAGTTACATTTTAAAGTTGGTATTTTTCTGAACACCAGAGATTAGGTCTTTTACCTTTCTGCAAGTGCTCTTTGAGCTTGATTTCTGAATGTTTTTCCAAATAAAATAATCATGTAAAACTACCTCATAGTGAATAACTACAGTTTAAGCTTATATATTACACCAAAAAAGGAAAAATAAAAGATTTGTATTTAGATTTCTAATTTCCATGTCTAGCACAGTTCCTGGTACATAGCAATCTCTCAAATACCTGCTGAATAAATAAATGACTGTTTCTGGTTTTAAAAGCAAAGTTACTTAATTAGACATCTTAACAAAATAAGGTGTTGGCCAGGAGTGGTGGCTTGGCCTGTAGTCCTAGTGCTGTGGGAGGCTGAAGCTGGTGCATTGCCTAAGCTCAGAGGTTCAAGACCATCCTGAGCTGGAGTGAGCCAGAGCGAGACCCTGTCTCTACTAGGCATTGTGGCGGGCACCTGTAGTTCCAGCTACTTGGGAGGCTTAAGGGCAAGAGAATCGCTAAAGGAAGAAAAGAAAAAAAAATTTTAAAAACCTTCAAACTAAGATGAGTGAAAGCCAGTTGAAATCAAAATTCAAAAAAAAAAAAATAAGGCGTTGTACAAATTTAGAAGGGTTGTATGTTAATATTTCTGTGTCTTCCCTTTCCCTAAATTCTACCCAGATAATCTTTTTAAAGCAGCCATGTAGTGGCTTTTAAAAAAATAGATAATAGCCATTTTTTATTTATTTATTTTTTTTTTTTAGAGACAGAGTCTCACTTTGTTGTCCTTGGTAGAATGCTGTGGCGTCACAGCTCACAGCAACCTTCAGCTCTTGGGCTTAGGCGATTCTCTTGCCTCAGCCTCCTGAGTAGCTGGAACTAACCACAATACCCGGCTATTTTTTTGTTGCAGTTTGGCTGAGGCTGAGTTCAAATGTGCCACACTTGGTATATGGGGCCAGAGCCCTACTCACTGAGTCATCGGTGCCGCCCGATAATAGGCTTTAAATGGAGATTTCACTTACAGAAGCTGTCACACATCTTCAAAATCATTCAGGCTGTTGTCATTTGATTTTTTTAATGCTTTGTTGTCATACAGAACCAGCTAGCAGTAGGAACAGTGATTTCCAGTGTCACTGAAAAGGCCACAGATTTGGTTGCGTCCCAGCCCTGTGGCTGTGGTAGCCCCTGGGGCTCTTATTATTTTTGCAGAGAGCTTTATTCTGTCACCCTTTGAGTCTGAGTCACTGATCCCTTTGACAGGAAAGCCTAGGGGATACACATGCAGTTTTACCTTTGATTTCAAGGTTAGACAACCCCCCTGCCCAAAGCCCCTCTTGGGACCTCAGCTACAGAGCCCTGTGTAGGAGATGGGTGTCGGTGCCCCCCGTGCTCCCCTGTGCCTAACCAGAATAGCTGTGCACAAGCAGCCCTGTTCCCAGAGGTGCTGCAGAAATAGAAATCCTGAGGCTCCTTGGAATGGCCTGGCTCTCCCAGGTACAGCAGCAGGATGTGCAGAACAGAGGGACATAGGGCCTCAGCTGTCTGCTCAGGTGTAGAGGGCAGTCTGCAGGAGGCTGCTGGTCCTTCCACACTTTCCACTCTGGCTTCTTCCCAGTCCTATGACTTCAGTCCTATGACTTCACTCCTGTCCCTCTCCCCATGCCCTCCCCCAGACATCCCCGACTATTCAACTGTTAGGACTGAGAGACAGAGAGCCACTACTCCCATTTACTCATGAATGCAAGATACCAGTGTCTATAAACTGCCAGGTCAACCATGCCCTTATAAAGTAGCTTTATCTTCACAAATGTTTGAATTCTTAGGTTGTATGGAATAAAAGTATTAGTTTTTTTAGATGCCAATAGTTGATCACACAAAACTGGAACCTTTTCTTTCTATCCTTTTGTATGCATTTCTGTATTTAAAATACATATTTTTCTTTAGTACTAGGTTACTTAGCCAAGTTGAAACATACTATTAACATTAACTGCCTGCAAGAGCAAGCAGGTGGTCACTGCCACCCCAGGTTAATGCAGTATCTATCAGTGCTTAGCTGACCAGGGGAGGATCATTGTCTTCACGGGTGATTTAGAGTCACTGACTACCTTTTCTTACCTGTACCCAGCCTACTGATTGGACTGCTGTTTTCTAATACTTCTGCAACTAATGGGGATAATGTTGAAATTAATGATTAAACTGGGGCTCCTCAGTGATAGGCAACGTCACTGATGTCTGTATCCTAGCACCTGGTACAGCACCTGGCATATAGAAGACACTCAATAAATACTGAGTTTACATAACTCAAAGCTGGCATTTGGAGGGATGACAAGGGAGATAGCTAGGGGACTTGGGAGCCAGTTAAGTGCAGACACCTGGACTTGGGTAACTCACTTCTCTGTTTCTTCATGTGTAAAGGGGATCCTTTTTATGTAGATTAAGAAAATGTGTATAAAGTGCCTCAGCAATGCCCTTGAATAGATCGTTCTTAACAAATGATAGCTGTGTATTTTACCCGTTTTATAAAATTAATAAGATGTAGACCTCAGGTATAAATACAGGTATTCTGTGTACATTGCAATTAGGACTTCTTTTCAACTTTTCCCCACATATATAAAGCTGGACTCTTCCACTAATATCCCATCTTTGCTTATTTTAAGGGACATATTTGGAGAAGACTGTGTAAGTGTAAAAGACGACTCTCTTCTTAGTGTCACAGTGGATGGAAAGACTGCTAATCTTAATTTGGACACCCGGGTAGGTGGCTGCTCCTCCAAAATCTAAAGACATTTGAAGACCAGGCACAGTGTCTCACACCCATAATCTCAGCACTCTGGGAAGCCGAGGCGGGTGGATTGCTTGAGCTTAGGAGTTGGAGACCCCTACCAAAAATAGAAAAACTAGGCTGGCATTGTATTGGGCACCTGCAGTCGCAGTCGCAGTCCCAGCTACTTGGGAGGCTGAGGCAAGAGGATAGCTAGAGCCCAAGAGTTTGAAGTTACTGTGAGCTGTGACACATGGCACTCTACCCAGGGTGATAGAATGAGACTCTGTCTCCAAAAAAAAAAAAAAGACATTTGAAATAAAGCGACGGCAAAATAATCTATGATCCCATATGGAACAGTTTACTTTTGTATTTTGGAATTTCTTTGCAGCATTTCTTATATTTCTTTTACACAGTTGTATTTATATTATTATATATAAAGTTTTCCATGTTTTTACTCGTTGCTACATAATCCCCATGTGTATTATTCTATTATTTTCCTTTTCCAGAATATGCTTAATTCACCTCAGCGTTTCCCTAGTTTGGCGTCCAGTTGATTATAGATTCTTCTGTTGATAGCAGCAAGATCCAAGTGGCTTTTCCAAACAATAGGGTTTGAGAATGTGGGACCTGTGGTCTTACACCCGCAGATCTTTGATAATTAGTTCCCAAGATGAATGAATAGGTACATCTTCCTTGCAGGGTTATTTTTGAAGATTAAAATAGTTCTAAACAAATAACATTTAAAAAAATTTTTTTGTATGTTCTTCAACTATACAGGTGCTTTGAGAAAACATTAGATTTTTACCTCAATAGAAAAATAAGTGAAGAACATGAATATGAAGTAATTCACAAGACAATAAATATAGATAGCAGTGAACATAAAACAAATTTCCAGATTCACTAACAATTAGAGGACATACATGTTCACAGTGTGAAATACCACTGCTTATCATAACTGGCACAGATTGGAGAGAGTGATAGGACCCAGGGATGGTAAAAGAACTGGAACAGTTACTTGGGTGTTACCAGGGGGAGCAGAGTATAAATTAGGTGGCCTTTTCCTTCTGCATGGCAGTTGGGTAATGTGCATCAAGGCCTTTGTTCACAATTCCACTTACTGTATTCAACCAAAGAAAATAATTAGATGAGCAAAGATACACATACAAAGATGTCTAGTTAGCACTAAAATAATGGCAAGAAATCAAAATATCCAAAAGTAAGATATAAATAACTGAATACATTATATGGCATATCTTTACACAGTGTGCTGGCACACTAGGGGTGCTGGGGCAAGGGATTGGCAGCAGCCTGGGATGGGTGGCAGGCCTTTGAGTGCCCAGATTTGCACATCGAAGGGTTTGGGCAGTTGGCCCTGCACTCACAGAGCTTGTCCTTCAGTAGCTGTGGCCGCAGATATACCACACCTGCTGGCAGGCCAGCCATCCTCCGAGGCTCTTGCACCCATCCTGGCTGTCTAACCAGCTCTGCTATGCCTGTGTATATATAGTTTAAACAGCATATAGTGTTTTGTAATTGAGTTTTAAGAAGTGCCTAGGAGATTGTAATTTTAAATCAAACTGAATGCCAGTATTCCCCCCAAATATGTGCAGTTGTTATGTCAATAAAAAATTCAGTATGAGGGCGGTGCCTGTGGCTCAAAGAGTAGGGCGCCACCCCATATACCAGAGGTGACAGGTTCAAACCCAGCCCCAGCCAAAAAATGCAAAAAAAAAAAAAAATTCAGTATGAAATACTGAGTAAATGACCACATCGACTATTCGCTAAGTACTTTGTGTTGCACAGACTAACTTCCTTGGGATACCATTTATTGGATCAAAATATGGGCTTTGAAGTAAAGGTAATTTTCTAGAATTTTCCCCAGTCTTTGTTCCCCCCTCTCCCCGAATTCATCTCTAATTAGGCCAGTCATTTTGCTACAGGAAGCCTTCGGCACCCCGTGCATGCCCACACTGTGTGGGCGGCTACTCTGCATCTTGGTAATGTGTGCCACTGTTATGTCCACCGGATAGGAGATGGTTATTCTCAAGAATTTTCATTTGTCTTCCATGTAGTAATTACAGACAATTATAATAATTAAAGGCATATTTCTGCTCTTGTTTGCAGACTGTAGAGTGTGAAGAAGGAAGTGAAGATGACGAATCTCTTCGAGAAATGGTGGAACTGGCTGCACAGAGACTGTATGAGGCCCTCACACCAGTTCACTGATAACTTTCTGTATATCTTAAACCTTAAACATTTGATCCTACTTCTATTACTTAAAATAAATTACTTTCTCTGGAGTTGCCTATTTACTTTTGATGTCAAATGGTCTTTATCCCAATAGTTTGAATACTGATAAATTACCAGCTAATTTGTTGATTAGTCTAGAACTAAATACTAAGTAAACTACCCTTTATTTTAGAATGTATTCATTCCGCTTCCAGGCATGTATGCAGCTCTCACTGAAAAAGATTTGCTCTTAGCAACTGAAACAGAATTTGTCTTAACTATACTTATTAAGGAAAGAAAATGCGCAGTGAGTAGTTTATATTTTCATATCCACATTCTGAATTTGAATGAACAGGGATTACCACTTAAAAATGTTAAGCCCCGGCTCGGCGCCTGTGGCTCAATCGGCTAAGGCGCCAGCCATGTACACCTAAGGTGGCAGGTTCGAATCCCCAGCCCAGACCCGCCAAACAACAATGACGGCTGCAACCAAAAAATAGCCGGGCGTTGTGGCGGGCGCCTGTGGTCCCAGCTACTTGGGAGGCGGAGGCAGGAGACTCGCTTGAGCCCAGGAGTTGGAGGTTGCTGTGAGCTGTAATGCCACGGCACTCTACCCAGGGGGACAGCTTGAGGCTCTGTCTCAAAAAAAAAAATGTTAAGCCCCTTTCTGTTGCTTTCCTCTTGATAACTCTTAATTTATATTTTTGTAAAATTATGATTTTCAAGACTCAGTTTTTTTTTGTTTTTTTTGTACAATACACATTTAACTCAGGGGTATTCAGTGTATATATTTCTTTAGGAGACATAGTCTTGCTCTGTCCCCCAGGCTGGTCAGAATGTAATATTTATGATTCAGCAGTTATTCATGTGTCAGTTATTTGTTTCATATGTAAGTGAACTAGGCCAATTTCCAAAAGTATATGTAATTCAGACTTGTTAAGTAACTAGACGGAGGATTGTCTGGTGCTGAGGGAGCAGCCCACTCCACCAGGGGCTGCTTTGGCATCTACTTCAAAGAAAGTGACCTGCTTGCTCCCTCGCCAGAGGGCAGGAACAGGTGCGCTGCTAGTTCCTCCCCTTCACAGCCAGACTCCAGAGTTGACTCTGCTTACTGACAGT
This sequence comes from Otolemur garnettii, assembly GCF_000181295.1. Taxonomy (NCBI): domain Eukaryota; kingdom Metazoa; phylum Chordata; class Mammalia; order Primates; family Galagidae; genus Otolemur; species Otolemur garnettii. The sequence goes on from NW_003852417.1 coordinate 2,126,133, forward strand.
CTGTAGTCATCAGGTGTAACAGTCACTAAATTTTACCCACACTAGGTTATCCTCATTTTGCTCACTGCTTATAGTGACAAGTGTTGACCACTCCCCTGCACTTTGATGACAATGTTCAGGGTAAATCTGACCCTGTTACTTGAAATACATTCATTTCTATAAAACAGCCTCTATATTTTGTCTTTAGCTCATACTAAAAGTCTAGGGGCCACCTTCTAAAGTCATAAGGTTTTATAATGTATTTTAAAACTTTTTTTTTTTAATTGAAACAGTCTCACTTTGTTACCCTGGGTAGAGTGCTGTGGCATCACGGCTCACAGCAACCTCAAACTGGGGCTCAAGTGATTCTCTTGCCTCAACTTCCCTAGTAGCTGGGACTATAGGCACCCACCACAACGCCTGTTTTTTTTTGTTGTTTGTTTAGCAAGGCCCAGGCTGGGTTTGAACTCACCAGTCCCGGAACATGTGGCTGGCGCCCTAACCAGTGAGCTATGGGTGCCCAGCCTTTTAAAACATTTTCATGTTGGAAAAATACAATATAGAGGCTCAGTGCCTGTAGCTCTGTGGTTAGGGTGTGGGCCACGTACATCGGGGCTGGAGGCTTTGAACGTGGCCTGGGCCTGCTAAACAATAATAACTACAACAAAAAAATAGCCAGTGTTGTGGCAGGTGCCTGTAGTCCCAGCTATTGGGAGGCTGAGGCAATAGAATCGCGTAAGCCCAGGAGTTTGAGGTTGCTCTGAACTGTGACGCCACAGCACTCCACCCAGGGAGACATAGTTAAGACTCTGTCTCATAATAAAGAAAAAAAAATACAATATGGAATATATATACCGCAAGGAGGAGGAGTGTTCTTTCCCTTATTAACCAACGTGAGTTAATATCCTAAATTCACTCTTGTTGCAGTCATACCCCCCCCCCCCGCCACACACACATACACACATCCCGAATTCCCGCAACAACTTCCAATCCCCTCTCCCTTCGCCTGCTACCTAAAATAACAGATGTGGGCTCAAGCCTCTGCAGCTTAACATAGCACATCGTGCTAAGAAGCCCAAGCACGGTGCCTTAGCAGGTGCTCAATCTGGGCTGCCCGCGGCAACCGCCTGGGCGCGGAGGTTGAGTCAGCGGGTCTTGAGTGAGGGTTCTCTCACGTCTCATTTTTGCAGCTCCTCGGCTCTCACTTGGAGCCTGGGACTTTGAATCCCAGGCCTTTGTTGTACTCTAAGGCTCTGGCATCCTTCCCGCCCGTTTGACACTTCCTCGCACAGTAAAAACGTTCGATATATGATCAAGTTTTATTTAACAGATGAACTCCTTGTAAATGAATCAGCCTTCCACATCGGAACGTTTCTGCATCCCACCCACACGGGGAAAAAAGACACAGAAGTGGGTAGTTGTGTCTGTACTGGACAGGTGGGCTCTTTTCCTTGTCGCTATTCCCTGAAAACAGTGTAGCAACTATGTACATCTCATGTAACACTGTACCGGGTATCATCAACAGAGAGACAGTTCAAAGTATAGGAGAGGCTGTGAGTAAGTCATCTGCAAACATCACCCCTTAACGTCAGCGACGTGACATCCCCGGCTCTGCGGGGATCCTAGATCCAGTCCTGACCGACGACGCGGACGGACTGCACGTCCAACCCGGCCTTCCATTCACATCGCTGCCGCTGGCGGGCCCCGAGTGCTGCTGGCTCTGACGGTGGCTCCAGTGACTTTCCTTTAGGTCGGGTCGTTCTGCGGAACTGCTTGCACCGCCGGCCAGAGCGTAAGCAGGGGTGCGGGACCCGAGGGCCTCCCCACGCCCGGCTTCGCCGCTGCAGCTTCACGGTAAACTAACCAGTGCAGTAGGCCGAGCTTCTTGTAAACTGACAAAACTGAAGTCTCCAACGGCCGGCGACTAGAAAAGCACTGCTCAGGGAACCTCCCGCCCGCACTAGGGAGCCCGCCCGCCGATGCACACCTCCGGGACGGGCAGGGAAGGCCTGCGGCGGCTCCCCGGGTCCCCGGGCCGATCGCCCCGCCCTACCGGTCCCCGGGCCGCTCGCCCCGCCCTTATCGCGCTCCCGGTCCCCGCCCCACCGCTCGCCCCGCCCCTAGCGTGCTCTCGGTCCCCGCCCCACAGCTCGCCCCTCCCCTATCGTTCTCTGGGTCCCCGCCCCACCGCTCGCCCCGCCCGGATATCCGGCTTAGCTCCGCCTGTCAGCGGCCTGACCATGGCGCTGTGCGAGGTGGCTGGTTGCGGGAGCTCTCTGCTCTGGCCTCGCGTGTTGCTTTTCGGAGACTCCATCACTCAGGTACCGCCACTCCGGGGCACGCCCCGGACGCTCGGCTGCTCGGCGCCGCTCGGCCCATCACACCCGCGCACTCCTGGGGCCTCCCTGTGGGGTCCGGCGCTGGGTCCCCACGTTCCTCCGTCACGCGGTCCCTGGGCTTCCCTCCCTGCCCCTGGGAAGGCCAAGGAGACGGGGCTTTTTCCTCAAGCTTGCAGCGGCCTCCAACGACCCCCGAGGAATGGCGAGTCCAGGCCCCCTACAGGCTGACAGCTTCGAGGCCTCCTTTGCATTCAGCCTTGGACAGGAACCCTGCCTGTCCCGGCGGAAGAGGCTACTGACGCGGAAGTCCCGGCAGGGACCACGCTGAACTGCCAAAGGCCGCTTCTCTCCCTTCCTGACCCTTTCCGTGGGGCTCGGGGCGACCTGGGGCCCTGGTGCTTTGTTCCCATTGAGCGTCCCTCGGCGGTGGCTTCCGGGCCCTGAGGGTTCGCCCGTGCAGAGCTTGGAGGCTGCGACCCTTCCCAGTTTTTTATGCAGCCTGTCCATGCAGAAGGCACTTTGAACTAGTTCCCCTCTGCGCCGCGGCTGATGGAACAGGTTGAACGAGCAAAGGTGATTTTTTTTTTTTTTTGAGATGGTCTCGCTCTATTGCTCAAGCTTAGGTGCGGTGGCATAGCCTTAGGTCACTGCAGCCTCCATCTCCTGGACTCTGGCGCTCCTGTGTCTCAGCCTCACCAGTGGACGACGCATTTTGTGTTTTGTAGAGACAAGATCTATCTGTGTTGCCCAGGCTGGTCTCAAAGTCTTGGGCTCGAGTGATCCTCTCACCTGGACCTCTCAAAGCGCTGCCCTGGGATTACAGGTGTGAGCCACCATGCTTGGCAAGGATTGATCTCGAAAATAAAACGGCTTCAGGAATAAAGTAGAAAAAGATGATACGGGCAGCACCCGTAGTTCAGTGGTTAGGGCGCCAGCCACATTCACCGAGGCTGGCGAGTTCCAGCCTGGCTCGGCCTGCTAAACAGCCGTGGCAACTGCAACGGAAAAATAGCCGGGCATTGTGGCAGGGGCCCGTAGTACCAGCTACTTGGGAGGCTAAGGCAAGAGGATCGCTTGAGTCCCCAAGAGTTTGAGGTTGCTGTGAGCTGTGATGCCACAGCACTCTACCGAATGCGACAAAGTGAGACTCTGTCTCAAAAAAAAAAAATATGTTGGGTCATCCAAGATCATCCAAGTTCCCACTAAGAAAAAATTATCCCAAATACCATAGTTTTTACTTTAGGGGAGAAGTAAAGATTATTTTCCTGTGTGTGTGTTTTAAACACTTCTAACACTCAATTATTTTTCTAAGTCAGGTTTTTTATGTATGTATAAATAGTTGGTAACATTGTTTTTAGGCATCTGGAGCAGTAAAGGGCTTTCCACACCTCAAGGGAATGTATATCAAACACAGTTCACGCTATGTTCTATCATTAATAAAACCATGAATTTCTTGCTGCTCGCAGGGTAATGCCTGTAATCCTAGCACTCTGGGAGGCCAGTGCAGGTAGATTGCTTGAGCTCAGGTGTTCAAGACCAGCCTGAGCAACAATGAGACCCAATAGAAAAACTAGCTGGTGTTGTGGCTCGTGCCTGCAGTCCCAGCTACTCAGGAGGCTGAGGCAAGAGGATTGCTGGAGCCGAGGAGTTTGAGGCTGCTGTGAGCTACACCACAGCACTATATTCAGAGTGAGGGAGTGAGACTCTGTCTCAAAAATTAAAAAAAAAAAAGTTAAATAAATAAATAGGCTTGGCGCCTGTGGCTCAAGCAGCTAAGGCGCCAGCCACATACACCTAAGGTGGCGGGTTCGAATCCCCAG
>NW_003852417.1:2131047-2148079 GCF_000181295.1 Otolemur garnettii
AAAAACCTTACTGAAATGGTCTGATTACACTGAGAAGTGGTAATAATGGGCTTTTCTTTCTTCAGTTTTCGTTTCAGCAGGGAGGATGGGGAGCATCGCTGGCTGACAAGCTAGTCAGGTGAGAATGGATTCTGGATGGATACTTGAGTAGTTATTGATAGAAAATGTCAGCTCAGGGCCAGGCATGATGGCTCACTTCTGTAATCCTAGCACTCTGGGAGGCTGAGGCAGGTGGATTGCCTGAGCTCACAAGTTGGAGACGAGCCTGAGCAAAAACAAGACCCCGTCTCTACTAAAATACGGAGGCAAGAGGATCGCTTGAGCCCAAGTTGGGAGGTTGCTGTAAGCTTGATGCCATGGTACTCTACCCAGGGCAACAGCTTGATTGAGACTCTGTCTAAAAAAAAACTATGGACTATGCCACCAGGTGAAATCAAACACTAAAATTTGTAGAAAATGTATTATGGGTTTGGGATCTAAATGTATTAAGAGTTTGGGATCTAAAAAATAAAACTATTTACCATTTACAGAAGACAGAAGACAGATTATTTTTCTTTCTTTTTTTTTTTTTTGAGACAAAGCCTCACTCTGTCACCCTGGATAGAGTGCAATGGCCTCATAGTTCACAGCAGCTTCAAACTTGGGGCTTGAGCCATCTCTTGCCTCCACCTCCCGGGTAGCTGGGGCCACAGGTGCCTGCCACTCCGCCCAGCTAGTAACACATTCTTTTTTAGTTATAACAATCAATGTGATTTAAACAGTCAGTGAAGTGTTCATATATATTCTTAACTCCCCAGTTGAGTTCATTTTGGATATTGACCCAATATTCTTCCTATAGCAGAGCCCTGTGGGAAACTGGGAGGTCAGGGTAAGCTGGGTCCTGTCATAGGACGCTGAGGAGTTGGATGGCATCAAAGACATCATCTCTACTCACTGCCAGGGGACCGGGGCACTTCAAGTCCACCTGTCTTTTTTAGGATGTCTGTTTCAACCATCTGCACAGGCCTGAACTGATCCCAGTGTTTTAATTTATCCTAATTGCCATATTTAAGAGTAAGGATGTTGGCTCGGCACCTGTGGCTCAAGTGGCTAAGGCACCAGCCACATACACCTAAGGTGGCAGGTTCGAATCCAGCCTGGGCCCACCAAACAACAATGATGACTGCAACCAAAAAATAGCCGGGTGTTGTGGTGGGCACCTGTAGTCCCAGCTACTTGGGAGGCTGAGGCAAGTGACTCGCTTGAGCCCAGGAGTTGGAGGTTGCTGTGAGTTGTGATGCCACAGCACTCTACCAGGGGGACAGCTTGAAGCTCTATCTCAAAAAAAAAAAGAGTAAGGATGTTAAGAGACATCTTACTACAACTGTCCTCTTGTACTATATACAGTAATTTTTTATTTTTTACTTTTTGAGATAGTCTCACTACGTTACCCTTGGTAGAGTGCTGTGGGTGTCACAGCTCACAACAACCTCAAACTCTTGGGCTCAAGCGATTCTCTTGCCTCCCAAGTAGCTGGGACTACAGGCACCTGCCACAATGCCTGGCTATTTTTTTTTTGTTGTAGTTGTTTGGCAGGCATGGGCCGAGTTCAAACCTGCCAGCCCTGGTGTATGTGGCTGGCGCTCTAGCCCCTAAGCTACAGGGACCAAGCCTGCATACACTAATATTAATAAATTATTAAACATAGAATTAAGCTGGGTGTGGTAGCACTTGCTTGTAATGCCAATTACTCTGGAGACTGAGGCAGGAGAATCGCTTGAGCCCAGAAGTTCAAGGTTGTACTGAGTTATGATGCAGTCACTACACTCTAGCCTGGGCAACAGAGCAAGACCTAACTTGTTAAAAAAAAAAAAAAGACAATTCAGTGTTCACTCCTCATCTCATAGTGATGTTCTTGAAGTTTAGCTTTAAATAAGATCTCTGGGCTTCTGCCTACTTGCCCTGGCAGTTGAGGCCCTTTCACTCTCTGTGCCAAATGTATTTCGCTCTGTAAGCTCTTCCTCTATATCTAGCTCTTCCTCTAAACTTACCTTTGTCTTCTTCCATAAACTTTGTTCTATGCTCACCTTAAAAAAATAACAATAAAAATAAATAAATAGGGCAGCACCTGTGGCTCAAAGGAGTAGGGCACCGGCCCCATATGCTGGAGGTCGTGGGTTCAAACCCAGCCCAGGCCAAAAACTGCAAAAAAAAAATAAAATAAAATAAATAATATCTTTGTATTCTATGTCACAAAATGCATTTTTAACAGTTTGTAAATCCATATAAATTACTTTTGTATATATTTTTCTTCTGAGACAGAGTCTAAAGCTGTTGCCCAGGCTAGAATGCCATGGCCTCACAGCTCACAGAAACCTCAAACTCTTGGGCTCAAGTGATCCCCTTGCCTTGACCTCCTGAGTAGCTGAGACTACAGATGCCCACCACAGTGTCCCGCTAGTTTTTTCTGTTTTTACAGTAGAGACGGAATCTTGCCTTTGCTCAGGCTAGTCTCTAACTCCCGAGTTCAAGGGATCCTCTTTCTTCTTCCTCCCAGAGTGCTGGGATTACAGGTATCAGCCACCGAGATTGGAGTCTTTAAAATGGATTGTCAGCGCTTTTTGTAATAGTTACACATGAGACACTCAGAAATAAACCTGAGTTTTGTTGGTGCCAACTATGTAAATGCTTCCTGGGACATCCCACAGTTTGTATGCATTCCCGCCTGCCACTTGCTTTGTTACCTGGCAGTAGCCACCAGTTATTCATCGGTGCCCTCACTTCTACTGTGTTTCCCTGAAAATAAGACACTGTCTTATATTTATTTTTTTCTTAAGAAGACACACTAGGGCTTATTTTCAGGGGATGTCTTAACTCTCTGCGCCGAAATGCTCTGCATAGCCATGCCCATCACTAGGTCTTATTATCTGGGTAGGGCTTATATTTAACAAATGCATAGAAATCCTGCTAGGGCTTATTTTTGGGGTAGGTCTTATTTTCGGGGAAACACGGTATAAGTGGTTTATATGCAAGAATTTGGACCATACACCAGAAAGCACCACATTGATTTGCTAAGCATAAATTAAGCCTCAAGATTCATTTTATCTATTTTTTCAAAACAGAGTCTCACTTTGTCACCCTTAGTAGAGTGCCATGGAGTCATAGCTCACGGCATCCTCAGACTCCCAGGCTCAAGCAATTCTCTTGCCTCAGCCTTCCAAGTAGCTGGGACTACAAGCGCTGGCCACAACACCCGGCTATTTTTAGAGGCAGGGTCTTGCTCTAGCTTAGGCTGGTTTGGAACTCGAGAGCTCAGGTGATCTGCCTGCCTCAGCCTCCCAGAGTGCTGGGATTACAGGCGTGAGCCACTGCACCTGGCCCAAGATTCATTTTATTTTACAAGAAATATTTTTTCTGTACACCATGAAACATCTACAAAAACAGAAAGTATGATGAACCCATCCATCCCTCCCTTTATGTATTACTGTGAAACAAATGTGTGACTGGTCTCTTCTAAGGTGTGGTAAGCACACGTCCCATATACTCCTCAGCTGCGAGTGTCCTCCCTTCACATAGGAGGAGGCAGTGATGTGCCCGGAGCATCTAGGCAGAGATGGAAGGAGGATACAAACCCAGGCAGCCTGGCTCCAGGGTTATGGCTGGTTTTTCCATTATACCATCTGGTGCTGTCAATCAAACTTTAAGAAGGAAAAAAAAGCCTATTAATTGAAATTGAAATACAGCCAATATATTTACTAAAATTATTGAATCAAAACTACAGTCTCGGTCAGGTGTGGTGGTTCACCTGTAATCCTAGCACTCTGGGAGGCCGAGGCAGGCAGATTGCTCGAGCTCACAAGTTCAAGACCACCCTGAGCAAAAGCGAGACCCTGACTCTACTAAAAATAGAAAAACTGAGGCAAAAGGATTGCTTGAGCCCAAGAATTGGAGGTTGCTGTGAGCTATGACAGCACGGCACTCTACCCAGGGCAACAGCTTGAGACTCTGTCTCAAAAAAACCCCAAAACTATAGCCTTAAATATTCTATATACTTATCCCAAACAAAACCATTGTCATGTTTGAGTTACAGCTTATTAGTGACTTTCTACCTAAGATACTTCCTCAAATTGAGTTGGGGATAAAACTCACCAACAGATCTGTCACAAACAAATAAAAGCGAGTAAAAGCATCCCTCTGAGCTGGGGCCAGACCAGCCTGCACACTAAATCTCAGCGCCTTTCTGTGCAGTTACTCACATCGACAACTTCTCTCGTTGAGGAATACGGCATATTTGCCTCTGTCTTTGAACAACTTAAAGGACAGCATGCTTCAAATATGTTCTTGCTCTTAGCAGTGTGAAACTCAGGGCTGGCTTGGAGCCCTGTGGTGGCATTAGAAGCTTAGAGAGCACTGAAAGGTTAGCCATCAAGGACAATTAATAGTTCTTCACCCACAATTAACCTTTTTAAAAATTTTCATTTCAGGAAATGTGATGTTCTGAATCGTGGATTTTCAGGTTACAATACCAGATGGGCCAAAATCATCCTTCCAAGGTTAATCAGGAAGGGGAACAGTTTGGACAGCCCAGTAGCAGTTACAGTTTTCTTTGGTGCCAATGACAGTGCGCTAAAAGGTAAAGGCATTTTTGTGTTTTCCTGGCTTATTTTGAATCATTTTTATGTTATAGAAAACTTAAAGTTATAGTTTTTTTCACCTGTTTACTTATCTCCCAGTAAAGTTTTGCCAGCTTGTAACGAGTTCCCTGAGTTTCTTTATATGTGTTTCTTCTGGCTTTAATGTGGGTGGGTTTTATTCCCAACTCATTTTCTACATACCTCAGTTATTGCCAGACCTGCACTTGCAAACTCTTGTTTTCTAGGGTCAGTGAGTGCTGTGCTAAGTTGCTGGCATTTCCCTCTAATTGTGGTTGGCAGCAGAGGCTCGGGTTGTATCCCGTGCAGTTTGTTTTTAGAGACAGAGTCTTTGTCACCTTTGGTAGAGTGCTGTGGCGTCATAGCTCACAGCAACCTCAAACTCTTGAGCTTAAGCCGAGTCTCTTGCCTCAGCCTGCCAAGTAGCTGGGACTACAAGTGCCACCACAGTACCTGGCTATTTTTAGTGACAGGGTCTTACTCTGGCTCAGGATGGTCTTGAACCTATAAGCTCAGGCAATCCACCCTGAGCCTCCCAGCACCATACAGTTTGTATCACACTGATGAGACAGGTGTATTTCAGGGCAACATTAACCTTGACCTGGATTGGCCTTAAATCTTGGTGGTGGTGAACATGGATTTGGAAAAGGAACCTGGTCTTCCCTTTTTGCTGAAGAATTGCTGCTGTGACTAGCCCAGAATTGGCCACATAAGAAGCCTTTCTGTTCTTTCTACTCCCTTAAGGAGATTCTCTTGTGAGTAGAAAGGAGAAAAGTCAACCTTTGTTTTGGGGAATTGGGTAGTCAGCTTCTAGAGATTTCTTCTGTGTCCCTAGCTGTGCCACAGACGTGGCGTGTCTGCTCTCTATAGGCACATGGGGAAACCTCGCAGGTGAGTCTGGAGATGAACACTGCCAACTGATTTGAGAAATCTTGCTGCCTAAAAGGATTATATAAATTATAGGTTATCAGGAGAGAGGCTGTAAGGTAACCACATGGGAGAAAACAAAGTAAATCTTTGTTTATTTTACACCAAAAGCTGTAAGAAAGAAAACTCAGGGGGAAAAAATTTGTTTTAATAATGTTACTTTATTTATTTTTATGTATTTTGAGATAGTCTCACTGTGTCACCCTCAATAGAGTGCTGTGGCATCACAGCTCACAGCAACCTCAAATCCTTGAGCTCAAGCAATTCTCTTGCCTTAGCCTCCCAAGTAGCTGGGACTATAGGCACCCGCCATAACACCTAGCTATTTTTTGTTATTGTCATTGTTGTTTTAGCTGGCCAGGCCAGGTTTGAACCCGCCACCCTCGATGTACGTGGCTGATGCCATAACCACTGTGCTACAGGCGCTGAGCCATATTTTATTTTTTGAAACAGAATTTCATTCACTTGCTCTAGGATTGAGTGCCATGGTGTTATTGCTCATAGCAACCTCAAACTCCTGGACTCAAGCTATTCTCTTGCCTCAGCCTCCCAAGTAGCTGGAACTGTGGGCACCCACCACAATGCCCAGGTATTTTTTTAGAGACGGGGGTCTTGCTGTGGCTCAGGCTGGTCTCGAACCTGTGAGTTCAGGCAATCCACCGCCTTAGCCTCCTGGAGTGCTAGGATTACAGCCTGAGCCACCTTACCCAGCCAATTTCATGGTCTTTGAAGTTTATTTGTGGATACAGAAATGTTTGTAATAAAACATCACAAGCAGTCCCTGGGTTACGAACAACATAGTGTCTATAGGTTCTTAAGTTGAATTTCTGTAAGTTGGAACAGGTACATTTTACCTATTATCTGTAATAGCCTCTGTTTGTAAGTGCAAGTCGTACATAAGTCAGATGTTTGTAACTCAAGGGACTTTATGTAGAAAAAACAGTGTAAAGCCGCATATCTTCAATGTGATCTCATGTTTTGAAAGTACACGTATCTATGTGGGAAAGTGGGAATGTGCATCCAAGTATCAGTTTGGCTTCTGGGTGGTGGGCACAGGTCACTTTATTTTCTTCTTTTTACTGTACTTTCTGTACTTGGAGATGGTCTACAAGGAGCCTGGTAATACTTGTGTGAGAGCAGATCTAGAAATCATCCTCTGTCATCATGGTAACTGCAGTAGTGAGGTTAACACTTGTTTATTGCCCGCTTGCTTTGTGGAAAGCACCCTGCTCTCTGCTTTACACACTTAGCTAATTTAACTTGCCTAGTTACCCCAGGAGAGACCCTATTATCATCCCTGTTTTCCCAGGGAGGTGACGGAGTTGCCTGAGGTCACGTGGATAGTCAGTCACAAAGCCAGGGTTGGAACCTGAGCAGTTTTACTCCACAGCCAGGGCTGTTTGCTTTACAAATTCGACCTAATCAATTAGTAACAAATTGGACTCCAGAGAAAACAGGCCTTAAAATGCCCCTAGAGCCTCTGAAGTCTCGTTTTAAGAGAACTGTACACTTTAATTCAAGAGCAGGGCAGTCTTCTCTGTGTCCTCGGTGCTAAACAGTTCCCCCAATGATATCATGAGTAACAGGCATTTGCAAAAGTGTATTCATCTTAATTGTCACTTATAATAAGTGTGCACTTGAGCTGACGTATTCATGCTTCATTCAACAGATGAGAATCCCAAGCAACACGTTCCCCTGGATGAGTACGTTGCGAATTTAAAGAGCATGGTGCGGTACCTGAAGTCTGTGGATGTCCCGGAGAACCGCGTCATTCTCATCACCCCGCCCCCTCTCTGTGAAACAGCCTGGGAAGCTGAGTGCCTGGCGCAGGGTAAAGGAGCCTGAGCCCATCTCATCAGACCCCGGCAGGACAGTGGCTTCCTGCCAGAGGTCTCAGCTTAGCGGGGTGGTATATCCTTACCAGTCTGTTCTTAGTCAACTGAGGTTACAAGTATAGTGTCCATTATCTCATACCTAAGGGCTCTTTTCACAGAGAAAAGGGATTATGGCTTTGGATAACTCAGGAGGGAGCCACTGGCCTGGCACTTGATCTTTATAGTTGCTGAATCGAGGTACACGAGAACTGCAGAGAGCTGAGGGAGTGTCTGGAAAGTCGGGCAAACTTCAGTGCTGAAATTGAGGAGCTGGATGTGCCCTTGACTTTTATCTCTACCTTGGGGGCATTTTTCCTGACTTTCCAGAGGTGGAAGCCACCTGCAGCCATTTGCTTTCCATCTGTAGGTGAGCAGGAGAGATGGCCCTTTCTCTGCTCTGTCCATAGAGATTCTTCCCTTTTTCGCCTATTTGGCATTTAGAGACAAAGGGTAGTGGTAAAATCTCTTCATGTTTTCTTCTACTTACGGACACTGTTACGCAACTCGAGTCTAATAGTTCTCTCATTCTGACATAGAGTTGTCCCTCAGTACACTTGAGGAGGCTCCAGGGTCCCCAAGTGTACCAAAATCTGTATAGCTCAAGTACCACAGTTGGCCCTTCACATACTCAGGCCTTGCAACTTGCAAATAGTGTATTTTTGATCTGCCTTTGGATGAAAAAATAATGTATGTATAACAAGTAGACCTTGCAGTTCAAACCTGTATTGCTCAAGGGTCAACTGTATCTGAATGGTTGAGAAGGTGCTTTTGGAATTTTTCTAAGTTGCCTAAAACTAAAGGAAAACAGGTTATTCTAAGACAAATTAATGGCTTTACAACACAGGAGAGCTCAAAATTAGCTGTTGTTTTCAGGTAAATGGGGGCCCATTTTAAGCATGCTAGATGTTTAATTGTTTTATTAAATCTTAACTTTGTACATTGATGCCTTTATGGGGTTCAGGGTACTGTTTAAATATACAATGTGCAATGCTTACATTGAACTAAGTAATGGAAGACTGTTTCCTCTTAACTGATGAGGAACTTCAGTCTCAGAAGTTAAGTAACTTGCCTAAGATCACACAGCCAGTGACAGATCCAGGAAGTCTGACTCAGAACCCAGGTACTTGTCCTCTGCTGGGTAGAGCAGCACATGTGAGTAACCTGCAAGACCCACAGCTTAATTTTCCACAACCCCCACAGCTGCTCCAGGTGGGGTCAGTTTTTAACTTAAGTTTGAAACTGTCCAGGTCCATAGAACTTGCATAAGGAGCAGCACTTGGGCTTACCAGATGTCACTTGGATTTCCTCCCTTCAATAGGTTGCAAATTAAATCGCCTGAACTCAGTTGTTGGTGAATATGCCAACGCATGTTTACAAGTAGCCCAAGACTGTGGGACTGATGTACTTGACCTGTGGACCCTGATGCAGAAGGACAGCCAGGTACAGTGACTTGCTCAGTCCTCTCGGAATAAGTGGGATCGCAGAAATAAGCCAGATATGTGTGTATAGGTTTTCTTGGAAGGGCTCTGCTTAGTTAAGACAGCTGTCCCTTTCACCAATAAAAATAAAATGATTTGGGATTGGCACCCATAGTTCAGTGACTAGAGCACCAGCCACAAACACTGGGGTTGGCAGGTTTGAACTCAGCCAGCTAGACAACAATGACAACTATAACAGCAAACAAATAGCCAGGTGTTGTGGTGGACGCCTGTAGTCCCAGCTACTTGGGAGGCTGAGACAAGAGAATCACTTAAGCCCAAGAGTTTGAGGTTGCTGTGAGCTGTGACACCACAGTACTCTACTGAGGGTGACAAAGTGAGACTCTGTCTCAAAATAAATAAATAAATAAATAAAATGATTGGGGGTAAGGGGAAGGCATAGAAGGCTCCAGAACATCTCACAAACCCAGTAGCTTAGTTTCTAGTTTCAGCCTAGTTCCTTAGCTAGGAGTTACTATTTGGTGACATCAATGAGGAATAAATGGTTCATATTTAAGAACATCCATGGCCAGGCGAGGTAGCTCAGGCCTGATGACATCACTGTATTCTAGCCTGGGTGACATAGTAAGACTGTCTCAAACAAACAACACATCCAGGCCAGGCTGAATTCTTTTTTTTTAAGACAGTCTCACTTTGTTGCCCTCTGTAGAGTGCATGGCATCACAACTCACAGCAACCTCAAACTCTTGGGCTCAAGCAATTCTCTTGCCTCAGCCTCCCCAGTAGCTGGGACTATAGGTGCCTGCCAGAACACCAGGCTAGTTTTCTATTTTCAGTAGTGATAGGGTCTCAGTCTTGCACAGGCCGGTCTCAAACTCCTTAACTCAAGCAGTTAACCCACCTTGGCCTCTCAGAGACCTAAGATTACAGATGTGAGCCATCATACCTGGCCCAGGCCATGTTGTTTTATAAATAGAGTGGGGGGAGGGGTTAAAACTTGTTAACAGACAAAACAGTGAATGTAAGTAAAATGTGGTATTAGCTAATAAAATTGAGTTTGAGCTATGTAATTCTAATTAAAATTACTTTGTTTTAAAGCCTGAAAGTGCATTTACAAATATAAAAGGTATAAAAAGCTGGTCCCTGTGTCAGAATAGTGCAGCCACTGAGGAGACACTTATGGGGGACCCAGCAATCCAATCCTGGGTATTTGGCCTAGAGATGAAAACTAGCTTCCCGTAAAACCTGTGTATAACTGTTTATGGGCAGCATTATTCAAAACTGCCCAAAGCTAGAAATGCCCAGCTATCTTCCTATGGATAAATGTACATCAGTGAATACTGCTTTGCAATAGAGGAAACTGCACGTATGCCGCAGTTGGGGTGAATCTCAAGGGGCATTTCGCTGAGGAAAGGGGCCAGTCCCAAAAGGCTATACATGTGCGATCCCATCTCTGGTGTCTCAGAAGGTAAGACGATAGTGACAGAATACTTGGTGGTGGCCAGAGGGTAAGGTGAAGGAGGGCACAGAAGAGGGCAGGCACTGGCCTTTCTAATTTTTCTACAACTCTGCATTCTTTAGTAAAGGGTCAGTGCTGCAAAGCACCTAAAAGGCCATTTCACTGCTGTGCTGAGAGCCAGAAAGCAGCGGACGTTGCTGAGACTGAAGGCATTTGAAGAACCCAGGGGAAGGGAGGGTCTGGTATGTAGGAAGCCTTGTGGCCCCATTCCAGTTTACCCACAGCTGTCAGGTTTGGCTACTTGGACAAAGGAAGGTAAAAAGAAAACAGCAAAGAATCACTAAATTAGGTGCCGACTTTTTCTGCTGTCTTAATCCATACCAATCTTCCCAATGACCTAGTAATTCTTAATATTTACATGTTTATACATCTGTAATGGGGGAAATGGGAATCATAGTACTCTTCGGATACTGAGAATCACTAATCACTTGTGGAGGCCCTATGAGCCCTGGCTTCGGTGCCAGCTCTGTACCTAAGTCACTGGACTCCTGTGCCTCATCTTCCTTTGAAACCTTGGCTAGACTTGAATTTCCAGGATTCCCAGATCAGGAGGCACCTTGGAAGCTTGAGTACCTAAAGGTCGACATCTGGAGTTCTATTGTCTAAGATTCCATCTGAGATGGCCTGAAAAGGTTGTGCTACTAGAGGAAAGTGTAAACCACCGGCTAGCTATGCTCCCATGTCCTTTAAGATTGTCAAACTGGGAGTGTCTTCCTTAGAGAACATCTAATCTACAACCACCTCGATGAGAAAACCAAGGCCCAGGGAGAAATGCTACCAGAATCTCAATTCCTGGTCTGTAAGTCATACAGCTCACTGGCCACCCAGTTTCCACCAGGGATTGGAGCGGAGCATTTGCCTAGTGAGATTCTTCCCCAAGGCAGAAATGGCTCTAAGGTTAAATATTCTTCAGTTCAGGGGAGGACTGGGGAGACTATACTCTAATATCCCAGCAATTATTCTTCTAGGCTGGATGGTACAAGTTCTTTCCACCTAAAAACCTGCCTACCAATGTAACACACAGACTAAGTCAAAAACAATGACTTACTGGGATCTCAAGCTCTTTAATACCAAACTTTTCATTTCCATTGATTGCATTAATGGTCCATATTCACTCATTAAGCCTCTTCCAACCGATAACCTGAGAACCAAAGACCTAGAATAATATCTCACCCTGACAGTGATTTTAGGAAGCTCAGTTCCCTAACATGGAGATGGTACCTGCAGTACTAGTGAATGTTCTGTGTATCTGAGCACCTGTGTAAATGGTACATGTCCCAGACAACTCTGGTCAGATGCTTGAAATGAAAGGGACTGGTAACCATTTTGTTGCAGGCCTACAACCAGGAGAGTGGCACCACTGGCAAAATCACATCTTACCCGCGTTCTCCCTTCCTTACAGGACTTTTCATCCTATTTATCAGATGGACTCCATTTGTCACCAAAGGGAAATGAGTTTTTGTTCTCACATCTCTGGCCTTTGATAGAGAGGAGGGTCTCTTCTCTGCCTTTGCTGCTTCCGTACTGGCGAGATGTGGCAGAAGCAAAGCCTGAATTAAGTTTGCTGGGAGACGGAGACCATTAGTCATCACTGGAAACCCAAGTCTGACTGGCAATCCACAGAACTCAATTTCCTAACACACACAGATTCCCAGGAGATCAACATAAGAATATTTTTGTTTTTAAGCTTAAACAATTCCTCGTGCCTCTGGATCAAAAACCACATTGTCACCAATATTAATAAAAATATTAGGATTTTTCATGGAATTTTTGTACTTATATACACTGTGTTTTGATAGTAAATATTTATTGCTTGGTGTAGATGTTATTAGTGCCATGGCTATAAGATATACCCTGAGCAGCTTATAAATTCTATATATGGCAAAAAGGTAAGACAATTATTTTTTTAAAAAGTCACAATTTTATAAAAATGTTTTTTTACATTCTGATGAGAACTGTTTCACTCATACATACACCCACACACCCCATTCACCTTGTATCAAATTCTGAAAGTGTAACTAAAATGTAAGAGTATTGTATCTGGTTAAAAGATAGCGAATACCATAAGGCACAAAGTTCAAGTATTAGTGTAACAAGTTACCTGTGTAAGAAGCATCCTTGGAGAGGGGAAAGGCATGATTTGTCACAGGTTTGGTTAATTGTCCTCAAAGTTTACAAGGTATCTCAGTTAAAACGTGATGCCTGGTGAGGACACTTCAGTTCTGGGGATGTAAAATTTTGAACTAATTTTACGGAAAACAGAAATCAGAGTAATGACTTTTACCCTTCATGGTAAATGCAGATCATCTTAGAATCCAGAAGCACTAAAGCAAGAAGTCAGTCAAATATCCAGTGTGGGTCACTGACAAGGGCTTCTAGGGCGTCTCTTCTAAGAGGAGCAGGCCTCACCAGGGCAGGAGAATTTCCTCCCCTGCTGACTCGTCACCCCTCTGCCTAGTCAACCACCTCATCTCTGGTAAGAAATACTGAACCCCTTGTGTTTGAAAACAGGCAACCATGCTCCTTCTAATTATATTTGGAAGTAGTTCGGGCTTTGTGGACAGTGAATTTTTTAAAAGCATGGTAACAGTATTAGGGAGACATGAACATATTTATAAAACATGGAAAAACTAACCAGGAAATTAAGGTTCTAAAAACAGTTGGTGGGATTCTATTTGCAACCCTCACCTCAAGTTAGATTGTTTTAATTCTAGAAAGTATTAGCTTCAGAAGAAGGATGAGACATATTAACCCACGTGATTTCTACCTTTAGACATATAGTAAAAGCTCTGGGAAATACCCAGAAAAAAGACCTACTTTTTAGAGATAATGTATAACTGGGTTTATCTCACCCTTTGTCTCTACTTGAAGACAAATAAATAAATCTGTGTTCCAGTTGTCCTCACAAATAACTGCTAAGTGCCTCATTATATACTCAGCGGATCAGTTACAGTGTATACAAAAGAAAAACTGATCATCTCCCTAATCAGTGCTGTTAATATAAAAGGTTAATTTACAAAAACGTAAATATTTATAGCCTAATCCACCTGTATTGTCTGCTTTTCCACCACAGGTCAAAAGATATTTTAAAGTTCACAAAAAACAAAACCTGAAAGCCTCAACATAAGCTGGATTCACCTCACCTCTTCAAAGGAAAGGGCCTCGCCACACAGTGTTATTTACATGCAGGAAGTTCAAACACATGACCAGCATCTGCTGTTAGTCACTTCCTCATTTCTTCAAATCTCCACTAAACATATGCTGTGATTTTAGGTCAAAATCTATAAAAATATTTTGCACCTAAGTCAAAAGAGCCTAGAATATGGAGCCCTAAACTAGCACTCTGTCTCTTTGCTGTCAACACGATTCTGACGCTGTAGTTTAAAGGAGGTGGCCTTTTCACTTCTGGTGATTGGATGGTCTGTGAGATCTTCAAATGATTTGGCAGCTGTGCTGCTATTTGGGAAGGGGTCCTTCTCAAAACCATCCTCGTCCACATGTGAGTCTGTGCTGGGGTCCTCCTGAATGGTATCCATTCTCTGGTGGTCCAACTTTGGAGCCACAGCTACCACTGGGATCACAGGGGAGGCCTGTAGGCGGCCTGGAGTCTGGGGCGCAGGAAGTGGTTTGAGAACTCGAACTGATGCTGAATCCATGCTGCTCAGCATTTCAACATTCTGTAAAGATAAGGATTTGATGGATAGTAATAAAGAATGAATCAAAGGTCCTCACAGCTCCAACCTTAGCCATCCAAGATGGCCTTTATTCTCTTGCACTAAGATCTCTCTTGCTAAGGAGTGCTAGGCAAAACTTAACCTAAGAAGTTAACTCCAAATACGCTTTCAAGTGTCCTGAGAGTTTACCATTTGAGGACCCAAAAGATAATTTGAACTATCAAGACCCTAAACCACAAAACAATCTCAAAATACTAACTCAGTCCTGAACAGTTAAATCACTCCTTATGGCTATAGGAGGGGCAGAACAACACTTTTTTGTGTGTATTTTTCTTTCTGGAGACAAGGTCTTGCTTTGTTGCCCAGGCTGGAGTGCACTGGCATGCTCACAACTCACTAAAGCCTCAAACTCCTGGGCACAACTGATCCTCCCACTTCAGCTCCTCAAGTAGCTGGGAATACAGGCATGTCCTGGCACACCTGGCTAGGTTTTAAATATTTTGTGGACACAGGGTCTCACTGTGTTGCCCAGGCTGGTCTCAAGTGATCTTGATCTCAAGTGATCTTCTTGCCTCAGCCTCCCAAAATGCTAGGTTTACAGGCAAGAACATCACATATTGTCCTTTTCTCTTTTAAATCTCTTATCCATGCAATTAACCAAAGTTCATCTTCAGTGTTGTCAGGAGAGTTAACACCCAACTTAGAACCTTCCACCCACCAGACAGAGTGCAGCTACAAGGGCTGACAGCTCGGGGTCTCTGCTTAACAGGGTCTCAAGATATGACTGGAAAAGCCTTTTTCTTTCATGTGGTGTACTTACACTGGGGTGGAAGAGTGACAGAGATTCATATTGCTTATCCAATTTCTTATCCTAGAAAGAAAACAATAGCAAGAAAAAAGGTCATTCCTACATATAAAATTCAGTTAGTAAATATTCTTTCCTCACTTAGAACCTAAGTTATAGACACTGGTAGCAGGTGTGACAGATGAGAATGGGTTTCTCATGTAAGCTATCCACTGGGCCACCAGTCTAGAAGTGCTTACTTTGCATTCAAAGGAAATATGTTTTTGGCATTAAGGACAGAAAGAGGCAAGGTTTAAATGCTATCTTTCTGAGAGATACCCCCACCCCCACTCTTGTGCAGGTGAATAATAAAAAGGGTTATCTTCTTGTGTATGCAGATCACTGTCCCAGGTGGGGAGGCAGAATCAGAGGGGTCAACAGCCTCTCACCATGGCCTCACACTGTCCTGGCTCACAGCTTCAACCCTGTCACCTTTCAAACAGCTTTACTTCAAGAGTAGTACTCCCTGGAGATTTTCCTCCCTGCTCCCATCACACTGGCCACTCTGCTGAAGAAGAGCTGCTCAAGGAGAAGCCACAGGAAAGAAAAGGAAGCAGAAGGGAGGACAAATGCCTCTGTCATGAGAGTTAGCTGTGATGGACTTTTTAAAGTGCTCCTAGAAGGAGTGCTGGGAAAAAGTTTCAGAGAACAAGTCTGAAAGCTTGGGTCTGACTTTCTCAATTCTACAGCAGACAAATCCCCATTCCCCACAGATGCAAGGTGAATGGATTCTTACTCGGTACCCGGAGTTCTTTAGAAAAGTCCAATTCAACTTATAGCTGTTATTCAGTTTTGAACAATAGAAAAGACTGCTTGCTCACTCTTTAGTTGGAAAGACCTGAATACCCTATATAATAACACACAGAATCTACATGATACATGGATTTGAAATGTTGTTGCATTATATTGCTGCTATTAAAACAAAGTCAGCCTGAAATCTCTTGTTTATAACAGACACTTTACTCATTAAAGTCCCAGACAAAGCGAGATAATAGTCTCCTGTGCTTAGAAGTATAAAATTCCTAAGAAATTATATTAGCATAAAACACCCACACAAAAAGAGTATCATTCTATTTATTTATTTTTCAGACAAAGCCTCAAGCTGTTGCCCTGCGTAGAGTGCCATGGCATGACAGCTCACAGCAACCTCCAACTCCTGGGCTTAGGTGATTTCCTTGCTTTGCCTCCTGAGTAGCTGGGACCACAGGCACCTGCCTCAGCCTCCAAGTAGCTGGGACTACAAGCGCCCTGCTACAATGCCTGGCTATATTTGTGTTGCAATTTGGCTGGGGTTTGAACCCGCCATCCTCGATATATGGGGCCAGCACCTTGCCCACTGAGCCACAGGTGCTGCTCCCCCAAGTATCATTTTTTTAAAAAGGCAATTAGCTAAGGTTTCTACAAGACATGTCCTCCTAGGTATAAAACCAAAAAAAGGTCATTGGAATTATCAGGCCAGACTTTCTAAGAACAAATTTTATCTTTTCCAAAGATTTTTGTGGTTGGAATTACAATTTAAAAAAAATTTTAAATTGTTTAATTATTTAAAAATTGATGACTTACCACACAATGGACAAGAATGCTGAAAGGAATCCAAAATATCAAGGAGAAAACCAGGACGGACCCTACGATGTTGTCTGCTAAAAACTTCCCTGTGGACAATTCCAAATAGTAAATGTGCTGACCGAGTAGTTTATACATCTAAAATAAAATGCTCTTATATTATCATTATGTCAAATGCCACAGAGTAACTGCTAGATACTACTACTAACAGTACTGCAAACAATGCCAACCCCACTTGTACAGAAGGTTACAAAAAAAGTGTACAAATTTTAAGGGATGTTATTGCTGTATCACTTTTTGAACTTAAGGTACTATTTCTGGTCAAGTGTACCTGGACATACTACACACATCCATTTTACCTGCAATTCATATACTTTTAGGAATGATCAATTTTATTTCCAACAAGATCACTTACAATGTGCATACATTTTTTGGCACCCTGGTATTATACCTGACCATCTCTTCACACCAAGTGTGTTTAAAGCCCTAGTATACTTGTTTTTTTTTTTTTTTGAGACGGAGCCTCAAGCTATCCCCCTGGGTAGAGTGCCATGGCATCAC
>NW_003852417.1:2148687-2151612 GCF_000181295.1 Otolemur garnettii
TGCCTCAGCCTCCCAAGTAGCTGGGACCACAGGCGCCCGCCACAACGCCTGGCTATTTTTTGGTTGCAGCAGTCATTGTTGTTTTGGCAGGCCCAGGCTGGATTCAAACCCACCACCTTAAGTGTATGTGGCTTGCACCTTGAGCTGGCTGCCACTTGAGCCACAGGCGCCGAGCTGGAAGCCCACATTTTGACAAAGTACTCCACTTGTTGGAAAATTTGTGCACCTAAGCTACATAGGGAAAGACCTATAATGAATCCATTTTATCATACTTGCTTCATAACAAAAGCAGTGAATATTTCCAACTTCTACTGCATATTAGAGCACATCACTCTGAAACCACACTTTCCTAATATCCTCAAAGAAATCAGTTCAGTTTTAAGTAAATAATCTGGGGAAACTACCTACCAAAAGTATTGATGCTCAGCTGATCAATGAAGTCCCAAAATCGCTCAATGACATCCTGTACTCGTTTCTCACATTTGCCCTATGAAAAGAAAACATACAACATTACCCCTGAACACGATGCATTTAGAAGCAAATGGATTTATAAAAGTAACTGACACTGGTCAGGTGCAGTGTCTCATGCCTATAATCCCAGCACTTTGGGAGGCCAAGGCGAGAGGATCACTTGAAGCCAGGAGTTTGAAACCAGCCTGGGCAACAATGTGAGACTTTATCTCTACAAAAGCAAAAGTAACAGTAATTACGATGTAACAGGCTTCATTAAAAACAAACATTTAGGTCCTGTTTTTTGGAGACAGATCTTGCTCACTCAGGATGGAGTGCAGTGGTATAACCAGAGCTCACAGCAACCTCAAATGCCTGGGCTCAAATGATCCTCTTGCCTCAGCCTCCCAAGCTGCTGGGACGAAAGACGCCTGCCATGAACCCCAGCTAGTTTTTCTGTTTTCAGTAAAGAGAGGGTCTCACTTTGCTCAGGCTGGTCTTCAACTCCTGAGCTCAAGCGATCCTCCCGCCTTGGCCTCCCAGAGTGCTAGGATTACAGGAATAAAACACCGCACTGGTCAGTCAATTCTTTAAACCTTGGGAAAACTAATCAGGACCCAGTGCGTAAAACCAACCAAGTTTAGCATTAAGTCTCCTCCCACAAAGCCTTCCCAGTCTCTGGGTTCAGAGTCTCCTCACTATGGAGTAGAAAAAGCTCCAGTGACCGGAAAGCTCCCATTTCCCCTGCCCCCACATCCCCCTTTCCATCTGTGAAAATTGGCCTTTTCCTCCTAAAAACCCAAAACAAAAACAAACAATAGCCAGAAGAATGTAGTACCATTTATGTTTTGATTTCCTTCTATTTGCAAAATCAAGTACGTACAAGATAAAAACTTCCCATCTGGCTGTTATAGAAAAAAGTGTACATATATATACACACTTACATTCATGTCACAAAATCCTACTGTACAGGGCTTTCCTTTCCTCAAAAATAAGTTCTTCTGTTCAGCATCAACGTAGGGCACACACCGGCCAGAAAGGTCTCTGCAGCACACCTTGCACGAGTTGTCTGTCTCTGAAAGAGAGTGAGGGGTGACAGCTGGGTCCTCTTAGGACCCACGACCCACAATGCTGCTCCTCACCTCCCAGATCATACTCCCACAGAGGCAAGAAATTGCATTTACTTTTTATTTCAAAAGTGATACTACTCACACTCACCTCTGAGGCACCTCTGACCTCACACTCTTCAACCTGTGGTTAGAGGCCACAGGTAAAATCACTTACAGAAAAGTCCCTGTCACAGACCAAAAGCCTCTCTTAACAGGACAATTATTAACTGTTAATAATAGTTAAATAAACTAACTATCCCAACATTCAGCTCAGGAGGTTGAGGCAGGAGGATCGCTTGAGCCCAAGCATTTGAGGTTGCTGTGAGCTTTGGGTATGACACTGCACTCCATCCTGAGTGAGAGAGCAAGATCCTGTCTCCAAAAAACCAAAAAAACAGTAACTTCAAGTCCCTGACAACTTCCCTCTAAAGTTTCCCTTTGTCTCAACATTCTTGTACACACTGCAGGTTTCAATCCCTGGCTTCCAAGTCTGAAGTGAGCCCTGCAGGGCCAGCGCTGGCCCCACCAGAACCAGAGCAACCGCAGCACTGGCAGCCTCCAGGTGCACTGCTGAGTGGGCCTGGGGCGGAGGGCCACGAACTACAGCACAACTGCCCCAAGGCCAACTCCAATAGCTCAGGGATGAAAATAAAATAGCTGGATATCCATGAGCCAGGTGAGCACACAGAGGAACAGCAGAAATTAAACCACCCGTGTCCCTCAGGAGACAGTCTATTTGACCCCAGAGAGAGTTTACATTTAAACTAGGAAACTTTGGGAAGAGAACTGGAGAGGAACATCCATAAACTGAACATGTTTTTCCCTCCGGTTCCTCCCCTTATGTGGGCTTCCTGGAGGCCCACACCTGTAATCCTAGCACTCTGGGAGGCTGAAGCAGATGGACTGCTTGAGCTCACGGGTTGAGATCAACCTGAGCAAGAGCAAGACCCTGTCTCTAAAAAATAGCCAGGTCTTATGGCGGGCACGTTTCGTTCCAACTACTCAGAAGGCTGAGGCAAGAGGATGCTTGAGCCCTAGAGTTTAACGTTGCTGTGAGCTATGACGCCACTGTACTCTATCAAGGGTGACAAAGTGAGACTCTGTCTCCAAAATAAATATACATAAATCAACTTAGAAGACAAAAATCAACTAGAACACAAACAGAGGCATTTTGTAGAAGCCTCCAAACTTTCATGCACTAGGGACCAGTTTCATGGATTTTTCCACAGATGGAAAGGGGGGTGCGGGGAGCAGTGGAAATGGGACAGGAGGCAGACAGTAGATGGTAATGTGTGTCACCCAGTTCCTTTTTTTTTTTTTTTTTTTTTTGAGACAGTGCCTCAAGCTGTCCCCATGGGTAAAGTGC
>NW_003852417.1:2151761-2157345 GCF_000181295.1 Otolemur garnettii
GCGGGTCCGGGCTGGGGATTCGAACCCGCCACCTTAGGTGTACGTGGCTGGCGCCTTAGCCAGTTGAGCTATAGGCGCCGAGCCATGTCACCCAGTTCCTAACAGGCTGGAGACAGTACTTGTCTGTGGCCTGGGTGTTGGGGACTACAGAAATGAAAACCTTTTAGTTGTTTACTCATTTACCAAGTATCTCCTGAGCATTCACTGTCCTTCCAAGGCACCCTGAGCCTCTTGCCATTCATTCAACAGATTACTTGTCATTCCCTATGTGCCCTCTTCTTTATTTATATCATATTCCACCCATAAGAGCCACTTACTCCACTGTATGGACAGTAAACTCCCAACTGTGTGATTTTAACTATAGGGTCCTTTGCCTATTTTGACAAACACAGAAGAATCTAATCAACTCAGATGCTCTCTGTTGGAGTTGGGTAGAAAGCTTAGACTCCAGCCATTCCCCAAGGCCCTCTCATACCCAGAGGTTCCAAAAACTAGAGTGAAGAAACCTAAGGAAAGGCCACCATGAGAGAGGCTCCTGCCCCTAGTTGCTCTGGTGGAGATCAGAGGGGAGTGGGCTTAGTCTCGTTGATGATGGCAAAAAATTGCCAGATCCTGGAATTGGCTCTTTCTACCTAAGCTCTTTGAAGGAGTACCCTAGTTCAATGCCAGTAGAATGTAGATACCACTGCAGTTCTCTTTTGTTTTTGGAGACAGTCTCACTTTGTGGCTCTCAGTAGTGTGCTTGTGACATCATAGCTCACAGCAACCTCAAACTTTTGGGCTCAAGCAATTCTCATCTCAGCTTCCCAAGTACCTGGGACTACAGCTGCCCACCACAACACCCAGCTATTTTGAGAGATGAGGTCTTGCTCTGGCTCAGTCTAGTCTCGAACCTGTGTGCTTAGGCAATCCACCTGCCTTGGCCTCCCAGAGTGCTAGGATTACAGGCGTGAGCCACTCTACCCAGCCCTACCACTGCAATTTTCATGGTTTCTATAATCTTGAAGGAGAGGAGGATAAGGAAAGACCTCCCCCACTCACCCACTCACCCATAACAAAATGCCCTTCTCTCCCACCTCAAAGGCTGCTATGTGGCCTAAAGATGTAGAAAGAAATCCCAAGGGGACAATTTTCACATGTAGGGTGGAGGAACCAGGATGTGAATGCAGAGATGTGGGTCTCCACTCTGCCTGCATCCCCCCCATCCCCCCACCCCCTGCTCGTCCTCGGCTTAGTTCTCAACATGGCCCTGACCCTCAATAAACAGCAAACCCTGCTGGGCCCCTGTCCTCTCCCACTGCAGCACACTGCGCTCACCATTACACGCACAGGACTCCAGCTGCTGCTCCCTCTCACAGAATGGGATGCACTTCCCATCCTTACACTTCCCCAGATCCAAGCAAACTGTGTCATCGTCAGCATTTCCTGGAGGGGGACACTCACTGCTGTTACCTGGAAGGAAACACCAATTAGTACCCTGAGTCTCAGGTCCCCAGTTCCACAGGTACACAGTATGCTGTTCCTCATAAAAGTGAGCACCTTGCAAACAGCAAGAAGTGACCCACAGAACCAGGACAATGGCCTGTATCCAACCAGCAGTGGGCATTCAGGGAGCCTCTGGCCACCCCAGCTCCCACCTGTCTGTACACAGTCTTTACTTCCACATCTCACAGCCACTGTTTAAAACTGTGCATGTTTTTCCTTTTATCTTTTTATTGTGAAACATAGCATATACATAAAAAAATAATAAACATATATGTGTCATTACTTAGAATTACAAACTCCCTGTATGGAGGCAGAGGTAACCGAAGCACAGTGGGATCTGGGGAGGTGATGGACACACACCTCCCCAGAGTCCACTCTGCTTTGGCTACCCCAGCCTCCATAGACCACTACACGCCAAGGTTTCTACCCAGAATGCTCAGCTTCCACTCCTTTAAGGGACCAGTAGGCTTTTTCTCATCATTTAAGTTCTGTCTCAAAGGTCTTGTAGGAGACGTCTCTGAGGATGCTGCTCATCGGTGTGGCCTTGCTCTTCCACTATGAGCTATTACTACACACTCTTTCTCTTCTTCATCACGTTTTGCAATTTATCTCTATTTCATCATCTACTTTATCTTGCTTCCCCTCCACTAGACTGCTGAACTCCATGAGAGCAAAAATCAACTTATGTTCAATCACTATCACAGTGAAGATAAACCATAAATATTTCTTAAATAAATCACTGATTCTTTTTTTTCTTTGAGACAGAGTCTCAAGCTGTCGCTCTGAGTAGAGTGCCATGGTGTTACAGCTCACGGCAACCTCCAACTCTTCGGTTCAAGTGATTCTCTTGCCTCAGCCTCCCAAGTAGCTGGGACTACAGGGACCTGTCACAACATCCAGCTATTTCTTGGCTGTAGCTGTCATTGTTGCTTGGTGGATCCAGGCTGGATTCGAACCCACCACCTCCAGTGTATGTGGCTGGTGCTCTACCTGCTTGAGCATAGGAGCCGGGCCAAATCACTGATTCTTAAGAACAAAGAAATGCCCTCCACAGAATGTTAAAGTTGGGGAAGAGAGGATGGAATCAGTGATTCATTCTCGAAAATGAACAGCACAAGCAATGAAAAGTCAACTGCTTTGAGAGAAAAACTAGTGCATGAAGGCAATGGACTAAACCCAGAGCTCTGGACTAGCCTTTCGGCAGAAGAACCAGCAGTAGAATTCTGACTAGAGCAATAACACAGATCCTAAATGTGGCCTGTTACAAACAAAGCAATCGTGTGTTAAGTGCCTAAGAAGACACTAGGCACTTTGCCTCAGATCTCCTGAAACCCTTATGGGCAAAAGGTATTTATAACCTCAATAGAAAGTCATTTCACAAACTACTACTGAAAGCAAGCTACGGAAGACATCCAGCAAGCTCAGTGAGGGTTTATACTACAGATCCTTATTACAATTTGGTATATGATATTGCCTTGATATGTCTTTTTTTTTTTTTGAGACAGAGCCTCAAGCTGTCCCCCTGGGTAGAGTGCCGTGGCATCACAGCTCACAGGAACCTCCAACTCCTGGGCTTAAGTGAGTCTCCTGCCTCAGCCTCCCAAGTAGCTGGGACCACAGGCACTCGCCACAGCACCCGGCTATTTTTTGGTTGCAGCCGTCATTGTTGTTAGGTGGGCCCGGGCTGGATTCGAACCCACCACCTTACGTGTACATGGCTGGCGCCTTAGCCACTTGAGCCACAGGCGCCGAGCCCTGATATGTCTTAAATAATACTGAGTAAATATTTGTTGAACATCTGCACTTTTTTGTTTTATTTGAGACAGAGTCTCACTCTTACCCAGCTCACTGCAAACTCAAATTCTTGGGTTCAAGGGATCTTCTTGCCTTAGCCTCCTGAGTAGCTGGGACTACAGACACACACCACCACACCCAACTATTTTTTTCTATTTTCAGTTGAGATAGATCTCATTTTTGCAAAGGCTGGTCCTAAACTCTTGACCTCAAGCAATTACAGGCGTGAGCCACTATACCAGCCTGAATACTTATTCCTAAAAGACTAAAATCAGAGTATCAGACACATAGGAAAACAATTAAAAACAGAGCATTATGCCCTCAAAGTTCAGCATGCACCAGGTCTCCTGATGTTAGAACACAGACCAGCAGTCTGTCACCAGTGTCTAATGCAGTAGAGTCAGGGAGGGCACTGGGAATTTCTGTTTCTAACAAGTTTCCAGGCGATGCTGCTGTTGCTGCTAGTTATGCAATGCTGATTTGTTAGTATAAATCTATCCTCTACTACCTGCTACTTTATCCATTTTATTATGACAGGAAAAACCAAAGCATTAAGCCAATTAGAAAATGTTTTCGTGGCTCGGTGCCTGTGGCTCAAGCGGCTAAGGCACCAGCCGCGTACACCTGAGCTGGCAGGTTTGAATCCAGCCCACGTCTGCCAAACAACAATGACTGCTGCAACCAAAAAATAGCCCGGCATTGTGGTGGGTGCTATAGTCCCAGCTACTTGGGAGGCGGAGGCAGGAGAATCACTTGAGCCCAGGAGTTGGAGGTTGCTGTGAGCCGTGATGCCATGACACTCTATCCAGGGTGACAGCTTGAGGCTCTGTCTCAAAAAAAAACAAAAAGAAAAAAAAAGAAGAATGTATAAGTTCTTTGAATCTTTTTTCCTCCAGTAAGAGTTTATTCTGGTCTGCCAAGTTTTACAGCTAGACAAATTAGTCCATTTGTCTTTACAGGAGATATATTGCTCTTAAGTAAAACATTAGTTATAACTTGCAAAGTATTTTATTAATGTCACCTTTTCTGACTTTTAAAGAAAGTTGAACTAAATGAAAATCAGGCCTTTATTTCATGTGCTTAGAGTAAAATATGAATGCATTCTTTCTTCAGGCATTTTAAATTATACCTGACCTCAAGTACTGAACGTTTTTCACAAAATTTCAAAGTTGTGGTGGTGGATGGTAAAGATGAAAGCGAGTACACCATAAAATGGCAGGACTTCTTCACTGGACACGTGGTTGGTCAGTATGGGGTTTATCTGTTTGCACTTGGGTCTAGCTAGAGCATGAGGTCTCTAAATTTAACTTGATTGCATGTTCTTTTGGGGTGGGGATGGATGTCATAGAAGTGCTTTGCCTGTTTGGAAGCAGAGACATTTTAATAGGAAGAAGTAGATATTTTTTAACATGTCAGAGTAGCTGGCTGGCTTGATGATTAAAATTAATTTTCTCTCAAGTGATAATTTTTTTTTTTCTTAAGAGACAGAGTCTCATTTTGTCACCTTTGGTAGAGTGCTGTGGCATCACAGCTCACAGCAACATCCAGTTCTTGGGCTTAGGCAATTCTCTTGCCTCAGCCTCCTGAGTAGCTGGGGCTATAGGCGCTCGCCACAACACCCAGCTATTTGTTGTTGTTGTTGTTGCTGTTTCACCGGGGCCGAGTTTGAACCCACCACCCTCTGTATATGGGGACGGCACCCTACTTACTGAGCCACAGGTGCTGCCCTCAAGTGATAATTTAACCTTGTTTTGTCTTCAGCAAGAACTGGAGGCCTCCTTTATGAAACTTTAAAACAGAGAAGCTAGGCTCGGCGCCTGTGGCTCAAGCAGCTAAGGCGCCGGCCACATACACCTAAGGTGGCTGGTTTGAATCCCCAGCCCGGGCCCGCCAAACAACAATGATGGCTGCAACCAAAAAATGGCTGGGCAGGCGCCTGTGGTCCCAGCTACTTGGGAGGTTGAGGCAGGAGACTCGCTTGAACCCAAGAGTCTGAGGTTGCTGTGAGCTGTGATGCTATAGCACTCTACTGAGGGTGACATAATGAGACTCTGTCTCAAAAAAAAAAAAGATTTAAGCACAGTGTTACCCTATAACCTAGCATCTATTCCTGAGTATATACCTAAGAGAACTGTCAAAAACATGTATAAAGGCTCAGCACTTGTAGCTCAGTGGCTAGGGTTCCAGCCACATACACTGGAGCTGGCGGGTTTATTTTTATTTATTTATTTATTTATTTTTTTGAGACAGAGCCTCAAGCTGTCCCCCTGGGTAGAGTGCCGTGGCATTACAGCTCACAGCAACC
>NW_003852417.1:2158171-2162962 GCF_000181295.1 Otolemur garnettii
AGTCCCAGCTACTTGGGAGGCTGAGGCAAGAGAATCACCTAAGCCCAGGATTTGGAGGTTGCTATGAGCTGTGACACCACAGCACTCTACCGAGGGCGATAATGTGAGACTCTGTCTCTAAAAAAAAAAAAAAAGAGAGAGAGAGAGACACCATGTATTGTAAGATCATTTGTATGAAATGAAATCAAATTGGGCTGGGTGTGATGGCTCACACCTGTAATCCCAGCACTCTGGGAGGCTGAGGTGGACGGATTGTTTGAGCTTACAGATTCAAAACCAGCCTGAGCAAGAGCAAGACTCCATCTCTAAAAATAGCTGGGAGTTGTGGCCGGCGCCTGTAGTCCCAGCTACTCGTGAGGTTGAGGGAAGAGAATCGCTTGAGCCCAAGAGTTAGAGGTTGCTGTGAGCTATGACACCCCGAGGCAACAAAGTAAGACTCTGTCTCAAAATAAATAAATAAATAAATACATAAATAAAATAAAATCAAGTGAGACAGAAATTGTGAAAAATCTAAGAATGAATAGACATACTAGATGAACAAAAAACCTGAGGTAGCAAACTGAGTATTGTTTTGTTTTGTTTTTTGAGACAGAATCTCATTATGTCACCCTCAGTAGAGTACTGTGGCATCATAGCTCACAGCAACCTTCAACTCTTGGGCTTAAGCAATTCTCTTGCCTCAGCCTCTCAAGCAGCTGGGACTACAGGCGCCAGCCACAACACCCAGCTATTTTTTTGTTGCAGTTGTCATTGTTGTACAGCAGGCCTGGGACGGGTTCAACCCCACCTATCTTGGCGTATGTGGCAGGTGCCCTAACCACTGAGCTATGGGTATGGAGCCTGAATACTGTTTTTTGACAATTTAAGTCAAGAAAACATCACAAGGGTCAAAGAGAAACACATTTATACTGAAGACCAGCAGCTCTCCAAGAAGATATAAAGAAATGTGTCCATTTCTTTACCCAATATAACATAGCTTTGAAATTTTACAGCAACTGACAAAACTACAGAAGATATGCATAATCAATATGGACAGATAGACTGAAGTCCTAAATGTAAAAGTAAAAATTTTGAAGCTAACAGAAGCCATTATGGAAAATATCTTTGTAACTGTCCACAAATCAGAAATAAATTTTTCTTTGGGATGGGCAGCACCTGTGGCTCAGTGGGTAGGGCGCTGGCCTCATATGCCAAGGGTGATGTGTCTCAAACCTGGCCCCAGAATAGCTGGGGGCAGTGCCTGTGGCTCAGTTGAGCAGGGCGCAGGCCCCATATATCAAGGGTGGCAGGTCTCAAGCTTGGCCCCGGCCAAACTGCAACAAAAAACTGCCCGGCATTATGGTGGGTGCCTGTAGTCCTAGCTACTCAGGAAGCGAAGGTAAGAGAATAGCCTAAGCCCAGGAGTTGGAGGTTGCTGTGAGCTGTGATGCTACAGCACTCTACCAAGGGCAATAGAGACTCTGTCTCTAAAGAAAATAATAATAATAATAATAAACACATGCACACAACAAAATGATGCATTTAATTACATTAAAATTAAAGATTTCTGTTCCAAAAAGGAAACAGACAAGGGTGAGGTACATACAACAACAAACGGATTGTTATACAAGAATTCCTCTAAATCCACAGCAGCAAAAATGTAACCCAATTTAAAACATGAACCAAGTATATGAACTGGCTATTCACAGGGGAAATCTGAACAACCCACAAAATATAAAGAGATGGTTGAGAAAAATGTAAGTAAGAATGAGAAATCAAGACTGGGTACAGTGGCTCAGGCCTGTAATCCTAGCACTCTGGGAGGCTGAGGTAGACAGATCGACTGAGCTCATGGGTTCAAGATCAACCTAAGCGCAAGAGCGAGACCCTGTCTCTAAAAGTAGCCAAGCATTGTGGAAGATGCCTACAGTCCCAGCTACTCGGGAGGCTGAGGCAAGAGACTCCCTTAAGCTGAAGAGTTTGAGGTTGCTGTGAGCTGTGATGCCACGGCACTGTATGGGGAGGGTGACATAGTGAGACTATGTCTCAAAAAAAAAAGAATGAAAAATCACCTTACAGTCCTCAGATCAGGAAAAATTAAGATAGCTAGGTAACATCAAGTGTGGCCTGGGACATGGGGATGCAAGAGCCCCGAGGCACAAACGACCCACCATGCTGCCCCTGCCTCTGTGACTAAGCAACCCCCTCCTCGGCATGCACTCGGGGAAACTCTTACTCAGATCCTGAAGATAGCAGGATGTTAACTAGAGTCCCATCTACACTGTCAAGGAGAGGAAGGCAACCCAGGATCTCTCCCTTGGAATGGATCAGCAGAATGCAGTAAGTCCCATCACTGAGTGCTGCTCAGGTGCCCCACGATGAGCTACATACAGACACAGATATTTAGACAGAGACGTGCGGCATAACACAGATAGGAATTAAAAACATAGCACTGAATTCTTCACAAGTAGATCTAAAGCAGAATACCACTTTGGCACATTAAGACATACACAGACAGAATAACACCGTTTATCTTTCAAGGCTATACACTAACCAGAGTAGAAAGGATGTCTGTGAGGGGAAAGAGAAGGAAAGTGATGAGAATAAGAGAGAAATAAACAAAAATGGGTCTCACACACACCAATGCCAACTCAGGAGTACCATAAACTCAACTCTGCAAGTGAGGTTAAAACAAGTTGCTTTCACCTGAACAAAATATAGTCTTGTTTTTCAAACAGACAATATACAGCTGAGCCATAGAACTGCAAGAGCAGCAAGGAGATACATACCTGTGCAGTAAGACACGCCTTTGCAGGTCGCATTAATAGCCTCCTGGCACTTCTTCTGGGCAGTCTCAAACTGACAGTTTTTACAGCAAGGACTGTTCCTATCACTGCAGAGAAAGAGCAGACAGGGACAATTCAACTCAAACAACAGCTCCTCATCAAATGCTTCAGCTATAGGACAGTGACGTGAAGACCATGGAGAGACCTCCTGGCTCAGTCACTCACTCCTGTCATCAGACTCCCCTGGTGTTGGAACCACCTGCAGTCCCTTCCTAATGTGGATAGGGCAATATCAATGCCACACTTCAGTAGAGTAAGTACAAGATTGGTCATTTTAAAACATTTCAGTTTTCATTTAATGAACTCCATTAATTTAAAAAAAAAAAAAAAAAGGACAGGGACCCACAGGCAATCAATGGCTAACCAGGCAGCCAAGGTCCTCCCCTTCCTACTTTATTTTTTTGAGACAAGAGTCTCACTCTGTCACCCTGAGTAGAGTGTCACAGTATCATGGCTCACAGCAACCTCAAACTCTTGGGCTTAAGTGATTCTCTTGCCTCAGCCTCCCAAGTAGCTGGGACTAGGTGCCTGCCACAACACCTGGCTATTTTTTGGTTGTAGTTGTCATTGTTCTTTGGCAGGCCTGGGCTGGATTCAAACTCACCAGTTCCAGTGTATGTGGCCGGTGCCCTAGCTGCTGAGCTACAAGTGCTGGGCCTCCCCCTCTTATATCTAAGCCAGGCAATGATCTATCAGTGGACACTAAAATGAATATAAAAATATAGAGAACCTTCTAATTTGTGACCTACTTCCTCCAAAAACACTTTTTTTCTTTAATCTTTTTTGAGACAGAATCACTATGTTATGTTGCCCAGGCCAACCTTGAACTCCTTGGATTCAAGCTATCCTCCCTCTCCCACCTCCATGTAGGGTGGGACTACAGGCTCACACCGGTACCTGACTCAGTAAGTAATATTCCTCCCCTCCTTTTTCTTGAGACACACTCTTGCTCTGTCACCAGGGCTGGAGTGCAGTGGTGTGAACACAGTTCACTGCAGCCTCAAAAATCTGTTCAAGCCATCTTCTCACCGTAGCCTCCCAAGTAGCTGGGATTATACCACTATACTTGGCTTTTTTTTTTTTCCTGAAGATTCAGGGTCTCATTATGTTGCCCAGGCTGGTCTCGAACTCTCGGTCTCAAGTAAACCTCCTACCTCAGTCCCCTGACGTGCTAGGATTACAAATGTGACCATTGCACCCAGCCCACATTAAATAGTATTCTATAATACTATTCTTTTGCACAGATACAAGCCATCTCATTTACATCCCACTTTATTTTCAATACTTTCCTATTATAAAAGAATGTAGTCATGGCTCAGCGCCTGTGGCTCAAGCAGCTAAGGCGCCAGCCACATAAATCTAAGCTGGCAGGTTCGAATCCAGCCCGGACCCACCAAACAATGATGACTACAACCAAAAAATAGCCGGGCATTGTGGCAGGTGCCTATAGTCCCAGCTACTTGGGAAGCAGAGGAAGAAGAATCGCTTGAGCCCAGGAATTGGAGGTTGCTGTGAGCCATGATGCCACAGCACTCTACTCAGGGTGACAACTTAAGGCTCTGACTCAAAAAAAAAAAAAAAAAGAATGTAGTCATGAACATCCTTGTTAAACTATTTCTTGTATGTCTCTGCTAAGAAATACCTTTTAAACTGTGGGACTAAGTATCAGAAAGCATGCAAGAATAAGGATTTGTTACATAATGTCCCACTGCTTTCCAGAAAGTATTTTCATACTATGACAAATAACACAGGTAAACACACACACTGTACACACATGTACACTCTCTGGTTGCTTCTAAAGTATGTGCATGTTCAAGCTTCTGTTATTTGAACACCCTGTCACGGCCACCCCCATCTCATTTAGGAGCAAGTCACCTGCACCACACGCCCTGTCACAGCCACCCTCACCTGCACTGCACGCCCCGTCACAGCCATCTCACCTGCACTGCACGCCCCGTCACAGCCA
>NW_003852417.1:2163109-2166535 GCF_000181295.1 Otolemur garnettii
TCACCTGCACTGCACGCCCCGTCACAGCCACCCTCACCTGCACTGCATGCCCTGTCACAGCCACCCTCACTTGCACTGCATGCCCTGCCACAGCCACCCTCACCTGCATTGTAAGGCCTGTCACAGCCATCTCACCTGCACTGCACGCCCCGTCACAGCCACCCTCACCTGCATTGTAAGGCCTGTCACAGCCATCTCACCTGCACTGCACGCCCTCCCTCAGAGTGCAGTCACTGTTGCAGCAGGAGTCATTGTTCAGGTACATGATGCCGGGATCACACTCCTCGCCTTCATCCACCCTCGAATTCCCGCACACCTTGTTGCTGCGTTCTTGAAAACACTCCTGGGCCTTACTTTCGATGGTCTTATAGATTGACTGTTTACTGCAGTTTGAAAACATCTTAAAAGAAAAAAGCCCACAAGAATACAAATCATAAAAATTCATTCCCACATAGTGTTTGTGCTGCTTCTTTAGGGACAAATTCTCTTGAGACAGAGTCTCAAGCTGTTGCCCTGGGTAGAGTGCAGTGGTGTCATAGCTCACAGCAACCTCCAAGTCCTGGCTCAAGAGATCTTCTTGCCTCCATTTTTCTACTTTTAGTAGAGATGGGGTCTCACTCTTGCTCATGCTAGTCTCAAACTCATGAGCTCAAGCTATCCACGTACCTCAGCTCCCAGAGTGTTAGGATTACAGGAGTGAACCACTGCACAGGGCCCCCTTTTTTTTTTTAAAGGGATAATTTTTTTTTTTTTTTTTTTTAGAGACAGCATCTCACTTCGTCACCCTTAGTAGAGTGCTATAGCGTCATAGCTCACAGCAACCTCCAACTCCTGGGCATAGGTGATTCTCTTGCCTCAGCCTCCTAAGTATTTGGGACCACAGGTGCCCGCCACAACACCCAGCTATTTTTTTTTGTTGTTATTGCAATTTGGCAGGGGCTGGGTTTGAACGCACCACCTTCGGTATATGGGACTGGTGCCCTACTCACTGAGCCATAGATACCACCCAAGGGACAAATTCTTAATGTGAAAACCACCATCAAAGCCACCCTGGAATTGTGTCAAGGCCATCAGCCACCTCCAAAGGCCACAGCTATGAAACTGAGTATCTCCCTGTGTAGGATGCCAAATGGCTGGTGGAAACTTTGTTAAGGTCCTAAAATCTTCACATGAAGGCAAGAAGCTATGTAAATACTGAGACCACAGCCCAGTCAGTGTCCTCGAGAGGACAAGCAGGCCAGCACAACAGAGAGCTCAGAACTCCAACAGACTCAAAGTCTTCCTCCACCTGGGTATGCCACTTACTGATGCAATGACATAAGAATTAGGCACAGACTGTCATCCGCCCAGCAAAATGATTCAGGAGTGCAGAGAGGGTCTATTTTTGGTTTACCCTTTTTCCTTCATTGGCTATTTATATGGATGATCCACATTTAAACTTTTTAAGTATTTTGAGCTTAGTAAGACGCTTATTATACAACACATAGTCTACTAAAAAAAAATTAAGTCCCAGCTGGGCCTATCTGCTGACTCCTAGCACTGCGGGAGGCCAAGGCAGGTGGACTATCTGAGCTCACATATTTAAGACCAGCCTAAGCCAGAGCAAGAACTCCCTTCCCCCATCTCTAAAAATAGCTGGGCTTTGTGGCGGGTACCTGTAGTCTCAGCTACTCAGGAGGCTGAGGCAAGAGAATTGCTTGAGCCCAGGAGTTTGAGGTTGCTGTGAGCTATGATACCATGACACTCTACCAATTTTTTTTGATGTCTCAAAAAAAGTGTCATCCTTTTTTGAGACAAAGTGGTGTATCCAAAAAAAAAAAAAAAAAAAATTAAGTCCCAAACTATTACTTGAACATTTTCATGGGCCAGCAAGATTTTAAGTTTCTCTCAGTTTTACTATAGCTGACTAGTGTCTCTAAGGAAGATCCTAGCTTCTCACCTTTTAAGCTTAACAATTTTTCCAGGAGCTCTAGAACTGAGCCTATTTTCCAGACCACTTGAAATTATCAAGAGAAGGGGTAAGCAGGTACAGTGGCTCATGCTTGTAATCCCAGCACTTTGGGAGGCTGAGATGGGAGGATCTCTTCAGGTCAGGAGTTTAAGACCAGACTAAGCAAGAGCAAGACCCTGTCTCTACTAAAAACAGAAAAATTAGGTAGGCATGGTGGCACACATCTACAGACCCCGGTACTTAGGGAAGCTAAAGCAGGAGGACTGCTTGAGCCCAGGAGTCTTAGGTTGTTGTGAGCTATGATGGTGCCACTGGACTCCAACCTGGGTGACAGTGAGATCATGTTGAAGGAGGGAGGGAAGGAAGGAAAAATGAAAAGGAAAGAAGGAAAAAAGAGAAAGATGAGAAAAGAGAGAAAAGAAAGGGAGGCAAGGAAAGCAGAGAAAACTAAGTGTGGTTATTTCTTGGGGCAGGGTCTCCACAGCTCTCTAAAGATGCTAAAATGGATTCACTTTCACTCCAGACAACAATCATGAAGCCCTGAGAGCAGAGAGCATGGGATCCTCCAAAGGTGCCTATAACCACTGAATCAAATATCAAGGAGTTACTTTCAGCAAAATAGTGAAGGCCTCATCACACTAAACAGAATTACAAACTGGACATGCTAAAAAATTGGTTTTTACAGTAAAGATGTTTAAGAGGTCTGGTTATTCCAATTTGGGCTTCAGGCAGTTGGAATCTTAGTGAGGTTTATTCATCAGCACTGCAGATCTATGAGCTCCATTTCATGCTCTCACCTCAGTAAGGCTCAGGTTCTAGTGCATTAAAATTCACAGCAAACAGGTAAGAACTACCTCTTTACTACTTCCTCAGCTACACCTCCCAAGCAGTTGGAAGCCCTGGCCAAGTGCTAGGGAAAAAGGGGCCAATTTTCCACTCTGCATGCTCTCCAAAGACCTGGAGGCTTCTGTTTGAACCCTCATCATAAGATCTCTTCTCCCTTCCAATAAACTTTCCTGGAGGTCACAATCCCAAAGGTCCCACATTCCTTTTCACTAATGCCATCTGTCCACAGTGAAGTGTACCCATGATGGCTTGACTAGCAGAGAGTGGCAGGTCTTATCTTTCTAGGTCAAAAAAACTAGAAACTACTTTTGTTCTGGACCCCTTTTCATTTAGTTAAAAACTTTTTTTTTCTTTTGAGACAGAGCCTCAAGTTGTCGCCCTGGGTAGAGTGCCGTGGCATCACAGCTCACAGCAACCTCCAAATCCTGGACTTAATGATTCTCAGCCTCCCAAGTAGCTGGGACCACAGACGCCTCCCACAATGCCTGATTATTCTTCGGTTGCAGTTGTCATTGTTGTCTGGCAGGCCCAGGCTGGATACAAACCCACCAGCTCTGGTGTATGTGGCTGGCACCTTAGCCACTTGAGTCATAGGCGGCAAATCTAGTTAAAAACATTTTTATCGGCTC
>NW_003852417.1:2166789-2174133 GCF_000181295.1 Otolemur garnettii
AAAAAAAAAAAAAACATTTTTATCAGGGGAATCATTTAAAACATAAATTAGAAGATACATACTGTCTTCTTACAAGGGACTGCTTCTTGGGAAAACAAACTAATCAAACATGCTAAAAATGATGTGCTCAGGACAAAATAAATAAATTATTCTTCACTGATATAGACTAGCAGCTCCAAAAAACACAGCTCTGACCAGCCTCCATTTGCATTAGCAGTTCTTACAGGGTGCTTTGGAAAGCCCACTGGGGAAACTGCACTTAGGAGGAGCTTACAGCAGAAGAGTCAGCAACACGTGACCACTCAGGTAGGGTTTGTAAAGTAAAACATTTGCCCCCTAAGTTCTAACAACCATCCTCATAACCGAGAAGCAAGTGGCCTGTCAACCAGAGAAGCACTGTCCAAAAGTGCAGCTAGTACCATGTGGCTGTTTAGATTTTTCCCCCCCAAAATTTTATACTTTCTATTACAGAAATGTTCAAGCACCTATAAAGTGGACAGATGGTATCACTAATGCCCACAGGCCCCTCATCAGCTTCAACAATAATCAACTCATAGCTCACAGCTCCTCTATCTCCTCCCCACTTTCTTCTGCTCCTATACTAGTGTTTTGGTTTGTTTTTTAAAAGCTTTATTAAGGCATATTTTACATTATTACAAAATTCACTCATTTCAAATGTACACACTCAGTAACTTTACCCGGGCTGGATTCGAACCTGCCAGCTCAAGTATATGTGGCTGGTACTCTAGCCGCTTGAGCCACAGGCACCGAGCCCACACAACCAAGTTTTAAGGTCCTTTGTGGTGTAATGTGGAGACTCATCCTTAGAGATATACCTAGGAATGAAATACTCTTCTGAGCTCTCATTATGATCATCACACACGGTCTCTTTCTTTCCTGACCACATTAAGAAGCTCCCAGACATCCACGTACCTTATTGTTCTCATGATCACCACTCACAGCTATGGGATACATGACATATTTTCCACCCTGATCCTCATTTGGGGCACATTCCGCTAGACCATCTGGATCATGTTCTGCTCCAAAATTGTGTCCCAATTCATGGGTTGTAACCAGGTCAGCTTCCTTAAGGATCATGCAAAGAAAACATTATTTCTCATCAGCTACTTTTTTTTCACATCAGCCTACATCATACTTTGACTCTGAGCTACTTTGCCAGCTGGTCCCTAACTTTCTTAAACAGAGATCTCTATTCGGATTGATAAAAGAGTAACAACTGGACTATAATTTCTTCCAACCATTACAGAAATTAAACAGAGTAAGCGGGATCTTCCTTAACATTATCAAATAGTATCATAATGATTAACTTAATTCTAAACTGAAAATAGAACTTATATACAGGAAGATACATAACAAAATACCAAACATTGGAGGTTCTAACCATACACTACCTAGTGCTGATAAATCCAATAGCTAACTATAATTGGTCTTCCTACCTGCCCCTTATCCCAATCATACTCATGTTAAAATCTAAATCAGGGGTCAGGCAAGGTGGCTCATGCCTGTAATCCTAGTACTCTGAGAGGCCAAGGTGAGCAAATGGCCTGAGCTCTGGAGTTTGAGACCACCCTGAGCTAGAGGGAGACCCCATCTCTAAAACATACCCAGGCACTGTGGCAGGCACCTGCAGTCTCAGAAAGACTGAAGCAAGAGAATCACTTTGAGCCCAAGAGTTTGAGGTTGCTGTGAGCTATGAAGCCACAGCACTCTACCCAGGGCAACAGTGAGACTCTCTCAAACCTTCCCCCCCCCCAAAAAAAAACAAAGGGTAGAAAAACAAGACAACTAAAGAACAACAGAAGAATGTTTTATTATCTCACTGCCTGAATTCACATTCGATAACTATCTTTTTTTCTTTTTAAGATCGAGTCTCACTC
This sequence comes from Otolemur garnettii, assembly GCF_000181295.1. NCBI lineage: Eukaryota > Metazoa > Chordata > Mammalia > Primates > Galagidae > Otolemur > Otolemur garnettii. The sequence continues at coordinate 2,168,688 of NW_003852417.1, forward strand.
ATTTGCTCAACCTCCAATAACAATTTTAATGACAGGCCAGGCGTGGTGGCTCACACCTTTAATCCAGCACTCTGGGAGGCCAAAGCAGATAGACTGCTTGAGCTCACAAGTTCAAAACCAGCCTGAGCAAAAATGAGACCTTGTCTCTACTAAAAATAGAAAAACTGAGACAAAAAGATTGCTTGAGCCTGAGTTGGAGGTTGGAGGTTGCTGTGAGCTACAAAACCACAGCATTCTACCCAAGGGGACAGCTTGAGACTATGTCTCAAAAAATAATAAATAAATAAAAATAATCGGGGCAGCGCCTGTGGCTCAATGGGTAGGGCCCCATGTACTGAGGTTGGCATGTTCGAACCTGGCCCTGGACAAAACTGTGACAAAAAAGTAGCTAGGCATTGAGGTGGGCGCCTGTAATCCCAGCTATTTGGGAGCCTGAGGCAGGAGAATCGCCTAAGCCCAGGAGCTGGAGGTTGCTGTGAGCTGTGACACCACAGCACTCTACCAAGGGCAACCAAGTGAGACCCTGTCTCTAAAAAAACAATAAAATAAAATAAAAACAATCTAATGACAGAGACTTTGGTTACTTACAATCCAGTACCAGAACTATACTTGACTTATCATATCATCAGATTATTTCTATATGAGTAAGTTCAGCCAAAAAACCCTAGAACTTCTTCATATTTAGTTGAATAAAATAAAAATTACAAACTGGAAATTCTTGATCTTTTTTCCTAAGGAGGGAAAAAAAATCACTCTATGAAACTTAAGAAAAATATTTCACAATATTTTTGTATTTTTCTATACAAAAGTCCATGTTCATATTAAAACAACAGTGGGAAAATCCTTAGATTTTTGGCAAAAAGCATTCAAATTTCAACAGTATAATGATGAGCAGATTTGCTAATCACATGAAAAATGATCTCAAAGATTTCAAAGCAAATTTATTTTTTGTTCCATGTGCTTTTTAAGAGAAAAATTCTGGAAGATCAAGAAAAATGTCATGCAATCAAACCATTAAAGTTGTGACACCAAAAAAGTAAAGCAGCAGCATAAGAAAAAAATTCCTCCTGTCTTAGCCTCTAGAATAGCAGGTGATCCCACAACTGGCTGCTCCTGTGTCTTGATCACCCGAAGTCCATGTTTAGGGTTCATTCTTTGTGATGGAGTCTATGAGTTTTGATATATGCATAAGGTCTTATATCTACTGTCTGCTACTGCACAGAGTACAGCAGAACCTCCATAGCCGACCTCCGCAGCTGACCCCTCCCTACACTCACCACCTCCTTAAGTTGACCTAATTTTCACAGAACAAACATGTACCACATGTACCTACCAGTGCAGAAGGCCTAGTTCCTTACACTGACCACCTCCTTATGTTGACCAGTTTGTTGCAGTCCCTTGGGTGTTCAACTTACAGAGGTTCTACTGAATGTTCACTGTCCTAAAACTCCCCTGCTCTCCACCTATTCATCACTTCTTCCTCCAAGCCCCTGATAACCACTGATCATTTTTAGAGCCCCAGAGTTTTACACCTTTCCTAGAATGTTATATATATTTTTTTCTTTTCTTTTCTTTTCTTTTTTTCTTTTTTTTTGAGATGAAGTCTATGTTGCCTTCGGTAGAGTGCCATGGCGTCACAGCTCACAGCAACCTCCAACTCTTGGGCTTAAGTGATTCTCTTGCCTCAGCCTCCCCAGTAGCTGGGACTACAGTTACCCCCCGCAATGCCTGGCTATTTCTGTTTCAGGTTGCCACTGCTGTTTTAGCTGGCCAGGGCCAGGTTCCAAGCCATCACCCTCAGTATATGAGGCCAGCGCCCTACCCACTGAGACACAGGTGCTGCCTAGAATATTATATATTTTCAATCACATAGTATGTAGCCATTCAGACTTGCTTATTTCACTTACTTAGTGGTATGCCTTTAAGGTTCCTGGCATGACAGTTTTTTTTGATTATCTTTGTTTTTATTTTTCCAATGTTTGGATATGCCACAGTTTATTCATTCCCCAACTGAAGGAAACCTTGGTTGTTCCAGCAATTATGAATTAGCTGCTAGAAACATTCTTATGCAGGTTTCTGTGTGGACTTAAATTTTCAATGTGTTTGGATAAATATCAAGGAACATGACTGCTGGAATTCAGGATAAGGATGTGTTTAGTTTTGTAAGAAACCGACGAAATATTTTCCACAGTGGCTGTAACATTTTGTGCTCCAAGGAGCAGTGAAGGCGAGCCCCTATCGCTCCACATCCTTATCAGAACTGTGTTGTCAAGGTTTTGGATTTATCCATTCTAATAGGCCAGCAATAGTATCTTGTTGTTTAAACTTTTAGTTTCCTAACAGCATATGCTATCAAACAATTTTTTTTTTGAGACAAGAGTCTCACTATGTTACCATTGGTAGAGTGCCGTGGCGTCACAGCTCACAGCAACCTCAAACTCTTGGGCTCAAGAGTTCTCTTGCCTCAGCCTCCCAAGTAGCTGGGACTACAGGCGCCCGCCACAACACCCAGCTATTTTCTGTTGTAGTTGTCATTGTTGTTTAGCTGGCCCAGGCTGTGTTCAAACCCTCCACCCTCACTGTATGTGGCTGGTGCCATAACCACTGTACTATAGGCATCAAGCTAATATCAGACAAATTTTCATTTGATTGTTTGCTGTCCGTAAATCTTCAGTGGCAACTGTTCTGACTGTGTATTTTTAAATTGAGTTGTTCATTTTCTTCTTGTTGGGTTTTAAGAGTTCTTTGTAAAAGAAAAAAAAACTGTTTTTTGGTGGGGGAGACAGGAACAGGGTCTACTTCTGTTGCCTGGGCTACAGGGTAGTGGAATCATCACAGCTTATAGTGCAACCTCAAACTCCTGCACTCAAGTGATCTTCCTCAACCTCTGGGGCACATGAGACTATAGGCACATGCCACCACATCTAGCTAATCTTTTTCTAAAGACAAGGTCTCGCTGTATTGCTCCAGCTGGTTTCAAACTACTGGTGGCTACAAGTGATCTTCCCACCTCAGCCTCCCAAATTGCTAGGATTATAGCCATGAGGTGCTGTGCCCAGCCTCTTGGTATAACAGTCTTTTATAAGGTGAGTTTTTTGAAAATATTTTCTCCCAACCTATGACCTGTCTTGCTTTACATTTTTACAGTCCAGGAAATGCAAATATTCTTACTCTTCAATATTAATTTTTCTTTCTCTCTCTCTTTCTAGTGCTTATTCCTTCTACAGGGTTTTAACATTTAATCTTAACTGTTCTTTGGTAATCAAATTCTATAATTTTTTAATATGGGTCTTCACTTTCCTTTTTATGAGGGGAGGAAAGGTTATCTGACTAACTCTTCAGTAGTGAGGTATGAGAAGACAAAGTGACTTCTATCATAACACCATAAAACACTTAAAACTGGGCACTTCCATGATTAACATTCCAATATCCCACATGATTTATTTTCCTGTCACTCATCAGTAAGCTACTCTGCTCCCAAAACTTAAATGATGGCTTTTAACTTCTTTGTTAAATCAATAACGGGAAGCTACCAGTAAAACAGTATAAACTGCATTTACCTCTACTTTTTCATGGAATCCCACTAAGACAACAGTAAAGGAAAAAAAAAAGAAATAACCCAACACAGACGAAGAACAGGAGAGGAGACCACGGTAGACAACAGACGGAAACACGATTTTGGATGTTGAACAAAAAGGTTAGAAGTTAGAGAAAACACTACAACCATGAAAGAATCAGAAGCTTAAAAAAAAGAAATAACAAAAGGACTACAGAAAAAAGAAAATGCCTGCGGGAATAAAAACACCCAGAAGAGCAGCTGAAGCTAATGTTAAGAACATCATTTAGAAAACAGTACCAGAAAATAAACACATGAAAAACAAGAAATATTAAGAAAAAACAGACAATCATTCTACATCTTGTTATCTGATTTAATGGCGTTCCAAATAATACACAAAACAAGCCAAAAATTATCAAAGAAATAGTACAAGAAAATTTTGCATCATTTAAAGACATAAATCTTCAGACTAAAGGGCCCATTTGCCCAACACAATGGAGAGGGGGGAAAAAAAGACATTTTCAGGTAAATAATATCCTAAGAATATGCATCTCATGTACTTTTTCTCGGGAAGTTCCTAGAGAATGTACTGCATCAATATAATGGTTTAAATCAAGAAAGATGACACAGGGGCCCACCAGTGAGAGTGCAGGATGCCTCAGAGAGGTAGTGGTGCTATAGGACTAGGAGACAAGGAGCTCTGAGAGGAGCTGCAGGCTTACATGTTTCAGAAGAAAGTTGACTGATCATTTTAATTTTCTTCTTTTTATGTTTCTTTAATTCTCATATTTTATACAAAAGAACATGAATTTTATTTGAGCAGATGTAAAAAGCAGTACATATTACCTTCTAAAAAAGATACCTGCATAAATATATCATGATTGGGTTCTACTACAATGAACTCCAAAACTATCCTTTTAAAAAAATAAAAGAACATACCTTGGTAAGGATGGTTTTACCATAATTCTTTGTGCTGGTCAAACCACTATTCAAATAGATATTTTTCTTCCCAACTGGACTATAATAAGCTAAAAGCAAAAAGAAACATGGAAAAATTGCTTATAAAATATACAGTTATAACATAATCCAATCTGCTTACTATTCTAGCACCATGTTCACTCAACAAATGAGAAAACTTACCCTTTGGGCAAACACCTCCATGACTGTTTGCTCTGGGAGAACCAACATAAGCTAATCCAAGAGTTCCCATATCAAAATCTTGGTATGTGAAAAGATGTGCCAGGCAGACTTTAGATGCTTCCTCAGCTATATCAAAGCTAAATTGCTTTAAAAAAAATAATAAAAAAAGTATTCTTAATTAGATTAACAATTACATCAAACTGAAAGAATTTCTACTAAATATTGCAGAAGGGAAGCACAGCTGAGTGAACTCTGCACCAGCAACCCTAACCTCATGCAGCGCACTGCCCATTCGCTGGTTTCTCACCCATCAGCATGGGGGACGCACCCATTATCATCCAGCTACCTTGGGAGCTTTCTTCAGCTGTTCAGAACTAACCTCACTGATCCACTGAAAACAGCCCAGCACTGGAGATGCCCAAATTCTGCAAGGGGATCACAGCACCCCATAGCAAAGCAATTTCCTCTAAGGTATTCTAAGGATTCTAGGCCAGGCATGGTGGCTCATGCCTGGAATCCTAGCACTCTGGGAGGCCAAGGCAGGTGGATAGCTTGAGCTCACGAGTTCAAGACCAGCCTAAGCAAAAGCAAGACCCCCATCTCTACTAAAAATAGAAAAACTGAGGCAAGATTATTGCTTGAGGCTCGGCGCCTGTGGCGCCTGTGGCTCAAGCTAAGGCACCAGCCACATACACCTAAGGTGGCAGGTTCGAATCCCCAGCCCGGGCCCGCCAAACAACAATGATGGCT
>NW_003852417.1:2174803-2176722 GCF_000181295.1 Otolemur garnettii
TAAATCAATACTGTGGGATTTTAAGGATTTTTTTCTTAGTTTCCTTCTTAATAAAAGGAAATTAAAGAGATTGTACTTCTTGTGGAGACTTGAGAATATGAATCTATACTTAAAAGAGACAATGTAATTAGAACCCTTCTGGAAAAAAGTCACAAGACTGAACATTGCATTACTTTATCTGTTCAAAAAATATTATCAGTCTACCACAAACACCAGAGCTGGTGGGTTCGAACCCTGCCCAGGCCTGCTAAACAACGACGACTATGACAAAAAAATAGCTGGGCACTGTGGTGGGCATCTGTAGTCCCAGCTACTTGGAGGCTGAGGCAAGAGAATCGCTTAAGTCCAAGAGTTTGAGGTTGCTGTAAGCTGTGTTGCCATGGCACTCTACCAATGGTGACACAGTAAGACTCTGTCTCAAATATCTGATTATATATATATATAATCAGTCTAGAAAAAGTGTTTTAAAACCAAAATTCATATATTTTATGTTACCTTAAGAATCTCTATCATAACAGCCCAGAGACTCCAAGTCTAAACATTTGATTTACTGATTTATTTATAGACAGGATCTTACTACATTACCCAGGAGGACCCTGAACTCCTGGACTGCTTTTGCCTTAAGTCCTTTGAATAGCTGGGGCTATAATGGCATGATACAATGCTGGCCAAACCTTTATTCTTAAAATGTTTAAAATGAGGCATACCCAGAGGAAAGGTCATATGAAGACACAGTAAGATGGCAGCCCAAGGATAGAGGCCTCAGGACCAACTAAATCTGCTAACATCTAGACTTTGAACTTCTAGTCTCCAGAATGTGAGAAATAAGCTTCCTTTTATTTATGTCAAAACATAAAATAAAATGCTTAAAATGAGAAGTCAGAGACCCTTTATGAGTAATTAAGTGCAGCTACACTGGGATTTTAATAGTTTTATGTTAATGGGGTAGGGTTTCTGGGAATATTCTAGGAGACTTTGGGAAGAGAACTGGAGAGGAGCATCCATAAACTGAACATGTCTTCCCCTCTGGTTCCTCCCCTTATGTGGGCTTCCTGGAGGCCCACCAGAAAGCAGAAACGGAAGGCCAGCGTGGTGGCTCACGCCTATAATCCTAGTACTCTGTGAGGCTGAGATGGGCAGATTGTCTGAGCTCACATGTTCAAGACAAGCCTGAACAAGAGTGAGACCCCCATATCTAAAAATAGCCAGTCATTGTGGCACGCACCTGTAGTCCCAGCTACTCAGGAGGCTGAGACAAGAGAATCGCTTGAGCCCAAGAGTTTGAGGTTGCTGTGAGCTAGGATGCCCTGGCACTCTTCCTAAGGTAACAAAGTAAGACTCTGTCTTCAAAAAAAAACAAAAAAAAAAAAAAAGAAAAAGAAGGCAAAGAGGGGCAGTCGCTCCACTGTTCCAGGACTCAGGAGATCAGGCTGCTCAATACTATCTCTGCCATTATTAATTACATAACTAGCCACAGACAAGTCATTTAACCTTTTTATTATAGAATTGTGCCACCCCAAATTTATATGTTGAAGTCCTAATCCCCAAGAGTACCTCAGAATGTGACTGTTTAGAAATAAGACCCTGTCTCCAAAAATAAATAAATAAATAAATGAAATCCCTGCAGAGAACTTTCAGATCTTCAAGTTGTATTTCTACTCTCCAGTATACATTCATAGCCTGTTTGATAACTACTGTGCTAGGAGATAAACTTACAAGCTTCAAAGAGACCTAAGCTAACAAGACAGTGTGAAAAAATTCTATATATTGGGTATCCAAGTTATTTTCTAGAGGAGATCCGCTGCTTCATTAGATTTTCAAAGATACTAAGGTTAAGGAGCATTGCTTTGGCTCGGCGCCTATAGCTCAACCGGCTAAGGCGCCAGCCATGTACACCTAAGGTGGCGGGTTCGAATCCC
>NW_003852417.1:2178450-2192248 GCF_000181295.1 Otolemur garnettii
TTTTTTTTTTTTTTTTGAGACAGTCTCACTATGTCACCCTGGGTAGAGTGCCGTAGCGTCACAGCTCACAGCAACCTCAAACTCTTGGGCTTATCCAATTCTCTTGCCTCACCCTCCCAAGTAGCTGGGACTACGGGCGCCTGCCACAATACTGGGCTATTTTTTGGTTGTAGTTGTCATTGTTGTTTAGCAGGCCTGGGCCGGATTCGAACCTGCCAGCTTTGGTGTACATGGCTGGTGCCCTAGCTGCTGAGCTACAGGCACCAAGCCAGTATCTTTAATTATTCTTAGCAATTTGAAACAAGTTTTGCCCTAAGACATAACAAAGATAACATCAATATATCACTGCTGGACTTACTCTATTAATAGATTACAAGGAGATATTTAGGAAAAAAAAGCCTTATTATGGAAATTTTCTAAGGACTCAACAATATGTACCAGGATTCTAACTAAAGGCTTAAAGCATAATTAGAAGAAAAAACAAAAAACTACAGGAAATGAAAGGGCCATAAATTAAGAGAAGGGAGAGAGCATGGTGTCATTAAAAGACTTTCTGCCTAAGATGAGCCTAAGGATAGAAAACTTCATAATGTAAATTAATTAATCTCACAATATTGCACAACTTATCAGAAAAAAATAGTTGGCATTTCAGAATATTTATTTATAATTAATGTTCAAAATAAAGTTTTTGGGTTTTGAGTACAGGTGACAAATATTTACCTTACATAATTAAGTAATACAAGCCATATCTACTGATAAATACCTGCTCTATCTGTATTCCATAGCCTTTAAAACCTGCATTGTCCCATGAAGTGTTCCGATAGATGTCATCAACTCTATCAATTAGCTCTATCTGTGTGTGTAAAAAAAAAAGACATGAAATAGCTCTTGACCACTCTTTGCAATATAACATAACATCTGCAGGAATAAAATTTAGCTTAGAGAAAATGCCATTGTGAAAAGTTCTACTATTACAAAAAGTAGGTATTAAAATATTACTCTTTATCATCGACATCTCTAACAAAGTATTCCTATCAGTTAGCCTCAAACTTAGCATTGTTACCTTATTCATCAAACAAGTTTTTTATAGTAATGTTTTAAATCTATATTTTTTTAAACAAACGTTATTTGGGTTTAGTATCCTTAAAATATATACATTTTACCCCAAATTTCAGGTAATCTACAGCATATGGAACCAAAATAACAAGTAAAACCCTTTTTAAAAATGTCATTCCAGTCAACTATAAAAAATAAAATTTAAAAATCAATCAATTTACCTAAAGCACAGGTGACACTTGAACACTGGTTTGAACGGCATGAGTCCACTTACATGTATTTTCTTCTACTTCTGCCACCCTAAGACAGCAAGACCAACCCTTCCTCTTCCACCTGAGCCTACTCAGCATAAAGACAATAATGATCCACTTTCACTAATGAATAGTAAAGACTATTTTCTTTTCCTTATGACTTTTTCTTTTTTTTGAAATAGGGTTTTGAATACAAGTGACTTGCTTTTGCTCAGGCTGGTCTTGAACTCCTAAACTCAACTGATCCTCCTACCTCAGCCTTCCAGACTGCTGAGATTACAGGCATAAGCCAACTGCCCAGCCTTCTCCTTATGACCTTTTTTTTAGTTGTTGAGACAGAGTCTCACTTTCTTGCCCTTGTAGAGTGCCATAGCGTCATAGTTCACAGCAACCTTAAACTTATCAGCTCAAACGATTCTCTTGCCTTAGCCTCCCAAGTAGCTAAGACTACAGGTACCCACCACAACACCTAGCTAGATTTCTTAGAGATGGGGTCTCACTCTTCCTCGGGGAATCCACCCACTGTGGCCTCCCAGGTGCTAGGATTATAGGCATGAGCAACAACACCCAGCCTAACTTTCTTAACAGCATTTACTTTTCTCTAACTTACCTTATTCTGAGAATATGGTATATAAAACATGTAACACAAAAAATAAGTGTTAATCAATTGTTTTCTTATTGGTAAGACTTCTGGTCAACAGTAGAATGTTAATAAGTAAGTTCTGGAGGGGAATCAAAAGTTACCTGTGAATTTTTAACTGCACAGAGGTGTCAATGTCCTCAAGCCTAGGGTTGTTCAAGGGTCAACTATATTCCCTTCTAATAAGTATTCCACCTTCACTCTATCTCTCAAACACTTTCCTCCTAAAAGGCAGTGACAGATAACTGCTAACTCTATTCCTTCACTCTCACCGAATAAGTTCAGCACTGACAAATGGGTAAAAAGAAGCCCAGAAGGACTGAAGCTCGTTTAACAATCCTCATTCTATTCTTTGATTCACAAAGACTGGGGCAGGAAGGACAGCATAATTGCCAAGGACTACAAAGAAAGAACAAAATGCTAATTACCTATCTTTTCCTCAAAGAGAATATTCTGCTTTTCAAAAACTGGGTTGATGAGATTTGTCTCAGCAACTGTGAAGCAAGTTACAGGTCTAAGAAAGTACTCTTTGCTTATAAGTAACAGTAAGAAAACCAATTTTTAAGACTAGACCTCTCATCATATTAGTAGTTATAATGCAATGAAAAAAGAAGTAAACTATGAGGCGCCCCTAAAAAAAAAAAAAAAAAGATAATAAGAGAGAAGCTTTATCCAAGAAAGAATCCTTCTTACAGAGAAACAAGACTTAACAATGACTCCTACTATCTTCATAATAAATTCACTTGACATAGAGGGAATGGAAAGAAGGGTGAGGGAGGGTATGAATAAAATGGAGAGAATGGGAAAGGCCAGGCAATGAGAAAGACATCTTTACAGCACAGGGCTCTTAGTTTATGAATAGATGCATTCTCTTTTGTTCCCTCAACATTTTGATCAGTGCCAAGTTACCACGACAGATGAGATCATACTAGCAAAAAATGTCAATGAAAAATGATTCCCCTTGGCAGCACCCGTAGCTCAGTCTGTAGGGCGCCACCCACATACAACGAGGCTGGTGGGTTTGAACCCGGCCCGAGGCAGCTAAAACAACAATGACAACTCCAACAAAAAAACAGCTAGGTGTTGTGGCAAGCACCTGGAGTCCCAGCTACTTGGGAGGCTGAGGCAAAAGAACTGCTTAAGTTCAAAAGTTTGAGGTTACTGTGAACTGTGACGCTACAGCACTCTACCCAGGATGACAGCCTGAAACTCTTGTCTCACAAAAAAGAAAAGAAAAATGATTCCCTTAACTTCAAAACTAACAGTTAATGCTTAAAAATCCAGGATCAACACTTCCTTTTTCTTTTTTTTTCTCTTTTGAGACAGTTTCTTTTTTTTTGAGACAAAGCCTCAAGCTGTCACCCTAGGTAAGAGTGCCGTAGCATCACAGCTCACAGCAACCTCCAACTCCTGGGCTCAACTGATTCTTATCACCCTCAGTAGAGTGCTGCAGCATCACAGCTCACAGCAACCTCAAACTCTTGGGCTTAAGCAATTCTCTTGCCTTAGCCTCCCAACTAGCTGGGATTACAGGCACCTGCCAGAATGCCCGGCTATTTTTTTGTTGTAGTTGTCATTGTTGTTTAGCAGGCCCAGCTGAGTTTGAACCCACCAGCTCTGATGTATGTGGCTGGTGCCCTAGCCACTGAGCTACTGGCACTGAGCCAATATCAACAATTCTTAAATAATTCCTTTGTATCTCTGCCCTAGATTTAATTATGACTGTGAAAGTCCCACATATTTCACACAGTTAAAGTCTAATGATTAACTCTTTATTACATGAACAAAACTGACCTTCTTCTCTGAAATACACATATATGCAAAACAGTATCCACAGGTTTATGTAAATACTGGTTTGTTTTTTTTTACTCTAGAGCATATATCCACACATGTGACATTACAGGTTCAGTTCATTACAGCAGTGATGATTTTAAAGAGCTCATCTCTATAAAAAAGGACTGTATTATAACCTTTCCCCAAATAGAGTATGCACAAAAATTCTAATGCACAGAAAATATTTGTTCAAAGGTAAAATGGATTTTCATACATTTAAAACTATAATTTCCATATAGTAATATAAAAACCTCAGAGAAAATATTTTAGGGCAACAACAGAGCATCTGGAACAAATTTGGTTTCATTAAGTTTCAAAGTATCACAGCCTCCTCTTAAATAGAATTTACCCACCCACATGAATTTTTTGCCCACTTTATGGAACATCAAATACTTACTAAGTAATTTGTAGTTGTACTCTCTTCCCCTCTGCCCATGTATTTATAAAAGCGATGATCTGCCACCACCAACAATTTACATGTGTTCTTCATGGGATTGGGATCAGCTCTTCTCTTCACCCGATGAACAAGCTCTAATATGAATTTGTATGCACTATTAAATCAAAATTCATCAAAACAAGGAGTTTTTTATAGTAATGCTTTATTTATATCTAGTATATATTTGAAATAAACATTATTTGAGCTTAATATCCTTAACAACAACAACAAAAAATTTAGAAAAATAGGAAAATGAAAGACAGGAAAATAAAAAGTAATAAATATGTGGTTTTAAAATTCTAGAATGCATGCCAGGCCCAGTGGCTCATGCCTATAATCCTAGCACTCTGGGAGGCCAAGGCAGATGGATTGTTTGAGCTCAAAGTCTGAGACCAGGCATTGTGGCGGGCGCCCATAGTTGCAGCTAGTAGGGAGGCTGAGGCCAGAGAATCACTAGAGCCAAAGAGTTTGAGGTTGCTATGAGCTATGGCACCACAGCACTCTACTAAGAGGACAAAGTGAGAACTGCTCTTAAAAAAAAAAAATTATAGAATTCACTGACTGTGGTCAGGCAGTAGGGCAAGTGCAGTTGTATTAAAAATATATATATACATATATACAGGCTCGGTGCCTGTGGCTCAAGTGGCTAAGGCGCCAGCCACATACACCTGCTCTGGAGGTTCGAATCCAGCTAACAATTGATGGCTACAACGAAAAATAGCCTGGCGTTGTAGCAGGCACCTATAGTCCCAGCTACTTGGGAGGTGGAGGCAGGAGAATCACTTGAGCCCAAAAGTTAGAAGTTGCTGTGCGCTGTGATGCCATGGCACTCTACCCAGGGCAACAGCTTGAGGCTCTGTCTCAAAAAAAAAAAAAAAAAAATACACACACACACACACACACACATATATTTTATAAATAAAAATAAAAAATAAACTTATAGAATTCAGCTGGGCATGGTGGCTCATGCCCATAATCCTAGCACTCTTGGGAAGCTGAGGCAGAAGTGCTTAAAGCCAGGAGTGTGAGACCAACCTGAGCAAAAGTGATGCTCCCCACCCCCCGCCATATCTACAAAAAATAGAAAAATTAATAATTGGGTGTGATAGTACACACCTATAGTCCCAGCTACTCAGAAGGATAAGGCAGAAGAATTGCTTAAGCACAGGACTGAGCTATTATAACACCCCACTACACTCTAGGTCAAGTGCCAGAGTGAGACTCTGTCTCAAAAAATAAAATTAAGGGGATTGGTGCCCGTAGCTCAGTGGTTTGGGCACTGGCCACATACACTGGGGCTGGCAAGTTCGAAAATGGCCCAGGCCTACTAAACAATAATGACAACAACAAGAAAAAAATAGCCGGGCATTGTGGAGGGCGCCTGAAGTCCCAGCTACTTGGGAGGCTAAGACAAGAGAATCACTTAAGCCCAAGAGTTTGAAGTTGCTGTGACCTGTGACGCCACAGCACTCCACTCAGGGTGCCAAAGTGAGACTCTATCTCAGAAAACAAAATAGTAATAATAATGACAATAATAATTAAGGCCAAGCACAGTGGCCCACACCTTTTATTCCTAGCACTCTGGAAGGCTGAGGCAGGTGGACTGCCTGAGCTTACAAGTTTGAGAGTTTGAGACCAGCACTGAGCAGAGTAACACCCCATCTCTAAAAATAGCCAGATGTTGTGGCGGGCACCTGTAGGCCCAGCTAGTTGGGAGGCTGAGGCAAGAGAATCACTTGAATCGAAGAACTGGAGGTTGCTGTGAGCTATTACACCATATCACTCTACCAATGGTGACAAAGTGAGACTCTGTCTCAAAAAAAAAAAATTAAGTGACTCCTTACTTTTTAAAATACGAATACTTAAAGTGCTTAACAGAGTAAAACATTCACCTATTGATGGGCTATGAAGCCATCAGTCATTTTCTTTTAGAAGAAGTTTACGAACTAACCAAAGAAACAGTAGGACATCTTTCAGCCAAGCTCAGGGGCTCATGCCCATAATCCTAGCACTCTGGGAGGCCAAGGTGAGAGGCTCACTTAAAGTCAGGAGTAAGAGATCAGTCTGAGCAAAGCAAGACTCTATCTCTACAAAAAACAAAAAAACTAGCTAGGAGTGGTGGTACGTTCCTATAATTTCAGCTACTTGGATGGCTGAGGCAAGAAGATTGTTTGAGCCCAGGAGTTTGAGGTTGAGGTTGTTGAAAGCTAGGCTAAGGACACAGCACTCTAGTCCAGGTGCCAAAAAGAAACTCTGTCTCAAAAAGGGGGGGGGGGGCATCATTCTAATCAAATTAAGATTCTTTTATATTAAAATGCTAGCAATATTTTCTAAGTACTTCAAAAATAAGGACAATAGAACACCTCTTCAAAATGCTTGTTTTGTAAATGACCCTAAATATCGTAAGCTCCATCCAGTTCTGTTCAATAAATAAATGACCTAAATAGATCTGCCCCCAAATTGACAAGTTTCTTGCATTCCAAACAGTATATAGATCTTTCTTGCTACCAACTTATTTCTTATAAACACTAAAGATTATCTTTCAACAGTATTTTTATCTTCCTTTAGATCATTCAACTTCCCTTTTCCCCAATCGTCTTTAAAGTCCAATCTTTACTGTGCTCATTAACTGCTAGTGTTTTCAACTCTTACACAAGAGACAAAAGAAGTAGAATTTCTGGAACAAAACTCTATTTTCAAGCCAAAAAATAAGTTACTTGATAATCATGTTATTTTTAAATCAATTAACAGCCACCCCACTGGAGAAAATTGGAATACGCTTGCTTCTTATTTGAAATATGTTTTAAGTCTTACCTTTAGAGGGCTCTCTGTCTACTAGGCCTTTTGGAATCAACTCTTCATTATCCACTTTTAAATAACCACACACTTTTGGAGACTCCAAACGTGAAACATTCTTGATATCTTCAGATTTATAAACTAACATCCTTTTGTCTTTGGTATCATTAATAAATCTCCAAAGTGGCTAAGACAGAAAATACATATAACTGAGATCAAAAATTAAGAATTGCTAAACTCTAAATTCTTCCAACATTCTTTGTTGCTTCTTACATAACATTCATTTCTAAGTTAAGTAACTGAATAGCAATGTATATAAAATAAATCATTTCTATTTTTATCATATAGAGTTTCTATGTTGGTAAATAAAAACATAAGAGTGAATGTATTCAGTTGTATATGAAAAATGCACAGATTATGAAATCTTCTAGAGGCTCCAAAAGAGAAAATGCATATCCTTTTCCATTCATTCATATAAAAATATCATCTGATGCTTACTGAACACTAGCAATGTTATAAGTGAGGTGATATAGCTATGAAAGTCAGAAAAGGTTTCTGTTCATGTGGCATTTTCATTATGGTTTCCTTAAAATTCAAGTGTCTGACAACTTTTTACTATGCTAAGTTTTATGCACAGGAGGAATAAACATATACAGTAGAACCTCCACAGTTGACCACCTCCCTGCACTGACCACTTCCTTAAGCTGACCTAATTTTTATAGACTGGACATGTACCACATGTACACTAACAATACAACAGGCCTAGTTCCTTATGTTGACCACCTCCATATGTTGACCCGTTTGTTACAGTCCCTTAAGTAGTTAACTTACAGAAGTTCTACTATACTTTCATGAAAGAACATCCAAAACTTGCAACAATATGCCTGAAAATTATTGGTTTCAGAGAAATTTTTTTTAATCTGCATTCATAATATTGCAAGGACAGGGTAAATCGTAACTAAAGTACTCCAATGGTTAACCAAGTCAAAAAGATGTTTCTGTTTTTACAAAACAAAGGTCTTCTCTTTAAAGACACTGGTCTCATCAGAACCAGGCAGTTCATAAGGAACATACAAAAAAGTTATTTATATTATCTGTCAGGGAAATGCAAATCAAAACCACAATGAGACACCACTTCATACTCTCCATGATGGCTATAATCAAAGATCCTCTCATAACTCTGAGGATGTGGAAGAATCCAGAACCCGCATATATGCTGACGAGAATGTAAAATGGTGCAGTCACTTTAGAAAACAGTCTGGCAGGTCTTTAAAAGTTAAAAATAGAGAACCATTTAACCCAGCAATTTTGCTCCTCCTATATACCCAAAGAAATGAAAACACGTGCCTGTATGAAAACCTACGCACAATATTCACAGCAGCACTGTTAGTCGTAATAGAAATGAGAAGCAATACAAATGTCCATCAACTGAGGAATGAATAAACAAATGTGGTCTATCCAAACAATGGAACACTATTTAGCAATGAAAGATAAAAGAAATACTAATACATGGGACAGCGCCTGTGGCTCAAAGGAGTAGGGCGCCAGCCCCATATGCTCAAGGTGGCAGGTTCAAACCCAGCCCTGGCCAAAAACTGCAAAAAAAAAAAAAAAAAAAAAAAGAAAAATACTAATACATGCTACGACATAGATGAACCTTGAAAATACAGGGTGTGTCAAAAAATGTATACACATTTTAAGAAAGGAAAAATTGGCTCGGTGCCTGTGGCTCAAGTGGCTAAGGCACCAGCCACATACACCTAAGTTGGGGGTTGCTGTGAGCTGTGATGCCACGACACTCTACCCAGGGGGACAGCTTGAGGCTCTGTCTCAAAAAAAAGAAAGGAAGGAAAAATTGTACCTAAAATTATTCTTTATTTGTATTTTTATTTTAAGACAGTCTCACTTTGTCACCCTTTATAGAATGCCATGGCGTCATAGCTCACAGCAACCTCAAACTCCTGGGCTTAAATGATTCTCTTGCCTCAGCCTCCCAAGTAGCTGGGACTACAGGCACCCACCACAACACCTGGCTATTTTTAAAACCTGTGAGCTCAAGCAATCCACCCACCTCAGCCTCCCAAGTGCTGGAATTACAGTCGTGAGCCAGGGTGCACAGCCTTGTACCTAAAATTAAATTGTAATATATACCATTAATGTTTATTATCTTGTATTTTTTTTTTCTTTTTGAGACAGAGTCTCATTATGTCACCCTCGGTAGAGTGCTGTGGCATCATAGCTGACAGCAACCTCAAACTCTTGGGTTTATGCGATTTTCTTGCCTCAGCCTCCCAAGTAGCTAGGACTACAGGCGCCCACCACAATGCCTGGCTTTTTTTTTTTTTTTTTTGGTTGCAGCTGTCATTGATGTTTAGCAGGCCCAGGATGGGCTCGAACCTGCCAGCTGTGGTGTATGTGGCCAGCGTCCCACTCACTGAGCTATGGGTGCCAAGCCACCCAGCTATTTTTAGAGACAAGGTTTCACTCTTGCTCAAGCGTTTCTCTTGCCTCAGCCTCCCAAGTAGCTGGGACTACAGGTGCCTGCCACAATGCCCAGCTACTCTGGCTCAGGCTGGTCTCAGTCCTGTGAGCTCAGGCAATCCACCCACCTAGGTCTCCCAGAGTGCTAGGATTACAGGCGTGAGCCACTGCACCTGGCCTATCTTGCATTTCTTATAACTGCAGAAGCCAAACATGATTTGATTATTACAGTTTTAATATAGTTTTTTTCCTTTCTTAAAATGCCTATAAATTTTTTTGTCACCCTATTAATCTAAGTAAAATAAGTGACACACAAAAGACCACATATTACACCACTCAATTTATATGAAATGGCCAAAATAGGCAAACCTAAAGGGACAGATTGGTGTCTGTCCTACTGCTAGGGCTGTGGGAGTGAGGGAGAAAGGGGGAAAGGAGAGCTAACGGGCACAGAGTTTCTTTTGGGGATCATAAAAATGTTCTAAAATTGTGGTGGCCTTTCCATAACTCTACACATACACATATACTAAAAACTACAAAGCTGTATACATTACTTGGGTGAAGAATATAGCATATGGATAATATCTTTATAAGGCAGTTAAATACATACACACAACCCCTTCTTTTGTAATTCATGTATGAGGTAGATTTAAGAAATAATGGTAGTTGGGCATTGGTGGCAGGTGCCTGTAGTCTCGGCTACCTGGGTGGCTTAGGCAAGAGGACTGCTTAAGCCCAAGAGTTTCAGGTTGCTGTGAGCCAGGACACCACAGCACTCTACTGAGGGGGACAAAGTGAGACTTTGTCTCAAAAAAAGAAAGAATCGTTATAGAATCTCAGGACTGGCAGAGACCTCAAAAATTAACTAATTCGGGCTTAGCACCTATAGCTCAAGTGGCTAAGGCACCAGCCATATACACCAGAGCTGGTGATTTCAAATCCAGCCCACGCCTGCCAAACAACAACTACAACAAAAACAACAACAAAAAATGGCCAGGTGTTGTGGTGGGTGCCTATAGTCCCAGCTACTTAGGAGGCTAAAGCAAGAGAATCACTTAAGGCCAGGAGTTGGAGGTTTCTGTGAGCTGGGACACCACAGCTCTCTACCAAGGGTGACAGCATGAGGCTTTGTCTCAAAAACAAAACAAAAATTAACTAATCGAACTCCTGGGCCTATAAGAATCTTTCCCATTTAGTAAAGCTTATTTGGCCTATGAATAGGAGAGAAAAAAATTTTCTTTTGGATCAAACATTTCTAAACTCACACTGATTGTTTCCTAGTATAGCCAGTCTAGTATAGAAAAGGACAGCAGGCTCTGGGATCAGAGAGACCTACCTAAGTTCAAACCTCAACCATACCTCACTATTAACCTTAGGACAAAGTTAATAACCTGAGCATAATTTCTCTCATTAGGTAAAGGAGTGATAACACTTAACTTGAAGATTACATAAGATTATAAATCTAGTTATATGTTAAGATTTCAAAAACAGGTAGATGTTAATAATAAAAGCTAATCCTATTACCAGCATTACTAATATTGTAAGTTGCTAGGAAAAAAAAATCATCTGATAAATAACCTAAATAAAAAGGCAGGAACCTTGACTGCCTCCTGAATTGGGGAGGGGAACCTGTAAAGGAGGAGAGGAAGCAAACATGACATTACAGCACCACGTGATTAACGGTTACAGATTATTTTTTTTAACCTTTCTGTAGATTTGAACATTTAGTTGGGGAGAAAAAAAATTATTTTCATGATTCAAATTTAATCTAGCCTTATCTACATAAACAGTAAGCTATGGTAAAATCAGTGATGGCTTAAGATATTTAATGATGATGTCTTAACAATAAAATATAAACATTTTTTCTGCCCAGTTATGCATACGATTTTAATTCAGATGAATAAGGATTTTTACATCAAAGTAAGCATAAATAAGGACTATAAAATAAATAATATGAAAATCACCATTCTAAGTAATAAACTATTTTTTCAATTAAAAATTATTATTACTACTCAGGAGGCTAAAGTGGGAAGATCATTTGAGGCCAGGAATTTAAGACCAGCCTGGAAAACATAATGAAACCCCATCCCTAAAAAAATATTGTTTTAGGCTCGGCGCCTGTGGCTTAGGTGGCTAGGACGCCAGCCACATACACCTAAGGTGGCGAGTTCGAATCTAGACCGGGCCCGCCAAACAACAATGACGGCTGCAACCAAAAAATGGCCGGACGTTGGGGTGGACGCCTGTGGTCCCAGCTACATGGGAGGCTGAGACAGGAGACTTGCTTGAGCCCAGGAGTTGGAGGTTGCTGTGAGCTGTGATGCCACAGCACTCTACCCAGGGGGACAGCTTGAGGTTCTGTCTCAAAAAAAAAAATTGTTTTAATTAGACAGGTGTGGTGGGCACTTGTCTAGTCAGGGTGAGAAGATTGCCTGAGCCCAGCCTGAGCAACAGAGAAAGACCCCATCTAATAAAAAAGTATTATTACTATTAGTCTCTTACAAAAGTCCCTGAAGGTTTGATGAGTTTACTTTTAAGTAACCACCTAACAGTGACATATTAATTATACTCATTTTTGTACTTAGTAGAACAAAGTATAGATGGAAACAGAATTCCTAATTCTCCAAATAGAAATATCTGAAAAAATGAGGAGGCTCAGTGAACTTGAATCCTAAATGTAGATATTCTGAATTAACAATTAATAGAATAGTCTGTTGTAAGGAAATAAGCAGATACGTGCAACTGTGGCAAAAATAATGCTATGTGTATTACCACACTGTTTTCTCTTTCGGGGCTCATAAGACCACTCTTTCCTAGCCTCCTCTGTGGTAGGTCAGAGACAAAGCATTCTAGAACAGGAAGGCTACTTCCACGCCTGGCCATTAATGACATCCTGCGTGATTCTCTAGTTCTGTTTCCCTTCTGTGGCAGCTGCAGAGAACATGTGTCCAACAGTCAAAGCCACGAGGTGAAGGAGGACTACCTAGTCCACACCCAGCCTGAAGGAGTGAGAAATAAACCTGTGTTTTGTTACGCTACTGAGATGTGGGAGTTCATATGACGCCCTGGCACACCCTAGAGCTTCCTACAGTTTCCTACTTTAACTTCTCTCACTATTACCTATCACCCACACTTTCCTACTAAATACATGCCCCATAAAGGTATGTCCAAGCCTGTTCATTACGGCATATTTTATTTCAAAAATTGAAAGCAAACAATTGAGCATCAACAGAAGATTAATTAAATAAGTGGTACAATATTTCAATGGGCCAACAGGCAGGTTTCATTAAAAACCCAACTTTATGGCTTGGCGCCTGTAGCTCAAGCAGCTAAGCCACCAGCCACATATGCCAAAGCTGGTGGGTTCAAATCCAGCCCAGGCCTGCCAAATAACAATGACAACTACAACCAAAAAATAGCCAGGCGTTATGGTGGGCGCCTTTAGTCCCAGCTACTTGGGAGGCTAAGGAAAGAGAATTGCTTAAGCCCAGGAGTTGGAGTTTGCTGTGAGCTATGAGGCCACAGCACTCTACCCAGGGCAATAGCTTGAGGCTCTGTCTCAAAAACAAACAAAAACCAACTTTAGATCTATATTAACATGAAAAGAAGTTCATAATTATACTGTTAAATAAAAAATAAGACAAACCATTTATATTATATGGTTCTAATTTTGTAGGAAAAAGCAGTCTCCATAACTGTATAACAGTCTTACACCTATTTATGTGTGTCTATATATATATGAAAAATATATAAACTTGGAAGGAAGTTTGTCAAAATGTCCATAATAGTTATCTCTCCAAGAACAACTATTTTCTAAATTTTGCAAGGAGCAAGTATTTTTAAAATAAAGTTATTTTTAAGAAATAAATTGATTTTGAAAAAACAAACCAGTTTAAGACACGCAAGTGATTTATTTGCCTATTCTTTTTTTTTTTTTTGAGGCAGAGTCTCAAGTTGTCACCTGGGGTAGAGTCCCATGGCATTATCACTCACAGCAACCTCCAACTCTTGGGCTCAAGGGATCCTCTTGCCTCAGTTTTTCTATTTTTTTTTTTTTAAGCTGTCCTGGGCCGCCACCCTCGGTGTATGTAGCCAGCACCCTGCCAAGTGAGCTATGGGCACCGCCTGCCTGTTCTAGAATGAATACATTTATAATATTAGCCTTTACTTTGTACTAAATTTCTAGCTCTGATAGGCTAGATTCCCTGAACATTGCCATTAAATAGTTTAAACATTAACAAACCATAACACACTGCAAGGCCACAGATTTCCTTTTCTTTTCTTTCTTTTTTTTTTTTTTTTTTT
>NW_003852417.1:2192838-2194388 GCF_000181295.1 Otolemur garnettii
ACTAGTGTCGATGTTACTAAAATGTGTAGTATTTATAGCATTCTATCTTACCCCTAAAACAGCATTCAAATACACCTAAAAATTTGATTTTGACCAACTTTAATCACAGTTTTCCCACAGATGCTCTGTCTTGATATTCTTACCAGTACTCAGAGTATTCTCATTTTCCAAAAAACACAGAATCAACTTTAATCTACAAATATGTGGCAAATGTTTTGTTTTCTAGACTAGGATCTGACAGATAGATATGCATCTTACACAAATGGCTACTTTGGCCTTGATTTCTACTTGTATAGCTTTTGAGTGACTAGAGCCTAAGTTCCTACAGTTTCTGCTTAATTTCTCAGATTGTTAACCAGTACTGTTTATCAATCTAGCATTTCCAGGGTATCTAGCATAGAAATAAGGCTTGCTCTTTTTTTTTTTTTTTTTTTTTTTGCAGTTTTTGGCCGGGGCTAAGTTTGAACTCCCCACCTCCAGTATATGGGGCCAACACCCTACTCCTTTGAGCCACAGGCACCGCCCAAGATGTCCTCTTTAAGAATGTTTACACTCACAGATTTACTTGAGAAAAAATTTTAAAATGATTCAGGAAGAAAACCTATTATCTAATCCACACCTAACTCTTGCAATTATGGTACTTAGAAATACAGCAGCTTCTTAGAGATGTTAAAAAAAAAAATCTTTTAAAAAAATATCTACTTTCCAGGTTTAAAAAAGATTTAAATACAAAGAGAAAAGATCTTTTCATCTTTGCCATCTTAAAACAACTAAGAAGCTTTATAAAATTAGAGATACAAGCTACTGAAAAGAAAATAGACATGTGATTTACCTCTATATTATATTCTCCCCCATCTGTGTTGATTCTTATTGTAACATCATCATCTCCTATATGGGCTAGAACTCTAGAGTCAGGCTCACCTTAAGAGAAAAAAAAATTTTAGTATTAAAAACATATTCCTATCAAGTAAGAAACTATACATTACCATCAATAAAAATCAACCAAACCTTTTATTAGAGTGGAATTTGCCTAGGTACTGGGAGAGCTCTGCAACCAAGAAACAAAGGCCCCAGAAAGAAGCTAGATAATTCCTGCCTTTCCTAAGAAGTAGTCTCAGGTCTACTCATTTAAAGCCTATCCCTTTACCAACTCCCCCCCCCCCAAAAAAAAACAAAACTGTAGATTTTCCTCTAGAAGAACTTTATCTACTTCTGGATAAGGAAGAACTAAAAGAAGGCAGAAAGCATGATTTTAAATACACAGGCTTTAAACTGTACTACTTGAGGATTTCAATGCCACTCCTTTTTTCTTAGTGCAAAAAAAGGTCAAAAAACTACAATTGTTTGCTTAATATATTTTCTCAAATAAAAACATAAGGGATCTTCTAGCTTCTCTGTTTTAAAGTTTCATAAAGGAGGCCTCCAGTTCTTGCTGAAGACAAAACAAGGTTAAATTATCACTTGAGGGCAGCACCTGTGGCTCAGTAAGTAGGGTGCCGTCCCCATATACAGAGGGTGGTGGGTTCAAACCCGGCCCCGGTGAAACAGCA
>NW_003852417.1:2196273-2210811 GCF_000181295.1 Otolemur garnettii
GGCCTGGGCTGGATTCAAACCCGCCAGCTCTGGTGTATGTGGCCTGTGCCTTAGCCACTTGAGCTACAGGCTTCGAGCCAAATGCCGCTATCTAAATTTAAAAGCCCTCATAATTTTTCCCCCTTAGAAGAATGTATCATGAAAAAATTAATCCATGATTATTATTAAGGATATAAATACAAAGTATCCAAGACAGACATTGAAATCTGCACTCCAGTTCTTTAGGTGTTTTCTATAAGTTTCGGTTCTGAAATAAAAACTGGGAATGAACAAGATTTCCTCAATTATTATTTACACAGCCCTCTCAATGTGCTCATGAACACCAAAGACAAAGAATGATATGCTGTTCATCTTACTACAGGGACAAACTTTGTCAGCTGTGGTTTGAAAATATGAAGTGTTACTTCCCCCACTGGTTTGTGTAAGTCTTTAAACTTCTGGGAAGAAATCTAGACTGGGCCTGTCTCCATGACAACAAATATTTTTAACTTTTTGAGCATAACAAGGTAATTTTAGTTTGCTTGTGGTTTTTTGATGGTCAGAAGGAAAGAGACACAATACAATGTTATTTCATAAAACCTTGGAACCTTTTCTCCTGTTATCCTAAAATGCAAATTCCCACACATTCTCAGTTATGATATTTTCCCCTTCAGTTATGCTGAGTAATTGACAGGAAAAACATCCCTATTATAAATGCTTTATTACTAATATTTAGTTTTAAACCTCTCTATGAGTTGCAATATTACTTTTAATTAATGTTCTTTCCAGAAAAATCACCAGAATCGCATTTTTCATTTTCTACATTAAGAATCTGTAAAGACTCTATTCTTATTTCAATACTGAACTGATAAAAACAAAAGAATATTATGGTCTTTAAAAATAAAAAAAGTGATGGTAAAATTCATGTTTTTTTAAATTTTCTATTCTTAAGCTTTTGAGCTATTAAAAAACCCTTCAAATAAGATAATGACAGTGAAAATTTCTTTTTCTTTCTCCCCAAAATTACATGAAATCACTTAAGAATTCTTGAACATCTTCATTTATCTTTCTGACTCTCAGTTTAAACATTTACAGTAACTACAGATTAGTGCTAAACAACAGTCCAAATTAACATTTTCCTATCCATTTTTAATGGACTAAGTAGTTGGCTGTATCACTTTCATTTGTTTATCAGTCCTATTCCTCCTTAAACAAAATTTGAGATATTTCACTTTTAGGAGAAACATTTAAGTTTTTCAAAAATAAATTCTGATGGCTCGGTGCCTGTGGCTCAAGCAGCTAAGACACCAGCCACATACACCTAAGGTGGCGGGTTCGAATCCAGCCCGGACCCGCCAAACAACAATAATGGCTGCAACCAAAAAATAGCCGGGCGTTGTGGCGGGCGCCTGTGGTCCCAGCTACTTGGGAGGCTGAGGCAGGAGACTCGCTTGAGCCCAGGAGTTGGAGGTTGCTGTGAGCAGTGAAGCCATGGCACGCTACCCAGGGTGGCAGCTTGGGGCTCTGTCTCAAAAGAAATAAAAAAAATAAAAAATAAATAAATTCTGATAACATTATCAAAATAGTACCAAACAGTATCTGAAGTCTTTGCATAATTTATTTATTTTTTGAGACAGAGTCTTAACTTTGTCACCCTTGGTAGAGTGCCAGGGCATCATAGCACACAGCAACCTCAAACTCTTGGGTTCAAGGGATTCTTTTGCATCAGACTCCCAAGTAGCTGGGACGCTCGCCACAACACCCAGCTATTTTTTTTAGAGACAAAGTCTCGTTCTGCCCCAGGGTGGTCTCAAACCTGTGAGCTCAGGTAATCCACCTGCCTTTGCCTCCCAGATGCTAGGATTACAGGTGTGAGCTACCAAGCCCGGCCCAGAAGATTCTGTTTTTAAATAGCAGTGGAAGGCAAGGCAAAGTAATTTAAAGCGAGATCATTATATTAAATTTCGATGTGACTATCAGAGGTTAAAAAGGCTTGGTAATGGTGAGACATTGTGTAATGAATTCAACTGATTTTTTGAAAAAAAAAAGTTTAGAATTTGCCTTTCAAGTTGCATTTCCTCTTTGCTGTAATCAAAAAGTGCTCTTATTCTAAAGACCCCGTTTCAATACCCCATCTCTAAAAATAGACAGGTGTTGTGGCTGGCACCTGCAGTCCCGGCTATTCAAGAGGCTGAGGCAAGAGAATCGCTTGAGTCCAAGAGTCTGAGGTTGCTGTGAGCTATAATGACACTACAATCTGCCAGTGGCAACAAAATGAGACTCTGTCTCAAAAATAAATAAATAAATAAATATAGAATCTTCTCATTTACTATCACCACCAAGTAATAAGTGACTTCACTTAGGTAGGTTCAGCCCTGATACAAATTGATCATTTTGGTTACTCCAGGATTAAAAAAAAAAAAAAAGAAAGCAAGCTTTAATAACACAATATGATAGAAGGAAAAGGATACGGACTTTGGAGACTGACAATGTGGCTCAAATCCTACCTCTACCACTTACTCACTGACTTTACCCTTAATCTCTGGACCTCAATACTTTTTAACAAATAGAAAGAACATCACCTACTAGCTGAATGGTTTTGAGGGTTGAATGAAATAACCTTTTTAAAGCACCTGGTACAAGTTCTCATAGATTGTTAGATACATTTCCCATTAAACATTTAAGATAAAACTGTAAATAAATTACAAACTTTCCTGCTTCCTTATACAAAGTGAATATTAAACATTTTCTGAGTGAATCAATGTCTTCAATGAAACATGAAAAAGGAAAAGGTCACAGGAGTGTCTGCCCCTAGAGCAGTAGTTCTCAACCTTTCATCTGTTGTAGCAAACGAAAATAATTTTATGGTTGGGGGTCACCACAACCTGAGGAACTGTATTAAAGGGTTGCGGCATTAGGAAGGTTGAGAACCACTGCCCTAGAGTAAGGATTCTATAAGCCATCTCAAATCTATCTTTAACATAAACCCAGAAAACTAAACTTTGAGTTCTTAACATTTAGTTCCTCCCTTTTCTCTTGGTCCTACTCAGTTTTTTTCTTTCTTTCTTTCTTTTTTTTTTTTTTTTTGTTCCACTGTTGCCCTAGGTAGAGTGCTCTGGCATAGCAGTTCACAGAAACCTCAAACTCCTGGTTTCAAGTAATCCTCTTGCCTCAGCTTCCCGAGTAGCTAGAACCACACCCGCCACAACACCCAGCTAGTTTTTCTGTTTTTAAGTCTCAAACTCCTGAGCTCAAGCAATCCACCTGCCTTAGTCTCCCAAAGTGTTAGGATTATAGGCATGAGCCACCACAACCTTCCCCAACTCAGTTCTTGACACTACATCCACCCTTTCAATAAACTCCCTACCAGTGTAGTAGCAATAACACAAGTTTTGGAGTCAGACGTTGAAATCCTATTTTGCCATTTACTAGCTGAGTGATCTTGGACAAGTTTTTAACCTCTTTGAGCCTCAATGTTTTTTTGTTAGATTTTCTTTCTTTCTTTCTTTTCTTCATTTTTTTTTTTTGCCTTCAAAGGGAAAATCTTCCATGCAGAATATAGTGAAAATTACAGAAAATAAGCACCTGATAAACTGTAGCTACTGTTATTATCACTCTGCTAAATTTGCTGTAGGTTAAAAGCTAGATAACCAATATTGTAATATTTTGATATAAAATCTAACAAAAGGAAGTTATTCAAAAATACCCTAAGGATGATGCTTATAGTTAGGAAAAACAAAAATATAGCAAAACATTTGCATAAAATATCCATATTATGTGCAGTAATGAACCAATTTTCTTTATTTTTTTTTTTAAAGACGGAGTCTCATTATGTCACCCTCCGTAGAGTGCCATGGCATCACAGCTCACAGCAATCTCCAACCCTTGGGCTTAAACGATTCTCTTGTCTCAGCCTCCCAAGAAGCTGAGACTATAGGCACCCGCCCCAACACCTGCCTCTTTTTTTTTTTTTTTTTTGTAGTTGTTGTTGTTTGGTAAGCCTGGATGGGTTTCGAGCCTGCCAGCCCCAGTGAAAGTGGACGGTGCCCTAGCCGTTGAGCTACAGGCGCTGAGCCCCAATTCTCTTACACTACTACAACTCAGTAGCCATAAGACAAAACCAATAGAAAAATGGTCAAAGGGTATGAAAAGGCAATTCACAGAAAAATACAGCAAATGACTTACTAACATGAAAAATGCTCAAATTTATACAAAACTAAAATCAAAACAGCTATGAGGTACCATCCTCTTCCAGACAGGTGAAAGTTAAAGGCTGATGAAACATATTATTGGGGGCCAGGTCAGGTAGCTCATGTCTATAATCCCAATACTGTGGGAGACCGAAGCAGGTGGATCACCTTGCTTGAAACTAGCCTGAGCAAGACCAAGACCCTATCTCTACTAAACATAGAAAAACTAGCAGGGTGTTGTGGTAGGCACCTATAGTTCCAGATATTCAGGAGGGTGAAACAAAAGAAGCTCTTGAGCCCAAGAGTTTGAGGTTGCTGTGAGCTAGGATGACGCCAGGGCACTCTACCCAGGTTAACAGAGTGAGACTCTGTCTCAAAAAAAAAAACAAAAAACAAAAAACCAACCTATTATTGGCAAACCTATTCTCATCTGTGGGAAGAAACCACAACATCAATAAAAATTTATAGTAAACATATCCTTGACCCAATAACTTTCCCTCATTCTCTTATTTGTTTTTTAAACCAGGTGCACATATATTTTTTAAAATAAAGAATAACTTATACCATTTATATTCTCATAGTTTTGTGGGGTTTTTGTTTATATTTGTTTTAATATTGGACAAAGCTTCCTATAAAGACTCTAGAAAAAGACCTGCAATTATGAAACAGATTTCAATCTATAAGACAACACAAGCAATATTAAAATTACTGCCCAAATATAATACAGTTTATGCTATGAAGTAAGTGGAACTCAATTCAGAAAGAACACCAAATTCTAGACCCAGCTCACTACCCAGGCCATGGGATCCTGAATAAAACCCTTATCTTTTGGCCAGGTCTTATAGCTCACACCTGTAATCATAACACTTTAAGAGGCCGAGGTGAGAGGACTGCTTGGACCAGGAGCTTTAGACCATCCTGAGCAAGAATGAGACCCCATCTCTACAAAAGTTAGAAAAATTAACAAGGTGTGTGGCACATGCCTGTAGTCCCAACTACTTGGGAGACTGAGGCAAGCGGACTGCAGTGAGCAGTGACGCCACTGAACTCCAGCCCAGACAAAAGAGAGAGACTCTATATAAAAAACAAACATAAAAAGGCAAAATCTTTATGTCTTCATATATAAAATAAAGATAATAATACATGGAAGATGGTTCTAAAGTAGCACCCAAAATGTAAAGTGTCATAAGCACTCAATTAATTATACTTATTTTTATTAGAATTTTATAAACATCATTACCACCATTAATACCTTTGGAACACCCACTTACTTTTTAAAAAATACTCATCATCAGAATGACTCTTAGAATAGGCATTGTATTATGTAACAATCATATATAACAGATCGTAATTATGTCAGTTACTAATCTTTAGAACAGGAGTGTCCAACCTGCCATGGGCAGCATGGTGATATTGTGAGAACTTTTTTTGCTTATCTGTGGTGTCAGATATCATGAAAAGTGTGCATGGACCTTCTTTTTGCTCATCAGCTTTTCTTAGTATTTGTGGGTTTAATGTGTGGCCTAAGACAACCCTTATTCTTCCAAAATGCAGCAAAGGAAAAAAAAAGTTGGACATCCCTGCTTTAGACTATAATTTCCAAAGATTTCAGTATTTTTCTGTTTTTGCCAAACCTCATCCCTTACTGCCCCAACATTATTATATGAATAATTCAAATTACCTTTTCAAAGCTGAAAAAGTTAGTAGTGTTTCTAAATGTGTCGAGGCCTGTAGATCCCTTTTTCTTACCGAGTGCTGCTGGATATTGGATAAGGAGAGGATATCATAGTCTGAGAGCAAAGAATCAAGCTTCTCTGAAATAAAGGTAAAAACGTTATTAGCACCTAAAACTACTAGTCAACTGTAATATCTCCAAAATGAGAGCACTAGACAATAAACCACTCTGACCTAATGCACTAGGAAGTGTACAAACCTTTTCATCAACAGAAACTCTTCTCTTTCCTCCGTAATAAAGGAGAAATTTAGAAGACAATTTGTGTGACTTGAATCTCTTAACTCTGTCTATGATTCATGCCTATAGTCCCAGCTACTCAGGAGGCTGAGACAGGAAGATTGCTTGAGGAGCCGAAGGCTACAGTGACCTGTGATCATACCACTGGTTATATACGAGTGGATGCCTTACTTTTCTCTCAACAAATATCACTGCAGAAGCTATGGTATACAAAGCCATTCCAAAGAACTTAGAACATCCTCAAAATATAGTAGCAGGAGCTTAAAATGTAAGTTTATTGCAACTGATGTTAAATATGTTCACAAAACCTGTTTTAAAAGAAAGAATCTCAACTCATATGTGTGAGCTTTAAAAAAAAAAAAAAAGGCTCTCATGGAGGTAAGCAGTACAATGGTAGTTACCAGAGGCTGGGAAGAGAAGGGTGGAGGGGGGAGATGAAAAGAAGTTGGTTAAGGGGTACAAAAATAAGTTAGATAAAAGGAATAAGTTCTAGTATTCGACAGTATAGTAGAGAAATTAAACTTAACAATAATTTATTATATATCCAAAACTACTAGGAAAAAATACTTTTAATGTTACCAAAAAAAAAAATGTTTTAGGTGATGGCTATCCCAGTTACCCTTCGATCATTACACATTATATAAGGTATCAAAATACCACATGTACCCCCAAAATATGTACAACATATATCAATAAACAAATACAAATAAACAGATAAATTAAGTACATTTAAATATGCCACTGCCAAGAGACCTCGTTGCACAAACCTCTCCCATATCATCCACCCAACACCCTAACCCTCTTACTCTTACAGGCTCCTAGAATGCTGATAAATTAGGCCATTACCTCCAGAAATCTGGAAATCTGACAATCTCAAATCAAAGGCCTAAAATTCTGATATCAGAAGTTTCCCAACAGAAGCCCAATCACATTAAAAAAGGAAAGAATTAACCCAATACCTTTTTTTTTTTTTGAGACAGTCTCACTCTGTTGCCTTTGGTAGAGTGGTGTGACGTCATAGCTCACAGCAACCTCAAACTCCTGGGATGAAGTAATTCTCTTGCCTCAGCCTACCAAGTAGCTGGGACTACAGGCACCCATCACAACACCCAGCGATTTTTAGAGATGGGGGTCTCATTCTTGTTCAGGCTGGTCTCAAACCCGTGAGCTCAGGCAATCCACCTGCCTCGGCCTCCCAAAGTGCTAGGATTATAAGGCGTAAGCCACCCTGCCTGAACCCCAATACCTTTTTCTTTCATTTTCTCCTAAATACCCTCAATTGGTTCATTCATCAATTCATTCATTTGCTGCTATGATTCAGGCACTAGTCTACGTGCTAAAATACAGCATTAATGGAACAAAGGCCTTACTTAATGGAACACACATTGGAGCACATACAAGAAAATATCTATCAGTGCTGTGGACACAAAAGCAAAATAAAAGAGACAGGGAATGGGAAAGACTAGTTCGCACAGAGTAGCCAAAGAAGAAAAAGCACCTCACTGTTATGTAACATTTAAGTAAACAAGAAGAAAGCAATGCCTAGGTATGCTGATATCTGATGAAAGCAAATTTAATCAGAGTTCATTCAAGGTTCTAACTTAATATAAGATTAATATAGCAGCATACTTCACGCTTCCTACATATCACTTATTTTGTTATAAAATTTCCTTTTAAATTTAATTCAGCTGGTGCAGTGGCTCACGCCTGTAATCCCAACACTTGGGAAGCCAAGGCAGGTAGATTGCCTGAGCTCACGAGTTCGAGACCAACCTGAGCCAGACCAAGACCCTGTCTCTAAAAAAAATAGCCAGGCAATGTGGCGGGTGCCTGTTGTCCCAGCTACTTCAGAGGCTGAGGCAAGAGAATCTCTTAAGCCTAAGAGTTTGAGGTTGCTGTGAGCTGTGACGCTATGGTACTCTACTGAGGGCAAAGAGAGACTCTGTCTCAATAAATAAATAAATAAATTCAGAGGAAAGCTGTTTCAGAAGGTATCAATCACTTCTATGGCACTGAATGTTGCTAGTGATTTGACCCTGCTAATTACAATGTTCAGTGATACCAAGGGAAAACCTTTGAGAAGTTTACCATTTATTCAACAATTCAACAATTTTTGAGTGCTCCCTACAAAATACTGTGCTGAGTGTTTTATTACATTATCTCCACAAATATCCCTAAGGTATTATCCTTATTTTACAGATCAAAAAACAGACTCACAGGCTCGGCACCAGTAGCACAGTGGTTATGGCGCCAGTCACATGCACTGAGGGTGGTGGGTTTGAACTTGTCCCAGGCCAGCTAAACAACGACAACTGCAACAACAACAACAAAAAAAATAGCCAGGCGTTGTGGCAAGCACCTGTAGTCCCAGCTACTTGGGAGGGTAAGGCAAGAGGATCCCTTAAGCCCAAGAGTTGGAGGTTGCTGTGAGCTGCGATGCCAGGGCACTCTACCAAGAGCAATGTAGTGAGACTGTCTCAAAAAAACAAAACGAACAAACAAAAAACAGACTCACAATAATTTGTCTAACATAACAAAGCACAGAACTGGGTTTTGAACTTGGGCCATCTGGGCTGAAATACTCAAGGTTTACTGATATCATACTTTTGAAATTCCTTAAAAAATCAAGCTCTTCTGAGACCTTCCATTTCTTAGTTTCATACATTTTGACATGTCCACCAAAGATGACTTTTACTTCCTTTGAACTGTAAAGCCCTTTGTTTGTACTTTCCTTGTGGTACTTCTTGGTTATGACATATTTGTCTTACTCTACAACAGAGTTATGTTTTATTCATCACAATATCCTTACCTCCTAACACTCATCATACATATTCACAAACTGCACAAATTCTCAATGCTGAGATGCCCATATGATCCTACAGCTCTTCAACTTCCCTGATACAAGTCAGTACATGAAACTATCTTTGAGTTTCACTCAAGATCATAATCACTCCCACTCACTTAGAAACTTAACCTCAATATTACAGTTTCATTGTCAATAACATAGATCAATAGTTCCCAAAATACAGTTTCCACACCAGCAGCATTAGCATTACCTCGGAACTTATTGGTTATTTTGGGGTCTCCCCTCACACCTATTCAATCAGAACTCCCTCAGTGGGATCCAGCAGCCTGTGTTTAGCAAGCCTTCCAGGTAATTCTGATGCACTTGAAAACCATAGAACTAAGCTAAAGTAAGCAAATGGCTCAAAGAAAAGAAAAAGCCTTTACGCACAGAGATGTCCCTTATTCAGCCTTGTATTTTTTTTTATTGTTTTTATTTACTTATTTATTTTGTTGCTGTTAGTTTTTGGCTAGGCTGGGTTTGACCCACCTCCGGTATATGAGGCGGGAGCCTTACTCCTTGAGCCACAGGCACCGCCCTCCAGCCTTGCATTGTTTTTAAAGAAAAAACCAAAATCAATGTAAATTATTATAGCACCTCCAAAAACCTGAAAAAACCTGAAACCAGTTAAACAGTTTATAACAGGTTTTTTTAAGAATATGGGGATTGTGAGGGTGGATAACACACCCCCTGGGTGAGGGACTCTTCTACAAATGGAACTTTACCCTGGAAGTGAGAACAATGTAACCTAAAATCGCATCCTCCTGGCTTAGCACCTGTTGCTCAGCAGCTAGGGTGCTGGCCACATACACCAGGGCTAGGGGGTTTGAACCCAGCCCAAGCCTGCCAAACAACAATGACAACTATAATACAAAAATAGCCGGGCATTGTGGTGGGCACCTGTTATGCCAGCTAATTGGGAGGTTGAGACAAGAGAATTGCTTAAGCCCAAGAGTTTGAGGTTGATGTGAGCTGCGATGCCATCGTACCCTACCAAGGGTGATATAGTAAGACCTGTCTCAAAGAAAAAAAAAATCGTACCCTCCTATTAATTTGAAAAAGTAAAAAAAAATACTCAAAACAAAAACAAACAAAAGCGAATATGGGGAAAATATGTATACTATGACACTAAATAAACAAAGATATATAAAAACCTTATTCACATTGCATGATCTTAACTATGTATAAAAACAGGTCTAAAATAAGGGCAAGATAGTTAACATCATTAGTTATTTTGGGTGTATTTTCTATAATAAGCAATTTTTTTTTTTTGGAGACAGTCTCACTTTTTCACCCTGGGTGGAGTGCTGTAGCATCATAGCTCACAGCAACCTCAAACTTATGGGCTCACGCAATCCTCTTGCCTCAGTTTTTTTCATTTTTTTAGTAGAGCTGGGGTCTCACTCTTGCTCAAGCTGGTCTCCAACTCCTGAGTTCAAGTGATTCATCCACCTCAGCCTCTCAGAGTGCTAGGGTTACAGGCATGACCCGCTACACCTGGCCTTATAATAAGCAATTTTTAAATGTAGCTTGCTAAAGCACTTTAAAATATTTTAATATGTTTCCATTATAATTTATTCTCTTTTAATAACTGGATATCTCAAATTAGAGATTCTGGAGCCATTATAAACATTATAATAAAGATAGCTCTCCCTCTGGAGCCAAACTGGAGGTATTTACTGGTTTTTTCGGGTTTTTTTGAGACAGAGTCTCACTCTATCACCCTTGGTAGAGTGCCATGATATCACAGAGCTCACAGCAACCTCCAACTCCTAGGCTTAGGCGATGCTCTTGCCTCAGCCTCCGAGTAGCTAGGACTATAGGCGCCCGCCACAACGCCCGGCTATTTTTTTTGTTGCAGTTTGGCCAGGGCTAGGTTTGAACCCGCCACCCTCAGTATATGGGGCTGGTGCCGTATTCCCTGAGCAACAGGCGCCGCCAGTATTTACTGTTCTTATTGTTGTCTTTTCACTAGCAAGTAACCTCTCAGATACTCAGTATTTCATTGCACTTCACTTCCTAAATTCTAGCCACTGTTAATCTCAATTTCCTATAATCTTTTCAAAAGAACTATCTACCCTCACTCCCCAAGAGTTCACCTCTTATCCATATTCAAATCTCTCAATAAACTTAAGTATAACATACCTGTCTTCTTACAGTAGAGTTTATTATATTAATCCTAGACAATGCTATAGAAACTATGTTAGCCCACTGGCCATACTCTTTCTTTAAAACTTTGGCTGGACATGGTGGCTCATACCTATAATCCTTGCACCTTAGAGGCCAAAACAGGATAGCTTGAGCCCAGAGTGCAAGATCAGTCTGGGAAAGACAAAAAACTCCCATTTCTACAAAAAATTTAAAAATTAGCTGGGCATGGTGGCACTTGTCTGTAGTCCCAGCTACTTGGGAGCTGAAGCAAACAGATCACTTGAACCCAGAAGTTTGGGGCTCTAGCAAGCAATTATGCTGCCACTGTACACTAATACAGGCAACAAAGTGAGACCCTGTCTCAGATGAATAAATGAATGAATGATTGAATGAAAGAATAAAGTGGAATGCATTCTTCTTAGTAAAGCATCTCAAGAATGGAGAAGCAAGAATCCTATGTACTCAATTCTGATATGAGGACAATGACCTAGTACGCGGTGAGGGTGGGGGAAGGGGAGAACAAAGCGAGGGAAGGAGGGAGAGAGGAGGGGGGGTCACAGTGAGTGACACAACTTTTGGGGGTGGACACAATTATAAGAGGGACTTTACCTAAAAATGGAATCAATGTAACTTGTTCTTTGTACCCTCAATGAATCCCCAACAATAAAATAAATAAATAAATCTCCACAGTGGCTCCCACAATGGGCACTCTGTAGAATGAAAGCAACCTCCTTACTTTCTACAAGTTGCTCCAGCAATCATCCTAAACTGAGCTTTTCTTATTTGAGCAAGCTACAAACACAAATTAGAAAACAGGTACAACTTTTTTCAAAAGGTTAGAGTACTGTGTTATTTAGGTATCCCCTAGCAGCTCTCCCTCCCTGCTCTTCTCCACCAAGTGCTGCAGTTGAGTTTCCCTCACTTGGCTCCCTGTCTAGGGTTCTTAGAGACCCTAACCTTCCCCCTTCCTCACTGTTTTTGTATCTTTCCCATCCACCTATCTCCATCCCTCCTTTCTTACACACACATCCTATACTTATTTTTCTCTTTTCCACCAGATCTCATTTACTCATTTATTCAACAAATATTTATTGGGAACATTCTACCTTTCAAGCATTAAGGATAGAACAAGAAAGAGAAATGCTTTTCTGGTACTGTGACATTGCAGGAAAGACCATCACACAAAATATTACAAAATATGTCACATGCCAAGAGAGAAGCAGTTATAAAAAGTTATAAAAGGACACAGCAAGGACATCACCTCTGCCAAGGCTTTTTGGGTTTAGAAGTGGAGATGCCCATAAAAAATTTGACAAATCTTGCACTCTGCCCTGGTCTTATATCTGAATTGTTTTATCTCTGGAATAGGTTTTTATGGCCATTGACTTTGGTATGTATATAATGACCATCCTAAAGTATACCTATATTCCTTTCATTAAGCCCAGAGTCAATTTTTTTTTTTTTTAGACAGAGCCTCCAGCTGTTGCCCTGGGTAGAGTGCCATGGTGTCACAGCTCACAGCAACCTCAAACTCTTGGGCTCAAGCAATTTTCTTGCCTCAGCCTCCCAAGTAGCTGGGACTATAAGCGTCCGCCACAATGCCTGGCTATTTTTTGTTGTTCTTGCAGTTGTCATTGTTGTTTTAGCTGGTCTGGGCCAGGTTCGAACCCACCAGCCCCGGTGTATATGACCAGCACTCTACCCACTGAGCTACAGGAGCGACCCCAGAGTCAATATTTTTAAGCTAAAACTAATTTTCAGACTTTAAAAAATTATGTATGGAATTTCGGTGTGTATATAAACATATATACAATGTATAGTTATATTTACTTAATTATCCCAATGTATTTAAGGGCAATGTAAATAAAGTGTTGTGATTCGGCACCTGTGGCTCAAGTGGCTAAGGTGCCAGCCACGTACACCCAATGTGGCGGGTTTGAATCCAGCCCAGGTCCGTCAAACAATAAAAAATCGCCAGGTGTTATGGAGGGCGTCTGTGGTCCCAGCTACTTGGGAGGCTGAGGCAGGAGAGTCGCTTGAGCCCAGGAGTTGGAGGTTGCTGTGAGCTGTGATGCCATGGCAGTCTACCCAGGAGAACAGCTGGAGGCTCCTGTCTCAAAAAAATAAATAAATAAAGTGTTGTATGAAGGGCCTGAAAACATTTGTGGACTTGTCACATTAATTTCTTGCCTTTCTCCAGCAAATTGCATTCTCTTAGAATACAACTTCCAAGTATGATGCAGAACCTCTGTGGCATTCTACTCACTCTCCACTGCTCGGCTATGTGTATGGAAAGTAAAAAACATTCCCCTCAAATGATATTATCAGTGTTATGCTCCTACTTCTGATGTTAGAAGTGAAAAATATAAAACCAGAACTGCCCTGAAGGGTTAGGATTGTTTTGATGCAGAAGGTACAGAAGACCTGCTCTTCTGCACTCCCAAAACATATGGTAGGCCAGTGAAGCTGACTGGCCAGACCATGCAATAAATGCAATAACTGCCAGCTGCAGCTGAATCTCTCCTTGAAAAGGAAGTTGTGTTCCCTTCTAGGCCAGATACCCCAGAGCCTGGGAACTAAAAATTTTATGGATTTATACCAGTAAGGGAGGATGGGGTATGAGCTGCTTCACCTAATTCCCTATCAAGAGCTCCTCATCAGGGTTGGGACGTAACCTGGGCCAAGACTTTCCAGCAAGACCAGTAACCCGGATGCAAATTCGTTAGGCAATGAGACTACTTCCACAACTCCCAACACTCCTGCCCAAGACTAGACTAAACTTGTCTCTTATGCTTATTCTTCTAATCCAAAGAATAGATAACATAATTTTAGACATGTTGTATGAAATGCCTGTGAACACTGAGGTAGAAACGTAAATGGACAACTGCACATCAATCTTCAGAGAACAGGTCCAGGTCAGAGATAAATATTTAGTAGTTAGCAGAACACAGACCAATGGTAAGTGCAACCAGGGAAGTGGATGAGACTTGTCAAAGTCTACAACTCATGTCATAAAGAGAAAAAGAAAAAAGAAGTGGGGGATGCTAATTTCCACGGCTGATTTTAGGACAAAGTTTAGAGATACAGGGTGAGTAGCCCTTATGCCAGTATTTTTCAACCTTTTTTATCTCACAGTATGCTTGAACCTATAGTTAAATTTCCCTCAAAATAAATGAGTAAAAAAAAAGATTATACTTACTGTGCCTTGACCTGCTTTCAAAAATAATTTAATTAAGGCCGGTTGCAGCGGCTCATGCCTATAATCCCAGCACTTGGGAGGCCGAGACAGGTGAATTGCCTGAACTCACAAGTTCAAAACCAGCCTGAGCCAGAGTGAGACCCCGTCTCTAAAAAATAGCCAGGCATTGTGGCGGGCGCCTGTAGTCCCAGCTACTCGGGAG
>NW_003852417.1:2211568-2224344 GCF_000181295.1 Otolemur garnettii
ATATATATATATATATTGGGGATGGAGCCAAGTCAAAACACAATGTTTTGTATATACCTCATACATATGGCCTCAAGGTAATTTTATATACTATGTATTTTGAAATAATTTTGTGCAGGAAACAAAGTGTATGCACCCTGATGCATTCAGTTAGGCATGCTAACAATCAGTGGACAATGTGGACAATCAGTGGTTGTCTGGCATCACCATCATTCCTCACTCTAAATTTATATGCTGTATATTACTAATCATTTTCTTATACTTATTGACACATAAGTACTTAACAGTAAAACATATGGCAAATCATTAAAGTGAAAAAATAATGTGTTCAGGGTAACTTGTGTTCGGTACTTTAAAAGTTTCAGATTTTACAGCTTATCAGAGTAGGAACGCTCAACCTGAATATGAAAGCCCTTCATTTTACTCTCCTACCTCAGTGATGCCCTAGGTCTGATAATTAAGTTTGTGAACTTGCTACCATGAGGTTACATTGGTAGCACTGTACAAACAGCTCGGTAAGGTTTCAAAACCTTGGTATATCAATGACTCACAACTCACAATATTCTTGTCAATGTGTGGCGGGCGGTGTCTTGCTGAGTGGTGTTCATCATCATTGTGTGTTTATGTGTACTGTCATGAGACTGTCAGAGTTTGAATTAGAGCAACAAACAAATATTAAATTTCTTGTTAAACCTGGCAAGAGTGAAAGTAAATTCAGGAACACATTAGTCCAAGTTTATGGGAATAATGCCATGAAGAAACGGCAGTGTACAAATGAATTAAACGTTTTATCTGAGGGGGAAAAAAGCTTCACTGAAGAAGAGGGAGGCCTAATAAACACATCTGACAAGAATATTGCAAAAATTCATTGAATCGTGTGTCAAAATTGTCGGCTAACTATGATAAGCATAGCAGGCCAAGTAAACATCGGTAGAGAAACAGGAAAATCTTAACTGAAAATCTTGGCATAAGAAAGATGTGTACAAAAATAGTCCTGAAGGAACTCACTGATGAACAAAAGCAAAGGAGAGTCAAAGTTTGCCAAGACCTCTTGAAGAGTCAAGATGACGTTTTGGGCTGTGTTATCAGTGGTGGTGAAACATGGGTCTACAAATATGACTCTGAAATAAAGCATGAAATTGCACAATAGAAGCCAGCCAATTCTCCCTGACCAAAAAAGTTCCATCACTTCAAATCAAGAATCAAGATGCTGCTGCTAATCTTGGGAATATTATGAATTTGTACCAGCTGGACAATTAACCAAGTCTACTATTTGTAAGTTCTGAAAAGATTGTGTGAAAAAGTTAGACAAAAATGACCTGAACTTTTTGCCAACAACTCAGGGCTTTTGGATCACAACAATGCACCAGTTCACATGGTACTATGAGGAAGTTTTTAGCCAGTAAACAAATAACTGTATTGGAACACTCTCCTTACTCAACTGATCTGGCCCTCAATAACTTTTTTCTTTACCCCCAAATAAAGAAAATACTGAAAAGAAGACACTTTTTTTTTTTTTTTGGTTGCAGTTTTTGGCCAGGGCTGGGTTTAAACCCACCAGCTCCAGCGTATAGGCCGGCGCCCTACTCCTTGAGCCACAGGCGCCACCCAAAAGGAAGACACTTTTGATGGCATTCAGGACAGCAAGGGTAATATGACAAGAACTCTTAGGCCATTCCAGGAAACAGAGTTCCAAAATTGCTCTGAAAGGTGATTAGGTGCTGGAGTCTGTACATGGCTTCCTAAGGGGAGCACTCCAAAGGTAACCATAGTGACATTCACAAAAGAGGTATGTAGCACTTTTTCTAAGATGAGTTCATGAACTTAATTGTCAGACATCATATTCCTGACCTTCTTGCCCCACCTATCTTTTTCATACTTTCTTCAAATAATACTTTCAGCTCTCACAAATATTATACAAAATGGTGACTGATCCAAAAATCAAACACACTCGGCCTTGGAAAACACCTATACTTAACATTCTGGAAAAATCCTATGAAAGCCAAAAAAATTTCTCCAGTTTCCCCATTATGGCTTTCGACTTAACTCTTATTTCCAAGCTAGTCTAAAAATACAGTTAATGTCAGATGTGGTGGCTCACACCTGTAATCCTAGCCCTCTGAGAGGCCAAAGTGGGTGTACTGCCCGAGCTCAGGAGTTCTAGACCAGCCTGAGCAAGAGTGAGACCCCATCTCTAAAAATAGCCAGGTGTTGGGAGGGGTGCTTATAGTCCCAGCTACTTGGAAGCTGAGGCAAGAGGATCACTTGAGCCCAAGAGTTTGAGGTTGCTGTGAGTATGACACCATAGCACTTAGTATTGTGCGTCACAGAGTGAGACTCTGTCTCCAAAAAAATAAATAAATAAAAATAGAAAATAAAAAAAAAAAATAGAAATACGGTTTATTTGAGTAGTACAGAGTAGAATTATATTAAATCTCCCTTGGAGTAGCAAGGGTGGGTAAGTGTTTAGCTTTCAAAGGGAAGCAGCCTGTAAGCAAAATTAACATCAAAAAAGGAAGCCAGGGCTCAGTGCCCATAGCTTAGTGGTTAGGGCACCAGCCACATACCTGGCGCGTTCAGGTTCAAACCCAGCCTGGGCCTGCTAAACAACAACTACAACAAAAAAATAGCCAAGCGTTGTGGTGGGTGCCTGTAGTCCCAGTTACTTGGGAGGCTGAGGCAAAAGAATCACTTAAGCCCAAGAGTTTGAGGTTGCTGTGAGCTGTAGCACTTGAGGGCCACACAGTGAGACTAATCTCCAAAAAAAAAAAGAAGCCAGTCTGAGCTTTGATCTAATATTTAAAAAAAGGAAAAAAAGCAAGCCAAATGTACTAAGTAAAATTGTGCTGTCCATAATGAAATGAGCCCTGCAACATGGAGAACCTCTGACAATAACCTCAAGGCAAATTTCAATACATGACATATATGTTTCACATACAAACATTCAGCCTTTATCTGTGACCTATATATTTTTTCTTCCACCCACTACATCCTCTCTTATTAAAAGTAACACAAAGGGAAAACAATTTTGAAATCAAAGTAAGACTTATACACTCTAGCTGCAACTCCAACAAGATACCATCATGACTAAACTCCTGACTCATAACTTTCCAGAATTATGCAATGCATAACAGTTCGACTGAAATCATTTTTGGTGACCCACAGAGTACTCCAAAAGCCAGGCTTCCATTTCTATATGCATTTTCTGCCCTTCAGAAAAATGCTGTCATATACCTAATTAATATTTACTACCGCCATTATAGTAACATTTATGGGACAATATATATATAAACAATAAATATTAATAATACACCATGCTCTTTAACTATGAAACTATCTTTTGGGTCCTGACAAACTCAATCTAAGTAATGGTAGGTAATAAATTACGTCCTGAGCTGTCAAACAAACATAAATAAGTCATTCTTCAAAAGAAAAAAATACCCACAAGGTGTATGTTCATCACCAACTGTGTAAAACTGACAAATAATTGCATCTTTCTGAGACTCATTTTTCCTGCCTCTTCATGTCAGTCTCTAACTCCTACCAGTCTCTAAGTTCCACCATCAGGAATGTCCTTACTTTCCCTCTTCACACCCCTAACCTTAAAGTCTGGGATCAAGTATCATCTCCTCTGGAAAGCCTTCATTGACCTCCCCAGGCTGGGTCCAGGGCCCCTTTGTGATAATACCTTCCATAATGTGCTCTAGCACGCCTCCATGTTGCATTAGAAGTGTCTGTTTAGACGTCCGTTTGTCTATACCAACATACCATAAGCCTTTAAAGATGGATATTGTCTAAACTTTATATTTGCAATGCTATGCATACACATAATATGTACTTGGCAAACAGTACGTGTTCCCCAAATACTTGATGAATAAATAGGTAAGTCTACCCATTTTTCTAGCAGAGATGGTCTGCACTTCATAAATTAAAAAAAAAAAAACACATGGTCAAAAATATCTGCAAACGCTGTTATGAATTTATCAGAAGGTAATGTTCTTCTCTATACTCTATGATTCCTAAGATTCATGTTTATTTTTCCACCTGTGAACAACAGAGTGATAATAACTTAAGTCAAACAAATGTGTTAGGGTGGTGTAATATTATTTTAGCATCCCAAAACTCGATTCTTTTTATTAACATTTATCCTTAAAATGAAGATCCTCACCTTATTGCTCCATCCTAAGCACATCCATACTTAGAAATTTTCCTTCAATTTGTATTGACATCACTTCTCAGTACTTCCTAACTGGCTCCCTTGACTTTCATTAGAATAGTCACTTGTTTTTGTTTGTTTGTTTTTGAGACAGAATCTCAAGCTGTCACCCTGAGTAGAGTGCTCAAGCGATCTTCTTGCCTCAAATTTTCTACTTTAAGTAGAGAGAGGGGTCTTGATTTTGCTCAAGCTGGTCTTGAACTCCTAAACTCAAGGTATCCACCACCTCGGCCTCCCAGAGTGCTCTAGGATTACAGGCCTGAGCCACCCTGCTGGGCCAAGATAGTCACTTGTAATCCATTTCAGTTCAGGCAACTATAAGGCAGTTGTTCCGGTAAGAACATTCAAAAATTTGAAGATCCCTATCAGTCAATTACAATTTATGTTCATTAAATAAGAAAAAAATACCAGGTAACAAACTAATGTAAAAATTTTGATTGGCCATAAAGAAAACTCAGATCGGGCTCGGCGCCTGTGGCTTAAGCGGCTAAGGCGCCAGCCACATACACCTAAGGTGGCGGGTTCGAATCCCCAGCCCAGGCCCGCCAAACAACAATGATGGCTGCAACCAAAAAAAAAAAAAAAAAAAAAAATGTCCAGGCGTTGTGGCGGGCGCCTGTAGTCCCAGCTACTTGGGAGGCTGAGGCTGGAGACTCGCTTGAGCCCAGGAGTTGGAGGTTGCTGTGAGCGTGATGCCATGGCACTCTACCCAGGGGGATAGCTTGAGGCTCCATCTCAAAAAAAAAAAAAAAAGAAAACTCAGATCGTCTCTCAATCTACACAATACTCTGCTTGGTATCACAGTGGAATTTTGGGACCAAGATAATCACGAAAAATGACAAAGTTACAACTTCACTGGGAAAACCGACTGTTTCACACTTTATTACTAATTAATCAGTCTGACATGTCAACTTTTGAAAGATAAAGGACTCTAAGATACACTAAAAGTTCATAGTAATGATTTCATCAAACCGCACATCTCAATGGATGTCCATCCTTAAAATGCAACCGCTCTGGAAAATTTAATAGAAACCCTCCACTCTCCAAGCTCAAAAGTGAT
Organism: Otolemur garnettii; assembly: GCF_000181295.1. Lineage (NCBI taxonomy): Eukaryota > Metazoa > Chordata > Mammalia > Primates > Galagidae > Otolemur > Otolemur garnettii. The sequence goes on from NW_003852417.1 coordinate 2,216,845, forward strand.
CAAACTGGTCATCCCTGCTAATTTCTTTGTTTGAAATAAGAAAGTATCACGAGTTGGCTTGGCAGGTTTTAGCCTTCCCCCAAGCACCTCCAATAGGCTACAACTTAAATAACCAAGAACGTGCTTATGATGTTCGCAAAACACAACTCCAATACTCTAACTCCAGTGAACCTTGCATATGAAATAACTCTAGCTGCCACCTTCCAACCAGATTATTGCATAAGTACGTCCTACAGTTGAAATTCTAGTTCCCTCCTTAGAGAGGCAGGAAGAACTCTGGAACTTTGGGTCCTTGGTTTCCTCCTCGCTGAGCCCTGCCTTTGGTAGGAACACACAGCATACTAGATTTGTTCCTCCGCAAGGCAAGGACCTTGGCCACATCTCCCTCTTCAAACTCGAGCCAGCGCCCCCCAACCCCCTTATCTCTTTCCCCAACACAATCCACAAATACAAATCCAGGGAGTAGATCCCGCCCACTCAGTCACTACAGGAAGCCCCTCCAGCGCCCTTTTCCCACACAGACCGACAAGTCCGTATCCTTTATCTTTCCCTAAAGTCGGAGAGCCACACCCCCTTTCTACAACGAAAACTTAGGGACAAGCCACCGTCGCCCAATACCCCGCCCCCAAACACCTGATAGATCCAGCTCCCCGGCTTGTCCCTCCAACCAGCGCACTTCAGACACCCGCCTACGCGAGCTCCCCCGGGGTCTTTACCGAGTCGCCGGTGGGAGCCAGAGCCCGGGTCGTCCGGAGGTCGCGGTGCCAGCACGAAAGGAACCAAGCTGGTCAGGAAGAGGAGACACTGCCTCATGTTCCCGGCCTGTCCACCGGCTCCACCTCTCTGGGCAGCCCTCGCCGGACAGGGGTTCAGAAACCGCTCACATTTGGAGAGGAGGGGATCCGCCCGGCACGGCCCCTCAAACTTCTCTCTCCTCCCGCGCCGCCTACCGGGAAGGTTGGAGCCACTGGCTAGGTCCCCGGAAGCGCAGGTGGCGCTCACAGACGCCGGCCAGCCCGCTTCCGGCAGCCCGGGCGCCCCTCCCGCCCTTCACCACCCACAGCCGGAAGCGGGTGCCGCGCGGCCTGTCGGGAGGCTTCGCTCGCCCCGCCCCGCGCCGGCGCGCTGCGGCTCCAGGTCCGCCGCCATCTTGCGGGTCTTCAGCGAGCCCCGCCTGTGTCGCTCCCTAGGGGTTCGGCCGGCGCCTTCCGGGAGGCGGGTGGTGACGTCCTAACTCGACCCACCCGGCCTTGCGTCTGTCCCCGGTTGACCGCGGACAGGGTAGGCGGGGTCTCGCCGGCAGGTCCTCAGGCACATCTGGCGTCTCCTTTATTTGGGTCTTATGTCAGGTTAGGATCTTTGCTGTCTTTTTTACTAAAAGAGCTGTGAAAACCTGCCTGGGGCCTAGCGACAGGCTTCCTGGTGGGAGACGAGGCCTCGTGCCTGGCCCCGTGCCGCCAGCCCTCGGCGGGGTGGAGAGGGCGAGGGCGTGAATCGGCCACGGAGTAGCCTCGCGACGCCCCGCGCCCGGGCCGGACCTCCGAAACCCGCGTCCCTCCAGCTCGCCGTCTGACTGCCAGAGGTGCCAGAGGCCGCATTCTGTCCATTGTCACGAAAAGGCTTTGGGGAAAAATAAATTTGTTTCCTGAAGACACATTTACCCCTTGCCCCCGCTGTAGAGAGAGAGTCTGCAAGCTTATCCAGAAACTTAAGAGTCTTGGGGGCCTTTTCTGTGAGTACGGGATCTGGACTCTCCCCACTAACTTAACAATTTAATCTTATACTTGGTCCGTGTAGCTTAGATTTGAAGTTTCCCAAGTCAGTTTGTGCTTTGCAGTCCTTTGCATAATTTTAGTTTTGTGTAGTTTAGTGAGCGTTTATCGTACTGTATGGACGCTTATGTGCTTCAACTAAACTTCATACGAGTAGGACATAACACATTTTGCGTTGAAGAGTGAGTGGGACAGCTCTAAATAGAGATGGTGAGTTGTAGGGAACAAAATACTAGCCCTGGTCAAGTTTCAAAAGTATTGAAATATTTTTAAAGTATTTTAAAATACTTAAATTGTGTTCACTGTGGTATGCTCCAGCAAAACATCACCATCTTTTCAGTAGTTATATCCATAATTACTGGTTTTGTACATTTTTTACCAAAATCAACTGAACTTCATCTGTACACCTGAGGAAGAAAATGCCTTTGCACCAATCAAAAAGTACATATAGAATTTCACTCTACAAATTGCATACAAGTTTTTCAGAAATTGTCCCATAATAATAGGAAGTTGCATATAGATTTTTTGTATGCTAAAAAAAAAAAGTCATGCCCAGGCTCCGTGGCTCATACCTATAATCCCAGCACTCTGGAAAGCTGAGGCAGAAGGATTGCTTGAGATCTGGAGTTGGAAACTAGCCTGAGCAAGAGCAAGACCCTATCTCTAAAAATAGGCAGGCATTGTAGCTGGCACCTGTAGTCCCAGCTACTCAGAAGGCTGAGGCAAGATAATCCCTTGAGTCCAAGAGTTTGAGGTTGCTGTGAACTATGATGCCACTGCACTCTAAGGAGGGTGACAAAGTGAGACTGTCTCAAAAAGAAAAAGTCATTCTCTGAGCATCCAGAGACCAAACTCTCCAGCTTATAACTTCAGTAGATCGTGTATTCTTTCAGTGTCTCCCATACTCTTGTACAGTGCCTTGTTCACTTACCTGTTTAGTAAATGCCACTAAGGAAAAAAAAAAACCTGATCCATTTTATTGTAACCGTAAGTCCTAGATTTTCAGGGACAGTCTGGATTTTAAGTAATCTTTTCAATTCACAAACTAGGACTCAAATTAAGATTCTAACTTGAAGTTCATCTTTCATTTCTCAGTTGTCTGTAAGATAAAAAGAGCACCATGTGGGGGAAATGAAGAGCCAAAGGAACGTGATTAAGAGCCACTCACTGGGTAAAAGATAGACAGTTACTAGAGGTCAGTGGTCTGTAAACTTATTCTCACCTCCAAAAAATTTTTTTAAATATGTATCCCCTAGGGTGGCACCTGTGGCTCAAAGGGGTAGGGCGCTGGTTGCATATGCCAGAGGTGGCGTGTTCAAACCCAGCCCTGGCCAAAAACTGCAAAAAAATAAAAGAATGTATCCCCTAGGCACATTTTTTAAAATTTCAGGCTGGGTGTGATGGTTTCCTTTTGTAATCCTAGCACTTTGGGAGGCCAAGATAGATGGATTGCCTGAGCTCAGGAGTGAGACCAGCCTGAGCAAGAGCAAGATCCTGTCTTGAGCCCAAGAGTTTGAAGTTGCTGTGAGCTGTGACCACAGCACTCCACCCAGAGTGAGATTCTATTAAAAAAAAAAAAAAAAAGAGGGTGGCGCCTGTGGCTTAAAGGAGTAGGGCGCCGGCCTGGCTGCCAGGGCTGGAGGTGGCAGGTTCAAACGCAGCCCTGGCCAAAAACTGCAAGTAAAAAAAAAGGGAAGAAAAATTGCAAAGTTTGCAATTATAGTTGCAAAGTTTGAAACTTCCCACACGATGTTAAATTCTGAAATTTAAAATTAAAACTGTCAGGTCATTCTTTTATTATTTTTATTTTTTAAGACTAGTCAAGTGCAGGAGTGAGAAATGGGAAAAGAGTAGAACAAGGAGTTCAATCTGTGTGAACAATCAAAATAACTGGCTACCTTTGGACCAGCCCAGCCATTCTTCCAGTTTTTCCAGTGGAATGTAAATAACTCAGAGATATGATAGATACTGTGGTAGCCAGCCTCCAGTGATCCCTCTATCCTGACATTAACACCGTGGTATGTATAGTCCTCTTCCACACTGGACCAGGATTGCATGCAGCATGAGTGATGCTATATCACTTGCAAGATTAGGTCGTGAGAGAGTGTGTTCTCAGTGTCAGGTGCTCCCTTGGTTGTCTGTCCTCTCTTGCTTCATACAATATGGGGGAAGCCAGCTGTCACAAGAACACTCAGGAAAGTCTAGACAGCCCATAGGAACAGGTTGTCAGCCAACAGCCAGCAAGAAACTGCCAAGACTGAGTTTGGAAGGAATTCTGTAACCCGGGGCAAGCTTTGAGATCACTGAACTTCCTTGTAGCCTGACTACAACTAAGCCACTCCCAGATTCCTGACCCTGAGAAACTAGACCGATGTTTGTTGTTTTAAGATTCTAAATTAGGGGTAATTTGTTACATAGCCAGTATTATCTGTTCAAAAAAATATATAAGGTTGACTGGGTTCTTAATACCTGAAGTGATTCTTTTAATAAAGTAAAAGATTATTTAAGATTCTCAAATCACCTGCAGTGGAATGAATTGTTCACAATTCAGATACTGTAAACAAATGTAAGAGCAAAATCTTTGCAATTTTTTTTTCTTTGGGAAAGAATCTCACTGTGTCACCCTCTGAGGAGTGCCATGGCATTGATAGCAGAATTTAGTCTTCAGTAGGTTCTTGGTCTCCGTGATTTGAAAAATGAATCCACACATCACAGATAAGTGGTAAGACAGCATTTATTTACAGAAAAGAATACAAAAACACCAAAGTGCTCTCTCTCTGTCTCACTGATTCCAGGGTCTTTGTCTAGGGGCATATACAGTCACATGGGGCCATCTGTAGTTACATTTAGGATGTTTGGGATGGTGGGTAGCATGTCTGGGAAGTGAATGAATGGCTACAATGCCTTTTGTTCCCAGGCCTAGGAAACATGAAATAGACCAGGCCTAGAAAATGGGGGTTCCCTGTTCAGCCATAAGTGCAAGGGGAGGGAAACCTAAGGTGCTGGTGTCTCCCCAGCAATTGTCTGGTCCCTGTAGCTACTGGAGCCTCCTGCAGGGCCACCCCTGCCAACCCTCCAGCCCACTGGTTCCTCTGCTCACTGCCACTGCACCAACACCACCAAGGCAAAGGCAGCCAGTCCGCCCTCCCATCCTTCCCAGCTCCACTGAACTGGCTGGGGTGCCCCATGTCCTGTATCAGCATCACAGCTTGCAGCAACCTCAAACTCTTGGGCTCAAGCAGTTCTCTTGTCTCAGCCTCCCAAGTAACTGGGACTACAGGCACCTGCCACGATGCCTGCCTATTTTTTTGTTGCTATTGTTTAGCTGGCCCAGGCTGGGTTCAAACCTGCCAGCCTGGATGTATGTGGCCAGCGCTGTAACCACTGTGCTCCAGGTGCCAAGCCAATATTTGTAATTATTAAAAACATACCATCTAAGCAGCTCACCGTGTGGTCCTAGCACTTTGGGAAACTGAGAAGGGAGGATCACTTGACCCAGGAGTTTGAGGTTGCATTGAGCTGTGATGAGCCACTGCACTCTAGCCTGGGTGACAGAGCAAGACCTTGTCTCAAAAAACAAGCAAAAACATAAAGCCACATATGATTTTACAGTTGACTACCAAACCCACACATATTGATAAAACTTTTAGTCTAAATGACCAGAGAAATGGCTGTTTGTTCTGGCTGCGGGTGTTCTTGTTTTGTTTTCTTATGTTATTATTTCATTTGTTAGCCACTTTGTCTTATACCAGTCTCATCAGTTCTTAATAGATGTATAGAACCTTCATCACTCTATTTCTAAAATGCTGATTATGCCTACATTTGTATGTTTTATGCATGAACATAAACAAGTAGGAGTCAATCCACAAAACTATGAGACAACAGATGCCACTCATTGAAATATGATGGCATTCAAAGTCACGTACCAATAACTCTAGTTTCCAAGGCTTTAGTTCCTTTAGTTCGGATCCTTTTAGGAAGAAAAAAAGTCTGCATGGGGCAAAGCAGAGATATTTGCAGATCCTCATTGATAAATAAGTGATTTTCTTTTAATGGGTACTTGAAATTGCAGTAATATTTTACCCCAGGTTCAAAAAAGCAGGAAACCAGCCATTTTGTTGGGAAATGAAGTAACAGATACATGCCTAAAATTTTACTAACCATTCTAACCATTGCCACCTCCATTCCATCACACACTTTTTGTTTGTTTTGTTTTTTGAGACAGAGTCTCCTGGCTATTTTTTTGTTACAGTTGTCATTGTTGCTTAGCAGGCACAGGCCGGGTTTAAACCCGCCAGCCCCAGTGTATGTGGCTGGCGCCCCAACCACTGGGTACAGGTGCCAAGCCTCACACACCTCTTTATATCTCTCTCTTATCAGGCATCCTTGTCTTCATCCCAGAATTGTTTGTAGTGGCTAACCTGGACATCATGTGCAGAAACTTCATACATCCTATATATTGTATGCCATATAAAATAAGAAGCCGTGTTGGTTCTTTTCCTTCTTAAATCCCTGCCTTTCTCTTGAGATCTCAGAGTAATTGAACCACATGAATAACTGAACACAGAGAGTAGGTTGGATAAAGAGAACAAATGGAAATTGTGCTGGTTTGAAATTACCTCAGGTCTGAAGTGGCCAAAAGTCATTCCTCTTGGGTTAACAGGCCCCAGAGAGTAGACTCTCAACAATTAACCCTCCAGTCCTCTAGCAGCCAGAGACCTTAATTGAAAACCTGCTCTACTTAGTGTGCTTCAGAAAAACAATTCAGTTGTCCAAGGTTTAAAATCTAATAAAAGCTGGGCATGATGGTGTGCACCTGTGGTCCCAGCTACTCAAGTGGCTGAAGTGGGAGGATTGCTTTAGGCCAGGAGGTCAAGGTTGCAATGAGCTACACTCCACAGAGCAAGACCCCATCTCTGAGAAAGAAACAAAGTTAGGCTCAGTACCCATCACTCAGTGGTTAAGGCACCAGCCACATACATTGGGGCTGTTGGGTTCAAACCCAGCCCAGGGCCTGCTAAACAACAATAACAAAAAGAACAACAAAAAATAGCTGGGCTTTGTGGTGGGCACCTGTATCCTAGATACTTAGGAGGCCAAGGCAAAAGAATCACTTAAGCCCAATTGTTTGAGGTTGCTGTGAGCTGTGACGCCACAGCACTCTACCAAGGGCGACATAGTGAGACTCTATCTCAAAAAAAAAGTAAAGAAGGATTATACCTTTGTCTCCAAAGGACTTAGATTCTAAAGATATTAACAATACGTAGGAATACAAAAGCACCCAAATGCGAAAGTGGCTTCAGAAACTTTTGGGGCCATGCATTTTTTTCCACAATTTTTAAAGAATAAATATATTTTATTTCATTTTGGAAAAATTTTAAATGTATAAAAAACTTACAAAGATAGTATAGAGAAATCCCATATACTTTGTATCAGTTTCCCTAATGTTAATATCTTTTATAGTAATGATATGTTTGTTAAAACCAAAAATTAACATTGGTATAATACTAGTAACTAAACTAACATTACTCAGATTTCAGGGCTTTGTTTTGTTTTGTTTTTGAGACAGTCTCACTGTGTTGCCTTTGTTAGAGTGCACAGCTCATAGCAACCTCCAACTCTTGGGCTTAAGCAATTCTCTTGCCTCAGCCTCTAAGTAGCTGGGACTACAGGTGCCTGCCACAATGCCTGGCTATTTTTTTTTTTGTTGCTGTTGTCATTGTTTAGC
>NW_003852417.1:2224678-2225964 GCF_000181295.1 Otolemur garnettii
AGGAGCTGGAGGTTGCTGTGAGCTGTAATGCCACGGCACTCTGCCCAGGGGGACAGCTTGAGGCTCTGTCTCAAAAAAAAAAAAAAAAAAAAAAATACACATAAAATTTACAATCAACATTCACTATACATTCACAGTGTTGTGCAACCACCACCGTCAGCTCATTCCAGAACGTTTTAATCCTCTCAGAGAGAAACCCTATATTTTTAAGAAGTCACTTCCCATTCCCCTTCCTCCCTGGCAACCACTAATTGGATTGCAGTATTGCCACTAATGTCCTTTTTCTGTTCCAAGATCCCATCCAGGATACCACATTGCATTTAGTTGCATTAATGTTTTACTCTTTAGTTCACGTAAAGCTGCTTTAAATATTTCATTCTGTAAAGAAGCACTCATTAATACACTTAATTGTTCAAGAGAACTGTCCAACTCCTTCCCTCTCTTTTTCCTTTGAACTTGTCTCCTAGCACCTGAAGTAACTTACTTGCTTCTGTTTCCTCTCCACCAGTGCCTCTACTTGTCTTCCATCACCCTGGCTAAGTGCCTCCTACTCATGCACTTTTTCTGGTTCTTTCACAGTGTATTCTTCATTTTATCCTGCCTTCGTTTTTTTTTTTTTTGTTTTTTTTTTTTTAAAGAGACAGAGTCTCACTTTGTGTTGCCCTCAATAGAGTACAGTGGCATCACAGCTCACAGTAACCTCCAGCTCTTGGTTTTAGGCAATTCTCTTGCCTCAGTCCCCCGAGTAGCTGGGACTACAGGCACCCGCCACAATGCCTGGCTATTTTTTTTGTTGCAGTTTGGCTGGGGCTGGGTTTGAACCCACCACCCTCTGTATATGGGGCCGGTGGCACCATATACAGACTGAGCCACAGGCACCGCCCTTATCCTGCCTTCTTGTGACTCTTGCTGGTATTTGCTATTCTCCACCAAAGCTTAAGTTCCTAAGGCAAAGACCCTGTGCCTTTTTTATTCAAATAACATTGTATATAAGGTAGTCAGTTCATTAAGTAAATATCATTAAGTTATGTGACATAATGAGTACAGCCAGATAATCTCACAATCTTCCCATTTAAATCTAACAAATTAGACAATGTAATGCCTATACTGGATAGAACTGTGTCCCCACAGAAAGGATATGTAATCAAGTTAAGATGAGGTCACACTGGCTCAGCGCCTGTGGCTCAAGTGGCTAAGGCGCCAGCCACCTACACCTAAGGTAGCCGGTTCAAATCCAGCCCGGCCCGCCAAACAACAATGATGGCTGCAACCAAAAAAAAAAATAG
>NW_003852417.1:2226135-2228531 GCF_000181295.1 Otolemur garnettii
ATGAGGTCACATTGGATTAGGTGACTTTAAATCCATTGACTGCTGGCTTTATAAGAAGAGAATTGACACAGATAGGGAGACAGCTTGTGATGCTGGAAGCAGAGATTGGAGTTATGCATCAATAAACCAATGTACACCAAAGATTATCCCCAAGAGCTCTGATGGAACATGGCCCTACTCACACCTTGAGTTTGGACTTCTGGCCTCCAGAACCAAAAGAGAATAGATTTCTGTTGTTCTAAGCCACCCATTTTGTGATAATTTGTTACAGCAGCCCTAGGAAACTAATAATTAATAAATGGAATGCTCATGGAATACACTTTGGGGTCACCTCCCCTTCAGCCTTTTCCTCTTGCCTGGACCATCCTTGCTCTGTACAGCTCCAGCTATCAAAGACCCTATTTATTCACTCATAGTTCTGGAAGCCAAAGTCTAAAATCAAGGTGTCAGGAAACAGCACAGTATGCAAATATTGGGTCATTAAAAGCCATTCTGACGTAGGGCCATGGTTTGTCAGGTGGCTAGCAGGGACAGAATAAGTTTACATGTTTTTCTACTCCTGTCTACATCTGATATTAAATCTCTTATGATTTAATCATTATTTAACTGATACTGTTTTCTCCATGAAGCCCTAAGGCCTGGTCACAGAAGGTGTGGACCCGATTGCTCCCTGCTCCTCTCTCCCTGTTTTGTTTGCTTCTGTTCCTACTCTTGGGGAAATCCCTCCCTGTCCTAGGCCAGATACATTGTCAGGAGAAAACTTGCTGGGATGGGATTGACTCCATTTAAGGAAACTAATTTCATTAATATGTCCCAGGAAAATAAAAGTATACAGTGAGTCTTGAATGATTTACTCTTTGCTTTTCAGCAAATTTCAGTTTAATTCAGTTTATTCTTGCTTGAGAAAGAATAGTAAAATCCACAGGTAATTCCCCATTTTCAACCTAGACCAGCAATTTAACCTCCTGGCTCACTTTGCGAGGCTACTATCAAGTAGCGATGTGCCTGACCTCCTTCCCCTTTTCTCTTCTCCCCGTCCTGCTCACTGGCAGAGAGCCTCTTGAACCATAAGATAACAAAGATATCAGACAACAGATTAACCGAAAAGCAGTAAAGCCCTGGGTAACCGAGGCCTTGAACACAAAATGTCAGGATCTTAGGGGAGTGGCTTTTATATCTTTGAACTAATTTTCCAGAGAGATGCTGGTTTGGGGCCAGAGGAACGGTGCCCCACCCACAGTTAGTGCTCAATAAAAGTTTATTCAACAAAAACAAATTTAGAATACTGGACTATGGTAGGCATTCAATAAATATTGATTGAATCCAGTTAAAAAAAACAAATTTAGAATTGGAGAGTCCTGGCTGAGAAGAGGCAACCCCATCCTTCTTATACAAGAATGGATCATTTAACTATAAGGTAGCTTAGGAAAAAGGGGTGATCAGGTTGTGGAAAATCTGTTACTGCAGACCACTTGGCTTTAGGTGGGCAGTGTCCCCAGAGCTGTGCAGTCCATGAGCTGACCACAGCATGTCTACAGGGGGCCAGAAGTCAGAGTCTAGGGTCCTGATCAATAAGATCTGCTTCTAAAAACATCTTAGACTCTAGATCGCAGAAAGAAGCACTCTTGCTTGCAGCATGCTGTTCAGACTGTGCATGCAAAATGAGTGAGAAGCACCTGTCTGGTGTGCCTCTCAGCCGGTGTGGAGCTTAAGAGTTCCCCTAACTTGGATCTGCATGGTCACTGTGCAGTGCTGTCCTTTGTTTCTAAGGGATTGGTCACTTTGAAGAGCCAGAATATAAAGGGGTTGCCTCCAGGTGACGTTACCATTTATTCACTGGCTGACTCTGAAAGACAAGTAAGTTGCTGCAGAATTACAGTGGTGTGTTACTACTATCACATGCAGCCCTTTATCACCGTGACTGTGGTTATGTGCTGATTCATTTACATTCTGCCTTATTCCAGAAATAATTGTGAAGCAGAGGTCCATTAAAAACCTCCAGTGAATGACATAGACACGAATTTGAAAAGATAGTGAGGGATGTGTTTGCCATCTGCCTCAGTGGTGATTTAAAGACGCCATGTTTTGTTTTTATTCTAGCTATAATACACTAACTCCAAAAGACATCTTCTACAGAATATTAATGTATAAAATCAAAGCAGAGCTATTGGGTTTGAAGTCCTCTTGAACCATCTCCTAAAATCCTTACATCTTCCTGGAGTTTATAGAAAAAGAGGCTCAGTGATTTTCCCAAAGCACACAACAAGTTAGTAGTGGCAGAGTAACAATCCAGGCCACCTGATCTCCAGTTGAGGTCATGGTTGCCTAAACATCTTTCCAGACAACCCCTGAAAATGGGCCTTGGCATGGGCAGGTTAACTTTTTTTTTTTTTTTT
>NW_003852417.1:2229574-2234977 GCF_000181295.1 Otolemur garnettii
AGCCCAGGAGTTGGAGGTTGCTGTGAGCTATAATGCCACGGCACTCTACCCAGGGGGACAGCTTGAGGCTCTGTCTCAAAAAAAAAAAGAGAAAGATGAAGGGGAGCAACCTAATTTGGGTATGTAATCTCTCTTAGTATGACTTTAATCCACAAAGTGCCAAGTACCAAGGAGAAAATGGCTAGTACCCATTTCTACATAAGAAGTAGTATCTGCTCCTGAGTTATCCAGAAGTGAATCACATAGATTAACAATGTGTTTTCTTTAGCTTTAGAGAAACTGCTCCTTCTGTGTAAGCTGCAGGAAGGACTTGATAGCAGAAAATTCAGAAGTCAAGAGTAAGCTAAATTTTCTAAATCCTAGACTTTTCATTTCTAAACAGGAGGAACCAACTCAGGCTAAGTTAAGGAGAAAAAGTTCCCTGGAAAGCTGTCTAGCAGTTCACATAATTGATGAGAAAGCTGAAGCACCAGACTCAGAAAACAACAGGAGACAATGGAGACTCAGCCAAAGCCATGCCCAGCAGTCTGGAAAGACAGCACCATTTGCATAGTTACCACAGAACACAGCCTTCAAAATACCACAGACTGCCCATGCTATGAAAAATAAATCCTCAAATGTCCTTGTATTTTTTTATCCCTTCTCTCAGGGTTCTAAGTCCTAGATGGTAACATCTAGTCAGCTGGAACAACTTCACAGGCCTGCGTTCCAGCGGCCAAGAGATGGGACTCTGGCTCTGTCTCCACCCAACAGCTATATACTGGAACTAGGAACCAGGAGTTTTCAGATGCTGAGTAGGCCGTCTGGCTAATGTCCACTGCAGTTTCTTCTAGCATTAGGTCCCAAGCCTACTGATTTGAAAATAGGAAAATGAGAAATCACTTGAATATCATTGTAGGAACCAAGCTGTTCAGAAATCAAATCCTGGCTCGGCACCCACAGCACAGTGGTTACAGTGCCAGCCACATACTGAGGCCAGCTAAACAACAATGACAACTCTAATAAAAAATAGCCAAGTGTTGTGGGAGGCGCCTATAGTGCCAGCTACTTGGGAGGCTGAGGCAAGAGAATCATTTAAGCCTGAGAGTTTGAGGTTGCTGTGAGCTGTGACACCATGGCACTCTACCCAGGTGACATAGTGAGACTCACTCAAGAAAAAAAGAAAAATCAAATCCTGTTCCTGGTGAACCCTCCAACCATCTCCTAAAGATCTGATTAAATTTCAAAACCATTAATCCAGTAAGGGAGACCAAAGTCAATGCAAAATTCATGAGAATCCATTTCTCAGGCATTTCATTTTTCAGGGATAGAAATGTCTGAATCTAGCTATTTTTTCTTTTTTTTTTTTGAGACAGAGCCTCAAGCTATTCCCCTGGGTAGAGTACTGTGGCATCATAGCTCACAGCAACCTCCAACTCCTGGGCTCAAGCGAATCTCCTGCCTCAGCCTCCCAAGTAGCTAGGACCACAGGTGCCCACCACAACACCTGGCTATTTTTTGGTTGCAGCCATCACTGTTGCTTGGTGGGCCTGGACTGGATTCAAACCCGCCACCTTAGATGTATGTGGCTGACGCCTTAGTCACTTGAGCCACAGGCGCCGAGCCGAATCTAGCTATTTCTGATAGAAAATTCTACTCATCTTTCAACTAACCCAAACATATTTCCAGGAAATACTTACTGACTGTGAGTCAGCCCTGGATTAAGCATCCCTCTTCTTTGTGTCATATCCTATTCATTACTTCCATCCATACCTATCTCTCAGGGCAACTGTCTGACAACTAGTGGTTTGCCTCTTAGTAGCAAGACTGAATTTAAGTATGACAGGCTAACATAATGGTAAATGTTCTTTACTTCAGTGAAACAAAGTTTTGAAGGATGAATAGGAATTTGCAAGGCAGAAAGGGAAAGGAAGGACACTGCACAACAGTATTTATTTATTTTTTTTTTTTTTTAGACAGAGCCTCAAGCTGTTGCCCTGGGTAGAGTAACGTGGCATCACAGCTCACAGCAACCTCCAACTCCTGGGCTCAAGCGAGTGTCCTGCGTCTGCCTCCCAAGTAGCTGGGACTTACAGGCGCCCACCACAACACCCAGCTATTTTTGGGTGGGTGGGGGGTTCAGCCATCATTGTTTTTTGGCAGGCCTGGGCTGAATTTGAACCTGCCAGCTCGGATGTGTGTGGCTGGCAGTTTAGCCGCTTGAACCACAGGCGCCGAGCCTCACAAAGGTATTTATTAAGGTACTCAAGCCTGACTGTTAATGTGGTGCAGGGCGAAGCACTCAATACAACCTACAAGTATTTCTTACCATAAGAAAATCTAGTAATTAGCTAAATAAAACCAAAAGTCACCAAGAGATAAATCCAAAATAGGAGAGATTCTAAAGAGACCTGGCTTCTGCACCAAGACATCGCAGCCGCTCAGCAAAGCAAGATGCTGCTGGGTGAAATGCTGCTACTAACAAAAGTAATGTTGATTGCAACAAACCACTAAAAATATATTTTTGAGGGCAGCGCCTGTGGCTCAAAGGAGTACCGTCCCTGCACCCTATACCAGAGGTGGCGGGTTCAAACCCAACCCCCGGCCAAAAATTGCAAAAGCTGGGAAATTTGATTATGAAGTGAATAACAAATAAATGAATGTGATTTTGTTAGGTGTAATCACCACTATTATGAAAGAGCCTCACTATGTCGCTCTCAGTAGAGTGCTGTAACATTGTAGCTCACAGCAACCTCTAACTCTTGGGGCTCAAGTGATCCTCTTGACTCAGCCTCCCGAGTAACTGGGACCCGCCACAACGCCTGACTATTTTTAGAGATGGGGGTCTCACTGTTGCCCAGGCTGGTCTTGAACCTGTAAACTCAAGCAATCCACCTGCCTCGGCCTCCTAGAGAGCTGGGATTACAGATGTAAGCCACCTCACCTGGCCAGATGGCATATTTCTTAAGAGATATACACTGAATTACGGAGTAGTGAGAAGACATAGTGCCTATTATTTGCTTTAAAATATTTCAGCATAGGGCAATACCTGTGACTCAAAGGAGTAGGGTGCCAGCCCCATATACTGGAGTTGATGGGTTCAAAACTGGCCCCGGCCAAAAACTAAAAAAAAAAAAAAAAAGTTAAAATATTTCAGCATAGAAAAATAAATTATTTCATAACAGATAATTAAAACAAAATGATACACAGGCATGAAACTACTAGGTACATTTAGGAGCTATCTGTTGAGCCCTTACTATGCAGTAGGCACCAGGTCCTTGTTCATTTTGTTCACCTAACCTAATGTCTGCCATACAGTAATCAAATGCTTGGTGCATACAGGATGCATAAATCATCTCATGTAATGCTATAAAAATCCTTCGGGCTTTACCTCTATTTTACAGATTAGGGGACTTGTCCAAGGTCACATAACTATAAAGTTTAATGGAGTCTAGATTTAAATCCAGAGCCACTTAATTTCCCTTCATAAGCACCTATAGGAAGTTGCATGACTTTGGGAATTCTCAGTAGCAGGTGGTGAAACACTCCTGGACATACTATTTTTTTTTTTTTTTTTTTTTGAGACAGAGCCTCAAGCTGTCCCCCTGGGCAGAGTGCCGTGGCATTACAGCTCACAGCAACCTCCAACTCCTGGGCTCAAGCGAGTCTCCTGCCTCAGCCTCCCAAGTAGCTGGGACCACAGGCACCCGCCACAACGCCCGGCCATTTTTTGGTTGCAGCCGTCGTTGTTTGGCGGGTCCGGGCTGGGGATTCGAACCCGCCACCTTAGGTGTACGTGGCTGGCGCCTTAGCCGGTTGAGCTATAGGCGCCGAGCCTGGACATACTATTAATGTAGGGCAGTGCCTGTGGCTCAGTGAGAAGGGTGCCAGCCAAACTGCAACAACAACAAAAAAGCTGGGCATTGTGGTGAGCCCCTGTAGTCCCAGCTACTCAGGAGGCTGAAACAAGAGAATCGCCAAAGCCCAGGAGTTGGAGATTGCTGTGAGCTGTGACGTTACAGCACTCTATCGAGGGCGATAGAGACTCTTGTCTCAAAAACAAACAAACAAACAGGGTGGTGCCCATGGCTCAGTGAGTGGGGCACCAGCCCCATATACCAAAGGTGGCAGGTTCAAACCCGCTCCCAGCCAAACTGCAACAGAAAAATTGCCGGGTGTTGTGGCAGGCACCTGTAGTCCCAGCTGCTCAGGAAGCTGAAGTAGGAGAATCGCCTAAGCCCAGGAGCTGGAGGTTGCTGTGAGCTGTGATGCCACAGCACTGTACTGAGGTCAAGAAAGTGAGACTCTGTTTCTAAGAGAAAAAAACAAACAAAAAAAAACCCTAGCCATACTATTAATGTAGTATTTGGATCATCCTACTTCTCCCACACTTCCTCCAGACTACACTCTTTTCCCTTCCTAAACTCTATACAGTTTCTCTTTATGTACTGCACACATTTCATTCACTGATGGAATCTGAGCCACTACCACATGACAGACACCATCTTTTGGTTTGTTTGGTGTTTTATGGTTTCATTCTGTTTCCCCACATTATAAACCTGAGAGGTGAGAAAAGTGCTTTGATACCTTCATACCTTTTGTTGCCAAACACAGGATTACTTCTCTCTCCTTTTTATTTGATCTGTCAGAAATTAAAGCAGGGATTAACTTCAGTTATCTGTCACCCTAAAAGAAACACCTGTGGTTTGGCCTGAATTAGCTTTCTACTGATCCTTTTTCTACAGTCCTGAACCTTAAAAGCAAGTGAAATCTGTCAATACAGTACTAACTGCCTAAATATTATTTCTGCTACAGAGAGAAGACTTGTTCATATTTTTTGCTTTAAATCAACCATTTAGGAACTGGAGAGACAAGTAAATAGAAATAGAGGGAATGAATTAAGTACTCTTACAAGGTGACTATCGAGCCCCTAATTTGACTCAGATGGCCTTTATTACTAGTCAGATCACATGACGCCCAAACAAGTTTCTAAGTCTCTTGCCCCTTGTTGGGATACATCCTGGCTTCCTAATTCAAGCTTTTAGGTCAGTCTCCCATCAACACTGACCTCACATTAATACTGAATGCTGACTCTTACCTCATACTTACCTGCCAGCCAGATCCCCAGCCTCATTACCAGAAATATTAAGTACCAATTCCTCTAACTTATCCCCTTGGTATCTTGTTGATGAAGTCTGGTCAGGACTAGGCTAAAACTATTTTTCAAATGACTAAGTAAAAGGGGCAGAGAATTAACATGTGAGCCTCCCATGCTGTGTTTTGCATGCTAACCTAATTACTTTCAGTTGGCAAGAAGGCCCTCTCATACCTTAGTCTCAGGTGGACACAAATTTCAATAGCATGGAGGACTCAGACCAAAAATCCTTTGATTTTTATATATATATAAAATATATATTATAAATA
>NW_003852417.1:2235122-2239677 GCF_000181295.1 Otolemur garnettii
AGTCTCCTGCCTCAGCCTCCCAAGTAGCTGGGACCACAGGCGCCCGCCACAACGCCCGGCTGTTTTTTGGTTGTAGGCGTCATTGTTGTTTTGGTGGGCCGGGACTGGATTCAAACCTGCCACCTTAGGTGTACATGGCTGGCGCCTTAGCCACTTGAGCCACAGGCGCCGAGCCCCTTTGATTTATATTTTAATTTTTTTTTTTTAAGAAACAAGGTCTCACTATGATGCCCAGGGTGGAGTATGGCACAATCATAGCATACTGCAGTCCTGAGCTCCTGACCTCCAGTGATCCTCCCACCTCAGCCTCCCAAGTAACCACAAGTGTGCCACCTGGCCCTCTGACTTATTTTTACTACCCTGCTCTAAAATTCACCTGATCTTTGACTTTCATCAGGTTTTCTTAAAGCAGTGGCTCTGAAAATACCAGGTTCTAATCAGCAGAATCACCTGGCAATTTGTTAAAACTAAAATGATTTGTGGGCCCTCCAGCTCAGACCTACTCCATCAAAAACTGTGTAGTTCAGCAAATCTTCCAGGTGATTCTGATTCACCCTAAGCTTATACACTATGGCCTCGAGGTACTTCCAGAAAGTTAACTTTTGACCAAAGAGGAACAAAAGACATCTTAGCACTTGTTCTCTGGGTCCTGATTTTTCTTATTGCAAGAGAATGACCTTTCCCCACTGTATTCCATCAGATTGCTAATTAGAAGCAAAACCATTGCTTAATAGTTTTTCTTTTTTTTTAAACTTTGCATTCCCAAGTTACACTGTCATTTTCTTTTTGTGTCTATGTCCTTGAAAATCTAGGGCAATAGGTCTGTTCAAAGTGTTGTTGATTTTCTTATCCACAAGACTAGTTTCACTTTATTAGAACTTTCCAGTTTCAAAATTAGGCTGTCCTGCTATTCACTTCTTTCCCACCTGAGTGTTCCACTACACATATCCCACAACCCTTTACACTTGGAAATAGGTTCACACATTAGTTTATAGGCCAGGTAGGCTGTCTACTTTTTATAGGTTAAGAAAACTAAAACTTAAAGAGATGAAGGCCACAGCTTGAAAGTAGTGAAATTCTAAGTTCTAGTACTTAGTACAGCCCCAACTCATAAAAGGCACTTGACAGATTTAACACATATGAGAGTGAACCTAGAAGCCGGGTTCTGTTTGCACCAGTAGATTGCACCATCTCTAGGTTAGGTAGTTGTTGGAAAAAAGTCTAACTCCCAAAAGGGTTAATAATCTTGTCCCTTTTATATTCCTAGCTCCAATGTTACGATGTTATGACCAGTCTCAGAACACAGTGGTCTTCAGAAATCTTTCCAGTGACTCCTACAAGGTTTTTACCAAGTTCTAGAATAGCACAAGACAACCGCATATCACTGAGATGGCTATAACATACGGCCTTGTGTAAAAAAGACCCAGAGGGCTGGAATGGAGACCTCTCAGTACCAATTCCAGATGTGTAAAAAACCTGGTAATATCAGCAGAAAGTGAGAAACACAGTGTGCCCTCCTTTAAGGACCCAAGCAGATGGGGGGAGTAGAGCCCACAAGGTGAGTGACAGAGCTTTTGTAATACCTGTCAGCATCAAATACACTTGTGCAAGAAAAGTTAAGGTTAACCTGGGTCTAATTAAGTGGTTTAACTCCTCTGCTCCTTTGGTAGTAGAAAGAAAACGAGACTGCATTGAAAGTTAAATCTGTTGGCCTTTAAGAACTTTTTCTAATTTTCAACATTGTTATCTAGACATCAACTGTAAGCTAGCACAGAAATAATAATACATGATTTGTTTTACATAGTCAAATTTCTACTATTAAAAAATAATAACAATGACAGGGCATTTTTCTTTTTTTCTTTTGTTGAGACAGAGTCTCACTTTATCACCCTTGGTAGAGTGCTGTGGCATCATAGCTCACAGCAACCTCAAACTCTTGGGTTCAAGTGATTTTCTTGCCTCAGCCTCCCAAGTAGCTGGGACTACAGGTGCCCACTATAATGCCTGGCTATTTTCTTTTTTGTTGCAGTTATCATTGTTGTTTAGTAGGCCTGGGCCAGGTTTGGACCTGCCAGCCCCAGTGTATGTGGCTGTCGCTGTAACCACTGAGCTATAGGCGCTGAGCCCTTTCCCTTCTATTATTTAAAAAAATAAAATAAAAAGGCTCGGCGGGTGTGGCTCAAGTGGCTAAGGTGCCAACCACATACATGTGAGAAGTCGGGTTCAAATCTAGCCCAAGCCCACCAAACAACAGCTGCAACCAAAAAATAGCCAGGCGTTGTGGCAGGCACCTGTAGTCCCAGCTACTTGGGAAGTGGAGGCAGGAGAATCACTTGAGCCCAGAAGTTGGAGGCTGCAGTGAGCTGTGATGCCACAGCACTCTACCCAGGGTGACAGCTTGAGGCTCTGTCTCCAAAAAAAAAATAAAGAAAGCAGGCTGTGACTCATTAAAGTTTTTGCTACCCACTAATTTTCCATAACCTACTGTTTAAAAAGCATTACTATTTTAATCTTCCCCAAAACACGAAAACCAAAAAATAGCACAGTAGCTAAGAGCACCAACCTGAAGCAGGGCACTCCCAGGTTCAAATCCTAGAACCACCACTCTCAGCTGTAACGGCTGAGACCCACATCCTAAAACATGTCACTAACTTCTGTGCTTCCGTTTCCCCATCCATGAATCAGGAGAAACCTACTTCAAACTTTTGTTATAAAATTTGAGTTGTATTTGTGAAAATGCTGGAAAATAGTGTACTATTAAGGAGTTATTGAACAAATAATGCTGGGCAATAGATGGTTATTTCCATACTTCCCAAAGATTATTAGAGGGTTCATGCCTTTATTTTATTTATTTTTTGAGACAGAAACTCACTTTTTTGCCCTCGGTAGAGTGCTCTGACATCACAGCTCACAGCAACCTCAAACTCTTGGGCTCAAGCGATTCTCTTGCCTCGGCCTCCCAAGTAGCTGGGACTACAGGTGCCTGCCACAATGCCTGGCTATTTTGTTCTTGCAGTTGTCATTGTTGGTTAGCTGGCCTGGGCCGGGTTCGAACCTGCCAAGTTTGATGTATGTGGCCTGGCACCATAACCACTGTGCTATGGTGCTGAGCTGCTTCATGCCTTTAAAAGAAATAACTTTCAGCTCAGCGCCTGTGGCTCAAGCGGCTAAGGCGCCAGCCACATACACCTAAGGTGGCGGGTTCAAATCCAGCCCGGGCCTCTGCCAAACAACGATGCCTGCAACCAAAAAATAGCTGGGCGTTGTGGCAGGCACCTGTAATCCCAGCTACTTGGGATGCTGAGGCAGGAGACTGGCTTGAGCCCAGGAGTTGGAGGTTGCTGTGAGCAGTGAAGCCAGGGCACTCTACCCAGGGGCTCAGCTTGAGGCTCTGTCTCAAAAACAAATGCACACATAACATTGGGCAGATGATTTCATTTTTTTCTAATTAGATTTCTATCAATTAGAGGATTAAATATGAATGTGCATATCATCAGGTACCAGAAAGAATTCAATAAATGCTAATTCCCTAAAATAAGAGCTAGATCATTTATAGACATGCTCAAAGTGTTGTAATTTTAAACTGAAGATGGGGGAGTCTCCAGCATTTCCCCTTAGGTATTTATTATATATTTTAAAGTGTTAGCTCTAAAGGTGCATTTTTTAAAGATAGGTCTCACACTGTTACACAGGCTGGGATGCAATGGCCCCATCATAGCTTATTGCAACCTGGAACTCCTGGGCTCAAGGGATCCTCCTGCTTCTTCCTCCCAGGTAACTAGGGCAACAGTCACACATCCAGGCATGGCTGGCATAGCCATTTTAAATGTAGTTAAGCAGTAAATGCCAAGTTTACCCTAACTGAACTTCATATGATGCTCTTCAAATCTTCCAAGCTACTTTGAAGCCCCTGTTGAATAGATCAAAAAACATTACTGTGGTAGTTAATATTGGTGCTTAATTGTAATGTCCCCAAAATTCAACCGTAATATAGTCATGCATCACACAACAACATGGATACATTTTGTAAAATGCATGTCAGGCAGTTACATCATTGTGACCATCATAGTGCACTTACACAAACCTGGATGGTAGTGCTTATTACATACCTATGCTATTTGGTACAGCCTGTTGCTCCTAGGCTACAAATATGCACAGCATGTTACTATACTAAAAACCACAGGCAACTGTAACACAATGGTAAGTATCTGTGTATTTAAACACAGAAAACATACAGTAAAAACATGGCTATAATTTTATATATATACGTATGTGTTGTTGACGGAATCATTATGGGGCGCCTGGCTGTACTGGAAATACATAAACTCTCCTTTAGTTAAGTAACACTAATTGCAGACAAGGTGATGCTTATTAAATACAAATCTACATGGAAAGAGATAGAGCTATGTGGCAGAATACAATACACCAAATAATTGTTTTCGTCAGTTTAAAAATCAAAATTCTCCTAAATCATTAAGAATGGTGAGGTTGGCTCGGCGCCTGTGGCTCAATCGGCTAAGGCGCCAGCCACATACACCTAAGGTGGCGGGTTCGA
>NW_003852417.1:2240898-2248022 GCF_000181295.1 Otolemur garnettii
AAAAAAAAAAAAAAAAAGAAAGAAAATCTACCAGTATTTTTTGCAAACCTAAGATCAACAAATACAGCTGAATGCACAATGTTGAAACAGAAACCTCTAGGCTTCTATTTTTGATATTAGAATGCAATCCAAAAACATGCATATTAAAACCTATTTTAAAGCAAAAATTGAATTAAGTTCTTCACATTACAAAATAGATGCAACTTTTGAAAGTTCCTTAAGAGAAAGCTCAAATACAGCTTTAAATCTTCCCTCTACCCCAGCATTTTACTTATTTATACTTTACCCAGAGGTAAGGTGTCCTCTCTCCTACTAAGTTCTCAGCAGTGTTTTATAAATATCCAGTGGGTCAAAACCACAGGCTGGACCTGTTTTTAAAGATGCAGAGTTCTCCTAAAACAAGGTGACAATTTGGGACAAGATGCTGAGAATTGTTTCTTTTTTTTCTTTGAGAAAGTGTCTCACTTTATCACCCTCCATAGAGTGCTGTGGCGTCAACAGCTCACAGCAACCTCCAACTCCTAGGCTTAGGCGATTCTCTTGCCTAAGCCTCCCGAGTAGCTGGGACTACAGGCGCCCCCCAGAATGCCTTGCTATCTTTTTATTGCAGTTTGGCTGGGGCCAGGTTTGAACCCACCACCTTCAGTATTATGGGGCTGGCACCCTACCCACTGAGCCACAGGCACAGCCCGAGTTATCTGTTTAAGAAAAATTTGGGGGCCAGGTGCAGAGGCTCAAGAAGGTAATCATAGGACTCTGAAATGGTGAGGTGGGAGGATCACTGGAGCTCAAGAGTTTGAGACTCCCATCTCTACTAAAAAAACAGAAAAATTAGCCAGGTCTTGTGGCAGTTAACATGTAGTCCTAGCTACTCATGAGGGTGAGGCAGGAGGATTGCTTGAGCTCGAGAGTTTGAGGTTGCAGTGAGCAGTGATGACACCACTGTACTCTACCCAAGACGATAGAGTAAGCCTCTGTCTCAGAAAAAGAAAAAAATATTTTGGCTAACTCATAAGTGTTTATTTTAGTGCTTACAATTTTGCTATTCAGGCTCGACGCCTATAGCTCAACCGGCTAAGGCGCCAGCCACGTACACCGAAGGTGGTGGGTTCGAATCCCCAGCCCGGACCCGCCGAACAACAATGACGGCTGCAACCAAAAAAAAAAAAATAGCCGGGCGTTGTGGCGGGCGCCTGTGGTCCCAGCTACTTGGGAGGCGGAGGCAAGAGACTCGCTTGAGCCCAGGAGTTGGAGGTTGCTGTGAGCTGTAATGCCACGGCACTCTACCCAGGGGGACAGCTTGAGGCTCTGACTCAAAAAAAAAAAAAAAAAAAACAATTTTGCTATTCAGACATGGTAATTTTTTCTCCAATACACAATGTTTTTCCTAACTTTACTAAAATGTTTAATTTAAAAATTCATCAGGTTAAATTTTAATTTAGACCAGGTACATTGGCTCACACCTATAATCCTAGCACTCTGGGAGGCC
Organism: Otolemur garnettii; assembly: GCF_000181295.1. NCBI lineage: Eukaryota > Metazoa > Chordata > Mammalia > Primates > Galagidae > Otolemur > Otolemur garnettii. Next base: position 2,242,388 of record NW_003852417.1, read on the forward strand.
AAGGCAGGTGGACTGCTTGAGTCAGGAGTTCAAGACCAGCCTGAACGAGAGCAAGACTTTATCTCTACTAAAAATAGAAAAACTAGCCAGGCATAATGGCAGCTCCCTATAGTCCCAGCTACTTAGGCTGAGGCAAGAAGATCGCTTGAGCCCAAGAGGTTGAAGTTGCTGTAGATTAGTGGTTCTCAGCTTGTGGGGTCTCAACCCAGAGGAACTGTATTAAAGGGCCTCGGCATTAGTAAGGTTGAGAACCATTGCTGTAGGCTATGATGCCACAGCACTCTATCAAGGGCAACAAAGCGAGACTGTCACAAAAGAAAAAAATAAAATTTAATTTAAATGGGTACTACCCCAGGTCCTACTGAGCTCTGCCTTTTCATTTCCCCTCAGGAAAGGTGTAAATGAATCCTTGTTTCATATTCACATTTTAGGAGATAAAGGATAATCCTGCATAGCCAACTTTTCATGTTATCTTCTGATTTAAAAACCAGTTCTCGAGTCAATACTTATGACAGGTTAGTAAAACAGCCACTGTGATACAAGAAAAATTATTTGGGACTCACTAATGTTACAATTGAATGTTTACAAAGGCATTACAGTCAGTCCCCAATTTAAGATGTTTTGACTTTAGGATGGTATGAAAATTATATTCATTTTATTAGAAACCACACTGCAAGCAGCCATAAAACCATTGTTTTTTGCTTTCAGTATTCACCTCCATGAGCAATCCAACACTTTATTATAAAATAGGCTTTGTGTTAGAAGATTCGGGGCTGGGCACGGTGGCAGGGTAATCCCAGCACTTGGGAGGCAGAGACGAGTGGACTGCCTGAGCAAGAGCAAGATCCTGTCTCTAAAAAATACCCAGGCGCCTGTAATGCCAACTATTCGGGAGGTTGAAGCAGGAGAATCACTTGACCCCAAAAGTTTGAGGTTGCTATGAGCTGTGACACCATAGCACTCTACCGAGAGTGACAAAGTGAGACTTTTGTCTCAAAAAATAAAAAAAAGATGATTCTGCCCAACTATAAGCTAATGTAAGTATTCAGAGCGTGTTTAAGGAAGGCTACAGTAAGCTATGAGCTTTGGTGGTTGTGTTAAATGTATTTTCAATTTAACAGTATTTTCAGGTTACAATGGGTGTATTGTGATGTAACCCCATCCTAAGTCAAGGAGCATCTATATCTGAAAACTAAAGTAATGTACTCTTGAACGCTTACATTTCTCTTGAACATCACTGAAGCACAATTCTAACAGCAGCCAAGGCACTCACAATCACATAATTAGCTTTGCTAGTTTTAAAATGTCCACTTTATTCCATGTAACACTTAACCAGATATCATTTACAACTGAGGAAGAGATGGCCCATACGATTGATTAAACACTCTAAGAAATGTAGTCCAATTTTATACATTTCCAGGCATCCCTAGACAAGTATATCACAATGCAGAAATATGGGTATCACTACTACATTTTACATAAGATAAAAGGGAAGTATCAATAAACTTCAGAAATAGTAAATTCACCTGTCCCTTAAAATATGGGTATGCAATTGTTACAAAGCCATAGTAAATGGTTTATAAAATGTAATTTTATTTTATGTTACTCTGCTGTTACATAGGGCATAACATTTTCACAAGGCTTTTTTGGGACTACAGTCAATGATTAGCAACACACAATAGTGGTCCAACTCTCTAAGTAACAATCACTAGACAAACTGGACACCCTCTTACATGTGTACAAATCTGCATGGAAAAGTACTAAAGTTTTAGACTTGGACTCGTGTACTTTATTTCCCCTTTCTAGTTTATTAAGAAATGACATGCACTTTAATTTGCCAAAAGCAATGCTTGTATTCTGGCAGCAACATGCTACTTCTATTACATAGTAAAGTGAATACCAGAACTACAAAGGCAGGAGGTGTAAGTGAATTTTTATTGGGAAGGGAAGTTGTCAACTTAAACAGCAGCAAATGAAGAGTGAAGAAGGAAACTCCCTGTTGTCACAGATATACATGACACCCTTAATATATATTATAGGAGGCATTTTAGTTTGTGACTCCTAGACCAGAAATGTCAAGTGCTTTTCCATTTAATCTAATACTTCTGAATTCCAACTAAAAAGGAATACATTAAGAGCATGGAAAAATTGCTTACTGAAAGGAAATTCCCGAAGAGTTAGGGAGGGAATGTAGAAAGTAAGAGGTTATGTAGAACACACTTTAAATTGTAATTAACTACATTTTCATATCTTCACAGTAATACAAAACACAGTCACTTGCAGAACTGGTTCAGATTACTTAAATACCAGATACGTTTTTAGTCCTCTACATAAGTGTTTGGAAGTTACTTATGTTTATATGAAATGAAGCTATTAATACTTTTCTACAGCAGTAACTGCACACCAGGAAGGCCAAGACAAACACAAATCAAGGAATGGAGTTTTCCCAAAGCTGCAGTGTGAAAAGACCATAAACAGTTGATTCCATACACATGAATGGGTTTCTTTGCTATAGGAAATCCAAGTGGAATAAGGAATGGAGATGTGTAAAAAGGGTTCTTGAAGGGAAGAAGGATGACACCCTGTAGGCATTTAGTTTTCAGCCCCTTCTGCTGCATCACATTCTTCTCCTGCACTGTCTGATGTCCATAGCTAGAAAAAAAGAATTGCACAACATTACTATTCCTAGATTAGACAATTACATCAAGCCTACTGTTTTATCAAAATGTAATTCTGAGAGCTAAATTCCTGAAACAAAGGTGCTGACTAAGACTGGAAAGTTTTTCTCTCTCAAATCCCCAAATACCATCACCCTTCCCAGTTTATCCTTGCCGACTTTTCACTACACACTTATAAAATGACATATGTATACACACCTTGGAGTATGTTTTCACAGCTTACTTTTTATTTAAAAGGCACTGTAACTTCAGAATAAACAAGGGTACCTCCTTAGAATCTAATGCTTTCTCCATTCTCAGCAGCTAATTGCCCTTCTTGGAAGCATTACTATGATATAATTTACTAAATTAATAAGGCCAACAATTTTTACAGGGAAGGGAAAACCATGGCCATGGTAACAATTTCCAAGTATGTGAAGGGCTAACATAAAAAAGCAGCAGCTTTATTTTGTGTTGCTTTAAGAATTGAAGAGACATGGGTGGTGGAAGCTATAGAGAAGTGTACGTGTGCATACAAAGAGGGTTCTTAAATTCAGTAGGATATTAAAATTACCATAACTGATCGCCAAGGATCTAATTTTAATATGGGAAGATCAAGTGCAGACTGGGTATTTATTGATTATAATCAGTTCATACATAAATTTCATTAGAAAACACCACTTAACTGCAAATTTTAGAAAAGCCAGCATCTTATATGATCTGTAAGTTATTAAGATACAAAAATAAATAAAATGAAAAACTCCGTAAGCCCCTGAAGAACTATCTCCATAAGACAGAAAACAAAATAAGATTAGTTACAAGATAGTTACTTCCAAGTAACTTCCCAAGATAATTGGGAAGAAGTGTAACCACCCAGTTGCTCTTTTTTTGAACTTGCTATGTGCTCTGATTGTCTTCTACTGTCCCCTCACAACTCAAGGATCTCTCACTACTAGAAACCCAGTTGTTTTCATTTTCCTTCCAGCGGATATATAATTTCCCTGTTCAGCAAAGTTGAAGAGACATGATGGTAATATAAAAAGAAAAAACCCTATCTAGTAAAAGATAAAGCAACAAACTATGAGGCTAAAAAGACTATATTTAAAGATGTATTCCCATCTTCTACATTCTGTTAAGTCTAAGACTTTACCTATCAAATTTACCTGAACCTATAAAAAAATGCTAAAGCAAAGCTCAAACAGTGCTTTTTCTTAATTACTTCCTAATCAACGCCTACCCAAGAAGTAGGGAGAAAAAGAAAAGGAAAAACAGTACAGAGGTCTTGGCTCAGAAGCAGAAATGGAATACATTTAGGTACAGCTTTACTCCATATCAAATGCTTGTAGAACACCACGCACAATTCACAAAGTAAACTTTGGTTAAAACAAAGTGCTTCAAGCAATTTTAAGAAAGCTCAGATACCTAGATAGTCCTTAACCTGTTATAGTTAACATGCTCAAATTAAAAAAAAAATACTGAAACGTCAAAAGCTCTCTCTATTAACATTATTTTTCAACATCTTCATTCCAATGAAATACTAATACTAATACTAATACTCATATTAATATTCTGAGTTCTAACAGTCTTGGTACCTTCTCAGGAAGTATTCAACTGGCATCAAAACCTGTCTTCAAAATAGTGATTGTCCCATACAAAATACTAAGAAGTACTCAATACTTTTACTTAAGTATCTATATATTCATTTTCTTTTTTTTTTGTCGAGACAGAGTCTCAAACTGTCACCCTGGGTAGAGTGCCATGGCATCATAGCTCACAGCAACCTCCAGGTCTGGGCTCAAGCGATCCTCTTGCCTCAGTTTTTCTGTTTTTAGTAGAGATGTGGTCTCGCTTTTGCTCAGGCTGGTCTCGAACTTGTGATCTCAAGCAATCCATCTGACTCGGCCTCCCAGAGTGCTAGGATTACAGGCCTGAGCCACCACGCCTGGCCTATATATTCATTTTCTAAGAAACTGTAGCTCTTCTATAACCGCCCTAAAAGATAAGGACCCCTAAATAAAATAGAAATACTTTCGTTCCTAAAAAGGAAAATAAAGAATGACCAACTCACTGTTAGGTTGTCCCTAAGCAACTGCATGATGAGGGTGCTGTCTTTGTATGAGTCTTCATTCAGTGTATCGAGTTCTGCAATGGCCTCATCGAAAGCCTGATAAATAGTAATATCCATGGGTAAACAATATTTGCATCAACAGAATCTAGTTAATCTATAATTACAAACCACTTTTACAAAACAGGCGAATATCTACCTTATGTTCTACTATCAATTAACAACAAATTCAATGGAACCATTCCCTCAGACTCAGTTTAAGAACTTAGGACCTTGGGTGGTGCCTAAGGCTCAGTGGGTAGGGCGCCGGCCCCATATACCGAGGGTGGCAGGTTCGAACCCAGCCCCAGCCAAACTGCAACAAAAAATAGCCCGGCATTGTGGCAGGCGCCTGTAGTCCCAGCTGACTCAGGAGGCTTGAGGCAAGAGAATCGCCTAAGCCCAAGAGCTTGAGTTTGCTGTGAGCTGTGACACCACATCACCCTACCAAGGGTGACAAAGTGAGACTTTGTCTCTAAAAAAAATAAAAATAAAAAAAAGAACTTAGAACCTCACATTTAAAGTTATACATACTTCAGTACATAAGCATTTGTTGGTTCTTTCACAGGATACACAGCGCAGAAGCAATGCTTAATATACTTCTTACCAATAAGGACTAGTATTTATTTGTAAAAGCGCCTTCCATTTTGAGATACTCTGAGGAATGTATATAATACAGCTATTCTAGTGATTAAAAACCAGCAGGCATTACTTTCCAATTTTTTGTTTCCTTCTTTAAAGTTATTTATACTTTATTACTCTGCCCAACATGCTCTTTAGACTGATACTAATGTATATAATCATAGTGAGGGAAAAGTAAATGTTGTGAAGGGCAGAGAGGTTGGCGGTCACAGTGGCTTAAAAAAAAAAAAAA
>NW_003852417.1:2248311-2254370 GCF_000181295.1 Otolemur garnettii
TGTCTCAAAAAAAAAAAAAAAAAAAAAAATCAAAATAAATACAGTAGAAATTATCACTGGGTTTCCAAGTAAAATAACTATACATTAACATACCCAGTATCTCAAATAACCTTAACCAAAGAAGAGTATTTTCTACATGCACTTCTTACCGTTTTAGCCAGCGTACAGGCAAGCTCTGGGTTATTAAGGATCTCGTAGTAAAATACAGAAAAGTTAAGAGCCAACCCCAGGCGGATTGGGTGTGTGGGCTGCATCTCTTTCTTGCTTATATCAAATGCCTCTTGGTAAGCTCCTTGGGAATTATCTATCGTTTCTGTGAAGGGAAAAGAAAAAAGCATGATACTGAAAACACCCATCCAAGATACAGAACATTCATGACTTTAGCACGTGCTACTAGTTCTCAGTAGAACCAGATTATTCTCTGCAGCCACTTCTAAAAGCACAGTAGCAAACCAAAGACATCATCTTATACTGGGTATTCAAAAACTAGCTTAGAATGTTTGCTTATAATCAGCTTAAAAAGCATGAGATATCAGCTTTTTCCATCTCCAGGGCTAAAACTATTTCCTCTTTCATATCTTTTAATTCTGCTACTTGGAAATACAACAATTAAAAACAATTTGAATGGAATACCCTTCTCTAAATAATGAAAATACTTTCCTCATAGCTCACTGCAACCTCAAACCCCCGGGCTCAAGTGATCCTTCTCCCTTAGCCTCCTCAGTAGCTCAGACTATAGGTACGTGCGTGCCCCCATGCACAGCTGAATTTTCTATTTTTTTGTAGAGATGAGTCTTACTGTTTCTCAGGTATTTTCAAACTCCTGGGCTCAAGGGATCCTCCCACTTCGGCTTCCCAAGTGCTGGGATTACAGGAGTGAGCCATTGCATCCAACCAAAATCTCTTTTCTGACTTAATACTTCTAAAAACTATACCGATCCTTTGTATGTGAGAGGCAACATTAAAATGCCAATCTATACATAAGACAAAACTCCTGTTTTGACAAGTATTTCATTACTGGCCTAATAAAAAATGTCACACACACCCTAAAAAAATGTTAAGTATTACCAACATTAATCTGATCATACTCATGTTTTGAAAAGTGTAGTTTTCTATGCGGCCACTGGCCTATTACAGTTGAAGAAATACTGACATTAACTGAAACTAAGCTATTCCTTTGTGATCTGAATGTGTATATTTTCCTTCCTCTGAAATGGTTTTCTTATTGATCTAATCCTGACTGGTACAGCCTTTATGGAATAAGCTCTTTCTGCCTGGCACATGGAAAGCACTGCAATAGCAGTAATAAAGTGCCTCCACTCTCACGTTATAGATACAGCCTGTTATAAATCCCAGAGTATCAAAATGTATGAGGTCAGACAATTAAGTTCACAAACTCACCCTAGAAAAAGTGCTATATATCTCAGTTCTGAGTATCATTACAGTCACCTTCAAAGTACTCTCCTTGGGAAGCTACACACCGACACCAGCACCTAGTTTACTCTTTAAAGCACTATTTCTAGGACAAGTTTGCAAACTTAACTGTCAGACCTTGTATATGGGACAACGTATATAACTGAAAGTGCCAATGAGCCTAAAGGGGTTAAATGAGATTAAAGCCAGGTTGTGTCCCAATCTCCCAAAGACACCCCTCAGACTTGCTTAGACTTGCTGACACTTAAATACTCAGTTCTGTGCCAATATTTTAACACCTAATTCTGCTTTTCTTTGTGGCAACAAATTAATATATCACTAACAATATGTAAGCTTTGTATACAGATTTTGTTACAGAAAGTTTCTCAAGATACAAACTCTCAGCTTGGCGCCTGTAGCTCAGGTAGCTAAGATGCCAGCCACGTACATGGGAGCCAGCAGGTTCAAACCCAGCCCGGGCCCGCCAAACAACAATGACAACTACAATCAGAAAATAGCCGGGCATTGTGGCGGGCACCTGTAATCTCAGCTACTTGGGCGGCTGAGGCAAGAGAATCACTTGAGCCCAAGAATTTGAGGTTGCTGTGAGCTGTGACACCACAGCACTCTACCCAGAGGGACGACTTGAGACTCTGTCTCTCTAAAAAAAAAAAGATATAAACTCTCTTTACATCTTTAATTACACTGATATTTAGGATGACAAAAGCATCTCATTTTCAGTCAGTAACTTAGTAAATGGTCACAGTAACAATATTTTGGGAGGTATGCAATACAGTTTTTGTATGAGTACAAAAATAGCCAGGCCAACGTTGTGGTGGGTGCCTGTAGTTCCAACTACTTGGGAGGCTGAGGCAACAGAATTGCCTAAGCCCAAGAGCTTGAGTTTGCTGTGAGCTGTGACGTCACAGCACTCTACCAAGGGTGACAAAGTGAGACTCTGTCTCTTAAAAAAAAAACAAAACCTTAGGACCTCACATTTAAAGTTATACATACTTCAGTACATAAGCATTTGTTGGTTTTTTCACAGGACACACAGCATAAAAGCAATGCTTAACACACTTCTTACCAATAAGGACTAGCATTTATTTGTAAAAGCTCCTTCCATTTTGAGATACTTTGAGGAATCTATATAATGCAGCTATTCTAGTCCATTATTATCATAATTATTATTATCTATTATTTTGTTAGTCCAAAATTAAGGACTAACAAAATAATAAACTGAATGGAAAAATAAGGAATTAAATGATACTTCTACCTAGGACTGGATAAATTTGGTAGCAGTCACATATACAATATTTAATGGGATATATTATTATACTCAGCTACCCTAGACACTTGAGATCACTGCCAATGAATTTACTTTCACTTTTTAACAATCAAGGTAGACAATTTGATGACTCTTTTCCTCAGATCCATGTTTTCTCTGGTAGTAAAAGGAAAAAAATAGATATTCAATATTCAAATCTATTTTTGACTATTACTTTATTAATCAACAGTTCCTGTGTATTCAGCCTTTTAGAGTAAAAACCTAACCATGGGGGTCATTCAAATTTACTGTGAAGTTAGAACAATTATACATCAGCAACAACATACTCAATTTCATCTTCCCTCTTCAGAAATTGGGTTACATGTTATCAGCAGTGAATACTACGACCCTTTAAAGTAGGTAGTAATGAATTAATATGACAAACAGAAAAGTGCACATCTTGTTTCTATGTTCTATATGTAATTTCCAGTTAAATCTTAAGTTTTGTTTCCCACTATAGTTTTGTTTATTGAATCCCACTATAGACAGATGTGAGAGTATAAACTGCAGTATAAAGGGGTGGAATCCGGGGTGGGGTGGGGTGGGGAAGGCCAATAGCAAATGGTAGAGCACACAGACACTACTACTGGCCTTCAAGATCTTTTATCATCTGAGAAAATGCTTAGCAGGTTATCACCTGCTAGAGGTAAAAATCTCATGATGAGTATAATGGTCACAAGGATGCCAAGGACTAGAGAACAGACATTCAGGCACTTGGCCATCGAGGCGTAGGCCCATTTCTTGGTCAAATTGTCCACCATCTTCTTGTCTACAGATGTCTTTATAGAGTAGGCAAATGCTACAAAGCCCCGACAGCATCAGTTTTGAACAGCATGCTAAACAGGAACCAAAGGACCTGATCAAGCACAGCTATCTAGCTGCAGACATGGATCACAGGGGACGTCAAGGAAGCAGAGCTAAGGGGTGTCCTGAGCATAACCAACTCATGCTCCTCCCTGAATATCTCATAGTTTAGAGGGAGGCTAGTGAACAGCAAGAGTGAAGAAGGTTTCAAAATGTGGTTCACAGTGCTAAGGAGACCAGCAGTGGGTCTGAAAGCTGGGATTCTGTTCCTAGCCATCTTAAGATTTAGAGCATAGTGATACTAAAGGCCATGTCAAATACAGACTTATGAAGTATATGCAAAAATCTCTGGAGCTAAAAAATATGGTCAAGCAGAATTCTAAAGCATAAAAAATTAAGTCTGTTTTAATGGTACTATGGCAGATTATAACTACAGTTCATGTATAAGTTTGTTTTATAGGGGAAATGATATAAATTCATGACATTTTTATTTTTGAAAACATTTGGTAATCTTCATTTTCTTTTTTTTTTTTTTTTTTGAGATGGAACCTCAAGCTATCCCCCTGGGTAGACGGCCATGGCATCACGCTCACAGCAACCTCCAACTCCTGGGCTCAAGCGAGTCTCCTGCCTCTGCCTCCCAAGTAGCTGGGACCACAGCCCCCCGCCACAACGCCCGGCCATTTTTTGGTTGCAGCCATCATTGTTGTTTGGCGGGCCCCAGGCTGGGGATTCGAACCCGCCACCTTAGGTGTATGTGGCTGGCGCCTTAGCCACTTGAGCCACAGGTGCCGAGCCCAATCTTCATTTTCTTGATATAGATTCCACAATTCTTTTAAGTTACCAAAGAGCCCAAATACTACATATAGATTATTGTCAGGGCCCCAATTATCCCCACTTCTTTCCTATTCTTAAGCTTTAGCTATATATCAAATTTACTCACGTTTTCGATCATCACCACACGCAACTTCAGCGAGGTATCGGAAGTAATCGCCCTTCATTTTCAGATAGAAGACCTTACTCTCTGGATTAGTTGCATTGGCTATTAAGTATTTATCCAACAATTCCTGAAATAAATAAGATAAAACATTAGGCACTAGTAAAAGCTATTTAAACAGAGATAGGAACTTATCATTATGGTATACTTCTGCCTATCATACATTTGAATCATTAACTACTACAGTAATACTATACCTACCAGCTTAGAAGTGAAGCATGTTCTTAGACCAGGAGTCAGACTGTTGCCACTAGTAACCCTAGCAGGCCCATAGTTTTTTAATGGAAAGCCAGATAAAACTTAACAAAGCCATTAGAAAGAGCCTGTTCACACCTCCGTTCATTCAATAAACATTTACTGATACTTGCTAGGTGCCAGATATTTGACTATATGTATATAAAGAAGACATATGATAAGGTCCTTGCCCTCAAGAAGCTCAGTTTGTAAATACACCATTAACTAAGCACTAAGACATTGTGAATAAAGTGATATGAAAGCACACAGAGGGATATGGCCTCTGGTTAGACAGGCTTCCTGGGGAAGGGATATTTGAAGTGTTAAGAACACAGTAGAAAGGCAGCAGGCAGCAAACAGGAATGTAGAATCATTTTAGGAGGGAAAACACAATGTTTCAGACATCAAGTATGAGAACAGTACAACCACGGATGGCCTAGCAGTGCTGCTCAGTGCCCTCACATACAAGTATCCATCCAAAACAAGGTTAAGCTCAGGAATTGACAGTAGAAACTTATATAGCAGCCTGATGAAGTAATTTTATGTCTACTGAATGCAATTATTTTAAAAAATAGAGTATTTAAGTATGTCTTTTATCCCTGATTTCATACAAAGAAATTTTCACTCTAGAGGGACAAAGTGTACTTGGAAGTACAAGTCACAAAACACAAGTATGGTAGATACCTTATAGACTATCCATTTCACTTGCTAATTAACTGTAAAATCTTTTTGCATTAAAAAGTATTACAAAGTAGAATGAAATTCTCATAAAAAATTCAAGATAATACCTACCTCACTGGAAATAAAATCCATATACAGATGTCAAAGCCTAGAACAGTGTCACATGTTAAATGCTCAGTAAATGTTAGCTATTATCAGCCAGCTCCTCTGCCTAGGCACACATTTTGAGAAGCACTGCTCTAGGCAAAGTGAAACTAGCAAGAATAGAGAAAACCATATTTACATTTTGGAAAAATAGCCACAGATACTTATCTGTTAACATTATATAAAAATACCAAGCATGATACAAAATTGGGGAGTTTGGAGAATGACCCAGTAAGACTGTTTCAAATTCACATAATTACTGAAGAAAAAGAAAGCTGTTTACAAATCTAAAATAACCTAATTAAAATGGCCTAAACACAATGCAATCACTTTGTCCATAACTTATTTTTAAATACAATAAACAAGAAAAATTTTAAATCTTTAAAAAGTTTTAAATGTTTAAATTTTAAAAAATATTTTTAAAGGCTTGAGGCCAGGAGAAGTTAAAAAAAAAAAAAA
>NW_003852417.1:2254659-2266870 GCF_000181295.1 Otolemur garnettii
AAAAAAAAAAAAAAAAAAAAAAGAGTGTAAAATTACTTAACAAAGTCCCAGAAGTTTACACATTATAAAAGGGGCAAATATCAAAATTGTGACTTGAAATGGAAAGGTGCTGAGCTAGGAATATGGCAACAGAGGCATAGAGGTATGCAGAGGTATGGCAACTAAAGCCAGACCCAAACCATAAGGGAGACTGCAAACACAAGTGCCACTCCAGCTCTTAACTAGAAAAAGGACTAAAGGGCCAGCCAGATTTTAAGAATTTCTTCTGTTTAGAATCAGCAATATAATTTTTCCCCTCCAGTACTATTTTTATGTGTCATAGATGACATTTGATTTAAAAATGTTTCATGAACTGAATTTAGGGGTCCAGAAGGGAGGCAATAATGGGATAGCCACAAAAGAGTTCTAGATCTCAAACTGACTTAGTCATTGATATCTTTAAGTAAGAGTAGATTCTGAAAATTATCAATGGCAAACACAATATTTATATGAAGAGAAATGGCTCCTCTGCCTGTACCCATATCAAAGAACTTTTCTTTTCCCCCAAGTGAATCAGTCAGTTACAATGAAATCGCAGAGGATCTCCTGAAAAAGTGCCACTTCTGGTAAAGATGTTATTTCCAGTCATAAAAAATGCTAAAAATGTACCTTTAAGATCTAGCACTCTAATTAAATGTGGTAGAAGTGTGGGAGCAGAGGCTGAGAAAAGTCTGATGAGAACGAGGGCTTGGGGTGAGGATTAGAGAGAAATTTCTATTCTAGCATGAATCCCTCCTGCCAGATGTGGGGTGCTCACAAGGATTCAGAAAGCTGCTAAACAGCTACTGCATTAGTTACAACACAGCCACTTATGAGCAAACTGTTAACTTTTCCTTTCTAAAATTATTAACTTTGACTACTAGTTTGCTTACAGCCATTACGTACGATTTACAGTGTTGGGCTTTTATAAAGTGACTTGGGCATTACTTCCATCCTGGAGTTTCAGCCAGGTATCATGGTTCTTTGTCAGATGCCACTAGCTCTCTGTGAAGGAAACAACAGGTACAGAATAATTCTGTCTTTTCACATACTACCAGTAGTAGAGATGTATATTTTAGCCCAATTAAAAGACACAATGGATTCTGCTTCATCTCTTAGCAAACTGATCATGTCTTATCTAGTATTATCAATACCAGACATCATTATTAAATACCAGGTAGAATATGGGATATAAATACTTAATAGCCTGCTTATACAATTTAATTTGTAAGAATTAAGAGTTTAAAAATTATTTTTAAAAACTCAACACAGATCAGAAACAAACAAACAAAAACCGCAGACATGTAGCTCCCTAAAACTCTTCCCAAATAAGAATACTGATAAGAAGTCAGGAGGGAGGACAGGAATCAGTCTTAACAGTTATATATTTAAAAATTTTCACTAATCGCTTCTCTTCATTACTCTTATCCATTAACCAGAACCTCCCCCCTTGTAAACTCTTTAACCCCAACAATGGTATGATCTGAGGAGGGTTGGAGGACTAAGGCTGGGGCTCCTCCTAGCAATGACAGTGCTACTTGACTAAAGGGTAGAATGCAAGCAGCAGTATGTTCTTTTTTGAGTATTTGAGAGGCCTGTAGAGAGGTCAATATGCTACTCAATAATTACAAGATGGACTAAGTAATTCAGGGCACTCTCAAGAAACAAGGAAAGTGGCTTGGCGCCTGTAGCTCAAGCGGTTAAGGCGCTAGCCACATACACTGGAGCTGGTTGGTTCAAATCCAGGCTGGGCCTGCCCAACAACAATGACAATTACAGTCAAAAATTAGCCGGGCATTGTGGCAGGCACCTATAGCCCTAACTACTTGGGAGGCTGAGGCAAGAGAATCGCTTAAGCCCAGGAGTTGGGTGGAGGTTACTGTGAGCTATGATGCTACAGCACTCTACCCAGGGCGACAGCTTGAGGCTCTGTCTCAAAAAAAAAAAAAAAGAAACAAGGAAAGCCAAAGAAAGAAGTTATTATAAAGGTTGCCTTAAGATGCTAATAGACCTCAGAATAAGTTTAATCACAGAAAAACAGGTTGAGAATAATAAAGACTATACTACAAACGTTGTAAAGGACTATTTAAGAAATGAACTTGTCAAGAAATAATATTAATGCAAATTTATGATAATAACTATTCCTCCTGTACTCCACCCCCATGTCTCAACAAAAAGACTAGGAAGATAGGAAGAATAAGAAAACCCAAATACTATTTTTAAGAGTTAACTATTTTTGCTTGTAACAATCCTATTACTTCAACAGCACTCCAACTAATCTTTTTATTATAAATTCATGTATAAGTGAGTTCTGTTTAACAGACAAAATAAGCTGCTCATCTCTCATTAGATAACTTATTCTTTATATATACAGAATTAAGATTAGATATCAACGAAAAGTCTGAAAATACAAGCAAAATAATCAACACGATACAAACTAAATGTTCTGTGGATTTTCAATTTTCTATTAGTTTACTGACATTCATTAATACACTATTTTTTTAATTTCTCATTTAAAAAATTTATTTTTATCATTCCAAAGAAGCTATAATCTTTTATGACTTACAACTGAGAATGTTAGATTTTACATTTAAAATAGACTGAGAATTTCTGAATAATTTTAATAGAAATTTACTAGAAGAAATGAGAACATCAAACCTTTAACATTTTCTATACGGTAGTGCCCATAGTTCAGTGGGTAGGGTGCCAGCCACAACGAACCTGGCGGGTTCAAACCCGGCCTACGCCAGCTAAAACAACGACAACTGCAAAAAAAAAAAAAAAAGCCAGGCATTGTGGCAGGCACCTGTAGCCCCAGCTACTTGGGATGCTGAGGCAAGAGAATCACTTAAGCCCAAGAGTTTGAGGTTGCTATGAGCTGTGACGCCACAGCACTCTACCGAGGCTATCTCAAAAAAAAAAAAAAAAAAAAGAAAGAAAGAAAGAAAAGAAAAAGAATTTCTATTTAACCCTAATCAAGCTTTTAAAAGCTACACATTTCTAGATAAGCACAGCTCACTAAGGAACTCATGTTGCCACAAACGATGAGGCTGACCTGCAAGGCAGAGAAATGTTATGCTAGACATGCTGGGCCCTGCCAGGAAACTGATCAAAGTGGTCTTCTCTTATTTTTTCCCTTATGTTTATGTTTATAATTAAAGTACAAATGGGGCAGCACCTGCGACTCAGTGAGTAGGGTGCCAGCCCCATATACTGAGGGTGGTAGGTTCAAACCCAGCCGTGGCCAAACTGCAACAAAAAATAGCTGGGTGTTGTGGCAGGCGCCTATAGTTTCAGCTACTCAGGAGGCTGAGGCAAGAGAATCACCTAAGAGCTGGAGGTTGGTATGAGCTGTGATGCCACGGCTCTCTACTGAGAGCAACAAAGTGAGACTCTGTCTCTAAAAATAAAGTAAGAAAGTACAAATGGTAAAAGATGTAAATTATACAAAAGGATCTAAAATAACAAGTAAATTCCTTTTCTCCCATAACATAGCAAATCTGGTATTGTCAAAATCCTTAAAAATTCACATGAATAACTCACAAACTGAAGTCAACCTTGGAGTATCTTTATCTGAAAATAATTTTCAGGCCTTTGGAACTGTGTTGACAATTGTCTCATGTATTACCTCTGTTACAGAGGAAAGTCATGCGGTCTTCTCTTTCTTAAAAAAAAAATTTTTTTTTAAAACCAACAAGCACACACTGCTCAGAGAGAGCGAAGTCCAGGCAGCTCCTCAGACCCCCCTGAATCTGTTGTTGCTTCAGAGAAAGTCCCTTGTATCGTGGAGAAACACTGGCTATAAGAGCTCAGCCCAGCCCTTCCTGAATGCCTTGAATCCTCCTGGCCAGTTGCACCTCCTTGGGAAAAGAGTAACCCGCCAGCTTGTAGGGGAGTGAGAAGGTAAGTGTCTTCAAAGAGATGAACTAGAAATGCTTCTGCTGCCTCTTGTAGGGCCAACAGGGCCTGGGCTTCGTAAGTGAATTTACTACATGTTTCTCTGGCCAGGTGGCTGAAGGGGTACTTCTTTTAACAAGAGGTTTGTGCTCATGTGAAGTTTTCAGATCTCCTTTAACCACAAAAGTCTCCTCCATGCTGATGGGAGAAAGTGCCTAGGGAAGGGTCCTACGGCAAGGTGCCAGGGCCTTCGGCTTGCAGTTCTGGGGTGGGCCCAGGTGGAGGGTCTCGGCGACCAGCCCCATGGTCTGATGGCAAGAGACTGGCACCTGGGGGGAGCATGGAGAGCACCCATCCAGGAGCCTCGGAGGAGTAGGTGTCCAGATGTCTTCTGCTCGGCCACACGTGCTCGCCCATTAATAACACTATTAACATGATTAACATGTTCCATCCCTAACTCCAGGATACATACAAGTTATTATCCATATTACGATCCACACATAAATATTTCCTAAAATGGAGCACATCTAACAGAGATAAAGCCAAACCTAAGTTACAGATTTACTTTTACTTAGTAAAACAAACAAAATAGGACAGAACATTCTTTCAGAATACATGAGCTTTAGAATTTAGATTACCATTTGTGAAACTGACTTTTATATTGTCATTAACAATATAATCTGGTGGGAAATCATAGCTTCTCTCAAAACTATTGGATCTAAAGCCATTCTGGTCTCAGAAATTATCAGGATGGCCCTGACAAAGTGGATGGAAAAAGTTTAAGTTTTTTTTCCTCCTTTTTTCTTTCAACAATTTTTCTTTAGTATTTGTAATCTAGAAGCACAGCTACTCAAGGACCCCAAGTGGCCCAAATGCTACAAACAGCCATGTGATCTGATGGATGCTGGGAATTCAGACGTGCATACAGCCACTGTAGACCTGAGTAAGTAATCGCCAGTTACCTTTAACTCATTAGCATATCATTATAATACTAAAAAAATCACTTGCCCAGATAAGAACTGCCACTTTCTGTACACATAATGTGTGACAAAACATGTATATGACTTGCATCTATGCACCTGAAAAGCTACCCTGCACATGCTTACACACCCTTCTCTCTCTCCCTTCATCCTTGGCTTAAGCTCCTCCTCCTCCATTCTTTGGCCAAGAAAACCCGAATGCCCTACTAATATTGAATATTAATTGAATATTCTTTCTTTGTGGCTACTAAAAAGCAGGGAAAGTACACAGTTTTTCAATAACAAAATCACCTTTCTATGAGTGGTCACTATGGTTAAATCTCATGAAGAATTTACTGCCTTAACAAGGGAACCAGTAAATCACCTAAGACTTGATACAAGCTGATCATAAAACATTAACTATTAAGGATAATTAACTATTTTCTACCATTAATAAAATAAATTCATTAGTTATTTATCCTTACATTATTTTAAAATGTTGCTAATTTAGAAATGTTAAGACTTAGAATCCAGCAAAGATTAATCCAACCCTCCTCTGTTACCCATTTAAGTTCATTTTTTTAAAAAGTAGAACTAAGAAAACAACAACGAAAAGTAGAACTAAGTCTGGTGCTGCAGCACATGCTTGTAATAGCAGCTTGGAGGCTGAGGCAACAAGAATCATTTGAGCCAAGAGTTCAAGATCAGTCTGAGCATCATAGTGAGACCCTGTCTCAAAAAAACAAAACAAAAATTAAGCAATAAAGTGAAAATTTTCAGAGAGAAGCAAACCTTAGAACCAATATGACTGACCCTACAGACTTGTGTGATCTAACTAACATCACGTGGCAGAAGACAACAGGCAAAACTTAAACTCAGGTTGCAAAGCCTTGATACTTCCTTGTATCCCCAAGGTTAAAACTTTTCATTGAAGCTTATACCAAATCCCAAATTTCCACAAACAGGTTTTAACAGTTAACAAATGTGCTGGAAGAGAAGCATGACCATCTGACCTGCTCTGCCCTGCTCTGCCCAGGATCATCCCTGTTTAAGTCCGCTGTCTACAGGCAGATCTTGTTGTATTGTGCTTTGCTTTACTATGCTTCAGATACAGGGCTTTTATTTCTTTCCAAATTGTAGGTTTGTGGCAACCTTGTGTCAAGCAAATCTATCAGTACCACTTTGCCAACAGTGTAAGCTTACTCCTTGTCTCTACATTACAGTTTGGTAATTCTCATAATATTTCAAACCTTTTCATCATTATTATATCTTTTATGGTAATTTGTGAACAATGATCTCTAGTATTGCTACTGTCAAACTGGTTTGGGGCCTATGACCTGTGCCCATATAAGACAGTGAACTTAACTGGAAAACACTATTTGTATTCTGACAACTCCACCAACTGGCCAGACGACTTTCTCTTTTCTTCTTAGGGTTCTCCCTATTCTGAGATATAACAATACTGAAATTAGGCCAATTAGAAATCCTATAATGGCCTCTTAAGTGTTCAAGTGAAAGAATCATAGTCTCCCTTTAAATCAAAACCTAGAAATAAAATACACTTAGTGAGGAAAGCATGTCAAAAACCAAGATAAGACAAAAGCTAGGCCTCTGTGTCAAACAGTCAAGTTGTGAATGCAAAGGAAAAGTTCAGACCACTAACACTTTTTCCATATCAGCAATAAGGTTGTTTAACTTTATCATTTATGTGTTCACTAGAGTAACATTTAATTTCCTTTTTTTTTTTTTTTTGAGACAGGAGCCTCAAGTTGTCCCCGGGGGTAGAGTACCGTGGCATCTCAGCTCACAGCAACCTCCAACTCCTGGGCTCAAGCGAGTCTCCTGCCTCAGCCTCCCAAGTAGCTGGGACCATAGGCGCCCGCCACAACACCTGGCTATTTTTTGGTTGCAGCCGTCATTGTTGTTTGGCGGGCCGGGGCTGGATTTGAACCCACCACCTTGGGTGTACGTGGCTGGTGCCTTAGCCACTTGAGCCACAGGCGCTGAGCCAACATTTAATTTCTTTCAAGAACTTTCCTTAATCATTTCTAGGTTACATAGGTCTATACCTCTATGCATTATGGATGACCTTGTCCACTTAGTGTCAATGCTGCCCTTCCCATCTGAGCAGAAACGATGGGTGAAAGGTATACACAAAAGTGTTATAGGAACTCAAATAGGAAATAATTATTCCCTTGTGTGTGGTGTTTTTTTTTTTTTTTGAGACAGAGTCTCAAGCTGTGGCCCTTGGTAGAGTGCCGTAGTGTCATTTGCTCACAGCAACCTCAAACTCTTGGACTTACGCGATCCTCATGCCTCAGCCTCCCAAATAGCTGTACTATAGGTGCCCGCCACAACACCCAGCTATTTTTGGTTATAGTTGTTGTTGTTTGGTGGGCCTGGGTGGAATTCGAACCCTTAGGTGCTTGAGCTACAGGTGCTGAGCCAGAAATAATCATACTGTTAAGGAATTGGAAGTTTTTTTTAACAAAAATATCAAATAAGAGGCAGAAAGTGTAGGGGAAGAAGGTACTGCAAGGCAAAGATCCCCCTAGGCAGTGCTGGTATGGTTGAAGAGGCTTCCAGAGCAAAAAGACTGGCATATGTTCAAACCCAGCCCCGGCCAAAAACTGCAAAAAAAATTAAAAAAAGACTGGCATATGAAAAAGCACAACTGCACAGAGGCAGAAAAATTACTGAAGGTAGTCATCTTTATAAAAGAAAAAAGAAGAAACTCTCCACCAATATTACTAAAGACACCAAATATCACAATATTCACTATGAATTATATGTGAATAACTCAGTGCAATGAGCAATGAGCCAGTAATTTGGTTCTAGTGTCTGAGTATAAATGAAGTTCCTTAGCTTGATCTCCTCCTCTACAAAACACGGTGATCCCTGAACAATATGGGTTTGAGCCACGCAGGTCAACTCATACACATACAAGTATTTTTCTTCAATTAATATAGGCAATCCCTGGTATGAGTAGCTTCTGCATCCACAACCCTATGCAGATGGAAAATACAGCGTTCACCAGATATGAAGCCCACATAGGTGGAGATTCTACAGTATGGACGGAGGGACTGGTCTCCATAGCAGTCTAGAACCAATCTCGTGAAGAAAGCAAGGAATAATTGCAATCAAAATATTCTCACTTGTAAGAATCAACACTAATTCTGAGGTACTAAATCACAAGGAAAATCTGTTAAAGCAGATGAACTTCCAGATAGAATTTTTTTTTTTTCTCAGACAGAGCCTCAAGCTGTCACCCTGGGTAGAGTTGTGGCATCGCAGCTTACAACAACCTCCAACTCCTGGGCTTAAGTGATTCTCATGCTTCAGCCTTCCAAGTAGCTGGGACTACAGGCGCCTGCCACAATGCCTGGCTATTTTTTGGTTATAGTTGTCATTGTTGCTTGGCAGGTCTGGGCTGGATTCAAACCCGCCAGCTATGGTGTATGTGGCTGGGGCCTTAGTGACTTGAGCTACAGGTGCTGAGCCTAGATAGAAATATTTCCTCTACTTTTCACTCACAAAATTTTGCACAGTGTGATACACAGTAGGACTCAATCACTGTCAATGAACACCAGCTATGGCATGGCAACATGCTGAAATGGATCAATAGAAATGGAATTTCACACATATACTACTACTTTGAAATGGTAGTGCTTGTATTCAATTATTTGTTTTAATTATTTTTACAAAAGTCATAATGTATAATAGTTAACTAGCAACTCAAACTTCACTTAATCACAAGTGAAAAATGAAGTTCCTCTTTCTTCCCTGAGTCCTTAAATGTACAGTCTTTCCCTTCCTTAAGGCAACCATCACTACTTGTTTCTTGTATATTCTTCCAGAGATTTAAAACATGTAAAATACAAGTATGTTCCCCATCCCTCATGATAGCATACTACACGTTGTTTTATACTTTCATTTTTCCAAATAATGATTCCTCTAAAATCATTCCAAATTCACGTATTTATAACTGCCTCAATCTCTAACACGGTAGAGTATTCTGCTGTGTGAGTACTCAAAATAGTCTCCTTAGACTATCTATCTGACAGAGTCTCGTTTTGTCACCTGGGCTACAGTGCCATGGCCTCAGCCTCCAGAGTAGCTGGGACAAGAGGCACCCACTATAACACCCAGCTAATTTTTCTATTTTTAGTAGAGACAAGGTCTCACTTTGCTTAGGCTGGTCTTGAACTCCTAAATTCAGGGATCCTCTAGCCTCTGCCTCCCAGAGTGTTAGGACTATAGGGATGAGCCACCAAACCTGGACTAAATTTTTTCTATTTTTAAAAGAGGCTGGGTGTGTAGGTCTGTTTCCCACGCTGGAGTGAAGTGGCATGACTGTAGCTGACTGTAACTTCTAATTCCCAGGGTCTCAATTGATCCTCCCACCTCAGCCTTCCAAGAACCTAGGACTACAGTCTTGCACTGCCATGACTGTAATTTTTAAATTTTCTGTAGAGATGGGATCTCACTGGGCTGGTCTCCTGGACTCAGCTCAAGCGATCCTCTCATCTTGGCCTCCCAGACTGCTGGAATTACAGGCAAGAGCTACCACAACCAGCCCTCTGATGAACATTTAAATGTGCTTCCAACAAGGTACCAAACATATACTTAATCCTTAGAATAAATTATTAAACTGTCCTCCCTAGAGGTCATTTCAACTTAAACTCCCACTAGCAGCCAGTAACTTTTTTTTTGGCAGTTTTTGGCTGGGGCCAGGTTTGAACCCACCACCTCTGGCATATGGGGCCAGCGCCCTATTCCTTTGAGCCACAGGTGCCACCCTCAACCTGTGACTATTCTTATTTCTCAACTTCTTTCTAAACCCAGGCTATCAAACTTTAAAAATCTTTCTAGAATCTAATAGGTGAAAATCTTGCTATCCTGTTATACTTTATTTGCAAGTTTATTATAAATGAAGGTGAACACCCGTATGTCCTTTTTTACCAACAGTGTGTTTATATCCTTTGCCATTTTCCTAATGCATTTTTTTCTCAGGGATTTGCAGGAACTCTTTATATGTGAATAATATTAGTTAATTTTCTAAACTTATCTCATGAAACTTTATGTAAAGATCCTGTCTGGCAATACAACTATATTCATTAATATTCTTCTATTATATTAATTCAGATAAAACGTTACCAACCTTTCTGACCAATGACAGAAATACAAGTTAATGTTCCTATTTGATTTCAGTGCAAATTAACAGAGGACTTTTAATTAAAATGCAAGTCTGAATTTGAATTCAGTGTATTATTTACCTGACCACATAAAATGGTACCACATTTTAAATGTTTCTTTTAGAGTACTGAAGAGTAGTGTATCAGATTAAAAAACACACATATCCCTCAATCTCATGGAACACCTAAGAATCTGATTCACAACCTTAAAATAGATTGACAGAAACATGACTTTCTTGTTCTGGCAACACAGTGAGATAGCTTAAGCAGAATATCCCTTTAACTAAAAATAATCTAAATGCTAAATAGAAACAGATAAAACTGAAGAAAAAATACAGCAGAGCTCCAAAGGAAGGAGGGGAAACATACACAGAGGCTGGCGGGCTCAAACTCGGCCAGGGCCAGCTAAAACAATAAAGACAACTGCAACAACAACAAAAATAGCTGGGCACTATAGCAGGCGCCTGTAGTCCCAGCCACTTGGGAGGCTGAGGCAAGGGAATCCCTTAAGCCCAAGAGTTTAAGGTTGCTGTGAACTGGGATGCCACAGCACTCTACCCAGGGCGACAGCTTGAGACTGTCTCAAAAGAGAAAAAAAAAAAGGCTCAAGCCCATAGTACAGTGGTTACAGCACCGGCCAAATACACCCAGGGTGGCAGGTTCGAATTAACAGCTGCAACAAAAATAGCCAGGTGCTGTGGTAGGCGCCTGTAGTCTGTAGTCTCAGCTACTTGGGAGGCTGAAGTAAGAGAATCTCTTAAGCCCAAGAGTTTGAAGTTGCTGTACGCTGTGACGCCATGGCACTCTAACCAAGGGCAACATAGTGAGACTCTGTCTCAAAGAAAAAAAGATAAAATAACAAAATGGTAAAAGAATCTTTCAAAGATATATATTTAAATATTTGCAGATTAAACAGATAATGCCACAGAATGGTTTCAAAATGATTATGGATAGAATGGGGATAACAACAAAACAGAATTCATAAATGCTAAAGCTGGATAAAGGATACATTGGAGTATAATTAGAGCACTCTCTTTGCTTTTTGTTAAGTTTTAAGTTTTTCCTGACTAAATGATCAAAAAGATTTAAAAGGGAAGAGAAGCCAGGAGCAAAGAATAGGATACAATGAATTAAGAAAAGGAAGCTCACAGGTAGGGTAAGTAGAAGAACTTTTAGAATAAACAAAAACAACTTTAAAATTACAGATACAGGAGGAAAAAAAATAGTAAAACAAAAGGTGCTTTGGAAGAAACTACTCAGAATAAACTAATACGATTTTTAAAATGTGAAGTTCTAAGATGTAAATAGAGAAGGTCTCAGACAATATCCAATATTGCAGGAGAAAAAAAATAAAGAAGAGATCTTATTCAGAGATAATGGCTGAAAATCTCCCAGAAATAGTAAGCAGGTGCAAAACATTCCCAAACGCAAACCCGTACTAAAGAACATTTTTAGAATGGGAAGAGGTAGTGGAATAAAGGAAGCTGCCAACTGGAATATTAACAGTAATTAAAATATCAAGTAACCAAAAAGTTCCTGTTCATAATCTGTGAAGAGTTTCCACCCTCCTGGATTGCCTGAGCTCAAAGGTTCGAGACCAGAGCCAGAGCAAGCGTTCATCTCTAAAAATAGCTGGGTGCTGTGGTGGGCACCTGTAATTCCAGCTACTTGGGAGGCTGAAGCAAAAGAATCACTTGGGCCCAAGAGTTTGAGGTTGCTGTGAGCTGTGATGCCAGGGCACTTTCCCAAGGGCAACAAAGTGAGACTCTGTCTCTCCCCACCACCCTCCCCCCTCCAAAAAAAAAGAAAAAGGAAAAAAAAAGTTTATAGCCTCCCAACACTGTGATAACAGAATTATTACAAGATGCTAAATAAAACACGTATAATACCTCATATTGGCAAAAAGTAGCATTTCAGATGGTTAAGAAATAAAAAGGTTCTTATTATGTGCAAAGGATTGGGTTGGGTTTTTAAAAAGTAAGTATTAAGAAGACAAGTATTTCCCAATTGTCTTTTACAGGATTATCTAAATTAAGAGCAGAGCAAATAATTTATTTTCCTTTCATCAAACCTGCCTTTAAAACCACACTTTCTAACATCTAACAACTAAAGTTGAAAGGAGAAATGTTTCATTAGAATTAA
>NW_003852417.1:2267076-2269138 GCF_000181295.1 Otolemur garnettii
CCAGGAGTTGGAGGTTGCTGTGAGCTGTGATGCCATAGCACTCTACCCAGGGAGATAGCTTGAGGCTCTGTCTCAAAAAAAAAAAAAAAAAAGAATTAAGGATTTCAAGTTATCTCCATAGCCCACTTCCCACTTTAAGGTAACAAGACATGGATTCATTTGAGATATTCACTGGCATGACTTTAACCAATTATCTACATGCTAATAACCCACAAAGCTGCTCTTTACCTAGTTGTACCTCAGTTTCTTCATCTGTAAAATAAGAGTTAATTATAGTTACTACTTAACAGGGTTGTCAAGTTAAATGAGTTAATATAAACACATAACCCTTGGTCATCACACAACATGTGAACGACCTTTTTCTTTTTGCAGTTTTTGGCCAGGGCTGGGTTTGAACCCGCCACCTCTGGCATATGGGGCCAGCGCCCTACTCCTTTGAGCCACAGGCGCGCCCAAGACCTTTTTCTTACACACCACACCAAGTGCCTCTTACAGACAGTGACATTTCGATGGGATCGCTGGAACTTCTACCCTTGATTCTCCTCTGCTAAATTTAGTTTTAGGAAAAGTACTTAGTAGCCCCAGTCAAAAACCGGGAATAACCCTACTGCTTTCTTTGGTCTCACTCCCTCTGCTTCCCATATATTTAGTCACTCAAGCCCCTGAAAGTAATTTTCTCCAAGAAAATCAAGATTGCACTTGGAAACCTCAGACAAGTAAACAGTAGTTTGGGAACATATATCTCCCCTCTCTGAACTCTAAAGACTTTATCTTGTCTATTATTTGATATATAAGGATAGACACTGCAGGATCCAATTATAGTCTAGAGGAGTGTCAATCATAATCAATACATTAACAAATCCATCTACTAGCCAGGTGTGGTGGCTCACGCCTGTAATCCTAGCACTCTGGGAGGCTGAGGTGGGTAGTCTGCTTGAGATCATGAGTTCAAGACCAGCCTAAGCAAAAAGCGAGACCCCATGACTACTAAAAATAGAAAACACTGAAGCAAGAGAACTGCTTGGGCCCAAGGGTTGGAGGCTGCCATGAGCTATGAGATGCTGTCTCAAAAAAAAAAAAAAAATAAATAAATAAATTTTAAAAAACAAAAACAAAACCCATTTACTGTGGAGAAGATGGCCATTGAATATTTGAACAGCCATTCAACTCCTCCTGTTACTTTACTAAGCAATTTCCTGCTTATGACTTGATTCCTAAGAGAACATGCCGGTCATGCCAACATAAGCACTACAACCCTTGTGCTAGTTACTGCTTACTGTAAATGAATAAACTAACGTTCCTTGTCTAATACACCAGTGACATGAGCTTGATTATTGTGGATGTATTTTTGAAAAGTGGCTCTACCCTAGCATGTTTTGAGTTCACAAGGCTAATAGCCACACCATAATTGAAGTAATTCACAGGGGTAATGCAATCCCTCCTACCTCTCATCCATATTCCCAACTTCTCTGTAGTGTAACTTGACTGAGTATCCTTTTACATTTTGAAATATGTCTATTTACCAGATATCAACTTGCCCTAAACAGAAATAAATTTATTTTCAAATCTGTTTTTAAGCTCGTATTACTTATTTCTAATTATTTCACCACCCTCTAACCTCCTAGCTCATCAGCACTAAGTTTCACTCTCCATTTTCTATCCCATCACCAGCTGCCATGTCCTATTGATTTTACCTCTATAATATATTTTTCATCTGTCTTTTCAGTCTCATTCTTATTTTTACTACCCAAGTTAACAACATCATTTCACCTCAACTAATCTAATAATCTAACTGATCTTACCAGGTTTTAGAGATCTTCTTTCTCTAATCCATTTTATACACTGCTGCCAGATTAACTTAAAATTCCACTGTGGGCATGTTAACTCTCTGTTCAACAGCCTATTAAAGAATAAGCTTAAAATTTAGCACTCAAGGTCCTGCAGAATCAGACCCTAGCCTAGAGCTTCCAGGTAATTTGAAAGGTAAAGAAATTATTGGCTCAGCCCCTGTGGCTCAAGTGGCTAAGGCGCCAGCCACACCTAAGGTGGCGGGTTCGAATCC
>NW_003852417.1:2269225-2279205 GCF_000181295.1 Otolemur garnettii
CGCTTGAGCCCAGGAGTTGGAGGTTGCTGTGAGCAGTGAAGCCATGGCACTCTACCCAGGGGGACAGCTTGAGGCTCTGTCTCAAAAAAAAGAAAAGAAAAGAAAAAAGATATTATCAATCCTCAGTCATCACAGCAACAGGGTGAAAAATCTGTTTTCCCTAATGCAACACACAAGCATTCAGTATTCCGTTTCCAAAAAAATTTTGACATGAGGGTCTCATATTATGCCCAGGCTGGTCTTGAACTCCTGGGCTCAAGTGATCCTCCTGCTTTAACCTCCTGAGTAGCTGAGAATACAGGTGCACGTCACTGCTTTGTGCCAAATACCATTATTATCTGTGTGCCAGTACACAAAAGGGATTAGGAAGTTCTGTCCTAACTGATTGACATTAACTTCATTTCTATAACCACCCTTCTTGTACCACTAAGAGCATGGAGCAATAATAAGGTGTCTCTCAAATACTTATGTGGCACTCTAAGAAGTAAAGCATATCAGCTTCCTTTATGTTGGATGCTGGGAATACAGGAGGTAGTGTGAGAAAGTGAAGGAACACTGACAGGATCTCTAACACTACTCAAAGATGAAAATACTATTGGCCAGGCACGGTGGCCCTTAGATTTGTATCTAAAAATTCATGTAACTATGAAGCATTTATTAATGTCAATATGCCTGTCTGGGAAAAAGATTAGAACACCTGCATTAAATTAGAGTAAAAATTACATTGTATAGGGTGGTGCCTGTGGCTCAAAGGAGTAGGGCACCGGCCCCATATGCCGGAGGTGGTGGGTGCAAACCTAGCCCTGGCCAAAAACTGCAAAAAAAAAAAAAAAAATTACATTGTATAAAAAGTTTTCAAACTTTTGAGATTTGAGTGTAAAACTCACAAAAGTCCTAAAACCCAACACTAGCTGAAGCTGTCAAAATTTAACATCATGAAGAGCTCAATAAATTAACACGAGACACTGTCATCGTGATGTCAGAGAATGTATCAGTGGGATATGTGCCACTGTGGTTACAGTGAAAGTAAATATAAGCCAAAGAGTAGTCTATGCAATCAAGTAGTTAATTATCTTTATGGGCAGAAGAAAATAAAGAGCTAAAACCCACAGGATAAACAGGCAAAGGGAAGGGGAAAAAGCAAACGAAGAGAATCCAAGACTCTCAATGAAAAGAGTAAAATCTTTATTTTTCTCCCTACCTCAAATATTTCTAAATCCTTTCTCCTGGTCCCCGAGATCTCCAGCTACCATAATCCCATTACCCAGGCAAAATTATAGTAGTACTGCTATCAATAGTGGAGCCCTATAGGGAAGGGACCCTTTTGTGAGCCTAGTTCATCTCCTCCCAAACAATTAGTCACTAAAAAAATAAAGATGCACTTGTGTAAAAATGTTCATCCTATCTTCCAACTCAGCTAGTGAACTGTTGTGCTGCAGTGGTGAAGACACGTAACAGAAAAAGAGCCTCTGACAAGTAAAGAGCAATAAAAAGGATACATATGACCTGTAATTTACCATTATTAAAGAAAAACCAAAGTCTGTGTGCCTTAACTTCAACCAAACCAGCTAAACCAATTCCTGACACAAATATAATAATAGAAACAAATATAATAATGTTCAGTCTCTGACCTCTGTCTGCTCTATTTCCCACATTTTAGCAGCTGGATACTGAGAGGCCATAACTGCAGTATAAAACACCTCTAAGGTGCAAAATATGCAGGTTTAGAAGATCAATTTAATACATCCATTGGTGACACTATTACCTTCCACTATTTGTTGATTTGTATTAAAAATAGTCCAACATTTCCAGTAAATACCCATGTCTATGCATACTTTCTTTCCCTTAGAAAACTTACAACTTATATTGCAGCCCAATTCATAATTGCCAGGTCATGGAAGAAGCCCAAGTGCCCATCGATCCACAAATGGATCAACAAACTGTGGTATATGTATACCATGGAATACTATGCAGCCATTAAGAAGGATGGAGACTTTACGTCCTTCATGTTCACATGGATGGAGCTGGAGAATGTTCTTCTGAGCAAAGTATCACAAGAATGGAGGAAAAAGTATCCAATGTACACACCCCTATTATGAAACTAATTTATACCTTTTATATGAAAGCTATAACCAAATAGCCTAAGAATATGGGGAGGGGGGAGGCAGAAGGGAGGGGGGAATGGGTGGAGGGATCACTTCTGAGGTTTACCTTATAGGGGTACAAGTGAATCTTTCTAAGAGTAGAATGTGAACGTTTTAAAACAATAACTGAGAAAATGACATGAAGGCTGTGTTGACCAGTTTGATGGAAGTATTTCAGATTGCATATGAAAACCCCACACTGTACCCCAGAAGTGCATTAATGTACATAGTTACCATTCAATTAAAGAAAACTTACAACTTATTAATAGCGGCAACTATTCTAGCCACTGATTTGTAAAGGAAAGGACAAATGAAAAGGGAGGACATAAAGAATTTACCTTAAAATAAGGGGGAAAAATAGAACAGGAAGTCAAAATTTGGTTTGGTCATAAGTAATCAAACTGGACAGACATCATGATACATAACAGAAAGAATGTTCTATTAATTATAGGTCAAAATTGCCTTCCTATATTAATACACATACATGGGTCAAGTTTTTTTTTTTTGTTGTTGTTGTAGATTGGCCAGGTCAGGGTTTGAACCAGCCACCCTCGGTATATAGGGCTGGCACCTTATCCACTGAGCCACAGGTGCCGCCCCTTGGGTCAAGTTTTGCTATATCCTAAAAGACTCCTAAAAACAGAAAGTGGTTTATACCAGCAAGGACACAAGTGTACTTTCACTTGAGCTTTGTTAAGTCTATGACAAATTGAATTAAGCCGCTACCTTATGAAAATTATATCATTATTTGCAGGCTAACTTTTCCATCACAGCAGATACATTTATCTCTGCAACTATGTTATATACAATCCCTTCCTGCCTCTTGTCTATCAGCTCTATTACATGCCAGAAAGGAAAAGAACAAGGTGAAGAGGAATTTAAGAGCCTGTAGGGAACATTATTTTGCACTTGCAACCAAACTTATACAAATTACTGGTTATATTAAACTCAACTACTGGACACAGTATAAAAAATAACCTTGAAAATAAAGTAATACTGGGCTCAGCGCCTGTAGCTCAGCAGCTAGGGTGCTGGCCACATACACCAGGGCTGGTGGGTTTGAAACTAGCCCAGTCCTGCCAAACAATGACAACTACAACAACAACAACAACAAAAATGGCCGGGGGTTGTGGCCGGCACCTGTAGTTCCAGCTACTTGGGAGGCTGAGGCAAGAGAATCACTTAAGCCAAAGAATTTGAGGTTGCTGTGAGCTGTGACCCTACAGCACTCTACCGAGGGCAACATAGTGAAACTGTCTCAAAAAAAAAAGAAAAGAAAGTAGTATTGAACAGTACTTGAGTGTCATTTATTTTGGGGGACAGCCAAAGAGGAACTTAGGACACTAGTAAACTCCAGACAATATAGAACTGAACTGAATGTCAACATGAGACATGGTGAAAAGGAAGACACTATATAAGTACAATCACACATTCTTACATGAGAGAATTACAGCAAAGGTTTGAAAGCGTACAATATAAAAGATATATATCCGTATATAGCTCCATGTGGTTGGAGCGAGACCCCATCTCTACTAAAAATATAAACTAGCCCGGTGTGGTGGAGATGAGTGCCTGTAGTCCAGGTGCTGGGGAGGCTGAGGCAAGAGGATCACTTGAACACAAGAGTTAGAGGTTGCTGTGAGTTACAACACACTCTGCTGCACTCAATTGCACTCTGCTCAGGGTGAGAGTGAGACTCTGTCTAAAAAAAAGGGCGAGCCGTGGCGCGGAGGGGAGGGAAGCTGCTTCAATAGAAGAGCGTATGTTTTAAAGCTCAGATTCTCACCCACTTCTCTGCACAAGAGAGTTCAGAGAAAGGAAAGATGACCTCGGAAAGACAGGGTCTGTAATGAAAGGCAGTGGTGGAATGGAGAGAGTACTATTTTTGAAAAGTGAATTTGAGTTAAACAGCTAGTTAGTAAATTAATATGCCCCTTCCTCACTCCATATGCAAAAGGTAACTCAAAATAAACCATGGACTGTATTATATAGCTAGTGACTAAATTAATATGCCTCAGTTTCCTTACAGATAAACACATGTCCCATCTATCCATAACTACACACCAGATAGTACAAGGTTAACAAATCTGAAATATTAATAATCTATAACTTATAACTGAATATGAAATGTAGCAGTACTTAAATTATATTTCATAGAATGGGCATAATTTTAACATACAGAAATGGGAAAACAAGTGCATTACAAGTGAAAGCAGTACTAAACAGAGGGATGGAAACAAAACAGTGTTCTGGGTGAACAATTTGGCTGATGCACAAGGAATGGAGGAATCATGAGTTTTTCCTACGCTCAATTACTTCTGATTTTTTTTTTTTCCCTAAGTGTGAGAATTTCAGAGCAAGGATATATGGGGGAAAAAAAGGATTACTACAGCCCTACCTTCTATCATATCCCCTATTAAGTATATATTTTTATATACTTGATTTTTTAGAGCAGTTTTATATTCACAGCAAAATTGAGCAGAAGGTACAGAGAGTTCCCACGCGACAGAGGCCATCAACATCACCACTAGTTACAGCTGATGAGCCAACACTGACAGGCCACTATCACTCAGAGTCCACAGCTTACATCAGGTACACTGGTGGTGTCCCGCCTGTTTTGATAAATGTGCAATGATGTGTCCACCACTACGGCATCATAGAGTAGTTTCCCCACCTAAAACTCCCCTGTGCTCCACCAATTCATCCTTCCCTCCCCTCAACCCCTGGCAACCCCTCATCTTTTTGATGTCTCCACAGTTTTGCTTTTTCCAGAATGTCTCCTAGTTGGGATTGTGCAGCAGTGGCCTGTCCAGACTGGCTTCTTTCACTCAGCAATGTGCACTTCCATGTCTTCTCTCAGCTTGACAGCTCGCTCTCTTTTTTAGAGCTGAATAATATTCCACGGCATTGATGTATGACAATTTACTCATTCACCTTTGGAAGGGCTTCTTGGTTGTTTAAGAGTTTGGGAAATTGGGAATAAAGTTGCCAGAAACATTTGTGTGCAAGTTTTTGTGTGCACATAAGTTTTCAACTTGTTTGGGTAAAACCAAGGAGTACAATTATATGTTTAGTTTTATAAGAAATGCCAAACTGGGGCGGTGCCTATAGCTCAAAGGAGTAGGGCGCTGGCCCCATATGCCAGAGGTGGTGGGTTCAAACTTAGCCCCAGCCAAAAAAAAAAAAGGAAAGAAAGAAATGCCAAACTGTTTTCCAAAGTGGTTGTGCCATTTTGTGCCCCTACCTGGAATGAGTGGGAGCCCCTGTTATCCCACATCCTCGCCAGTGTTTGGTATTATCAGTATTTTGGACTTCAGTCATTCTAAGTGTGTAGTAATCTCTCTTTGTTATTTTGTGATTCCCTAGGGATATATGATGTTGAGCGTTGTTTCATATACTTATTTTTCAGCCATACTGGTGGGATGTGTCTTCAGATCTTTTTTCGTGTCATTTAATTGGTTTGCTCCTGTTCTTATCGTTGAGTTTTAGGAGTTCTTTGTATAATTTGGATAACAGGCCTTCATCAGATGTGTCTTTTGTGGATATTTTCCCTTAGCCTGTGGCTTATCTTCATTCTCTTGATAGAGTCTCTTTTTATTTATTTATTTTTTTTAGAGACGGGTCTCACTATTGCCCAGGCTGGAGTGCAGTGGCTATTCACAAGCGCGATCCTACTACTGATCAGCCCAGGAGCTTTGACCTGCTGTGTTTCTAACCTGATAGCCCTCCGCTCCTAGGAGGTCACCATATTGATGTGGAACTTAGTGTGGACACCAATCGGCATAGTGCACTACAGCCCAGAACTCCTGGACTTGAGCAATCCTCCTGTCTCAGCCTCCTGAGTAGCTGGGACTACAGGCACACACCACCGCACCCGGCTTGATAGATTCCTTTGAAGAGCCACATTAAGTATTTAATTTTGGGTTTTATTAAGAATATTTAATTCTTATAATTTAAGCTTAACAAGGTTATTGCTAAATTGTACAAATTATAAACAAAGAATGTAACTCTGTATCAATCTTGAGTTGTGGATGACTAGTTAATATAATGTTGTTAGGCTTTAATTAAATACTTGACTTTTTTTTTTTTTTTTTTTTGGAAACAGAGCCTCAAGGTGTCGCCCTGGGTAGAGTGCTGTAGCATCACAGCTCACAGTAACCTCCAACTCCTGGGCTCAAGTGATTCTTCTGCCTCCGCCTCCCAAGTAGCTGGGACAACAGGCGCCCACCACAACACCTGGCTATTATTTAGGTTGCAGCCATCATTGTTGTTGGCAGGCCCGGGCTGGATTTGAACCTGCCAGCTCAGGTGTATGTGGCCGGCGCCTTAGCCACTTGAGCCACAGGCGCTGAGCCGTAGTATTACTCTTAATAGCCAAAAGGTGGAAACAATCCAAATGTTCTTCAATGGATAAATGAATAAACAAAATGTGGTATATCCCTACAGTGTTATCATTCAGCCACAAAAAATGCAAAATTCTGATATATTCAACAACATATTGAATATATGCCAAATTAAAATAAACCAGACACACACACACAAAAAGTAAATAAAATAAAACAAAATAAACCAGACACAAAAAGACTATTGTATGATTCCACCTATGAGTTACCTACCTAGAATAGTCAAATTCATAGAGACAGAAAGTAGAATGGTGGTTTTCAGAGGTAAATGGGGAGTTACTCTTTAATTGTGTAATTTCAGTTTTATAAAGATGAAAGGGTATAGACATAGATGGTGGTGATGGCTACACAATAAGAATGTACTGGGCGGCGTCTGTGGCTCAAAAGGGTAGGGCACAGGTCCCATATGCCAGAGGTGTCAGGTTCAAACCCAGCCTCGGCCAAAAAAAAAAAGAATGTACTTAATACCACCAAACTGTATAAGCTTCAGAATTACTAAAATGGTAAATTTTGTGTTAACCTATATTTTGCCACAATACAGTTTTATTTAAAAAAAGAAGTTACTGATGTATCATGAATGAGCTGTGAAACCATTAAATTAACTGAAAGAAACCAGACACATGGCAGTGCCTATGGCTCAAAGGAGTAGGGTGCCGGCCCCATATGCCAGAGGTGACGGGTTCAAACCCAGCCTCAGCCAAAAACTGCAAAGAAAAAAAAAAAAGAAGCAGCCAGATACCAAAGTCCACTTACTATATGCCTGATTTAGAAAAAAATGTCCAAATCCATAGGAACAGAAAGTAGATTAGTGGCTAAGTTAAAGAAAGTTGGGAAAAACTATGAATGAATACAGGATTGTGTGTGGGGGGGGGTAATAAAAATGTTCTAGAATCAGTAATGATAGCTACACAACTGTATGAATAAACAAAAACCACCAAATTGTATAGTTTAAAAAGGTGACATGTATGGTATTTGAATTTAATTTAATAAAAAAAATAAAGCGACATTCCAAGTTATAAAATACAGACAATGAAAACAACATTGAAAGGTTCTCTAATGCGGATAACATCTGCAATTAAGCCCAAATTATTCTATAAACATTTAAAACTTTTAGGGGAAAGAGTTTATTAAGCTTCCCTAGAAGAATGAATTTTAAAAAGATAAATTATTTATACAGCAAGAACAATTTGTATAGCAATTAAACTGTGTAGCAATTTAAATACAGGGTGGACATCAAGTTCATGTGCAATTTAAATGAACTTGATGTCCACCCTGTATATGTAAAATGTCACTATTTTAGGGTTGTCTTTGCTTTATTTTAGGAAACGTTAAAAACAGAACAAAAATCACAGATAAGACCAGAGCTTTTATATATTAATTTGTGACCTCCACCTATCCCCTTAATGCTAATTTTCTCCATAAACTCCCTATTCGTAAATTCTCACTACCACAAGAAAGAGTACTATATCCCACTGAAAACTATTTGAGAACCTACAATCTTAGTAAGTCCTTCAAAGACTAAACAGATTTGGGGGTTGAATATGCTGCTTTGAAATCTTGACATAAACTTAAAAGAAAATTCTAGTAGTTTTATCAACAGCTAAAATAGATTTATGAACATCTGCCAAGCCATTCAGATTAAAAGCAGAAAACTTCTGGTAACTTGTCTCAGACAAAAATAAATCATGAAGTATTTTCTGAAATCTATATGCAGAGAATCATCTATGACTTTTTCTTTCCAGAATGTACAAAGGATCATAAACAATAATAGCGGTACAACCTTAATTCCTCCCACCAGCTCAATTATTCAAACTACATCAGTTTACTCTATACTGTTTAAGACAGTATTTAAAGACTGAAAAACTATAAAACTAAGAAATAAACCAGGTGTCGTGGCTCACAAGGCGGGGGTGGACTGCCCTGAGCTCAAAGGTTCGAGACCAGCCTGAGCCAGAGTGAGACCCCCACCACAGCACTCCATCTCTACAAAAAACAAAAAAAAAAATTAGCCTTGCATTGTGGCTATTTTACAGCTGGGCACCTGTAGTCCCAGCCACTTAGGAGGCTGAGGCAAGAGAATTGCTTAAGCCCAAGAGTTTGAGGTTGCTGTGAACTATAATGCCACAGCACTCTACCAAGGGCCACAAAGTGAGACTCTGTCTCAATAAAAAAAAAAAAAAAAAAAAAGACTTAAGAAATAAGGTAATACAAAATGCTGTTTCTCTTCATCTTTGTAAAATCCAATGCAAACTTGGATAAATAAAAAAAATGCTAAATAAATAAATACTGCCATTTAAATATTTTCTTTAATCTTAAACTTAGCCTCTGAACCTTGCCAGGGTACGCTCCTCTACCTCTTTCTCTAATCATTAAAGTTGTTACTATCTTGATCCCTTCTCTAATCAGATGGTTCTAAGATTTTTCTGACCCCCTAAACATCCTGGAAAGTGTGGGGGGAAGAACAAGAAAAAATAAAAATTTCCAGGGAGAACCACCACACTTTTGCATTATAGACACTCATCTTGTTCAAGAACTGAGCGTTTCACCACACACTATTTCCCTTTACAAATGTCAGTCATTGGATATTTAAATAGTTATACAGGAATTTAAAAAACACGGGGATATTTAGTCCTTCCAATACCTGATCTCTGCAATCAGACCTCAAATAATAAAGAGTATTTTCTAACTAAAGGATGCATACATCCTTAATATTTACCTTCCTAACCTCTTCACTAGTCTATCAGAATCCTGAGAAGGCAAAATGAGCATTGAGAATCTAAAAAGTATATTCCCCACTTACAGGAAATAGTTCTGGGCTGAAAGATCATAATAGCTGGCATAGATATGTTTAACTGCAGATGTCTAATACTACAGTTTTAAAAGAGCAAAAATTCTCTGAGCTGTGTTCACATAAAGTTTGTGTGGTGGAATGAGTAGAGCAAAACAAAACAGAAAATGGGAGTACAAATTCTAGATGAGTAACCCCAATAAAAATTATTTGGGCAGTAAAATGTCTAATCTCAAGATCTTTATGGTTTTAAAGCGTTTTCACACACTTTTACATTTATTTCCTACAATCACTCTGACATTTACAAACAATCTATGACGGTCCTTTAAAAAAGCATTTATATTAATTAAATTTACAGATGTCTTTATTGTCCTAATCTTACCATTTGTACCACTCAGTTCTCCCTTTCTCTAAGTAATAAAGTCTGTAGGAAATGTATAGGACAATGTTCAAAAGTTGAAGTTAGTAAACTAATGAAGGATATCTTACAGAACACATATTTAGTATCACACCATGCCAACCTCAAATGGAGCAAAAGATCCAGATAAAAGGCTCAGTGCCTGTGGCTCAAGCAGCTAAGGTGCCAGCCACATACACCTAAGGTGGCGGGTTCGAATCCCCAGCCCGGGCCCTCCAAACAACAAT
>NW_003852417.1:2280487-2328869 GCF_000181295.1 Otolemur garnettii
AAAAAAAAAAAAAAAATTATGGAGGTCTTTCACAGCATCCTATAACTCCATCAATCTAATTAGCACTCACCATCAATAAAAACAAAAGCTATGGTGCCAATCTATCAGCATCAGTATCTTCGGATACTTTTGTATGGTGAGGACAAGATGTAGGTTGCACTATTTTTCTTGCTATTGGTATTAAAGACATTCAGCCAGTGATGTGAAATATCATAACCCTAAAACATGGCAAGGAACAACTACAGTGAATACCCATATACCCACCACCTAGAACATACCATTAACCTTTTTTATACTTGCTTTTATCACATATCCATTTCTAGCACTTTTCATATAAACTGAAGACCTCAGGTATATGTACATCACTAGTTTTTTTTCTTTTGAATCCAAATTTATGGACAATGAAATGCACAAATCTCTTCTGAGTTTTGATAAATGCACATACTTGTTTTACTCAAATTCCTATCAACAAAAAGAACATAGCAATCATCCCAGAAAGTTCCTTACTGCCTCTCTCTAGTCAATCCCTGCCTCTATTCCTAGGACACTATTCTTTTGATGTTTGCTCACCATACACCCAGTTTTGCTTACTCAAGAATTCCATATAAATGGAATCACATACACATACTATGTACTTTTTTTTGCAGTTTTTTGGCTGGAGCCGGGTTTGAACCCGCCACCTCCGGTATATGGGGCCGGTGCCCTACTCCTCTGAGCCACAGGTGCCACCCACATATACTTTTTGTAGTTTCTCTTAGCATGTTTCTGAAATTTATCCATATTATAGTGTGATTCAGTAGTCTATTCCTTTTTATTGAGTAGTTTTCCATTCATGAATATACCACAGTGTTTATCTACTTTCCTATTAATGAATTATTTCCAGTTTTCTGCTCTTAGAATAAAGCTCCTATCAACGTTCTTGTACAGATCTTTTTCTGGAACTATGCATTCATTTCTCTCTTGTATAAATACTCAGGAGTGGAATTTCTAGGGGGAAAATCCCCCCCAAACCTTTTTTGAGACAAGAGTTTCACTTTGTCATCCTGGGTAGAGTGCTATAGCATCACAGCTCACAGCAACCTCAGACTCCTGGGCTCAAGTGATTCACTTGCCTCAGCCTTCTCAGTAGAAGGGACTACAGGTGCCAGCCAAATGCCAAATGGCCTTTTTTTTTTTTTAGACACAAGGTCTCGCTCTTGCTCAGGCTGGTCTTCAACTCCTGGAGTCAAGCAATCCACCTGACTTGGCCTCCCAGAGTGCTAAGATTACAGGCGTGAGCCACTGCACCCAGCCAGAAGTCCCCTTTATTTATAATGGAAAAGCTTAAACATACATAGAAGAGGGAATGTAATAATGAATTCCTATTATAGCCGGCTGCAACTGTATTAATTCATAGACACTTATTTCATATCTATACCCTGCCAATGATTTTTAAGTCCCAGATCATCATCATTTTGTCATTAAATACTCAATATACAAGCAATGCTTTCAAATCTAGTGGTTATTTATCTTTAAACAGGAAATACCGATCAGTGGGTTAAAAGTTTGATTAAAGCAGCAGTGAATAGAGAAAGGAAATAGCTGAAGATGTTAACAAATGGAAAAACATACTATGCTCATGGCTGGGAAGAATCGACATTGTTAAAATGTCCATATTACCCAAGCAATCTACAGACTTAATGCAATCCCTGTTAAAGCACCATTGTCATACTTCAAAGAGCTTAAAAAATAATAGTGCTTCATTTTATATGGAATCAGTAAAAACCTCGAATAGCAAATACATTACTCAGAAATAAAAATAAATCAGGAGGTATCATGTTACCAGACTTCAAGCTATACTATAAATCTATAGTGATCAAAACTGCATGGTACTGGCACAAAAACAGAGAAGTCCATTTATGGAATGGAACAGAGAACCAAGAGATGAACCCAGCTACTTATCATCATTTGATCTTTGACAAGCCAATCAAAAATATTCAGTGGGGGAAAGACTCCCTATTTAACAAATGGTGCTGGGTGAACTGGCTAGGGAGCTGTAGAAGACTGAAACTGGACCCCCCACCTTTCACCGCTAACAAAAATTGATTCTCTGGATAAAAGATTTAAACTCAAAGACATGAAACTATAAAAATACTATAAAAAAGCTATCAACCTGCTTCAGCCTCCCAGAATGCTGGGATTACAGACGTGAGCCACCTGTGCCCAGCCTACTGTATCATTTCATAAGTGAAATGGTGTGTCACACTTAATAATTATTTCTGGTAAACTAGCCCTTCCCAAGAACCAAGGTAGTGTCCTCATTATATCTAATACTAAATAAGGAGATAACATTTCAATCCTCCCAGTACCTAGACTTTTAACCTGAAAAACTTGCCTGTGCTGTAGAGGGTAAGGGGAATGACCATTCTCAACCACTGCTAACAGTGTACACTCATTTTTTCAGAGAGCATTATCTTTTGGTTTGTAAATTTCACTTCCGAGAAATTCAGGTAAATATATCCTAGCACAAAGCATGCAGCGAGGACATTCTTCCTAACGTTGTTCATCACAGAGAAAAATTGTTTACAATCTAATGTTCAACAAGGTGGTAGTACCATTATGGAACATTCAACTCAACAGGCACATACAGGTCAAAAGTCTGAACCGGGCAGGGAGCGGTGGCTCATACCTATAATCCCAGCACTTTGGGAGGCTGAGGCAGGATGATTATCTGAGGTCAGGAGTTCAAGAGCTGCCTGAGCAAAAGCAAGACCCAGTCTCTAAATAAAATAGAAAAATTAGCTAGGCACTGTGGTGCACATCTGTGGTCCCAGCAGGCTGAGGTAAGAGGATTACATGAGCCCAGGGGCTTTAGGATGCAGTGAGCTATGATGAAACCACTGCACTCTAGTCCAGGTACCAGAACAAGACCCTCTCTCAAAAAAAAAGAAAAGAAAGAAGGAAAGAAATGGGAAGTGGAAGTAGTTCACTGTTCATCGTTTTGCAATGCTTCTTCCCAATAGATTCCAATATTAATTTCAGTCAGTCATTTTCTCTGTGCCAAGTTTTTAAAGAAGCCAATCTCAAGATTTTGGAGGCAGCCATGAGGCAGCTATCTTTGAAAATACAGAACCCACTGATTAAGTTCCAGTAGAGTTAAATAACATACACACAATACGGACAAGGAAAAAAGTGTTAAGTGTAGACAAAGAGTTCAGATAAGGTGCCAACATGTTAATAACAATCCGAAGGATAGGCACCATACAATTCAGTACAATGTATACAGCTCATCTTATTTATGATCTAACCCAAAGTTTCAACCTTGGCATTACTGGCATTTGGGTGGGTAATTGTTTTGGGGGTGGAGATGTCCTGTGCATTATAAGACACCTAGCAGCAGAAGTTAGTAGCACTCCCAAGTTTTAACAACCAAAAATGTCTCTGGATGCTACCAAAAATTCTGTGGGCTTGGGGATTGGGTAAAATCACCCAAGTTGAGAAACACTGATCTAGTCTTTTACTTAACAGTATTCCATCTCATTGCCCTCTTCCAAAAACAAAACAAAACAAAATCCTTTGGCTTCAAGCTTACAATCAGCCAGGGTGTGGGGGCATGGTGGCTCACATCTATAATCCCAACACTCTGGGAGGCACAAGGCAGGTAGATCACTTGAGCTCAGAAATTCAACCTAAGCAAAAGCAAGACCCATCTCTTAAAAACAGCTGCATGTTGTGGCAGGCTCCCATAGTTCCCGCTACTTGGGAGGCTGAGGAAAGAGGAACACTTGAGCCCAAGAGTTTGAAGTTGCTGTAAGCTATGATGCCACTGCACTCTACCAAGGGAGATGAAATAAGACTGTCTCAAAAAAAGAAAAGAAAGAAATGAAAAAAAAAAAGAAGAAAGAAAAAGAAGCTTACAATCCAAGAGCAAAAGCCCCCCAAATTAAGGAATTTTTAAATGTTATTGCAATATCCTATATACAAGACAGGCTTCAATGTTACAGATTTTGGGGAGATTTGCCCACCAGAGATCTCTCTCTTACCTCCTAACTTACAAATGTTAATGTCTATTTATTAAAATGCACAAATTCCTCAAAACCAAAGATTTACATTCTGGTCTTAAGTCAGCTATTATGTAAATTAAGGCCTACCATGTTGTGTTCTATTTCATTAGGAGTCACACCACTTGAGTTCAACTCTTTCTCTACCACTTACTAGCTCTGTGGATATTACTAACTTCCTTACACCTCAGTTCCCTCAACTTTAAAACAGACATACTGTCAATCTAACTTATAGGAACAAAGCGAGTGTATAAAGTGCTTGCTTTAAAATTGGCCAGATAAGGTGGCTCACGCCTGTAATCCTAGCACTCTGAGAGGTCAATGCAGGAGGATCCTTTGAGCTCAAGAGTTCAAGACCAGCCTGAGCAAGAGAGAGATCCATCTCTACTAAAAATAGAAAAAACTAGTCAGTATTGTAGTGGCTGTAGTCCCAGCTACTCGGAAGGCTGAGATAGGAAGATCACTTGAACACAGGAGTTTGAGATTGCTGTGAAATAAGCTGATGACACCACAGCACTTCTAGCCTGGGCAAGAGTGAAACTGTGTCTCAAAAAATAAGCAAAATAAAAATAAAGTACTTAAAATAGTGCTTAGTGCCCCATAAATATTACCCAATAAATGTTAATTATTAGCTACCTATAAGCCTATAGAGGCAGAAACCACCATCACCAATTTACAGATGAAGAAACAGAGGTTGATTAAAAAACTTGCTGCCATTTGTGAAACTATAACATTTCAAACTCATTCCAGGCCAGGCGTGGTGGCTCACAGCTGTAATCCTAGCACTCTGGGAGGCTGAGGCGGATGGATTACTTGAGCTCATGAGTTCAAGACCACATCTCTACTAAAAACAGAAAAACTTAGGCAAGAGGATCGCTTGGGTCCAAGAGTTGGAGGGTTGGA
The DNA here is from genome assembly GCF_000181295.1 of Otolemur garnettii. Taxonomy (NCBI): domain Eukaryota; kingdom Metazoa; phylum Chordata; class Mammalia; order Primates; family Galagidae; genus Otolemur; species Otolemur garnettii. Next base: position 2,285,431 of record NW_003852417.1, read on the forward strand.
GGTTGCTGTGAGCTATGATGCCATAGCACTCTATCCAGGGTAGACAGGTTGAGACTCTGTCTCAAAAACAAACAAATAAACAAAAAAAACCCAACTCATTCCAGAGGTCTGGAATCAGGGCCCATACTTTTTCCTTTATGTTAATAAAATCACGTTAAGATTCACTAACTCTCAAGAGTAACACTATCAGTCTTACTCAAAAATAATGACCAGTGTAAGAGATATATTTTCATGATGAAATTAATTTAATGTAGAACACAGCTAAATTTAAACATATTACTGAATTAAGATAATAGAGTTTTTACACAATGACAAACTTTCATAGATTGTCTATATACTATTTCAAGTGATTTTTCTTTTAAAAAATCTTAACAGACTTTCTTTTGAGATAGTCTCATTATGTTGCCCTCAGTAGAGTACAGTGGCATCACAGCTCACAGCAACCTCAAACTCTTGGGCTTAAGTGATTCTCTTGCCTCAGTTTCCCAAGTAGCTGGGACTACAGGTGCCTGCCACAACACCCAGCTACTTTACTGTGTAGTTGTCATTGTTGTTTGGCAGGCCTAGGCCGGGTTCTAACCCACCAGCCCCAGTGTTATGTCGCCAGCACCCTAGCTACTGAGCTATAGGCACCAAGCCATAACACAGACTTTAGTTTCTGAAATTATTTATGTGTTATACTGAAATAGTATGCTAAAATTATTCTATTAAAATTAGTCTACAGGAGAGGATAACATGGTGTTTGAGGCAGAAGTTATCCTGTATAGACTAAATGTCTGTTCTTATTCCACGGTTACCAACTCTGTAAATGACATTTTTTGTTCCCAAGTCCCAGAGGTGCTTTGTTTTGCCCAAGTTCTTTTTTTTTTTTTTTTGAGACAGAGCCTCAAGCTGTCCCCCTGAGTAGAGTGCCATAGCATTACAGCTCACAGCAACCTCCAACTCCTGGGCTCAAGGGAGTCTCCTGCCTCCGCCTCCCAAGTAGCTGGGACCACAGGCGCCCACCACAACGCCCGGCTATTTTTTGGTTGCAGCCGTCATTGTTGTTTTGGCGGGTCCGGGCTGGGGATTCAAACCCGCCACCTTAGGTGTACGTGGCTGGCGCCTTAGCCGGTTGAGCTATAGGCGCCGAGCCTTGCCCAAGTTCTTAATGATTCCTAAACATCTTACACATGCTATTTAACATTTACACATTGCCCAGTTTTCACATAAACTTTGCTCTTCCCAATACTCAATGAGATCACTGATGACACCCACATCCCACTTGTTCCTGACGTCATTTCACTAAAGTCACCAGTTTTTCAACACTTCACATATTTTTGACCTGTTCTTCAACCTGAATTTTAAAAACTATTCATGTTAGACATACAACAAACTCAGAGCAAAGATGTAATGGGTAGTACCTATATAACTTTACAGACTCAAGTTATCAGAATTGGAAGAGACCTACAAAGTTTAGTCCAACTTTCAGTTTTTACTGTGAAACTGACGGGTGGTACCTGTGGCTCAAGGAGTAGGGCAGTGGGTTCAAGCCCAGCCCTGGCCAAAAAAAAAAAAAAAAAAATCCCGTTACAGTGAAACTAAGACACAGAGCTAACTTGGTGATGTAGTCTCTAACTTCTCTCAGATTTCCATTAAGAGTTTGGTCTTAGTCATTATGGCCCACAAACACTTTGCTCATGAGAGTGCTCATTTGGGTTTTGACTTTTTTCTACTTCCACAGCTCAGTAACCTCTCAATACAGTGATATCTAAAAGGTTGTCCACTGTGCTCATTCTGCATATAAATGGTTCCAATAATTCCACTGTAACCTATCCTATGAAAAAAAAAAGAAGACACCCAGAACCGCTCCTATTCTACATTGTAATTTTGGCTACCTTTCCTGTTATTTTTTTTTATTTTTTTTGAGATGAAGCCTCAAGCTGTCCCCCTGGGTAGAGTGCCATGGCATCACGCTCACAGCAACCTCCAACTCCTGGGCTCAAGCGAGTCTCCTGCCTCAGCCTCCCAAGTAGCGGGGACTACAGGCCCCCGCCACAACGCCTGGCCACTTTTTGGTTGCAGCCATCATTGTTGTTTGGTGGGCCTGGGCTGGGGATTCGAACCCGCCACCTTAGGTGTATGTGGCTGGCGCCTTAGCTGCTTGAGCCACAGGCGCCAAGCCCCTTCCTGTTATTTTTATTAGTTTTACCTACTTTTTCTGCGCCAAATTCTCCTTGTTCACAGAAGAGAAAACCCTATTGGCATTCACGTCCAAAAATTTTAGGTTTCCCTCTTTTTTCCCCTCAGTATTTTGATAGACTCCGAATTAAGTTACTAATTTATCATTTATCAGATTCTTCTTCACTAGTCTACCACCTCCCTGTCAGTTCACATTACAAACTAATTAGTCAACAGCAACAAAACCATGACCCTGCTACACTGACACCATCCAATAGAGGAAACCCCTCGCTCACCTTCTCTTATAAATTCCTAACTTCCTTTCCACGCTTTTCTCCTGCAACAGCTCTCACATACTCTGCCTCAACCTCACTGACACATCTTCACTGAACAAGCCCTATCCTGTACATTCCTTCTGCCTTGAATTCAAAGCCCCTATCTTTGTAAAAGCTTTTTTTTTTTTGGTAGTTTTTTTGGCCGGGGCTGGGTTTGAACCCACCACCTCTGGTATGTGGGGCCGGCACCCTACTCCTTTGAGCCACAGGTAAAAGCCTTTCTGGAGGTTTCCATTTCCTTCAAACTATGTAGCATTTTGCTCATAACCATCTTACAGAAACTGTATTATTTATGTTTGTATACTTCTCACATGTTCTGTATTATAAATTACCAGTGGATAAAATCTATGGTTCTCAACTTCCCTGTAGTGCTACAGACAGTGCCTTGCACACAGCAAGCTCTCAAATAAAATGCCAACCTGAAGATGTATTTTCCCAATTCATTTTTTATAGGCTGGACACCAAGCCACAACCAGTGTCTCAAATTATTTTACTGATAACATATTTTATTTATTTGGTGTCTCAGATTAATTAAGATAAAGTCTTCTATTTCTTCTTGTATTAAAAAATAAAAAAGGACTGTCCTAATTTCAGTTTTCTCCTATTGAAATCATTTGAATTCAAGTTTTACTCTAATATACCTGATCTCTGTGTCAAGCCACGTATTAACTAAGCAAAACTCTCTTCCACTCTTTCTGCCATCCTAAAAACAAAATTTATAAGAGATACAAAAATAAAACAAATATTCCCTTTGGCTTAGAGTTAACCTGCTAAGGGACAGGAAAAATCTTGTGGTAATTCTTAATTGCTGCCTAAGCTAACTAACAAACCAATAAAAGAACTGAACAGAAAAACAATAAAATATGATGTGAGAACAACCAAAAGAAATACATACATAGAAAACCTTAACATATGGAATTCTTATAGTAGATAACATCGTTGATAGCTATACATGTTACTGAAGTCTACCATCACTTGCAAGTTGACAAATTTTTGAATACAAGCAATTAGGTCCAAAAGGCTTCTATTAAGTGCCTCCTCGGTGCTAAGCAGGAACTGGAAGATAAGAACACACCGATGAATATAAAATCTCGCCTTCATAAATCATCTGAATAAAAGTCTTCTCCACTATAGTACACACTCTCAGCCCTTCACCAGCTATCTCCATGAGCCATGATTTTCTTCACATCTGGTCCCTATATTAGAAAAACGGTTAAGTCAAAGAAGCTTACAAGAGGGGGAAACATATTTCCTGCCCCATCATTCTGATGGGATCAAAGCAGAAGGGTGGGAAGGAAAGAGGAATTTTTCCCTCTATTCTCTTTTGAAAAACCACCGATCTAGCATGCTTGTCTTTCAAAGCCCATCTAAAATACAAAGTGGAACAAATACATCAAAAACTCTACATGCCTCTTGTAAAAGTGGTGCTTAAAGTAAGCTATCAGGTATTTCCTATTTTATTTGTAGAAACAACTCCTTGCAGCACTAAAACATTTAAAAACACTCTAGGATATAATGCTAGCATTTAAATTTTTAAAACTTATCTTACTAATCAAAAGATCCATGCAATGACAAAGCTAAAAATGTTCTCTCACTAATAAGGGTGAATCACAGCAGCCACCTACCTACCCCACCCAACAGTCGACCTTGCTAAGTAAGACTGGACAGTTGAAAACCTGGAAAGCGTTCCTTGTGTACACTAGAAATGCATTTGCTTCAACACAGTGCTTAAGCTGTAGGTATGCGATAGCAAGGACGTGTTACTAAGTACTGAAATTTACCAGGACATTTTGTTCTTTAGATATAGCCTTGCCCAAACTCCCCCTCCTCTCCCTTTTTAACAAGGAAAGCTCAACAGATCCTCTTACTTGAAAAACGGGGCATTTGTTTGGATTTTCTAAGTAAATTTTCTTTATTACCAGCTTTGGTAAGAAAACCTATTACAGAGTCTCTATTGAAAAGGTGCCTATGTCTCTTTCCTTATGAATACATCTAAAGGGCTCACAGATCTTAGTAAGCAGTCTCCAGTTCTAGAAGCTTAAAAATGATTGTCAGTCTTGTACAAACCTACTTGGATACTTCAAAGTTACACTGAGTGCCAGCAACCTAGCATCTGGGGAAAAAAAGACTCACTTGCCCCCGTGAAAGCGGCTTCTTCGAGTCTCAAGAACTTAAGTAACATAGAAAGCCAAGGCTCATCTTGTCAAACCCTCCGCATCGGCAGATAATTGGGCAAGCCCTGGCTCATACTCCTTCCATGCCCACGAAATTCCCAGTCAAAGGCATCACACAAAAGCTCTCCACTCCAGCCGCCCCTTCTCCCCCTACCAAGGCCAGGACAGACTCACCAAGACCGTGGTGCAGATGGATCTCAGCTCAGACTCCACTTTCTCCCGATAGTCCTTAATCAGCTGCAACTTCTTGTCGGAGGTGTCGGTTTTCTGCTCAATGCTGGAGATGACCCTCCAGGCGGACCTGCGGCCCCCGACCACGTTCTTGTAGGCCACCGAGAGCAGGTTGCGCTCCTCGTTGGACAGCTCGGCGCCCTGCTCGGTCACCGCCTTCATGCAGGTGGCCATGTCGTCGTAGCGCTCGGCCTGCTCAGCCAGCTTGGCCTTCTGGATCAGCTCTGTCTTCTCCATGGCGGGCGGGCGGCGCGGGGCCGGGGCCGAGGACAAGGAGAGCGAGGCGAGAGCCGACCCGAATCCGGAGTCCTCCTCCTCTAGAGCTGCCGAGGGGCGGGGCGGCGGAGGCGAGAACAAAAAGGAGGGAGGGGAGCGCCGTGAGACAAAGCGGCCCGCCGCCCGCTTTTGTCTCCAGCACACGCGGCCGGGTTGAATTTCCCTCGCCCCCGCCCCCGCCCCCGCCGGGCGCCCGGAGAGGCCGCGGGCCCTGAGACGGGAGGAGGCGGGGGCGGCGCGGAGGCCCCGCGCGCGGGGAAGCCCGAGTGAGGGCCGCTCCCGCCGCCCCCGCCTGGCCGGCCCAAGATGGAAGCGGCCGTTGGCCCAGCACCTTCCCGCCGGAGCCATCCCTGAGGACAGCGGCGTCGGCGACCGACCGCACTAAGGGCTGCGCCTCCGCCCAGTCCCTAAGCCCAGCGCTGCCCGTTGGGGGCCGCAGGCCAACCCTGGCGCTCACCTTCACGTCTCCGCGACCGCGATGCGAGTCCCACCACTTTGATCTGCTTTTGGCTTTAGCCGAGGACCCTCCCGTCTCAGCCTACTCCAGAGCTGAGGAGCGGACTGTCGTCCAATGACGCGCCGAGCTCCAGCCAAGAGTCCCGCCCCCTCCCCTACATTAGCCAATGAGAACTGAGCGCGCGGAAGGGGGCGAAAAAAGTGGGGTGGGAAGGGAAGCGGCGGCTAGGAGGGTGGGTCGGCTTGGGAAAGTTCGGTTGGCCGGCAGGCTGCGGCTTCGGCCACGGGGTTTCCTCCAATTAGATCCAGGGTAAAAGGACGTCACTGTTGCCATGGCGATGCTGTTACCAACTCCCCTCATCCTCCCGGCCACCCCTGCACTTCTGGGTGCGGCACGAGACCAAGAGGCGCGCTCGATCTCCGTGGCAGTGGCCGAGTCTCCTGCTGCAGCAGCCGCTGCATATGGTGCATTACATCTTGCTGGCTCCTGCAGCTGCGGCTCTGGTCCGCCTGACTGAGGCTGGACTCCGGGGGGGTGACATAACCCGCTGTTTTATTGCAAGCGCCTTTCTTTTCTCCACCTTCTTATTCGTGACAAAGGTTTGGAGCTCAAGACACTAAACCCAGAATTTAATGACGTCGTTATGAGGACTGCGAATTAGAAATAATCCCATCTCCATTAAAGAAGAATTAGTTCCTAGGGAAAAGTGGCTTCAGTATGGCGTTTACAGGATAAATTCAAGTTTTCAGATGGGCACCTAAAATCAAAAATTTCCTTGTAAAAAGGTAGATACCAGAAGATCCAGGCAAATCTCTCTGGCGGTGCCAGGTGCTGTGATTTTATTTAGAGTGGGAAATAACATTAAGCACAATTTGGAGGAAAACACCCATAACTACTCCCGCACCCCAAGAAAACCAATAACACCTCTCAAAAAAAATCAATTTTTATTATTTCTTTACAGACTATGCATCTAAATACGTATTTTTTCACGTCCTTGTCTTAGATATACATGCTTTTTTGTTTTCTGGTATTATTTTTGAGAGGACACTTAACAAAGCTAGAACTCTCTTTGAATGTTGATTTCTGATTTTCGTCTCAAGTGAGAAGGACTGTCCCAGATGCCTTGTATCCAAGGTAATCCTTAACATTTTCCATTCTCCTCAAACCACTTCCTTCTCTCCTGGCACTAACCCAGTCCCCCAAGTCCAAGTAAGGTGGCTGTCCTGCCAGTCTGGGAAGGACAGATGAGAATTACCATCTGGGCTCACACTGCTATAATCCCAATTCCAGCATGTCTAAAGGAGAACAGATCATGGAAAGGTAAAGAATGCCACAGGCAAGAAAGAATTTCATATTCTAAGCCGAGACTGGAGCAGATCTGGAGAATCTCTAGAATGGAAGATCTGAGAGGGCAAAGAGATTGGGAGGAGAAAGTGTGGAGTTCCAGAAAATCAGACTCCCTCTGGATACCCTCCCTGTCCTGACTTGTAAAGGTTGCTTTGTGCTTTGACAGACAGGAGAAGCCTGGATTGGAAAGGGCCTGTGTCTTAATGCAGAAACGCCTTACTATGTCCCAGCATTCTCATGCTGTTATTTCTGGAACCCTTGGGGCAGTCTGCAGACACACAAGTGTTTATGGTGTTTATGGCGTTTATGGCTATGTGGGCTGGGGTGGAGCTGGACACTGAGAAATCCCAGTGGAAAGAATTTGCATGTGGAAGGTCAGATAAAACACTTTCTGTATGACCAGTGAATTTCAAGCTTACCAAAGTTAGAGACAGCCCAGGCCAGAGGAGAAACCAGGGGAGGTGGAGAGAGGATGGAGACCCTGGAGAGGAAACTGTCAGGGGATTAAACCTCTGTGGTAGGGAGAGAGGGTCTCCCCAGAAAGGGCAAACATACTAAATTCTTTGTCAGAAAGTCTGGACTGTGCTTCCATCTCCCTCTGTGACCTTGGCAGGTTTTTACTGCTTTCTGCCTCTAAAACTTCTGCTTTCATTCAACCAAATGTTTATTGACACCAACTGGTTGTGATCATTTGGAGTCACTGGGGCGAAAACTGCTTTGAACCAATGATATATAATAGAACTGCATTATGTGAGCATCCAAAGGGACCCTCTCATACCTAAAGAAGTCTGTGCCTGAAAGAACTCCAGTTGGAGAAAATAGGGCTCTGGAAACTTGAAGTCCCTGGATACAGAACAAGCTATCATTTATTGAGTGATTACATGTGTCAAGCACTGTTTTTTGCAAAGACCAACTAATTCAATCTGCTAAATGCCAACCACAAGGTAGGTACTATTATGATCATCATGTCCGTTTCACAGACAAGGAAATTGAGGCACAGGGAAGTCATGTATTATGTACAGGGTTGCATAGCTGGCGAGTGGCAGAGCCTGGATATGGACTCATGTAGTCTGAGTATCAAAGCCCATCCTTTACCTTGCTGAGGCTGCCCCAGCAAGTCTCCCCAGATCTCTGCTGGGTGCTATAGGAATTCTAGGAAGGGCCAGACTAGTCTCAGTCCCTTAGGAGTTGCATCCTAAAAAATATGAAACCTCTTAAGTATCATGTCCAATATGGGAAGAAACTCTAGGGAACAGACAGCAAAGGCAGCACTAAGAAGTCACTACCTTACTTATTTAAAGTTCTTGAAAATTTTTTTCTAGATTACCTGACATGAAGAAGCTGCTGAAGCAAGAGGGAGCACAATGAACTTGGAGCCAGAAGATTCTAAATCACAGCCTTACTATTTATTTGTGATTTTATCTCGAATACCCTGATACTCTCTGAAACTCCATTCCCTATACATATAACCTATAAAAATAATCCCAACCTCAAAGGGTTGTTGTGGGGATTAAATGAGCTAACGCATAGGAAGAACATAAGTAGTAGGGGTTTTCCCTTCTTTATGTTTGGGGGTGGAGCAGCGGGCAAGGAGAGGGTGTCTTGCTACGAGGAGCCTTCGAGCCTTATAAAATGTTAGTGAACACTTATCTCTTGAATCACTGTTGTAATTAGTGGAATTAATGGTCAGCAGAAGGGCTATATTCAGTATACATTTCAGAATGAATGATTCCTCTTGGTTGAATTTACTCTCTTAAATTGTTGCAGTGGTTTGTTTGCCCAGAGCAGTGGATCAGCAGAGACAAAGTTCTTCCTCTGCTACCATATGGCAGCAATTTTACCGACAAACATTTGAGTGGGACTTTCCACCCAAATTTCCCATATAAATATCATCAATGCTTTTGTGCAGTGGGCAGTTAAAGAGTTGCCCACACTTTGCTCCCCGCCTGGAGGTGCTGATGACACCCCATAGAGTCAGGATGGTGAGGAAATCAAGAAAGCTGGTTGGCAGAGTCTCTCTGCACAATTCTCTGGTTTTGAAACTTGATTCACTTCGTTCAGTGTGAGGGCTGATTTTATGTGTCAACTTGGCTGGGTCATAGTGCCCAGATGTTTTGTCAAACATTATTCTGGGAGTTTCTGTGAGGGCACTTTTGGATGAGTCCACTTAGATCAGTGGACTTTGAGTAAGCAGGTTGCCCTCCCTAACCTGGGTGGGCCTTATCTGGTCAGCCAAAGAAGGCCTGAATAGAACAAAAAGATCGGCCTCCTTTGAGCAAGAGAAAATTCTCCCGCAGACTGCCTTTCATCTGCAACATGGTTCTGCAGTGGATAGCCTTGAGACTCCAAATGGAACATGAACGCCTCTGGGTCATCAGCTTGCTGGCCTGCAGATTTTGGACTTGCCAGCCTCCGTAACAATGTGAGCCAATTCCTCCTCTCTTTCTTTCTCTCTCTCTCTCCCCTCCTCCCTTTCTTCACAAACACACACACACATTCCACTGATTTCATTTCTTTGGAAAACCCTAATATATTCAGTCAGTACAGAAATATTCAGTCAATACTGAAAGTATTTACCACTTTTTCTTTTCCTCAACAAATAATATGGATACCTTTTAGTGGTTTTAAGTGTGTGTTCATGACATAAACGTGTCCCTTACCAGATCATGAGCTTCTTGAGGTTAAGGAGTTTCCTTTTTGATCCTGTATTCCAAGTGCCCTCCCAACAGCTTGGTAAAATTAGGTGTAATCCCTGCTGTGTGGCCGATTAATCAGATGCTTAGAGAGGTTAAATTACCATCCAATTGGTAGGCTTTAGAGTCAAGATTCAAAACCAGGTCTGTCTGATTTCAATCTTCTACTACAACAAACAAGACTCTGTGCTTCTTGCAATAGAAGATAGAGGCTCCAATGTTTGCTGGCCTGGGAACAATGTTTCGTTATTCAAGGCTGGTAGGTAGCTAAGTATTTATCTATTGGTGAGTCAGTAGCTGACTTTATCTCCATATGGAAGGCTCTGTTTTTACACTCACCACACTGCAGTGAGAGTGGTGCCTCCTGGTCTCTTGCCGGTTTCTTTTAATTGTTGACGCTTTTCTCTCCCCTCCTCCACCACCTCCACTGTTAGACTGTGACCTTCTAGCAGGCAAAGTTACATCTTATCTCCACGTCCCTGGTAACTCCACCAGCCCATAGAACTCATCTAATAATGTTTGTTCTGAAAGTGGATCCAGTCCAGCAAGGGGACACATTTTCAGTTACACTGGTTATTGGCATTATGTGCTTACTCCAAGCCCAACCGCATACAGTCACTAGAATAGTAGACTCTGGGAACAAAAGTAAAGCACACTGAGCAGAGCTGTGTCTTCAGCAGACATTTCATAAAGATAGGCTCGTATCTGAAGAGCACCCTTAGAATCTCGAAGCTAGCACAGAAGGTCCCCAAGCCTATGGCTGCAACCAAAAAATAGCTGGGCGTTGTGGCGGGCGCCTATGGTCCCAGCTACTTGGGAGGCTGAGGCAGGAGACTCGCTTGAGCCCAGGAGTTGGAGGTTGCTGTGAGCTGTGATGCCACGGCACTGTACCCAGGGGGACAGCTTGAGGCTCTGTCTCCAAAAAAAAAAAAAAAAGGTCCCCAAGCCTAACTTAGACTCCATTTCCTGTTAATTCACTCAATAAAATATTTAGGGGTCTTCTGTTCACCAGATACTGTCCTCAGGGTGGAGTTTCCATCATGATTAAGACACAGCCTGTGCCTACAAGAAACTTGACCAAAAGCACAAAGTTGCGAACCTAACCTAGTGGGCACTGAGAACAAAAGGGTCCCCTTTCCTTTCAGGTCTGAAATGCTCAATTACCTGACTCAGTTACCTGATTTCCCAGCCCACAGTGGTCCAGAAGCAGCTACTTAGAAGGCAGGAGCAGAAAGGCTCCTGGGAGTCTCTCAGCAGAGAATTCTGAACAGAGGAAGACCTAGGGCTTTGGAGCTAGCACAGGCCTATTCCATGGGATGACCTGGGATCCGATCCACATCTATGCTCTATGCAAGACAATCAGTTGACGGAGCAGAGACAACAGACCCACAAAGAACTAATGAAAAAGCCAAAGAGACCAGGGCCAGTTGCATAGAGACACTCGGCCCCATATGTCTCAGGCAAGACCTATGTATGTAGCAATGAGCCTAGTCACCACAAAAAAATCTTCATTGTGTTCTCTCTCTCTCTCTCTCTCTATATATATATATATATTATTATTATTATTTTTTTTGCTGAAGAAGTCAGACAAATACCTACAACATATTTTTTTATTAACATCCATAATGTTAGTTGTTCTTTTTTATAAGTTTTTGGTACATAACCATCTCCCCAGTTATGACTCATCTCTAGACAATTTAGGATAGTTGAATGGATGAATGAACAAAAACCAGCTAGAGAACAATGCACACAGGAGGTGATTGTGTGCCTCTCACAGTAAGTGCTATGGGAGTTGAAAGAGGGGAGACATGAGTGTGGGCTGCAGTGATGGTAGAGACTGCAGGCCTCAGAAGGCTGCGGAGTAAGAGGAGCCTCTCTGGGAAACAGGAGAGCCACTGAGACAGGACTGTGCATTTCCACCCTACTGGCTGCCCCAGTGGAGAGGCTTCTGGGAACGGGAGGAAGCCACACTGTTGGACAGGGCTGAACCCCAAGAAGGTGGGTCTGGACAAAACACTGGAAGGTGACCACCCAGAAGAACTGGGCAGCTGTGGTCCGGAGGAGGAAACTCTCCTACCTCTCCACCTTCTCTGCCATAACCAGCTCAGCCACCAAACACATGGGCACTTTAACAAGCACAGGCCATGCTGGGGAGGCTGGGTGCACTACCTGCTGGCCCCTGGGTGGGAGGGGGCAACCTTGTGAAAAATGCAAGTCTGACCTTCACATTACTTTTTTGCTTAAAGCCCTTCACCTGTAGGGGAGCGCCTGTGGCTCAAGGAGTAGGGCACTGGCCCTATATACCAGAGGTGGTGGGTTTGAACCCAGCTCCGGCCAAAAACTGCAAAAACAAAACAAACAAAAAAACCCTGTTCACCTGTATTCAGATGCAACTCAGTGTGGTGATTGGACTCAGGACCCAGATCCCTGGATTCAAATCATGCCTCAGCTACTTACTGGATATGTCATCTTGGGCAGATTACCTGGTCGCCCTGTGCCTCAGTTTCCCCATTTGTAAAATAAGGATGATCACAGTAGTAATCCCCACCCTACGGGGTTGCTATGAAGACCTCTCCCCGGCTCCCTCCCTCATGCTTTGGCCTCTTCTGGCCTTTGCCCTTGCTGTCCCCTCTTTCCTCACATCTTCACTCACTAGCTGCTCCTCTCTCAGTCTCAGCAGAAATGACACTCCCTTCCTGGGGTGTTCCTGGGCTCCCTCTCCCTTGACTAGGTGAGTGCCCTGTGTCCTGGGCTCCCCAAGCAGGCGGCATACTTGATGTCACTTCTCTTAGTCGGCTTCTGGACGTAAGTCACCTGTGTAGCCCCAGTGCCATGTAGTGAGCTTGGCAGATAAATGGGCTGCCAAGAAAGAGGTGATGGAGTGGCTGAATTAACAAAGGACGGTAAGAGGAGTCACAGGCAGCACCCAGTGCCTAGAGGACAGAGTGTGCTCGCGCTGCTGGTCAGGACAGCTTCAGGCTCTGGCCAGGATCCAGGCCACATCTGGAGGCACCCGTGACTCTAAATGGGAGGGGCTGGAAGATCCAGGCAGCCCCTGAGCACCCCCCTTCCCCTCAGTCACGTCCAGTTCTGTAAACAAACTCCCAACTGCATGACAAGGCCCAACAGTCAAGAGAACCCAGTGAAGAAACCTTTTATAGGGGAAAGAACACTTTTGAATGTGAACAATCTCTCTGATTTATTTGGACAGTTTCTTTTCTGGATTTTCTTTTCTCTCTCTCTTTTTTCCAGAGAGAATCTCACTGTTGCTCAGGGCTAGAGTGCCCTAGTTTTAGCCTATGTCACAGTAACCTCAAACTCTTGAGTTCACGAGATCCTCTTGCCTCAGCCTCCCAAGTAGCTAGAGGTGCCCACCACAATGTCTAGCTAATTTTTCTATTTTTAGTAGAGTCGGGGGTTTCACTCTTGCTCAGGCTGGCTTTGAACTCCTGAGCTCAAGGGACCCTCCTGCCTTGGCCTTCCAGAGTGCTAGAATTACAGACATGAGCCACCATACCTGGCCCTCTTTTCAGGATTTTCTTAAGCCAGGGTAAGCCTAGGTAGGAAATGTGGGTGTCTCATACATGACATAAACACTTGTTCCATCGAAAGCACCTGTGGAAAAAAGGAGTTGTAACTACCCTGCTCAGCTATTACTCTGCCATGAGGTGCCCTCTGCCTGCCGACACTGATTGCTGTGATAAATGTTAGTGAGCGAATGGTCCCAACCACACACCCTGCTCATTTTACCGAAACTCCGAGCTCTAGCCAGCCAGCCAGACTGACACAGCCCGCCTCACTCTGAAGGATCATATAGCTGGCAGATTGCTGGAATGTGTTCAAACCCAGTCCAGTGGCAGCAGCTGCTCCAATTGTTGCACAAACTTCCTGAAATAGAGGGGAGTAGGCTGCAACTTGTCACTGCTTGAGCCAATGGATCAAGAACGCAAGAGCAAATGAGAAAGATTAAAATAACGCAGGAAGTCAGTGAAATGAGAATTTAGCTCATTAGGCCAAAGCAGACAGTCCTGGGTCTTTGATTAAAAGTTGCAGCTGCCATATGGACAACCCCTGCAAGAGCTGGGGATGGGAAGGCTGATGCTTAGCATGGAACGAGGGTGATGAGGCAGGAATTTGGTAGCCCCTCTGCTCTCAGAGACCAGCCCAGATGAGACTGTCACTCTAAGGCTACAGTTCCCCAAACCCCAGGCCAGGCCACAGAGAACAGGAGATGAGCAGCTGGCTCGGGAAGATTCGTCTGTATTTATAGCCACTCCCCATCACTGATACCACTACCTGAGCTCTGCCTCCTGTCAGGTCATCTGTGGCATTAGATTCTCATAGGAGCCAGACCCTACTGTAAACTGCATGTGAGTGATTTAGCTGCTGGCTCCTAATGAGAATCTAGCGCCTGATTAACTAAGGCAGGTTACAGGCATGGGCCGTTGAGCCCATGTGCTTGAATCATCCCGAAACCATCCCCACCCCCAGTTCCATGGAAAAATTGTCTCCGTGAAACTGGTCCCTGGTGCCCAAAAGGCTGGGGAACCACTGCTCCAGGATCCTCAGAGTTTGTTAGCTGAATTTTTCAGACACTACAAAGCATGTATGCAGTAGGTGCTCAGTAAATGCACATTTCCCTTCTCCTTCTTGAAGACCGGGGGCCCAGATTGGTCTGCATTCATTTCTAACATCAGTGTCCTTGTGGCAAATAAAAGAAACGAACTGCAGCTGGCTTAGATAGATGACCACTACTTCTTCCTGATTGTGAGGAAGACTGACAAACCAGGTGGGGAGAATGAGCAGGCACTGGGAGGGTGTGGAGGTAGAACCAAGGCCAAGATCACCCCAGAGACCTCACCTGGAGACATTCCTTTTGCTTCTGCCACTGGAAAGCAGACATCAGACCATGCAGCATGGACTCTGTGGGCTTCAGATGCTACCCCCCAGAAGCTGGACCCTGCCTGAATCCTCCATCCTCATTGAAATGTGCTGCTCCCCAGACGGAATTCTCCACAAGGAATTCTCTGCTTCCTTGGGTCACCAGATTCAAAATCCTGGTGTTCTACCAAGCTTGAGTCACATACCACCTGGGTATGAGGTCTCTGGAATGTACACCTTTCAAAGATGAAGGGGGTCTCCATTGGCCACTGAGACTCATAAAGGAGGGAATTCCTCCAACAAAGGAAGGGCTTCTCAGACCATGCAGCCTCCAAATAGCACACGTCCCCTCCAGTTATGCTCGTGCTTTCAGTCTACCCAGCACACAAAGCAAAAGCTGGGGAAAGTGAGCCACTGGGGAAAGACCTAGCTTGGATTTAATTTTTCTTTCTTTGAGAAAGGTGTGGGGGACTCTGCTGCCATTGATGCCCCTACCTGGAAGGCTATTCCCCCACCAAATTTGCCCTCCTCCAAGACCCACAGAGATCTCCTTCTTGTCAAAGATGCTATTCTACCTCTGGACGGCATCCACTTTCCAGTCATTTACCCATTCATGTAGTCACTCCTTCATGCAGGTCTTGTCAAGATACCCCAGGAGAGGGACAAAAATCCTATTCATCAAACACTGAACAAACATTTACCAAGTGTCTGCTATGCCCTTAGAGAGACCAAAAGGACAAAGAGACAGCTGTGCCTTGGAGAAGGTCACAGCCATCACCAGGTGTGTGGAGGTGTGAAGTTTGAGGAGGAGGTGACTCTGGCTCAGTTTAAATGGGTCTTAAGACTAAGAAGTTGGCTTGGCACCTATGGCTCAAGTGGCTAAGGCACCAGCCACATACACCTAAGATGGCGGGTTAGAATCCAGCCCGGGCCTGCCAAAAACAACAATGACGGCTGCAACCAAAAAATAGCCGGGTGCTGTGGTGGGTGCCTGTGGTCCCAGCTACTTGGGAGGCTGAGGCAGGAAACTCGTTTGAGCCCAGGAGTTGGAGGTTGCTGTGAGCTGTGATGCCACAGCACTCTACCCAGGGTGATAGCTTGAGGCTCTGTCTCAAAAAAAAAAAAAAAGACTAAGATGTTCTTGGCCATTGAGCAGAGGAGGAAAAGTGCATTCTAGAGAGTAGGGACAGAGGTCGGGGTGGTGAGAAGGCATGCTGCGTTTGGTAACGGATTGCTCCAGATCGGTGCATGTGGCCCAGGCAGGGAGAGAGGAGATAAGGTTGCCAGTGAAGGCCCGTGACTGTCTCCCTGAGGAGCTGATATTGTATCCTGAGAGCATTAGGAATCTTCAGGTACTTTTTATTTTTTATTGTGATAAATACAGGTAACATTTACCATTCTAACCATTTTTATTTTTTTGAGACAGAGTCTCATTATGTCGCCCTTAGTAGAGTGCCATGGTGTCACAGCTCAGCAACTTCAAACTCTTGAGCTTAAGCAATTCTCTTGCCCCAACCTCCCAAGGAGCTGGGACTACAGGCACCCACCACAACTCCTGGCTATTTTTTGTTGTTGTTGTAGTTGTCATTGTTGTTTGGCAGGCCCAGGCTGGTTTCAAACCCATCGGCCCTAGTGTATGTGGCTGGCCCCCTAGCCACTGAGCTATGGGCACCAAGCCACCATTCTAACCATTTTTAAGTGTACATCCAGGGATATAAGTACGTTCATAATATGGTACAATCATCACCACCACCCATCTCCTAAAGCTGAAACTCTGTACCCATTAAACACGAATTCCCCATTCTCCATTCTGCCCAGCCTCTAGTGACTGCCACCATCCTGCTTTCTGTCTCTATAATCAGATGTTTCTAAGGCAGAGAGCCGCCTGATAAGACTTCTTCTAAGAAGACTCCCTCTGGCCACATTGTGAAGGACCTGCGTAGGAAGCTGTTGCAGAGAACTCCAGAAATGCTGAGGATGGCAGAATAGAGGCAATGGTGACTGTGGCACATTGGGGGGAGGGGTGAGAGATATTTCAGAGACATCAATTAGAAGTAGGAGTTAAGAGATATCTAACTTCACTCCAAGGTGTATTTTTCTTTGTTTTTGTTTATTTGTTTTGTTTAGAGACATGGTCTTGCTCTGTGGCCCAGGCTACAGTGTAATGGCATGATCACAGCTCACTGCAGCCTCGAACCCTGGGCTCAAGCAATTCTCCTGCCTCCACCTCTGTAGTGGCTGGAACTACAGATATGTGCTGCCAGGCCTGCCTAATTTTTAAAATTGTTTTTGAAATTCATGATTTCTCTAGAGAAGCTTTTTAATTTTTTTGGTAGAGACAGGGCCTTGCTATCTTGTCCAGGCTGGTCTTGAACTCTTGGCCTCAAGAGATCCTTCTATCTTGGCCTCCCAAAGTGTTGGGGCTAGGCATGAACTACTGAGCTGAGCCTCAGGGTGTCTTTTTCTACTTTATTTTCACTGCATTGACCTTATGCCCCTTCCTATGTGAGGAAAGGAGAGGGTTATGACTTTACAAAATTGATAAATTAATTTTTTGAATAATCTTTTGAACTTATCAACTCACAAATATTTTAAAATTACCACCTATTTAGATGTCAGAGTACATCCTCCTAGGTCATTACAGTAAGATGTAAAGATGTGTAATAGGATGTCGGGCAGATTTGATCATTGCATGCTTTGATCCATTTTATAAAAGCGAAATCATTTACGAGAGTAGTTTATGATCATTAAATGTGCAATGGCAATTCAGAACCGTGTGCTAGGAAAAATTACCTGAAGCTTTTATTTGATAGACAGCACAAGATCTGGAGCAGATCTCCAAAAACCTGGGTTCCAGCCCAGTTCTGGCACTGGGCAGCTCTGCCACTCTAGGTGAGTTTGTTAACCTCTCTGCATCTCGTTCCCTCTTTAGCAAAGTAGTGGTGAGGATTAAATGAGATGCTCGCGTAAAGCCTCGTGAAAAGTGTCTGAGCCACAGTACGTCTTCAGGTCACATTGGCTGCTGTTGTTTGTTACAATGACAGGGATCATCATCATTATCTCCAAGGACTCATTCAGCCTTGACACCCTGTGCTCTGCCGTCATTCTTGAAAGGGAGGTGGAATTGTCCGTTCCGTGTTGTTCTGAAGAAGATGTTCCAATCTCCCTGCGGGGCCTGCCCCCTCCCTGAAGACTCAGCCTCAGGTATCTGCAGTATGACATTTCTGCCAGCCTCATTCTTCCTCCTTCTCTTCACTTGCTATGTTCCTGGATCACCTGCACAGTCATCCTTGTCAGCCATGCTGTTTCCTTTCCTACCCCCATGATGCCAAAATCTCCTCTAGTTCTAGGAGCACAGGAGGCGGAGAAGGGGTGAGGCCCTCCTCTGTCTCCTCTCTCAGACCACAGACCCCTCCTTGCACCTCCTCTGTCCCTCTCTGTGAGTCTTCCTTGACACTGGAAGCTCCCCTTCGGGTGCCCTTTCGGAAGATGTGCTCTGGGTATAGGAGCCTGCCTAGAGCCTCAGATTATGGGAGTTGTCCTGTGTGAGGCCCGGTTGGAAGGACTGAGGGACACCATTGAGCTCTGAGGGGCTCAGGTGTGAGCAGGTGCAGGGCAGACATCTGGAACCAAGAGGGGGCCACATGTGAACTCTCCTGATTAAGAAGAGACTCAGAGTGGTAGGGTAAATCATGCACAGATCAGAGACATCTTGGAAACTCGTACAATAGGAAACGGCTTAAGACTGGACTGTTTCCACAGGGCTAGGATCTCCCTGCCTTTTTTTTTTCTTCGTGGTTTGTAGTTTTAAGTCATTTACTTTGTAGGCAAAGTTCACAGGGCTGGGCATATATACAATTGACTGATTGATTAGAGAGTCAAATATTTATTGATAGAAAAAGCTTTAAGGTACTTTTTAAAACTGCTCGTTGATCTGAATAGGCATTTCTCAAGATGTACAAATGGCCAACAGATTTGAAAAAATGGTCAACATCAGTAGTCATCAGAGACATGCAAATCAAAACTACAATGAGTCATCATCTCTCCCCAGTTAAAATGACTTTTATTAAAAAGACAAATAATAACAAATGCTGGTGAGGATGTGGAGAAAGGGGAACCCTCATACACTGTTAGCAGGAATGTAAATTAGCACAACCACTATGGAGAACAGTATGGAGGTTCCTCAAAGAACTAAAAATAGAACTACTGTATGACCCAGCAATCCTGTGCTAAGCATATATCCAAAGGAGAGGATATCAGGATATCTAAAAGACACCTGCACTCCCATGTTTATTGCAACACTATTCACAGTAGCTAAGAGTTGGAATCAATCTAAGTGTCCATCAGGAGGTAAAGAATAAAAAAAACACGGTACATATACCAGGGGTCCTCAAACTTTTTAAACAGGGGGCCAGTTCACTGTCCCTCAGACCATTGGAGGGCCGGACTGTGGGTCCCAGGATGACTTGGCTGCTAAGCAGGACAGGCAGCAGCAGCAAAAACACCCGGCGGGCCGGATAAATGTCCTCGGTGGCCTGCATCAAATGCCTATCCCGCTGGCTGTAGTTTGAGGACACCTGATATATACAATGGAATGTCATTTAGCCATGAAACAAAAGAAATCTTGTCATTTGCCACAATACGAATGGCACTGCAGAATGTTAAGTAAAATAAGCCAATGATCGAAAGGCAAATCTCATATGTTGTCTTTCACATGTGGGAGCTAAATATTAAAGCAAGTGATCCCAGGAAGACAGAGAGAACACAATGATGGCTGCCAGCAGCTGGGAAGGGGGGACAGACTGGGGAAGGTTAATGGGTGCAAAAATATGTTTAGATAGTTAGAATGAGCAATATTTGATAGCACCACAAGATGACTATAGTCAACAGTAAGTTATGACATACTTAAAAATAACTAAAAGAATGGAATTGGAACGTTCCTAACACACAAAAAAGATAAATGCTTGAGGTGATGGATACCCCAGTTACCCTGATTTGATTCATACACATTGTATGCCTGTAGCAAAACATCATGCATACCCTATGAGGATGTATAAATATTATGCCCCCATAATAATTCAAAATAAAAAGCTTTTTAAAAACAAAATATTCGGCTCGGCGCCTGTGGCTCAAGAGGCTAAGGCGCCAGCCACATACACCTGAGCTGGCGGGTTTGAATCTAGCCCGGGCCTGCCAACAATAATGACGGCTGCAACCAAAAAATAGCCAGGCATTGTGGTGGACGCCTATAGTCCCAGCTACATGGGAGGCAGAGGCAGGAAAATCACTTGAGCCCAGGAGTTGGAGGTTGCTGTGAGCTGTGATGCCACAGCACTCTATCCAGGGTGACAACTTAAGGCTCTGTCTCAAAAAAAAAAAAAAAAATAAATATATATATATGTATTCCTCATTGAACTTAAGCATCACCTATTCTAATGGTACTTTGGCTATGAGGCTTGAGGATCTATATCACCCTGTATAGTTTATTTTTCAGTGTTGTTGAAAAGCAGTTGTTCACCATGTGCCATGGTAACTTCCCGACTTCAAGGTCAGGACTGTGTCTCTCCCAGCACCTAAGTTAGTGTTAAGCACATAGCAGGTACTCAGTAAAGATTCATTTCAGGCATCTTCTGTAGCAAAGGTAACGTTCCAGGCCATTAACCCCAGAAACTCCAACTTAGTCCCTGCCAGGTCTGATTTCTTGGTTGAACCGAGTGAGACACCATTGGGGGCTGCTTTTTATTTTATAGGTAAAATCTAAATATGTTTTTGCATCCATTAATTGTCCCCAGTCTGTCCCACCTTCCCAGCCTCTGGTAATCATTGTACTGGGCGTGCTCCCCGCATCTTCCTTGATCCCAGTGTGGCCAACCAGCAATTGCGAAGGGTCTGTTCAGCAGATTCGAAGGGGTCAGCACTTCATCAGAGATGGTTTTTGCGTATGCCCTTCACACTATGATCAGTATTACTGGTTTTTGATGGTGGCCAAGTATTTGTCTGTATTTTCCAGTGTAAAAGTCTAAGCCCCTGACAGCTTCTTTGAAAAAGTTCCGGTGGGAGAACCATTTCACACTCCAGAGTCCTTCGAAAGTGAGTTTCATCACTGGCCAGAATTTTGAGTACTGGTTGGCATGGAAGAATAGTTCTGACCAACACAAGTCCTTCTAGTTCTAGGTCTCGGTTTCCCTAACTTAAACTCTGCTTTCCTCGAACCAGAGGCCTCACTGTTCTTGCTGCAGGAACTCGAGTGAATATCTATTCCAGACCTGCCAACTTTGTGCCCCACCTCCATAGTTGTGGGTTATTAACATATTGAAATACATCTGCTTCCTTGAGTAAATATTTGTTGCTCCCAAGCCTCCTGAATGTCCCCCTGTTGCTCCTGTTCCTTCTCTGGCACCCTATAGACTCCACACCTGATCCAGCAATGAAAAGGTTAATGCCTGGACCAGGCCTGAGGTCAGGGATGGGGATGGGGCTCCAGCTCTCCTGCAGGGCCCCTGCTACTTTGGGAATTGAATGCTTTGGCTTTCACTCTTGGGCACTGGGGTTTGGATCTTTGCACTAGAGGGCTTCACTGACATGTCCCCAGTGTCCCCAGCAGGGACAACCGTGAGGGGTGAGGGACCATTGCTTTAGGAGAATGAAGCTGGCAGCTGCTAAGAGCTAATGCTCAGGATGTGGTAGCAGGAGGCTGAGAAACCCCTAAAATAGCACTGGAGTGGTGTTCATGAGAAGCGAAGCATCTATCTGCAGAGAGCTGAGAGGTTGTGGCAGATGTAATTAGAGGGACGAGAACAGAGTGTCGCTCCCACATTTAAGCACTTTCCACAGCTTTTAGACTCTCTCAGGATAAAACCAGGCTCTTGCATGTGGCGTCAGGCCAGGTCCTGGCCCTTGCCAGCCTCGCT
Source organism: Otolemur garnettii (assembly GCF_000181295.1). Classification (NCBI taxonomy): domain Eukaryota; kingdom Metazoa; phylum Chordata; class Mammalia; order Primates; family Galagidae; genus Otolemur; species Otolemur garnettii. The sequence goes on from NW_003852417.1 coordinate 2,306,896, forward strand.
CCTGCTGCCACCCTCCCTGTGTCATGCCCACCCCTCTACCTGCTTCCTTTGATCTTGATAAGGACCTACTCGTTACTTAAGACCAAAATTCTCCTCTTTTTAAGTCTCCCAAGTCTGTTCTCAACTTCCCCAACCCAGCACTGTTGCTCACCCCATGGTACTCTTGTAGGGTTCAGAGGAGACACCCAGAGAAGGGAACCTGCATAGTGTCTCCTCTCGCCCTCCTGGGTAATTGCAGCTTGTACCCAGTAAAAGTCAGCATTGAATTTCTATCCTCTCTTGCAGCTATGAGTTTCCTCTGTGCTTCCTCCTGCTGGCACGTGAACTCTCCCAGGCAGGGCCTGTGATCTTGGTTTCTATATCCTAAGCACCTAGCTGGGTTACTGGACCTTGTGGTAAGCTGTCCACAGGTCTTTGCTTAAAGGAAAAAGAGAGAAGGGAGCCCCATGTGATCCAGCTTCCCCAGTGCTCTGGGGCAGTGCTGTTCTAATGGACGGGGGCAGCAGTGGAGGAAGGAGAGCAAGTGACGGTACAGTGGGGTCTGGATGGTGACTTTGGTGGTCCTGGCTGCAAAGGACTTCTGCCATGGCTGCTGCCACCACCCAGCTCCTATAGTCATGTTTATGGGCAGGGAAGAACATATGTCAGGAGACTATTCAGGGGAAAGAATCTCTTGGTATAGAAAAGCCCAGACCCTTTTGGGGACCAATGCCAGGGATTAAGGGAAGGGGAAGGGACCTTCCCAGATAGGCTGTCCAGCACATCCCCCAGCCTTCTGGGACAAACGAGGTGCTGTGGGACACCTTAGAGCTGCACCTGTCTTCCTGAGCACTGCCCCAGGCTGGGACCCCTGCCCTTGGGGAGCTCCCTGTTAAGGGGGGATGGGATAAAAATCTACTACAGTACAATTCTGTACAGACAGGAGGGAAGAGGTTGTCCACAAGGCTAAAGCAACCTCAGAGAGGATGAGATCGATGCTGTTTGGGAGTGGAAACTCACACGTGACATGGAGGAAGGGAGGTCAGGATGAAATGACACCTAACCTGGATTTGAAAGAATGAATAAGGGTCTGGCAAGCGGCACAGGGTGGAAGGGAATTCTAGATAGAGGGAACAGCACGTGCAAAGACATAGTCATGCATGGAAAACAGCGTGGTCAGGAAGGGTACTAGGCAGGAAGAGTGGAGATGGGGCTGGGGAGGGAGGCAGGAATGAGTGAGAACACAAAAAGTTGGCAAACAGGTCTCATTTTCAGAGAGACCTGGAATTTACCTGTCACATTCATTCAATTCACAACTGAGTATTGAGCTCCTTCTAAATGCAAGACAATTTTCTGCTGATCATCCCAGCAATCCTTGTTTACCCCTATCACTAAGTAATGGGCAATCTCGGATACCACACACAGTCTGGACCCTTTTTATAGAAGAGGAAACGGAAGCCCAGGCTAGTGAAATGTGGTATCTGAGAGCTTCCAATTGGTTAGTGACGGAAATGTGGATCCAGATCTCCAAATTTCCCGGTCCTAGGTCCTGTCCCAGTCCCCTGCACTGTGTGTACAAAGCAAGCCCTTCCAAGCTGAAATAATTTCTTATTTATTTTGAATGGAGGTGGGCTATCAAATGATCCTCAGACAAAGGAATCCAGAATCTCTTTTGAAGCTCAGAAAATCAAAGGAACCCACGACTTGGTGGAGAGACTCCCATTACATGTGTATAAGCAGAATCTCAACCTGAAGAAAGGGGGGCTTGTAAGCCCTGAGGCCTCCTGCCCCACCCCCATGGAAGCCCGCTTTTGAGGCTGGCTGTCAGTTGCTCAATAGTGGTTCCAGTTTGCAAACGATCCACCTGCAAGGTATCAATTCCTGTCAGGTTCCCTCACTGATGTCCCTGTCATTGAATGAGCTGTTTCAGGACCGTTCCTGTTCTTTTTCAAAGTCACCCTCAGATGCCATCGATTCATCAGCATTCTCTGCAGGCCGCAGCCTTACTGGCTTGCAGAGACAGCAAATATTGAGACATTAAGCACTGTGTGCTCCTGGCTTCCCTGAGGACTGCTGGCCTGCAGCTGGGTAGGGTTTGCTGAGACAGAAATGAGGGGCGGACAGTCGCTGCTTGTCTCCAGGCTATAGCCTCAGTCCTCAGGGCCTCCTTGGCTGCTTTTGTATAATTCCCCCCTGCTGGACACCATGACTGCACCTTTCTCCCCTTCACCAGCCTCCCCACCCCAAGGTGCCATCTCCATCACTGGGATTCTAAGCTGGGAGGCAGCAGGCAGCCCATGCAGTGTTTGAAACTGTTCCCAGATCCACACCCTGAGGCCTCTAGTTGTGTGGATTAGCGGGCAGTGCCCAGGTGTGGTGTCAGACAACACAGTCACCACGACTCTACAGGCTACTAGTTATATTGAAGCCAGAGAAGTGGCCTGCAAGTGGAGCCTGGCAAGCTGAGCTGAAGCAGTGCAGCTGACCTGGTCTGCCCAGCCTTCCCCACACACCTGCCCCGATTACCTAATTATGGTTGCGCTCAGATTGTGAGGATGTTTATCTCAGGAGACTCTGAGGAGGAAGTTACACACAGACAATGGGTGTTGTGATATCGGCAGAGTAAGGGTTACTTTGGTGATACGATGTTTTCTTTAATGCTTCTCTTAGATATCATGGGTCTATTTCTTTGTATTTCCATTATAAAAACTATTACATTTGTAAATGAAGCAGAACAGAATTGAGAGGCTACTCTCTCTTGTTCTCCAGAATCACTGGCCTTCTGAAAATAAAGCTTGTTTTGATCTAAACCCTGTGTCTGCATATTGGCTGGACAGTGACAGGTGGCCGGACGCTCTTCGTCTGGTAACGATATGATATGAGAAGGTCACCTTCTTTTTCTGAGTCTTTATTTCTTTTTTTTTTCATGACAGAGTCTCACTATGTCGCCCTTGGTAGAGTGCCGTGGTGTCACAGCTCACAGCAACCTCAAACTCTTGGACTTAAGCGATTCTCTTGCCTCAGCTTCCCAAGTAGCTGGGACTACAGACGCCTACCACAGTGCCCGGCTATTTTTTGTCGCAGTTGTTTAGCTGGCCCGGGCCACGTTCGAACCCACCACCCTTGGTGTATGTGGCTGGTGCCATAACCACTGTGCTACTGGTGCAGAGGCAGCCTTTATTTCTTAAATGGATGACAGAATGCACTATCTGACATGGTAGCCACTAACCACAGTGGAAACAGGGCCAGTCTGAATTGCGGAGTGCTGTAAGTGTAACCTAGTCCTGGGTTTCCTCCCTAACAGTTGTGACAATGACTGCACCGCTCCTCCCCCTCCTCCCAAGGGCCTGGATGCAAGGCCTGCCTCCTGACCCATGACCCAGGAAGGCCTGAAACGGAAGAGGCTAGTGGGTACTGCAGAGGGCAGCCTCTCCACCCCTCGGTTGCTCAGTGGCTCAGGGGCCAGGCCTGTTGGCAGCGGCACAGGGCAAAGTGGGGATGGGGAGTAATTGTGCCTGAGAGAGTCTCTGCCTCTGCCCTGCCACCAACTGGACCAGCACAGCTACTCTTCCCACACCGAAATCTCCCACCTGGAAACTGGACTTACCTCCTAGGGCTTCTGAGAAGATAAAAACAGCTCACACCGTGGGCAGCGCCTGTGGCTCAAAGGAGTAGGGCGCCAGCCCCATATGCTGGAGGTGGCGGGTTCAAACCCAGCCCCAGCCAAAAACTGCAAAAAGGAAAAAAAAAAATAGAGCTCACACCTTTGAGGTGTTAACCTCTTCCCTGGCACTTGGCAAGCACACCCCTTCAGCCTCCCCTCCTCCCCAGGGCTGAGCAGCAGCCAGGTGTTTTTAGTGGATCCTAATTGTCCTTCTGTCACCCTGGGCACCTCCCTTTTCACGAACACTTGCCAGAGGCCTTAATGCTAATAAGAGGGGCAGAGTCAGGGCTCCTTCAGCCTTATTCTGGGGGTGAGGTTGCTTTGGGAACCGGGAGGTTGATATGTGGCTGTCCACAAGGGCCGTTTGAAGCAACTGTCAGGGCTGCAGTGACCAGACACTTTCGACTTTGCCCTTGCTGGAGGACGAATGGCTGCAGCTGAAATCACAGGGACCTGTGCGGGAAGTGGGGTGGGTGTCCATTTGGGTCGCCACTGGCTCTTGTACTCTTCAATCTCAGTGAACATGGACTCTCCTCTCCACAGGAAGTCTACCCAGCAGACACTTCTGCTGAGCTGAGTGGGCTGCAGTAGCCCTTCCATGCCCACTGACACCCCCACCAGGCAGCCCCAGAGGCCTCCTGAGAACACCCTTAGGGCCCTGCCTCACCTGTTGGTATTGAAGGTTCAACCTCAAGGGCAGGGGGGCAACCTGCAATCTGGGTCCACATGCAGATTACTTGAGACCTGCTTTGCTTATTTGTGGTGTCAGATATCACAAAAAGTATTCATGGACCTTTTCTTTTTGCTCATCAGCTTTCCTTACTGGTGTGTTTTGAATGTGTGGCCCAAGACAGCTCCTATTCTCCTAGTGAGCAGCAGAAAACAAATAAAAGGTTGGACATCCCTGCTCTGGGGCTTTCTCTCTCCAGCTCTGGGGCTCTTTGTCAGACTAGGTGCCCAGTTTTCATTCATATATTTCACGTATTCATTAAGCAAATAATGATAATTATTATTATTTTTGAGACAGTTTCACTTTGTCACTCCTGGTAGAGTACCACAGCATCATACATAACAGCAACTCTTGGGCTAAAGTGATTCTCTTGCCTCAGCCTTCCAAGTAGCTGGGACTACAGGCACCTGCCACAATGCCCAGCTATTTTTAGAGATGGGGGTCTCACTCTGGCTCAGGCTGATCTCGAACCTGTGAGCTCAGGCAATCCACCTGCCTTGGCCTCCCAGAGTGCTAGGATAACAGGCATGAGCCACAGTGCCTGGCCTAGGGAAATAATTATTTATATAAGGGTTCATAAATGCTTATCTATATTATTTATTTTATCAGATATAGCCAAATGTAATATATTAGCATATTTTATGCATATAATATACTAAATGAAATCATACAATATATGGCCTTTTGAGACTATCTTCTTTCGCTTAGCATAATGTCTTCAAGGTTTGTCCTTGCTGTATGTCATTTCTTTTTATTGCATAATAATATCCTACTGTGCAGATATACCAGGTCTTGTTTATCTGTAATGTGTTATGAATAATGCGGCTACGAGCACTTTTGTACAAGTTTTCGTGTGGACATATATTTTCATTTTCCTTGGGCATATGTCTGGTAGTGGAATTTCAGGGTCACTTGCATTTAGCCTTTTGAGAAACTGCCAGACTTTTCCAAACTGGCTGCCTCATTTAACATTCCTACCAGCAGTGTATAAGGGCTCCAGATTCTCCACATCCTCATCAAGACATTATTATCTGTCTTTTCGATATGTAGCTGTCTTTTGATGTGTCCTGGAGGGCATGAAGTAGTGTCTCTTTGTGGTTTTGATTTGCATTTCCCTGAGGGCTAATGGCAAAGAGAGCTTTGCCTTGTTACTTCATCTTCAGCTGTGTCGGTAGAAGACAGTGTGTTAGGTTTGAAGGGAACTTGGATGTCACTGGTCCAATTTTGTCATTTTCTAGATGGAATAACTGAAGCTCAGAGCAGACCAGGGACTTGTCCACTGGGAGCAGAACCCAAGTTTTCTGACACTAGGCTGAAACTTCTTTCTCCAGCATCTAGATCAAAAGACAGGTGCGTGCTCCCTCCCATGACCCTCCCCTTCTTCACCCTATGCTGTGTCCATGAAGGCTGACCCATAGCCATGAACGGGTCACTTGCCTTCTAGCGTCTCACTAGGTTCCATCAATGGGAGGCACCAGCAGGATGGGAGACAAGAGGAGCCCTGCCTGCTGTCTCAGCAGGCTGCTTCCCTCTACCACAGCTTCCTCTCTGTCAGCTCCTCTCTTTGAATTCTGCTGGTCATTTTTTCCCCTCTGCCCCTTTAGAAATAGGACTGGTTAACTGCTCCAGTTCCCCAGGGAACTGCATTCATCTCTTGCTGATGTCCCTAAACCTTTCGTTCCACTTTGTAAATAGTTCTTGGTTAAACTGTCCTCCACGTTCTTAATTCATGCATGTGCGTCCTGATGTACCACCTTGCCATCCACCCATCCATCCATCCACTTAGCTAACTATCCAGCCCTCCACCCACCATCTAGCCACCTATCTGCCCATTCACTCCCTCATTCATCCAAACTATCCATCCATCCATCCTGAAGTTGTAAACAACGACACCCAGAGATGAGACCACAGAGAAGATATTCAGATCAGGTTTATTGGAAGGGGAGGGTGACCCTCTGGGGGGGGGTACAAAGATGGCATCTGCACCCAGGGGGCGGTTAGAAGCCCCTTTTATATGAAGCTATAGGGGCTGGCACATTCCATATCTGGCCTGTCAGGTTAGGGTCTTTTTTTTTTTTTTTTTGAGATAGTCTCAAGCTATTGCCCTGGGTAGAGTGCCATGGAATCACAGCTCACAGCAACCTCCAAGGAATCCTCTTGCCTCAGTTTTTTAATTTTTAGTAGAGAAAGGGTCTTGCTTTTGCTCAGGCTAGTCTCAAACTCCTGAGCTGCAGCAATCCATCCAACTCGGTCTCCCAGAGTTCTAGGATTACAGGCGTGAGCCACCACACCTGGCAGGTTAGGGTCTTTTGGCACCAACATCTGGGAGGTGGGGCTAGCCAGATCCTTTGTGTCTTTGTCTTAGGAAGAAAGGAGGAGGAGAGGGGAAAGGGTTTGTATGTGGCTGTGTTAGCCGCCCCCCAACACATTCCTCCACCTACCATCCATCTATCTTCTGTCCATCCACCCACCACCCACCCTCCATCCATCCATCCACCTGCCATCCATGTATCTCTGCATCCACTCCTCCATCTGCCCACCATCCACCTCTCCATCCATTCTTTTGTCCATCCATCCATCTGTTTATCCAGCCCTCCATCCATCTGTCCACCCCTCCATTCACCCTCCGTTCACCCTTCCATCCATGCATCCACCCCTCCATTCATTCTCCACTCAGAAGCACAGTGCAGAGCTCATTCTGGATGCTCAGTACATTCTGCAAACACTGAGCACCTACCACTCAGTAGGTGGCCAATTCCAGGCCCTGTGGTGATATAGTCTAGAGATAAGAATAAGAGACACACAACTCACTCCTAATAGTCCTGAGCAGCTAGTAAACTATAGGCAAAAAAAAAAAAAAAAAGTTTGGAGAATTGCTCAGCAAGATTTGAAGAGGACTTACAGGGGTCCCCAAACTTTTTAAACAGGGGGCCAGTTCACTACCCCTCAGTGGTTGGAGGGCCGGACTGTGGGCCCTGGGACAGTTGGGTGCTAAGCAGGACAGGCAGCAGTGGCAAAAACACCGGCAGGCCGGATAAATGTCCTAGGCGGGCCACACTTAGCCCACGGGCTGGAGTTTGAGGACGCCTGACTTAGAAGGCGCATTATGGGCGTTGTTATTTTTAAGTTTTGAAGTAGCATGGGTTTTAGCTTTCTATTTGGAGCAAGAAAGAGAGAAGGGTGAATAGGAGGCTACCTGCTTGCTAGCTGCTCATCTCACCACCCTGCTGAGGCCATTCCTCCCTCCTGGCCTGAGCCAGCCTCTCCCCACTCTCTGGCCCACCATCAAAGGAGGCAAGATCTGAAAGTGAAGAAGGGGGCAGGTGTCGGGAGGCAAGCCAGAGAGAAGCACTTTGGATGCACCATGTAAGCCCTGTCCTAGCTTCTTTTCACAGTCCCTGCTGGGGACCTGCTGCGGAGTGGGAGGGTGTCACAGATGCCTACTGAGCTGCGGAAGTTAGGGTGGAGCCCCCTCTGACCATGAGTAAAGTTGCTTCAACTCAGCAGGCCCTCACTGAGCCCCATCAACAGCAATTCACATGCCAAGCTTGACATTACAAAGTAAGGCACAGCTGCCCTCTGTGGCCTCAGATGCATATCAAGCCCTATTGCAAATGGCGCACAGGAGAGCGTGGGCTGGAGACCTGCCCAAGGTCACACAGCCAGTCAGTGGGAGTTAGCTGCCAGGCAGTGGTGGGATTTGTCCAGGAACTATTGAGTGCTTAGCACTTGTCTGCATCGTCTGGGTGCTAGGCGTGGTGGCCGGGCACTGAGCATCACAGCGAACTCCGAACTCTGCACTGAAGAGTGAGTGGGTGAATGCAGAGGGAGGGCCTCTCACTCTGGCTTTAGCTTTGAAGGTACAGTAGGGTGGGAGGGTTGCAGGCTGCTGAAGGAGGGAGAGTATGATGCTTCACCCTGCACAGATGCCCCAAACTGCCAAGAACTGAGGCTGATACGAGCTCTCACAGGGCAGGAACTTGTCCTACTATTCTTCGTACCTTTGGGGCCCAGCACATAATAAGGGCTTAGCGAACTCAGCAGAATTTAATTCTGACCTGAAGGCAAGACTACAAAAAACGGGGATGTTAGGAACAGGCTGCATTTAAAAAGTTACAGTGGCAAGCAATCAACAAAACTGCTGGGGTTGGGGGGAGACGGCTCCCTCCTCTCTCTTCTTGTCTATCTCTATGGTGACCATTAATAGGACTGGTCAAGGTCAAACACGGTCAACCAAGCAGCAATGCTCCTTGGGACTCCAGCAGCTGCATCTTAGGGTTATACCACTGCACAGAGATCTTTCGTGTTTCGGATTATGAATATCTACATGTTATATCAAAGTCTTTACATTATTGCACAAATATGATACAAATATTAAATACATTTTTAAGAAAGAGAAATAAGCCATCTTTTTGCCATAGAACTGATTTAGTCTTTGCATTTCCCTTCCCTTTATCTGTATGCATTTCACATTCAGGGTAATCGCAGAGAACGTGCAATTTTGTATTCTGTTTATAATGCCTTTTTTTTTTTTTTTTAAAGCATTGTTCTTTTCATATAGATTCTGTGTTTGGGGCCCATCTTTGTTGGCACATCAGTTTTTCTCTTAGGAGCATGTCAGGGAAAAGACAATGGGAGATGTTTTCATTGCTTCCAGGGGGTGAAATGTGAAATGCTTTATTTTTCAAGGAGTTAGCACCAGAACAGAACAGACCTTCATACTGATTATTGTGTTATCTAAATGGGTGTTTTATTTGTATGGGCAGAAACCTCCCATTTAATTCTGAGACTGTCACTAGCTGTGTGCCCTTGGGCCACTTTTCTAATTCTCTGGCCCTCACTTTCCATCTCTGTAAAGTAAGAACATCTGGGCCTGGCACAGTGGCTCAGGCCTATAATCCCAGCACTTGGGAAGGCTGAGGCAGGTGAAGGGCTTAAGCTCAGGAGTTGGAGACCAGCCTGAGCAAGAGTGAGACCCTGTGTAATCTACTAAAAATAGAAAAACTAGCTGGGCATTGTGGTGGGGGCCTGTAATCCCAGCCACATGGGAGGCTGAGGCAGGAGGATCACTTGAGCCCAGGAGTTTGAGGTTGTTGTGAGTTATGACACCACAGCAACTCTACTCAGGGCAATAGAGTGAGACTCTGTCTCAACAAAACAAAACAAAACAAAACAAAAGAGTAAGGACATCTAGCTACTAGGACTGAGGAGTGGAGAAGATTATGAGAGAGAGAGCTAAAGGTCTGTGTGTACGGCTGTGTACAACGGTGGTATATTGGTCCCTGGGCGAAGCTGAGACTGAACTGGGCGGTCTCCTCTGACCTTTAGGTTATATATATAGAGAGAGAATGTGAAATGCGGCAAATAAAGATCCCAGTGAGACTGAATGTGAGTATGAAGGTACTCTGCTAGTTAAGATGCAGCCGTTGATCCTTCTAGTCATGCGTCTGTTTTCTCTCTGCCCTAGCAGGTGGCGTGGAAGTAAGTTTGGGGGTGAGTTCCGAAGTGTGTCTCATAACTGGAACCAGAGCAGCTGCTGACTACACTGGGCCAGAGCTTCCAGAAACCAAACTCAGAGCTTGGCATCTGTCTCTAGGCCCCAGATCCAAGTCCTGGGTGCTGTGCAGAGTCAGGCCGGATGGCTATGGCTCCCCTAGTAGCCTCTGCACTGCTCTCTCTCTGGGGCTCAGTACCCAAGAACAGGAGCTGAGAACTCCACCATAGCCAGCCCCCTGAAGAGCAGCAAGTGGAGGGCCTGGGACAGGACCTGGAACAGCCTAGAACAGCCTGGCCCAGGGTGAAAACAGTTTCCCTCCTTCCTTTTCTTTCATCTTCCCTTTCTTTCCTGCTCCCTCCCGTCTCTTCTGCTCCACTATTCTTTATCCCACAGTGGTTATTGCCACCTGTGAGGTACCAAGCATCATGTGATAGTAGTGACCATACTCTGCTCACCCTGGACAACTGGGCTCTTCTGCCCCATAGGCTTTAAGAAAGATAAGGACAGGCTCAGTGCCTGTAGCTCAGTGGCTAAGGGCGCCAGCCACATACACTGGAGCTGGTGGGTTTGAATCCAACCCAGACCTGCCAATCAACGATGACAACTACAACCAAAAAATAGCCGGGTGTTGCGGCAGACGCCTGTAGTCCCAGTTACTTGGGAGGCTGAGGCAAAAGAATTGCTTAAGCCCAAGAATTGGAGGTTGCTGTGAGCTGTGACGCCACAGCACTCTATTGAGGGTAAGAGCTTGAGACTCTGTCTCAAAAAAAAGAAAAGAAAAGAAAGAAAGATAAGAACAGCCCAGGGTGCAGGCTGAGGGAGCAGACAGACCAGTGCGGAGGTTTGACAGATATCACAGGATACACTTGAAGGAACTGAAGTTACAACTTGGAGGAGAAAAATCTGGAGGAGTTGGGAGGCGGGAACCTGAAAGTTCTGATTAAGTATCTGAAGAGTCCGTTGGAAGAGGAGAAATAAGTTGGGATTTTTTTTTTTTTTTCTGTTAATCCTAAAAGGAACAAACAGGTAGAGAGATTTCAGCCCACATCTGAAGAGTTCTTTCATGGTCTGAGTTGTCCTAAGAGGCTTCCCTAGAAGGTGGTTAAGTTCCCTGTCACCAGAGATGCTGGAGGACAGCCTGGACTACTTGGTGGCCTGGACGCTGGCCAGGGGAATTTAAATGGCTGTAGTGGTGGGGTGTTCAGACTCAGTGACTTTCAGATTCTGGACTTTCTTTCCATCTTTGAGCTCAGAGTGGAAGGAGAGAAGTGTGACTCAGCTATTCTGACAGGCCACAACCTTAAGCGTCTCTAATTTTTGCTCTGATTTTTATCTTTGGAAGCCGACTGGGCATGAGTAACCCGAATTCTCTGTGCTGGGTGGGGCGGGATGTATGTCACAGGCACAGTTCAGAAGAAAATGGAATCTGAGGATCCAAACCAACCCTGACTGCTGTCACCAAAGATGCTTCCCCTGGCTTTGCGGGGGGAAAAAGGGCCCTGTGGAGAGCCCTGGGTGTGCGTGACTGGCAGCCCCCTGCCAGGTCTGCAGTCCTGGGTTGTGGGTGTGGTCCCCTGCAAGTTTCTAAAGGGTTTTTAGAATTTTAAAAACGCATTTACAGGGCTGGGCATGGTGGGTCACACCTGTAAACCTAGCACTATGGGAAGCCAAGACAGGAGGATTCCTTGAGATCAGGAGTTTGAGACCAGCCTCAGCAAGAACGAGACCCCCATCTCTACTAAAAATAGAAAAACTAGGTGGGCATGGGTGGCAGGTGTCTATGGTCTCAGCTACTAGGGAGGCTGATGCAGGAGGATTGTTTGAGCCCAAGAATTTTACCCAGGGCACAAAATGAGACTCTGTCTCAGAAAAAAAAGCATTTACAACAAAACAGAATTAGTTATCAAGTTTTGAGTCATCCCTCTTGCAAAGATAACCCTTTTCTTTATGAACTGCTTCTGCCAGGAAAGGAAACCAGGGAGAAACCCATCTACAGATTGTCTCAGACCTTCAAGTGAGAACCACAGGCCTGACCTCAGTTCACCTACCGTGGGCTGACTCTACAGTCAGCAGCTTCAGGGAGGCAGGGAGGAGTCAGTGTGAAGCCAAGAGGTCCTGTATCCCCATCCCCCCACCTTCTCAGCCTGCCCCGCACCTGGACAGAACCCAGAGAGACCAAAGCGCGCATCTGACTGCTGGGGGTGCTCAGTAACTTCCTTTTTTTTTTTTTTGCCTTCACTTTTAAAATTTTTACTATTATCTTTAAATTTCAGAATATCACAGGGGTACCCACATTTTTGGTTACATAATTCTTTTGTACATTTTTAGTCAAAGTTATAAGTGTGCCCTTTACCCGGAATATGTTCCTTGCACCAGTTAGGTGTGAATTTACCCAACCCCTTCTCTCCGCTCCCACCTACTTGATTCTCACTGAGTTGTACTTCCCTGTGTGCGTATAAGTATTGATCAACTAGTTTCAGTTTAGTATTGAGTACACGGTATTGGTTTTTCCATTCTTGCAGTACTTCACTAAGAAGTTCCATCTAGGTTGTTACAAAAGATCACCATTTTTTTTATGGCTGAGTAGTATTCCATGCTATACAGGTACCACATTTTAATCCACTTTTGTATTAATGGACACTTGGGTTGTTTCCACGTCTCTGCAATTGTGAATTGTACTGTTGTAGAGTGCAAGTATCTTTTCTATAAAATGTCTTTTTTTCCTTTGGTAAATATTGGTAGTGGGATCGCTGGATCAAATGAGAAGTCTACTTTTAGTTCTTTGAGCTGTTTCCCCACTGCTTTCCATAGAGATCGAACTAGTTTGCAGTCCCTCCAACAGTGAATGAGTTTCCTTTCTCTCTGCATCCACGCCAGCATCTATTTCTTTGGAACTTTTTAATATGAACCACTGGAGTTATGTGATACCTCACTGTGGTTTTGATTTGCATTTCCCTGATGATTAGAGATGTAGAGCATTTTTTTTCATGTGTTTGTTCCCATTAGACTATCCTCATTTGAAAAGTTTTCACTCATGTCTTTTGCCTACTTCTTAGTGGAGTTGTTTGACTTTTTCTTGCTGATTTTCTTGAGTTCTTTGTAGATTCTGGTTACTAGCCCTTTATCAGATGTACAGCATGCAAATATCTTCTCCCATTCTGTAGGATGTTTACTATTGATTGTATCCTTAGCGGTGCAGAAACTTTTTAATTTGATCAGGTCTCAATGTTTATTTTTGTTACTGCTGCAATACTCTGGGGTCTTCTTCATAAATTCTTTCCCTAGGCCCGTATCTCTAAGAGTTTTTCCAACACTTCCTTCAAGAATTCTTTTTTTTTTTTAATCAGAGTCTCAAGCTGTTGCCCTGGGTAGAGTGCCGTGGCGTGACAGCTCACAGCAAGCTCAAACTCTGGGCTTAAACGATTCTCTTGCCTCAGCCTCTCAAGTAGCTGGGACTACAGGTGCCCACCACAATGCCCAGCTATGTTTTGGTTGTAGTTGTCATTACTGTTTGGCAGGCCTGGGCTGGATCCAAACCTGCCAACTCCATGTGGAGTGTGGTGCCCTAGCTGCTGAGCTATAGGTGCCGAGCCTCTTCAAGAATTCTTAGTTTCATGCTATAGGTTTAAGTCATTTATCCATCGTGAATTAATTTTTGTGAGTGGTAAGAGGTATGGTTTGTGGTACCATAGTCTTTTACATGTGGCTATCCAGTTTTTCTCAGCACCAATGATTGAACAGGGATTCTTTTCCCCAGTGTGTGTTTTTTGTTTTTGAGACAGAGTCTCACTCTGTGTCCTGGGTAGAATGCCACGGTGTCCCAGCTCACAGAACCTCAAATTCTTGGGCTCAAGTGATTTTCTTGCTTCAGCCTCCCAAGCAGCTGGTATTGCAGGTGTGTGTCAACATTTCTGGCTAGTTTTCTTTCTTTCTTTCTTTCTTTTTTTTTTTTTAGTAGAGACCAGGTCTCACCCTTACTCCGGCTGGTCTTGAACTCCTGAGCTCAAGCAATCCTCCTACCTTGGCCTCCCAGAGTGTGAAGATTACAGGCATGAGCCACCACACACTGCCCCCAGTGTATGTTTTTGTTTGCTTTATCAAAGATAATATGGACACAAGAGGATGGTTTTGTCTCTGGGTTCTCTGTTCTAATACATAGGTCTATGTCTCTGTTTTTCTGCCAGTACCATGCTGTTTGGACGACTATAGCTTTGTAGTATAGTTTGAAGTCTGGTAAAGTGATGCTTCCCAATTTGTTCTTATTGTGTAAGGTTGCATTGGCTATTTAGAGTCTTTTCTGGTTCCATACAAAATGTAGAACTGTTTTTTCTAGATCTGTGAAAAATGACATTGATTTTTTTTTTTTTAGACAGAGCCTCAGGCTATCCCCCTGGGTAGAGTGCCATGGCATCACAGCTCACAGCAACCTCCAACTCCTGGGCTCAAGCGAGTCTCCTGCCTCAGCCTCCAAGTAGCTGGGACCACAGGTGCCTGCCACAATGCCCGGCCATTTTTTGGTTGCAGCCATCATTGTTGTTTGGCGGGCCTGGGCTGAGGATTCGAACCTGTCACCTTAGGTGTATGTGGCTGGCGCCTTAGCCGCTTGAGCCACAGGTGCTGAGCCGACATTGATATTTTAATGGGGATTGCATTGACTCTGTAAGTTACTTTGGCTAGTGTAGCCATTTTAACAATGTTGATTCTGCTGATCCATGAACATGATATGTTTTTCCAAGTGTTTATTTCCTCTGTGATTTCTTTCCTCAGGGACTCATAGTTCTCCTTATAAAGATCTTTCATCTCCTTAAATATAGTCCTAGGTATTTCCTTTTCTTTGTTGCTACTGTGAAGGATACTGTGTCTTTGATGGGATTCTCTCAGTTTGACTGTAGTTGGAGTATAAGAAAGCTGCTGATTTGTGGGCATTGATTGTGTAACCTGAGACTTTACTGTATTTATTTATTTATTTATTGAGACAGAGTTTCACTTTGTTGCCCTTGGTAGATGCTGTGGTATCATAGTTTACAGAAACCTCAAACTCTTAGGCTTAAGCAGTCTTCTTGCCTCAGCCTCCTGAGTAGTTGGGACTACAGGCATCTGCCAACTTTTTAGAGACAGGCTCTTGCTCAGGCTGGTCTCAAACCTGTGAGTTCTGGCAATCCACCCTCCTCAGCCTCCCAGAATGCTAGGATTACGGGTATGAGCCACTGCACCTGGCCTAGGAAAGAACTTTTTAAAAAAAACATAATTACATTTTATTTTCACACCTACTGAAATTAATTTCTTAATATCATCTAATTGGTATGTCTCATGTTTGTTCTTCCTTTTCCGTTTTGTTCTCGTTAAATAGCATTTAATTCTAGAAAGAAGTCAGGTCCTGGGTCCTGCAGACATTTCTCACAATTACTGGGTTTGGCTGATGACATCCACATGGGGACATGGAGCACATTCCTCTGGCCTGCATGGCAGAGGGTCTGGGTGTGCCTGGTTTCAGCACAGCTTAAATTCTGGAAGTTGTGCCCCCCAACCCCATTAAGCACTGTCATTCTGCTTCACTGCCCCATGCTTTTGTCCCAAACATTGTGTTATGGGGGGAGTGGGAGGGGAAGAGGGAAGCACTGTCACTCCAGGGCGCCCTTAACCAACGATACATAAATTCTCCAGCTTTCCCCCTTGCTCCTGTGGAATGACTCTGAGGCATGTCTTGCATGGTTCTTCAGAGTTGGCCACAGTGGTAGTCGTCCTTTACAGGCCCTTATTATAAATGTATCAATAAAGGCTTCTGGCCACGTGCTGTGGCTTAAGCCTGTAGTCCCAGCACTTTGGGTGGCTAGAGCAGGAGGCTTGAGGTCAGGAGTTCAAAACCAGAATGGATAACATAGTAAGACCTTGTCTCTAAAAAAATTTTTTAAAAAATTTAGCTGGGCATGGTAGCACACAGCTGAGTCTCAACTACATAGGAGACTGAGGCAGGAGGATAGTTTAAAACCATCTAGGAGTTTGAGGCTGCAGTGAGCTGTGATTGTACCACAGCACTCTAGTCTGGTGAAAAAGTGACACCCTGCCTCAAAAAATAAAGAATAAATAAAGGGTTCCTACTTTTTATAATTAACACACACCTCATTTTCTTTTTGGGGGGGGGGTTACTTTCTATGCTCTCCTTCCTGGGACTATCTCCCAAATAAACTACCTGCTCCTGAATCCTTGTCTCAAGCCCTTCTCTTGGTGCAAACTAGTCTAAGGCACCTCCCTATTGCTGGTAAATCGTAGTTAGATCCAGAGGCTTAGTTAGATTCAGCTGCCTCCTTTTCTCTTTTTGGCAAGGTAGCTTCCTGTTGTGTCACAGCAGCCAGGAGCCTGTGACCAGTGACAGTGTATACAGAGGAGGGAGCCTCCTTGTCCTTTGTGGTTTCAGCCCCTAGAATGTTAGGAATCTACCTTGAAGACTCAGGACCTGCCTGATGTTTCTCTGTAACCCCGGTTAGAGTACCCTCCCGGCATTTCTCTTTTGACTTTCCCAAAGCTGACTGTGCTCTTGCCTGGAGGCAGTGGCGGTTGGTTTAGCAGCAGGAGACTGGGTTTGCTCCCCCCCAAAAGCTCACAGAGCAGCAGAGTTTGGTTCCCTTTACCTCACCAGGGTCTGAATGTGTGAGTCATTCCTCCTTGGGGTGTTACGTGTTCAAGTCCATATGGATGGGACACTTAGTGTCACAAAAATAGAAGCTCATCAAAGGTGTGCTTTGCGCGGCTGGGTGGCTGTCAACCAATTCACATGAGGCTTAGCACCTTGTAATGGAAAAACAGGAGAAGAGATCAGCAAGGTGTGTGTGGGTGTGTGTGTACCCTCAACACCTCCTGTCCTCTGAGCTGGCAGAAATCACTGCCTATCTGCTACAATTTCTCCTTCCACAACGCCTTCCCCCTTCTGTATTACCTCTCCCAATCCCGGCTTAATCATCTCCTGTCCCAGAGAGGCAGCTTGATAAGTGAAAATAGCAAGGAATTTGGCGTTAGAAGAGCCAGGGGATTTACTGTGTGATTCTGGGTCATTCACTGAGCCACTCTGGGCCTTATTTTTCTCACCTTTAAGCTGAACAAAATAAAAGTACATATGTTAGAATATTTTGACTTGCCAGATCAAATGAGACTAAGCATAATGGAAGAAGGACGTGGTCCACAATAAAGCTGTGCATGAACGAGGGAGGGCAATTTTAGACCTCAGTGGGAATAGATTTTCAATTCTCTCTTGGACAGGCTTTGATAGGAAAAAAAATGAAGATTGAACCAGATAGGGTTCTTAGTCACAAATAACACACCCAGAGGCAGGCTAATTGAAGTAGAGAAGAGATTTATTGATAGCATAGTGAGTAGCTCTTGTACTTGCCAGAGGGCTGCAGAGGCAGGTGTGGCAGGAGGTAGGAGCTCGGGGCAATGACCACAGCTACTGTGGTTTCCCTACCTCTTCCCACTGATTGATAGAAAAATAGTTTAATATTCAATCATGATTGTTATACATGGTCTGATCTGTTCACTGAAATGTCCCCTTTAGGAAATTGTCTATTACTTGGATAAAAATGCTCAGTCTCTAAGACTGCCTTTCCCTTGGGCTCCAAGACAGGGTCTGAGTGTTTTGCAGGGGTCCTCAAACTTTTTAAACAGGGGGCCAGTTCACTGTCCCTCAGGCCGTTGGAGGGCCGGACTGTGGGCCCCGGGATGAGTCGGCTGCTAAGCAGGACAGGCACTGGGGGCAAAAACACCTGGCGGGCCAGATAAATGTCCTAGGTGGGCTGCATGTGGCCTGCAGGCCGTAGTTTGAGGATGCCTGCAGGCCGTAGTTTGAGGATGCCTGCAGGCCGTAGTTTGAGGATGCCTGGCTTAAGGGAAGGGCATACCATTTTCTTACAGCATGAGCAAAGATTTAGGGGCCTTGGTGAGGGTGTCCTCTTTCCCTCTGTTCCCGGGTAAGGGGTTTGGTCCTCCTGAGCTCCTCCTGCCCTGCTCAAGTCTGAGGCTGGAACAGCTCTCTAGCTGCAGACCCCCAAGCATCTGCCTTGTCCTGCCCAGCGGCCATCCCAGCTTCTGCCTGGGCCTCCTCATCTTGCCACAGCAGGCTCTCTGGATCTGATACTTCCTTGAACGTACTTAGTGCTCCCTTTCTTCATCTGAGTCCGAGCCTGGACAGAGGATATGGGGAGTCCCATGCCTTCCTGCTCTCCTTCTACTTCTCTATCCTCTCTTCCTTTGTCCTCCTCCAGCTTAGCTTCAGCAAAGAACTGGGTCTCTCCTGTATGCTACAGGAGATCTCTGTGAGCTCAGTTCTCCAAGCTCGCAGGCTCATGCAGCAAAGGAATAAAGGAACTTTGAAAACCCTTTCTTTAGACAGCAGTCTGGCTTGCAAAGCAATTTCCTTCTGCCTAATGCTATTTTTTTTAATATAGCAGCATAATATTACTCCATTACCCTTCTCTTGGTTTTCCATTATGACAAAATCAAACTCCCTCAGTAGACAGATACCTAGGGAGAACGAGGGCAAAGGTTTTTGCATTTGTGAAAACTTGTTTTATAATTTTATTTTGGGGATCCTTTACTTGGCACTTGATCTATCTAACCCCAGGCTCTTGCTCTTCTACTGCCAGCTTAGTTTTCCTAAAGTTATACTTTGATGGTGTCACCCCTGCACAGAATCCTTCAATGGCTCCCTACTGCCTTTGCATGAACTCCTTTGGCTCTGTCCCCGTGTACCTGCCTCTCCCCGGATTCCCCTTTATAACATTCTCCTTAACAATACAGCCGACTTCTTGCCTTCCTCCAGGTCTCTGCTCACCTAAATACAGATTTCAGCATATTACAAAACCTATACCAACCCCATCCCTTCCACTCCCTTTCCTTGGCTTATTCAGATCAGCCAAGGAAACGCTGCCCCTTTGTTCTTCCATGGCCCTTGTTGGACACTCAGCCCAGCCTGCTTTGTTTAGTTGGCACAATGGAGGTCATGCCTTGGTGGTGGCCCACTGGTGACAGGAAGACATGTCCAGAGGCCAAGAGTCAAGCTACTTTAAGCAGTATGATGTTTAGATAAAAACCTTGAAAGGCTCAGTGGCTCCCAGGAGAGGAGCAGGAGGGGCAGGACTTAATGATGTGATCGTGACCTAATTGGTGGTACTGATAGATTAAATAAGGAAATGTACAGGTACACAGAGCCATCTAGGCCAGGTGACATGAGCCTGTGGCCCCCCATAGCATCTAAGACAATGTCTGAATGTTTACTAAAGGGCAATTACTCCCTTCTCTTGGTTTTCCATTTATGACAAAATCGAACTCCCTCAGTAGACAGATGCCTAGGGAGAATGAGGGGAAAGGAAAGAAGTGACATTGGCAGTCACTGAGATGACCCTGCTCTGTCTCTGGCTCTGGCATGGTCTCCCACATGGACACCCTCAGTGGTGGTGTTTGGTTGTTCCAAACATTCTGAATGCCAGACCGTCTTTTTTTGACCTATGGCTCATGATCCACCAGCTGACCCACCAGTCTCAGGAGCTTGGCTGTGTGGATCAATGTCCAGTGCTTACCCTGGATCAGCCCCTGGGATGTGAAGGCCATGTCCATCTCCCATCTCTAGGGGCTCTGTGTAGACTGCGGTCAACTTCCCTGGGGGAAAATCTCGCCACGAAGTGAAGCAGCCATTTTGTTTTCCTAATAGATTCTAGGGGGTCCGAGGCAGACAGTGTTTCCACTGTAGGTTTGTACCTTCCTAGCCCTCAGCCCCCTCCTCTCCATCAGTTATAGACACACAGAGAATATCTGTTGAACTGAACCTGGAAAGTGCTCCTAAGAAAAAGGAAGCTGGAGAAATTCCTAACAATAATGAACAATTATGGAGAGGCAAGACCCACGAAGAAAAAAGGGTGGGAATGAGAGAGAAAGAAGATGTGTGTCCTCATAGACGTGTCCTAGTGAAAGTGGAAATTATGGAAGAAGCCAGAGGAATTCTAATGCTCTCCACTGGGCACTGTGCCCAGAAGGGGCCATGATGAGTAACATAGTTTCTGACTAGGGACACTAATAGCTCACAGGCTATTACAGACAGAGAAAAAGATAGATATACTTTCTTGTCATATATGACAGGGGCTGAGGACTGGTCCCCTCAGGCTATGGACAGGCCATCTCATGCTGTTTATGTTGGCAGGTCCTTGGGGGCTGATAACAGGTCCCCACCAGCTAAGGACTACCAGAAGGTTGAAGACAGGTTCCTTCAGGCTTGGAGTTGGGGCATGTACCTCTCCTTTCCTGTGTCCCTCGGGTCTCACACAAGCTGGGACCTGGCCTTGCTTCTAATGGACACTCATGAGCTTGTCTCTAGAGGCGGTTTTCTCTTTGAAGTCCTACGTTATTATAAAAACACAATTCACAAAAACTAAAATATAGACAGATTAAGTGTTTGAACAACAAATTCCATTTAATCTAAAGTAATAGATTATCTGCAGGGTTCTTGTGAAATTTCCAACTTATATACATATGTTGGAACTTACATACGTTTTAGGCGCCATCTTCTTCAGTGGAAACAGCTCAACTGAGTGAACCAGAAGGGACTCCACATACACCATTGTGCATTTTGGGCATGTGGCAGGGTCTTCCACAGGGGAGATTTGACTCAGGGTCTTCAGTTTCTTGCCAGGACCAAATGGGCCACTGCAGAGAGGACATCCCAGTTGATCCAGCACTGCAAACCCCTAGGGTGGTAGAAGAATGGGGACAGTTCTTACCTCTAATTCTTTCAACAAAGGGAACATTTGATAAGGGAGAAAACTGTGGCTGAGGGAGGGTCTCCCATTCAACTCTAGAATGTACCTTTTCCCTGCTTAAAACCTAAGAGGTCTGTAAAACACCTTCCGACCTCAGCAATGGAGGTTATTTACGGAGGATGATTTGCAGAATGTTCCCATGAGGAGAGCACGCCTGGGGAAAAACACCAGCATTTCAGCTTCACAGGGATCCTGTAACAAGTGAAAACAGGACTCTAGAAGACCATCAGCATGATAGGTCAGGCTCGTGCCATCAAGAAGGGACTTTGTGGCCAGAAAGAATGAGACGTCTCTGCAGCTGCTGTCATTGACACCAGCAAACACTTGTAATATCATGGAACTTGTGGGGCTGGAAATGGACCAAGCCCAAAGAGAATAATGAGAGAATTGATCTGAACCAGAACTAGGGGACGGCCACACCAAATGCACCCAGTAAGGGATCTAAGTAATACCTAGCAGGTGAACTCTCTTATAGAGCAGTATTTTAATTAATTAATTTATTTATTTTTGAGACAGAGTCTCAGGATGTCGCCGTCAGTTGAGTGCTGTGGCATCACAGCTCACAGCAACCTCAAACTCTTGAGCTCAAGTGATTCTCTTGCCTCAGCCTCCCTTGTAGCTGGGACTACAGGTGCCCACTATAAGGCTTGGCTTTTTGTTTGTTTGTTTAGCAGGCTTGGGCCAGATTTGAACCCACCAGCTCTGGTGCATGACCCACCAGCCCTGGTACTAACCACTGCCAAGCCTAAAGCAGTATTATTATTTTTTTTTGCAGTTTTTGGCCTGGGCTGGGTTTGAACCTGCCACGTCTGGCATATGGGGTCGGCACCCTACTCCTTTGAGCCACTGGAGCTGCCCCTAGAGCAGTATTTTTAAATCTGGAGTGTTTTTTTTTTTTTTTTTTTGTCACTCTGTCACTCAGAGTAGAGTGCCATGGTCTCAGTCTAGTTCCCAGCAGCCTCAAATTCCTGGGTTCAAGTGATCCTGCCTCAGCCTCCTGAGTAGCTGGGATTACAGGTGGCTGCCACCATGCCTGGCTAACTTTTCTATTTCTAGTAGAGACAGGGTCTTGCTCTTGCTCAGCTGGTCTCAAACTCTTGACCTCAAGTGATCCTCTGGTCTTGGCCTCCTAGAGTGCTAGGATTTCAGGCATAAGCCACAGCAATATTTTTATTTTATATGTATGTATGTTTCTGAGGCTGGGTGGATCTGAACAGTTCCTTCTATAGGTTCAGTTTGCTGCAAGTAAACTCTTGGATCCCAGAGCAAAGTCTCAAACACAAGAACCTCTTTTTTTTTTTT
>NW_003852417.1:2329803-2332103 GCF_000181295.1 Otolemur garnettii
GGCACCGAGCCTGGAGATATTTACTTTAAAAGTAAACCATTGCACTCAGCTGAGTAAACACTGACAGAACATTTCACACAATCATTGAATGCTCTCATTTTACAGAAGGATACAACAAACTCACCCATCCATCCATTCATGAATGAATGAATGATATCTATTCCGAGCACCCTCTGCCTCTGCTTCCTGGACCTGTCAGCTTCCGCTGCGCCCCCCTCTGCACGGTCCTGGAGCCAGCCTCATCCTGGCCGCAGGTGAGCGTCCTCTCCTGGACCTCACATTTCTGCCTCTTTCTGAGAATACCTCTCAAAGCCTCCTTGTCAGCACATAGAAATAGAAGTTTTCATTTTCTTGTCCTGACAGATTTAAGGCACTGTGAGTCTTGAATTAGAATTACTCCCCTGATACTCTTTAATCCTTCGTAATACCCTTCTGGGCAGCTATAGCTGTGAGGACTGGGCCATTAGTTATTTTTTGGATGTGACGCAAAGTAGCTGATAGATTTTGTACAGCCTCTACCATTTTTTTTCTAAAAGACTAAAAGCCACTGCAGGAGTCCAGTGAACAGTAAATGTCACTATGAATTTTTGCTTCATAAAAGTTAAGTTTGAGTGGAACTTCCCTAAAATGTACTGATTTTATAAAATAAGGAGCTCCAGCATGTTGCATATCAACCCCCCAACTGCAAAAAAAGGCCTTCCTTATAAAGACAGGTGACAGCGGGTTGGGAGGGGCCTGAAAATGCCCCATGCATAATCAGCCAGGCACTACTCAGCAGCATTCACAAAAGAATCATCCTCATGCTCTCTGTATGTTTCTCTTCTTATGGATTTTTTGAGCCATATTTGTGTGTCAGGCCATCTCTATGTCCCCTACACTATACATCATTTACTCGATACTTTATTTTTAAAGGGAAACTTCCTATCAAGACGATATATGTTAAACATATTTATTCTGATCAATATAAAAGTATACATTAGAATAAAAAACATTCATCTGTGCGCCACCTAAAATCTGTTCACATATTCCTAGTATTATGCACACCTCAGTTGGCTAAACGATGTGGCCACCACAATGCCAGACGTTTGCACAAGGTGTCGATCTGGTAAAGAAAGAGTCCTAGTACTGGACTCCCTCATGTTAAGAAAACTACAGCGCGGGTGGTGCCTGTGGCTCAAAGGAGTGGGGTGTTGGCCCCATATACCGGAGGTGGTGGGTTCAAACCTGGCCCCGGCCAAAAATTGCAAAAAAAAAAAAAGGGATTACTACAGCCCTACCCTCTATCATATCCCCTATTAAGTATATACTTTTATATACTTGATTTTTTAGAGCAGTTTTATATTCACAGCAAAATTGAGCAGAAGGTACAGAGAGTTCCCACGCGACAGAGGCCATCAACATCACCACTAGTTACAGCTGATGAGCCAACACTGACAGGCCACTATCACTCAGAGTCCACAGCTTACATCAGGTACACTGGTGGTGTCCCGCCTGTTTTGACAAATGTGCAATGATGTGTCCACCACTACGGCATCATAGAGTAGTTTCACCACCTAAAACTCCCCTGTGCTCCACCAATTCATCCTTCCCTCCCCTCAACCCCTGGCAACCCCTCATCTTTTTGATGTCTCCACAGTTTTGCTTTTTCCAGAATGTCTCCTAGTTGGGATTGTGCAGCAATGGCCTGTCCAGACTGGCTTCTTTCACTCAGCAATGTGCACTTCCATGTCTTCTCTCAGCTTGACAGCTCGCTCTCTTTTTTAGAGCTGAATAATATTCCACGGCATTGATGTATGACAATTTACTCATTCACCTTTGGGGCATCGCCTGTGGCTCAGTGAGTAGGGCGCCAGCCCCATATATCGAGGGTGGTGGGTTCAAACTCAGCCCCTGCCAAACTGCAACAAAAAATAGCAGGGCGTTGTGGTGAGCACTTGTAGTCCCAGCTACTTGGGAGACTGAGGCAAGAGAATCACCTAAGCCCAAGAGCTGGAGGTTGCTGTGAGATGTGATGATGCCATGGCACTCTACTGAGGATGACAGAGTGAGACTCTGTATCTAAAAAAAAAAAAAAGACTATTCATTCACCTTTGGAAGGGCTTCTTGGTTGTTTTAGAGTTTGGGAAATTATGAATAAAGCTGCCAGAAACATTTGTGTGCATGTTTTTGTCTGGACATAAGTTTTCAACTTGTTTGGGTAAAACCAAGGAGTCCAATTATATGTTTAGTTTTATAAAAAATGCCAAACTGAGCTCGGCGCCTGTGGCTCAAGTGCCTAAGATGCCAGCCACATACACCTA
>NW_003852417.1:2333867-2334874 GCF_000181295.1 Otolemur garnettii
CCTGTAGGCCCTAACAGAGAAAATGTTCTTTCTGACAGCAGCAATGATCCTGACTTAATGCTTGATGTTGGTGTTGCAGGCCCGTCTTCCCAGCCTTTTAGTATTGGTGCTGGTGCTGACAGAACATTTGTACGAAAGTGCCCTCACAGCTCTTCAAACCCAATTCCCCAATTACACGGTAAAGAAAGCCAAGGTACAGAGAGCAGCAGTCACCCAACATCATTGTTGTCATCACCATTATCACCACACTGTCACCTGTTTATCTAACATCTCCCAGGTGTGTATATCTGAGGCTGCAGAAAAGGATCAAATGTCCTTGCAATTTGTTGACATAATGAGTCCTGCAAGGAGTTGGTGGCAGAGCTGTGACTGGAGCTCATGTCTCTCTCTGGACTCCCAGGCCAGGGCTCATCCCAGTTTACTGTGACCTCTTCTGTCCCCCAGTCACATGGGGGTGGCTGTCTTTATTTGATATGGTAGTGGGAGTACAGATCTTAACAGACAAAATGATCATGTCCTTGACAGCAATGGTGATTTGGGCCTAATGCTCAGTGTACATGTCGTGGTATTATCTGGGATGGGTGTCAGACAAGATAAGTTACAAAAAATAGCTTCTAGAAAAGGATCTGATAGGTCTGGTCTGGGCTGATCATCTGTGACTGGGGGCAGAGTTGTATGGGAGTGTGGAAGCTCCTGCTGGAATCAAGGGGTTAGAATCAGAGGAGGGGCTGGGCACAGTGGCTCACATGTGTAATCCTAGCACTCTAAGAGGCTGAGGCAGGAAGATCACTTGAACTAAGCAGTTCAAGACGAGCCTGAGCAAGAGTGAGATGCATCTCTATTAAAAATAGAAAAAATTAGCTGGGCATTGTGGTAATCACCTACAGTCCCAGCTACTCCAGAGGCTGAGGCAGGATTGCTTGAGCCCAGGAGTTTGAGGTTGCTGTCAGCTAGGTGACACCATGCATGTTAGCCTAGGCAACAGAGTAAGACCATCTCAAAAAAAA
>NW_003852417.1:2335360-2343254 GCF_000181295.1 Otolemur garnettii
TTGCCAGATGAAATTCAGGACGCCCAGTTAAATTTGAATTTCAGAAACACAATGAATGTCCGCATGAACAAGTTTATACTAAAAAATTATCACTGTGCTTCTGAAATTCAAATTTAACTGGGCATTCTGCATTTTTATTTGCTAAATCTGGCAATCCTAACTGGGGAGTCAGTGAGGGGTTTTGAGACAAGACTTGCCCAAGGCGGTTGATTCAGTCCAAACTCCAGCACCTCCTATGTGTCAGGCCTTGCCAGCTACTTGGCTTCCAGTTCCCCCAGAATGACTAAGTCCCCACTATGGAGTACAATCTTTTAACGCCTCCGTGCTTTCTGCTCTGGCACATCGGTCCTTTGTCATAGCCATCGGATTCAATGCACCAAATACCCACTCTGGTTAAAGGTGATCCAGGAGACAAACTCCCTGGGCTCACTGACACAGCCACGATTTAATTCCTCAGTGAGCTGGAATATAAACACAGGCAGACATTCACAAACAGCAATCACAAATCTCTTCCATGCCCCACCCTTCCCCCAAGGCTCAGAGATCACAGTCTGGGCCTCAGGAAGCCTCACCTCTTGGGCTTCCCTGATAGCCCAGATGCCACAGGGGAGCAGACCTTACAGCCAGGCCCCTGGCGGACCTGTTCTGAGCACGCCCAAGAGTGCCCTCTCTCAGCGGTTACCTCTTACAGCAGCCAGGAGGCTGTTGGGAAAACACATGTTCTCTTCCAAGGAGGGACTCATCTGACCTGGTCTCAGCCCCCGGTCCTGTCTTCTCCATCCCTTCACACGTACTCTACCACAAGATGATTTTTTTTTTTTTCAGACAGAGCCTCAAGCTATCCCCCTGGGTAGAGTGCCCTGGCATCCAGCTCACAGCAACCTCCAACTTCCAGGCTCAAGCGAGTCTCCTGCCTCTGCCTCCCAAGTAGCTGGGACCACAGGTGCCCGCCACAACGCCCAGCTATTTTTTGGTTGCAGCCATCATTGTTGTTTGGTGGGCCCGGGCTGGGGATTCGAACCCGCCACCTTAGGTGTATGTGGCTGATACCTTAGCCGCTTGAGCCACAGGTGCCGAGCGACCACAAGATGATTTTTAAAAAGCCAAGCAAGGAGATGGAGTTTGAGGTCCTGCAGAAAGATTCCTAGAAGGTGCCAGAAGCAGCTAGAAGCGTCTTCTCCCCTGAGACTCCTTTATCTTGACTGTAGCTGGTTCTTTCAACCTGAGGCCAGTCACTGGCTCTTGTGAGCTTTCAGGCTCCAGCTCACCACCAGCTCCTCCAAAAGTGGTGCCAGACCCTGTCCCTCAGCCCCATAAGCCATGGTTCTGTCTGCCACGCTTACCACAGTGTGCCTGAGCTGTTTCTAGACCTCACAATATGGGGTCTGCTTACAGTAGTGAATATGACTTTTGTTTCTGTACTTGCAGGGCTATACATGGCACTAGGTATAGGACAGATGATCAGTAACAATTTTAAACGGGTTTAAAAAATAATTCCAGGAAGGGTGTGGTGGCTCATGCCTGTAATCCTGCACTCAGGGAGGCAGAGGTGGGTGGATTGTCTGAGCTCAGGAGTTGGAGACCAGCCTGAGCAAGAGTGATGCACCCAGCTCTACTAAAAATAGAAAAATTAGCTGAGTGTTGTGGTGGGTGCCTATAGTCCCAGCTACTAGGGAAGCTGAGGCAAGAGAATCACTTTAGCCCAAGTGACTGAGGTTGCTGTGAGCTGTGATGACACTATAGCTAGCCTGGGCAACAGAGTAAGACTCTGTCTCAAAAAGGAAAAAAAAAAGGAAAGAACAGAAAAGAAGAAGAAAAAAAGAAAATTCTCACATTGCAGAAGAATATAAAGAAAAAAATACACAATGTATTTCTGTCACTTCTCAGTCCCAGCACTCAGAGCTATCCACCTGCATGAGCAGAGCATGGTTCCAGACAGTGAGCAGCCATTTACACGCACAGGGCCACATAATCCAGACATTGGCACACGGCCATAGATATACGCTGTCCTGTGCTTTGTCCTTTTATCGTAGCAATATGTCTTTTTTTTTTTTTTGAGACAGAGTCTCACTATGTCACCCTCAGTAGAGTGCTGTGTTGTCATAGCTCACAGCAACCTTTAATTCTTGGTCTTAAGCGATTCTCTTGCTTCAGTCTCCCAAGTAGCTGGGACCTACAGATGCCTGCCACAGCGCCTGGCTATTTCTTAGTTGTTGTTGTAGTTGTCATTGTCGTTTAGCTGGCCTGGACTGGGCTCAAACCCGCCAACCTCGGTGTTGGTGCATGTGGCTGGCACCATAACCCCTGTGCTATGGGCACTGAGCCTATTGCAATACAGCTCAAACTTCCCACATCAGTATGTATGAATATACTTCATTTTATCAAGGCATAAAATACCAAAGTAGAAGTCTAGAAAAGTGTGTTTAAACAATTCTGTATTCATGAATATTTAAATTGCTTTTCTTCCCATTTTAAACAATGCTGTTTGAACAGTTTACTTTTTTAAAAACTTATTTTTAATTTTTAAGCAGAAAATAGCTATATCTACCTTTTTGCTCTGATGTAGGAGTTGTTATAGGACAAATTTGTGGAAATGGAATTTCTAGGACATATAAAAGGCATTTAGATTTTCTCAAATGGTCTCCAAAAAGGTGGCAAAAAATTAAACTCCTACCCATAGTATATGAATCTTTTTCCAGAAACTCTTGTCTTGTAATTTTTTACCATTATAAAAAATAAAATTCCCTGTTCTAACTAGCGTTAACTTGAATTAAGCTGTATTTAAAACAATTTTTTTGGTCATTTGTATTTCTTTGTTAGTGAACTGCTTAGTTACAAAGTCTTTTGCCCATTTTCCTATGTGGTTTTTGCTCTCTTTCATACTGATTCACAAAGTTCCTTTAGATATTAAAGAAACTAGCCTTGTCTATATATATTGTAATTTCCCCCCAGTTTGTTGTTTAATTTATTTATTATTCTTTCCTATTTATTAATTTTTGTCACATGAAAGTTTTACATTTAAATTGTCAAATTTTTCCTAGCTCCTGAGCATATATGCTTATTAAAAACAAATGACTAAATGAAAGAATAAATAAACTCCCATGGCACTCATCGTTTGTTCCATATTTTAGAATTTACACACTCAGACTATTATTATTATTTTATGTAAGGTAATATTACTTCCTCATTTATACAGAAAGCAGGCGCTGTGATCGGGACCTTTCTGTAAACTCTACAGTACATAGTAGAGGAATCACTAAATTCTTGGAGTCTGCCCAAGTACCACCCATGCCCCAAGGCCCAGCTCCCAGGCCTCAGGCCCATGCAGAAGGGAGATGCCCTTCCCGTGCCTGCTCCAGCTGAGTCCTCCCCCTGTGGGCAGAATGTTTGCGTTTCCCCCCAAATTCATATGCTGAAATGTAACTGCCCTTCCAAGGTGATGGTGTTTGGAAATGGGGCCTTTGGGAGGTAATTAGGTCATGAGGGCCCTGACCAGTGCAGACTCTCTGAAAAATAAAAATAAAAGAGGCCCAGAGGGCTCCCTTGCCCCTTCTGCTGTGTGAGCACACAGGGAGAAGATGGTCATCTAGGGACCAAGAAATGGGCTGTCCCCTGACACTGACTTGTTGGCCCTTGACCTTGGACTTCCCAGCCTCCGGAACAATGAGGAATAACTTTCTGTGGTTACAAGCCACCCAGTCAAAGGTATTCTCCTATAGCAGCCCAGACTGTCTAAGACACTGCACGACAGCCCCTGAGCAGGAGGCAGCCCCTGGCCCAGTCCATCGTGTGGGTTTGAGGCTGGAAGAGTCCGTGAAGCTCTGCTCAATGCCTGGTGGCAGCGTGTGGTGGGACTATGACCTCTTGGGGGACGTCCACACATTCCTGCAGGCCCTGGGCTGAGCACTGGGAGTTCGGGAAGGGGTGGTACTCTGTCTTTAGGCACACAGGGGCAGTGCTGTGACCGAGATGGCACGTGTACCTGCATAGGTCTGGCCAGCCCCACTTGCTGTGCCCCATGATAGGCTGCTCCTACCCTCTGAGCTCTCCAGCTTGGGCTCCAGGACATACCTCACTTCCTGGGCTTGGGCTCTTTCCTGATGACCCCCCTCATGCTTGGGGACACCCCGGCCATTCCCCTTCCACCTGCACAGATGCCGCTGTTTTGTGTGTGGACCCCAGACTTGTGCCTGGGGCCCTAGGACATGCCAGTCTTCCTGCTGGCCTCCCCCACATGGCCTGTCAATGACAGTGACAGAACCCCAGCGGGACCCTCCTTCCTGTCTGAGTCCATTTGGGCTGCTGTAATAAAGTATCGTAAGCCTCAGGGCTTATAAACAACAGACGTTTATTTCTCACACTCTGACCTCTGGAAAAGTCCAAGATCAATTTGGTGTCTGGTGAGGGCCTGCTTTCTGGTTCATAGATGTGTCCTTATACAGTGGAAAGGGGAAGACAGCTCTCTGAGGCCTCTTCATAAGGGACTAATCCCAGTCATGAGGGTTCTGCCCACAAGAGCGCATCACCTCCCAAAGGCCTCACCTCCTGATGCCGTCACGTTGCTTACTAGGTTTCAACATACCAATTTGGGGGGACATGAGTGTCTGCTGCTATAAGATATTCAAGACTCTACTTGACCGTTTATACACATTAGCTCCTTAACTGTTCACCAACAACACTTAGGGAGTACTAGCATATCCTCTCTTACAAATCAGGAGGCCGAGGGGGAGGGAGATGAAGTTTGCTGTTTGAGATCTCCTAGCCTCCAAGGAGCAGGGCTGAGATTCCAACCTGTCTGGTCTGAGGCTCCGCCTGCTGCACTGAATTCCTTCTGGGGCCTGCTGTGGGCCTGTCCCCCAAGATATTACACCTCTCCCCCACCCCTCCCCAAAGCCTGGGTCGTTCCCAGTCCTTCCACCACTCCCCACCTCCCGCCCCTGCAACCTACAGCCATCCTGAGGGAGAAGAGTTACTTCGCCTCCATCCTTGCAGATTTCTGCAACTATAAACACAGGGGGGGGGCGCAGGTCGCATCCAGTTCTCCATCCCACCCCCTGTCCCCCCTAAAAGGGGAGAAAACCTGGGCTAGTCAGAAAGCCCTGGAAGCAGAATGTGTAGCCTTTCCCTGGTCTCTCCAAGGCTCTCCAGACCACACCCCTTGGAGACCAATTGACGCCCACCCACCTCCCTCCCCATCCCCCTTACTCCTTCCCAGGGAACAAAGGCAGTGAGATGCCCTGGGCAAGGGATTGGCACATTCCTCCAGCAGCCTGGCAGGCACTCAGGCCTAAAGGAAGGAGCCACTAAGCTGAGAGAATGGGCTCTTTTCTCCCCCTTTGTTTCACCCTAGAAAATTGTTTAGTCATCGAATGAAGCAACTTATGAATACATTACTGTGATAGATTCAAATAGAGGCATGTATAATAAAATCCTGAAGCTCCCCAGAAGCAACTCCTAACAGTAAGGAATGTCTCTCACACACACGTAAAGACAGATGTGATGTAAAGTATGTAAAGTACTACGGTGTCATTACTTCCTTTTTTTATTTTTATTTTTACATATTAAATTTGACTTGGAAAAAATGCCAAGGGAGAATATAGAGGCTTCTATTTCTTATGGAATATCTCACAGTAGAATTTAAAAATCTTAGCTTCTGGGCTCTCAAATGATGGTTCTTGAACCCCTAGGGACATCCAGAACCCTTCAGGGAGTCCTGAAGGTACACACTAATTTGAATAATAATACTAAGGTGCTCTGCTTGGTTCTCTGTGCAGAAGCTTTGCATTGATGGAGCAAAAGCAGCAGAGGGTAAACAGCTGGCGCCACAGCATGGATCAAGGCAGAGACCCCAACCTACTCTAGCGCTCATTGTCTTCCTCAGTGAGAAAAAAACCTAGTCTCACTTAAAAATGTCCCTGATGAAGCCTTCGACTTACTAATTAAAAAAACCTCAACTGTTAAGCACATGGCCTTTTAACATTCTGCATGAGGAACAGGGAAGTGATCAAAAGCACATTTTACGCAAGCTGAAATGTGACATTTGTCTGAAGAGAAGCACTGGAGTGATGCACTTGCAAACTGAACTACCTGCATTTTTCAGGGAACATGATTTTTGCTTGAAAAGGACAACTGACAAATAGATACTAGTTATTCAGACTTGCATGCTTGGCAAACATTTCCATAAAAATCAACCAAGTGAGTCTGTCACTTCAAGGAAAACAACTGACAGTATTTGTTGACAATGATGCAATTTGAATTTTCAACTGAAAAATTCAAATTTGGAAAACTATCTTCTAGCCTAAGCTAAGCCTCCCAGCACTTAAAGACTGATGAGCTGTGGGTAAAGATTAATGAGTATGGTTCTTAATATTATATGACAAAATGTGTCAACACTGGGAAGCTCTACATAACTCAGAGAACCAATATTTTCCAAACAATAAAGGCATTCTGTTCCAAAATCGTTCAGGGATAAAAGACCCATTCAAAGCACAAGATAGACAATGAATTTTAATGTAGCAGAGTATAAAAAGTTTATTGATAGAAATTCAGATTCTTAGGTGGCGCCTGTGGCTCAAAAGGGTAGGGCTCCGGACCCATATGCCTGAGGTGGTGGGTTCAAACCCAGCCCCAGCCAAAAAAAAAAAAGAAAGAAAGAAATTCAGATTCCCTGTGGCCGCTACCACTTGGGTGGCACCTGTGTCTCAGTGAGTAGGGCACTGGCCCCATATACTGGGGGTGGCAGGTTCAAACCCGGCCCCCGCCAAACTGCAACAAAAAAATAGCCGGGCGTTGTGGTGAGTGCCTGTAGTCCCAGCTACTCGGGAGGCTGAGGCAAGAGAATCGCCTAAGCCCAGGAGCTGGAGGTTGCTGTGAGCTGTGTGACGCTGCCATGGCACTCTACCGAGGGCGGTAAAGTGAGACTCCGTCTCTAAAAGAAAAAAACAAAAAAACCGCAAGAAACTACCACTTATTAAAGTTTTATGTAATGTCAAAGAAGAATATTCACAATTATCCAAAAATACCATTAAAATATTCCTTTTCTAAAAACTTGCTAGCTGGTGGCGCCTGTGGCTCAAAGGAGTAGGGTGCCAGCCCCATATGCCAGAGGTGGTGGGTTCAAACCCAGCCCTGGCAAAAAAACTGCAAAAAAACCCCAAAAAACAAAAAACCAAAAAAACCTGCTAGTCAGGCGGTGCCTGTAGCTTAGTGGGTAGGGCGCCGGCCACATATACTGAGGCTGCTGGGTTCGAACTTGGCCCAAGCCAGCTAAAACAACAATGACAATTGCAACAAAAAAATAGCTGGGCATTGTGGTGGGTGTCTATAGTCCCAGCTACTTGGGAGGCTGAGGCAAGAGAATTGCTTAAGCCCAGGGGTTGGAGGTTACTGTGGGCTGTGATGCTAGAGCACTCTATTGAGGGTGACAAAGTGAAACTCTGCCTCAAAAAAACAAAAACAACAACAACAAAACCCTGGTAGCTTCTTTAGATACTGTAACCAAACCAATAGATCACAATGATTGAA
The DNA here is from genome assembly GCF_000181295.1 of Otolemur garnettii. NCBI lineage: Eukaryota > Metazoa > Chordata > Mammalia > Primates > Galagidae > Otolemur > Otolemur garnettii. The sequence goes on from NW_003852417.1 coordinate 2,342,885, forward strand.
TGCTGAAGCAGGTATGAGGATCTAACCTTAAGTGTGACCCACTGCCACTCTTCTCAGGAAATCTATTTTTGTTTTGAAAAATAAAACCCTCTGTGCAATTTCTGAACAGTCAGTGAGTGATTCCAGGTTTTAAATAGTTTGTAAATTTTCAGTTTCTATACACTTTATCATCCACTCATGATTTTTTTTTTTTTTTTTGGAGATAGTCTCACTTTGTTGACTACAGGCACCTGCAACAACACTTTGGCTAATTTTTTTTTTTTCTATTTTTGGTAGAGATGAGTCTGGCTCTTGCTCAGGCTGGGCTTAAACTCCTGAGCTCAAGCAATCCACCTGCCTCAACCTCCCAGAGTGCTGGGGTTACAGGTTT
>NW_003852417.1:2343947-2344995 GCF_000181295.1 Otolemur garnettii
TCTTTGATAATAGTTTTTTGTTTTATTTTTTCTTTTTTAAAAATTTCTTTCACTTAGACTCAGAAACTTACACGATATTTAAGAATGTAAAGACATCATGAGTTCAAAACTGTTGCTGTGCATGGTGTGCTCTGAACTGTGGAGGCAAGTTGTAATATTTGAGACTGCTTTGGCCAGAACAGGTAGCTCAAGAATCATTCGGGGACCAAATATCTCTTGAAATTATCTGTGTTCCTGCCTCTGGCAGACCCTCCTCAATGCTGATCTACTAAGATTAAGTATAAATTTGGATCAGTACACTCTGAAGGAGGACGAAAGAGAGCAAAGTGCTTGATTTTATTACACCTGTTTAGAAAACCCAGAAGCCTAGTTTTACAAACTTACAGATACCCATTGTGTTGTGGGAAAAATGTCCTCTCTAGCCTTGCTCCTCAGAAGTATGGTCCACCAACCAGTGACATCAGCATCATCTGTCATTTGTCGAAGATGCAAATTCATGATTCCTCACCCCAGACTAAGTTAGGATATACATTTTAAGAAGATCCCTAATTTTTATGCACATTAGTTTGTGAAGAACATTCTCTAATAGGAAAATTTTATAATCTCAAGTCTAAAATTAAAAAGGACTTCTAATTTCCAGATGGTCAGCAGGCTATTTGGATCAATTCTCCTACAGAAAAGAACTAAAAAATGTGGATAAGATATATCATCATAAAAGCATTAAAGAGATATTAAGACAGCAAGAAGCCAGCACATCAGAAATGAAAAGAACATTCATTCAGAAAGGTAAGCCTGAATTAGAGATGTTTTTGTCCAAGGTCATTTGCTAAATCCAGAAAATCAGAATCCAAGTTTGACAGATTCTCAGGGTGAGAGATAAAGAATTAAAAGCTGGAAGTGGAAAACCCCTTGGGTCTGAAATTCTCAGGCCTTGAATTTAGTAATATTCCAGGTGCCTGGAAAAAGACAAATACAGGCTTGGTGCCTGTTACACAGTGCTTACGGCATCAGCCACATACACGGAGGCTGGCAGGTTTGAACCCAACCT
>NW_003852417.1:2346068-2351251 GCF_000181295.1 Otolemur garnettii
GGGCGTTGTGGCAGGCACCTGTGGTCCCAGCTGCTTGGGAGGCTGAGGCAGAAGACTGGCTTGAGGAGTTGGAGGTTGCTGTGAGCTGTGATGCCACATTACTCTACTCAGGGGAATAGCTTGAGGCTGTGTCTCAAAAAACAACAAAAAAAAAGAAAGCATAAAACAAGATGGCAGACCTATTATTATGGATAACTTAAATACTACAAAAATAAAAATCGTAGTGTAAAGAACCTCACGCACTCATCATCTTAATAATTTAGTTTCATTTATCTACCATTTTTTTCTAGAGTATTTTAAAACAAATCTTAGATATTATATCATTTTATTCATAAATATTTTAGTCTGTATCTTTATCAGATAAGGACTTTAAAAATATAGTACCAAAAGTATGTTAAATATAAATGGATTAAATAATCTTTTTAAAGACAAAGATTGTGAGATTGGATGAAAAATAAAATCCCACTTTATGCTACTAACATCTGAAACGTAAGCATTCGGAAATGTTGAAAGCAAATAAAGGAAAAAGATATGTTCTGCAAATGTTAACCAGAAGAAAACATTTATAGATAATGAAAGAAAAATGTATTTTACATACATGATAGAAAAAAATATTGGGCATAGTTCTTATAGCAACAGCTTCTACCTTCCAGGAGTCAATTCACATTCTTTATCTTCTGGAAGTGAACCCCAGGACTCAACTTTAACTCTGCTCACAAATGAAAAACAAGGCCTAGAGGCCGGCTGGGTCAAGACCCACAGCCGGTGAGGGTCGGAGGCCCCAGTGCTAAGAGGGGTACGCCTTTCACACACCACAGTGCCTTTCCAGGCCTGAGAAGGAGAAGGTGTGGGAGTTTCTGGGGGAGAAAAGGGAGGCTTGGAATCAGTTGGGAAGACAACTGGCTCTGGTGTCCCCTAGCAAGTGATAACCAGAGACAAGAAAACAAAGTGTTGCTTGCCCTCTCAGGCCTTTGAGCACTTGTTTGGTGGGTCTGTGTTGGCCAAGGACAGGAAGAAGGCAGTCTGAGGAGGGAGGCCTCAGCCCATGCCAGGGAAAGTGCAGTAGTTGAGTTGTGTTGGCCCCTTTTTGGACATGTGGACACTATGGGCTTGACACTCCAGGAATATAGGCAGGTCCTGAGGCAATCCCGGGACACTTTGTTTTAGGAGCCTCCTACAAATCAGCCTCAATCCAGTTTTCCTCTGTGAATTCTGACAGACAGGAAGGAAATGCAGCCCACAGGGAAGTGGGAATTTGTGCCCAGATCCCTGTGGGAGGACAGTGGGGTAGCTCCACCGCGAATCCCTGCAGCCTACCCATGGCTGACAGTCCTGACATCTTCCTTGTTCTGAGACGGGGAGCTGGACCCTTTCAGTAGCAGAGTCCTGAGTTGAAATTTAACCTCACCTGCGCACAGGCACAAATATGGACACAAATTTTGGTTTCTCACACACACACATGCATGCATGCACACACATGTACACAACACTCCACACATATGCACATGCATGCATGTACACGCTCTGCACATATGCACATGTACACACTCCACACCCACGCACATGCATGCACACTCCACATACATGCATTCACATATATTCCACACACGTGCACACGCATAAAATCCACATACATGCACATGCATGCATACACTCCACACAATGCACATACGTACATGCACACACATACTCCACACACATGCACATGTATGCCTGCACGCTTACACTCCACATACATGCACTTACATGCACCCATGCATATACTCCTATTAGATGTAGTTACATAAATACACAGACTTTTCAGTTACATTCTCGTTCCCTGCAAAGTCCCAGGCTTTAGCAACAGACAGACAGACAGACAGACACCCACACCGAGAGTGATAAATACAGACTCACCCTGCACTATTCCAACAACCTGCCCTTCCCAGCTTGATCATGGGGACCAGCTAGCAATGCCAGGAGCCAAAAATAGTAATGAGAAGCAGGACAGGTCTAGGAAAAGAACAGTCTTGCTGATCCTGGCAGGCAGGCACATGGAATACATCTCGCTTATTTTTTCTAAAAAACCAAGTAGAGTAAAAATCCCTCTCACATGGATGCTATAATTAGTCTAGTTAAGGGCAGCCAGCACTATGCAAAGCACAGGCTTTGAAGCTAAACTGACCTGACCTTGTTGCTCACCACCCTCTGAGCCTCAGTTTCCTCTTCTGTAGAATGGGGATATAATATCAACCTCATTCATAAAGCAGGGTCCCTGGAACACAGTCATTGCTCAATAAGTGCTGACTTTCTCCCTTCCCAAGTTTTTTACCTTCAAATGACACCTCCTCACCTGTGTCTTAGGGTAAGGTGACCAGACATCCCGATTTTTAACAATTTGTCCCATGTCCTGCGGCATTTTTAAAAAGTCCCAATTTTTGGAAAGAATGCACGACAAGCTAGGGAACAGCAGGAGAACGGGAAGGGAATATACTGTTTTTGGCTGCCATGTAGCTATTTTGCCAGGATATGAGTTTTATATTATTTTTGTTAATTTTATGTTAAACTTTAATAATAACAAATAATTGTTGAGAACTGATTATCAAGAACTGATTATCGAGAACTGCTTATCAAAGTTCACATTGTTGATCAGCTGTTAGAATTCAACAAGAAATATGCCAAAGAATAAAATAATACTATAATTTTAAAAAATGTATTATATTTGTAAATTGTACTTATGTTGAAATTAAAAAAAATATATTACAATACTATTTTTGTGTTCTATGAAAATTTTTGTTGCTCCATATAGACCAAATTTTTAATTAAGAACCACCCCCACCCCCCGTCAATGGTGTCCCCCTTTACCAATGTTAAAATCTGGTCACCTTATCTTAGGGAAGAGAAAGGGGTCCTGAGGCCAGCAGAGACCTCACCTGTGTAGGAACTGAGTCCTGTCACCAGCCGTGCTTTCCCTCCGTCCCCGCAACGCAGCCACCATCATCACAGGCCCCCTTTCCGTCCCTCTCCCAAGTTAAACTCTATGATTCAGAAGGGACTGAGGAGTGGGAGACAGTTTGAGGAGCAAGCTCAGGGCTGGCTGCCACCAGGAGGGACAAGGAGGAAGGTGGGCGGGACACGGATGCCCCAGAGGTCACAGGCTCCTGGTGAAGCATAAAGGAGATGGGGTCCGTGAAGCTCTCAGGGGGGACGGAATAAATAGTCACTCCAGTTATACTTTCTTTCCTCAGCCTGCCAGTGCTTTTGTCCTTCAGTCCTTGGACACTCTGCAAACTAGTATCTCACCAGTTAGGTTTATTTGGCCCAGAGATGAGCTTTGGTTTGTATCTGAACATTTCACATTAGAATCCAAATTTCTGACTTCTCTTGAAAAATCAGAAACTCTGAGAGCCTTGACCTTGAATTCCTCCACATTAATGGCCTAAATATAGCAGGTCCCTTTCATTGCAAATGCTCATGCCAGTTCTCTGCAGTTCACCATCCCCTGTCACCTCACCCTCAGCCCTCTCCACTTGTCCACACTCCCTGCCCCGCCCTGTGTGTGTTTGTGCTGCAAACCTTGCTCTCCGTAGTCTTCAGTCACCCACAGCGGGAAGGAATGAAATATTTGAGACAGGATGTGAGAACTGGAAGGAACCCTTAAGCTAATCTTGTCCAGAAATTTTTAAACCTTTTGAGCAGAAATAAAATGAAACCCAGAGGCATAAACAGACAACAGCAGTACCAGAGCTTTCTGACGGAAGCTGGGTTTGCTGTGACTTGATCCCATCATTGTCTAAGTGAGGAAACTGAGGCTCAGATTGGAGACATGACTCATTTCCAGGGTACTCATTGTAGAGCCAGACTGGCTCCTCTGAGCCTCTGAGGACCTCACTGGCTGAGGACTAGTGAGAGAACGGGGTGGGGATGGACATGGAAATGAGACAGGTTTTCCCAAGGTCTTGATTTGCCAGGTGGGGGTCCTGACATCTAGCCCCCCTGAGGATTAGCAGCAGCATTGGGATTAACGCTGTGTGATGCAAACACTCACGGTTTCTTGATATTATCGGGACATCTGACTGACTTCATGATCCCAGTGTGACACAGCCTTGGACACAGAGGCACATTGAGAGCAGCAGGAAGGCCTAAAAGGCTGCCTCAGGAACTTGGCGGAAAAGAGGGGGACTGTGCTGGATTAATGAGCTTGCCTCGTCTTTTGAAAGGGCCTCAAGGAAAGCTGAGTCGTGAGTCAGCATCAAAGCAAGATCACTGCGCACTTCTGCTCAGACTCATCCATAACCTCAGGACGACCTGGGCCTCAAAGGTCAAAGGCCTCCAAGGCCAACGGCATCAGTGACAGGAGTCTGTGATCTCCTGTAACAAGAAGTCCAGAGGCTACACGGTCCCTTTCTTTTTTCTCCTTGGCTGCCCTGAGCCCTCAGGTGGACTCTCCTCCTGCCAAAGGTGTGATAGGCCCAGGTGTCCCATTTCCTTGACAAGTTCCAGGGACTGTCCGACCAGACTCCCTTTCATTTCCTATTGGCCAGAACTGAGTGTCCAGTCTTGTCGGAACGATTACTGTCTAGGACACTTGCATCTGCACCCTGGTGCTGCGCATCTCCTGAAGCCTGGGCCACAGGGAGAGCAGACACCAGACACAATCTTCTCCTGCTAGGAGGGAGCAGAGAGGGAGGGGCCCAACAGGGGCTCCTACAGCACAGTGTAGACCCGACTCCTTCCAGAATCCCCAGAGTTGGTGGAGCAGGAAGAGGTGGAAGAAGTCATGTTTATATATTGTTCTTTGTGATCTCTCTAAAAAGCCGTGATGTTCAGATTTGAAAAACAGGCATGGCAAAAAAAGCCAAGCAGTGTTTTGAAGGTTGCCAGGCTTATGAGTGAGGAGACAGAACCCAAGTTCAGGGCTTTCTAACTCCCGAGGCTCTGTGTCCCTCTCCTCAAGAGGGTGTGGGGAAAAGGTGCTGTCAGGGGTCAAGGGTCCTAGTAGGAGTCCTGGCCCTGCCGCCAACTCAGACAAAACCTCCCTTCTCTTAGCCTCAGTTTTCCCATTTATAAAAGAGAGAGATTAGACGCTGAAATCCATAAAGTTCCTTTTAGCTCAAATACTCTGATTTAATCCCTTCTAAAAGAGGTCTGGGGCCCTAAAAAAAGAAAGAAACTAGCACTTCTGTGGTTTGCTCAGCATGGAC
>NW_003852417.1:2351615-2353327 GCF_000181295.1 Otolemur garnettii
AGCACGTCCCACTTTCCAGGAGGGAAATTGTCCTGTCTGAGCCTTGGTTTCCTCATCTGGAGTTGTCTCTAGAACTCCTCATCTCACAAATGCTGTTGTGAGAATTAGATGAGATAGCATGTGTGACGAGCCCAAACCCAGCTGAGGGTATGATCTGTGTCAGTTCCCACTGTCCCTGGGCCCCTCCTCCCTGTTTGCTCCCTTTCAGAGTTTTTAATTTAAAACATGTTTTAGAGATGGGGGAGGGTGGTGGGAGGTCTTGCCAGGTCACCCAGGCCTCCTGGCCTCAAGCTTTTACCCCACTTCAGCCTACCAATGTGTTGGGATTCCAAGGCTGAGCCACTACGCCTTACCTAGAGTTTCCTCACCAGGAAAACCCAGCCCTGTGATGGCTCAGGTCTCCAAACTGACCTTGTCTCACATGGGCCTTCCTAAAACCACTTTCTGAGATGGTCACGAAGATGAATAGTTCTGTGTGGCCACCGGGGGGTGAAGGTGCTGTGGGCAGGCCCACAAATTGCTTCGTTTTGGGTCTGTACTCCCCGTTTCACTGTGCTGTCCCTGTGTCTGTGCAGCTCTAGTCACTGAGTGCCCAGGTGCCCCCCGCTCACTGCCTTCCTGCTGTGACCTCCACGGAGCCTCCTGGAGTGGAGTTTGTCATGAAAGGCAGTCAGATACTCTGCCCTCAGTGGGGAGCCAGCGTGGTGGGGTTTGAGAACCTCCTCTCAGCCACAGGAGCCCTGAAACCTTGGGAACGTCGCTTAACCTTCCAGACTCTAGAAATTGTCTTCTGTACAAGGAGAAACATAAAGATATCTCCCTTACCTGGAGGCTGTGAGGACCAGAGGTGCCGAGTCTGCGAAAACCACAGGCACACATGCACTTACTCTGTTATGTATAACCAGAAACCAGCCTTTAAAGGATGCACACACCAGATTCAAGAAAGATTTAACTCTATATATTGTCTATGGCACAAATTTATCAAATGTTCAGAGAACCTAGTGGGTGCCAGGTCAGTGCCCTGGGCTGAGGTGGGACAGACAGGAGGCGGGAAACTGAGCTGCCCTGGGCTGTGGGGGCCCTGTCTCATTGTGAGGAGAGGCTGGAATTGGGTGTCCCCTGTCACAGAGGTGGAGCGGCCACCTTATGTGCTTATTGGTCCGCAATATGCTCCTTGTGGTCTTGCAGGGACAGGCTCAAGAGGTTTGGGGATTCTCGCTGGGTCTGTGCTGTTGGCTACCACCAGGGGACTTGTGTTGTGACAACTCAGGCCTTTGTTGGACTGCAGTTAACCTGCCTGTGCTCCTAGGGCTCCCCAAGAGCTTTCTATGGAAGAACCCAGCTGTTCACTGTTCCCTTCCTCCCAGGAGGGGCCTCTTTCCCTTTGTTTACCTGGTTATTTGGGTATGGCCTGTGGCTAGATGACAAGTTTCATCATGGCCTTTTTAGCTTGGACACCGTCACTAACTTCAATTACAGAAGAGGGAGATTGAGCTCACTTTTCTACCCACTGCTCCCCTCCGATGTGTGAATCCTTCCTTCTTCTATCCCTGTTGAATTCTGATATAATTTTGGCTAGATCCACACTGACTCCACATCACTGAGCCTTGGAAACACTTGGGGCAGGGTAAAAAGAGGTGGAAAATGATGACTTCTTTTCCTTCCCTACACAAACATTTGTTAAGCCCGAAGTTAATAACTGTCTCTCTTTA
>NW_003852417.1:2354467-2356741 GCF_000181295.1 Otolemur garnettii
ACAGTGGCCTGAGCCTTCAGCATTTATGCCTTCGACGTTTGTGGTGAGTGTCCATCTCCAACTGTGCCTGCAGCCGCCAATCCCAAGAGCCACTCTGTACCCTTCTCCCGAAAATGAAAATGCTCCTCCAGTCTTCTCCTGGGGTGGGAAACAGTAGATACCCATCACTGAGGAGTGGAGAGGACCCTGGGACCCAGCTACTTCTCTGGCTCCTTTGAATTTACCCTCCTTGTTTTAGACACCCCTTTTCCCTGGGTTCCAGAGATTCCTGAGTCTTCTAACTGCTGCATTTAGTTGGTTCTCTATTTTCTCTACTGTAGATTTGAGATTTTGCTTTCACGGGTCTGCTAAGGCAGTTGGCGTCCTTCCACCTGTGTTCCAGATTCCAAAACTTTGCCATGTTCTGTGTTCCTGATGTGTGTGTGAGAGAGAGAGAGAGAAACAGAGAGAGAGAGAGAGAGAAACAGAGGGAGAGAAAGAGAAAGAGAGAGAGAGAGAATCTAGGGGCCTTTGGGAGGGAAGGGGATGAGAGGTTCAGCTGCCATCCTTCATCAAGGCTGGTGTGTCATGAGTGAAGTCCAGAGGGCTTGGAGCACAGAGTTCACACCATGAACCACACAGTCATTCTCCCATCATGGAGAGGTAATGAGAACTTTCTCAGGTTGTGGAAAAGAGTTAAGAAAAAATTTGAAGAAAACAAGGGGGTTGGTTGCCGCAGTGAGTCCCTGAGAGGATTGGAATCCTGGCAAGGGAGCGGCACACCCCCTGGTAGGTGGGCAGCCTGCGCCTGGTGCCCTGTGTGGAGCTCTGGTGCCATCAGAGAGCAGCCCTAGTAGGGCAGACAGGGTGGCATGGAAGGAACAGCGGGTTGAGGGTCTGCAAAGCCCGACCTGCCTCTTGTTCCACATCTGACTGTTCCAGAAAAGTGAAGATGGGGATGCCAAGAGGGGCCTACACTCAAACACCAAATAGAGCCACACCTGCCTTAGGCTGAGGCCAGTGCTGGTGTCAACAGGGAGGAGTGTCAGCTCCCAGAGCAATAGGAACTTCCCTCAGGAGAACAGACAGGGGACCTGGAATCGCACAGGCATCAAGTGGTCAGAGCTGGGGGCCCTCCGCTCTCCCTGTTTTATAGAAGAGGATTCTGGGGCCCAGAGAGGGAAAAAGACTTGTCCCGGGTCACTCAGTGCAAGACAGTGCTCTTTTTTTGCAATGCCTAAAGGTATTGATCGAGTAATGATCTGCTCATCTGGGAGCCCTGTCCTTGTTCTGACTCAATCTTGTTTGCCCCTCTCTGTGTCTAGAGCTTCCTCAAAGCCATTTAGATAAAGCTTATCTTTTTCACCAATTACCCTCGGTTTGGTCACATGACTATGCAAGGGGCTATCTGGAGTGGGCCTTAGGGGAGGAGTGGGAGGTCACCAGCCGGAGGGGAAGGGATGCCTGTGGCAGAGGGTGTACAGAGGTGTGTTCAGAAGCACGGAGACGAAATAGTGAACAGTATGTCAGGGAATACACCTGCCTGCAGAGCCTGGGGCTCTGCAATAGTTGGGCATCCCAAACGACACCCTCAGCTGCCTGAGGCCAGCACCACGTCCACATCCAGGCACACATGTCATCATGGAACCCGGCCAGGCTGGGGGGATTGCTGGCCTACACTTCCATGGAGAACTTTCCCCACTGCCTGGGACCACGGCATCCAGAGAAGGCACACATCCTGTTTGCGACTATTTTCATGGTGACTCATATATCTTAAGTTAAAAAAAAAAAAGGCTGATGACTGAGATTTCCGGTCCTGCACTTTTCCAGTCGGTTCTGCCGGTGCTGGCCTGAGTTTGGGCTGAACCCCACTGGCGCGTGGTGATGGAGAAGCCCCGAGAGTGAGGACGACTCCAAAGCCCCTTCCCTTCACTCACCTGTCCAAAATTAAAAAGTAAAGGACCAGGAAAGAAAATAGAAGTTCTCGCGCTTCTCTTTTGGTGCAAACTTATAAAAATAAACACCTTTCTCATCTTTGTGCTTGCTTTGGAAAGACTTAAGCTTTTGGAGTCTGACAAACCTAGGCATGCTTTTGGCCCCTCTGCTATCTGGCTGAGAGATCTTGGACAAGTTACTTAACTTCTCTGGGCCCCAGTTGGTGGAGAATTGAGACAAGGCAGGTGAAATGCCTTCTAGGTCTGTGCTTGAAGCACATGTGCAGTAGGGGTTTTGTAAACAGAAGTGTCTCTCTTCTTTTCCTTTCTGTCTTTCATTTTTATTTTTTTGGACAGGGTC
>NW_003852417.1:2356863-2360637 GCF_000181295.1 Otolemur garnettii
TTTTTTTTTTGTAGAGACAAGGTCTCACTATATTGCCTAGGCTGGTCTTGAACTCCTGTCCTCAAGCGATCTTCCCTCCTCAGCCTCCCAAAGTGCTGGGATAACAAGTGTGAGCCACTGGGCCCTAGTAAGGCAGCTTTCTACCCATTGACAAGCCACTTAACTCCTCTAGTTCGTCATCTTTCTGGTACATGAGGGCATCAGATTAGATAGTTTCTAGGTTTTTTCAGTGCCAGTACGCTAGGGCATGTTTTTAAAATAAGGTTTGTTAACAACTTACAACAGAATTACTTCAGGTGTATTTAAAAAATGCAGATTCCCGAGGTCCTCTCCAGACTTGCTGAAATTTACACTTTTCCTGTGCTTTCTCAAGTTTGGGAACCTCTGTTCTGTTTTACATCTTATCCGTCTTCCCCATCTTCATAACTCAATCTAATCATTCTTTAGTTGAGCCTACAATGAATAAATAGATAAAAGTTTAAAAAAAACCTCAATCTAAAATCTCAGTGCTGGGCTAATATTAGGCCCTCAGAATGTTCTTGCTTATTCTAACTTGCTGCCTCATCTGGGAACTACTTTTGGACCATCTTGGTGCCTTTGTCTTCAATTGAGTGTAGTGATTCTCTCATGTAAATGACAGCTTACATGTCACATATGTAAGTGACAGCTCTCGCCCTGGAGGCTATGAGGCTGAGCGGAAAGTGGACAGGGTTGGGAGGCAGTTCTGGGAAAGAAGGGCGTTGGATTCTGGACCCTCGAAGCCTCCTTCCTGGTCTGGAATTCTGACTCTAGACTGGTCTGATTCTGTTGTGCTGGTTCATTTCCTTTTCTGGTCATCAGTTTCCAGCTTCTCTTTCAAGCTTACCCCTCTCTCTCTTACTACTTGAAGTGCCCTGTTAGTGCTTCATATCATCCATTAAAAAAAATTTTTAATATTTGGAGAGGCACCTGTGGTTCAAAGGAGAAGGGTGCCAGCCCCATATACCAGAAGTGGTGGGTTCAAACCCAGCCCTGGCCAAAAACTGCAACAACAACAACAAAAATGTAATATTTGATTTTGTTAAAAAGAGTCTCACTCTGTCATCAGGGCTAGAATGCCGTGATATCAGCCTAGCTCAGAACAACCTTAAACTCCTGGGCTCAAGTGATCCTCCTGCCTCAGCCTCCTGAGTAGCTGGCTCTACAGACACCTGCCACTACATCCAGCAAATTTTTCTACTTTTAGTAGAGACAGGATCTCACTCTTGCTCAGGCTGGTCTTGAACTCATGAGCTCAAGGGATCCCCTCACTTTGGCCTCCCAGAGTGCTGGGATTACAAGCATGAGCCACCGCTCCCAGCCGCAGCTCATTCTTTATAACATCTTGCGATCTACCTACGTAGGTGCTCACATAGCCCTAATCTATCCCCCCAGACTGCTGCCTGAAGTTCTACTGCAGGACTACTTTGCATTTATTTATCCCCTTTCCTGTTGAAGCTTATGTAGGTGGTTTTTAGTTCTTCCCTATTACAGACAATGCTGTGACCTAGTGCACTCAGGTGCAAGCATTTATCTAGATACCTAGACGGAGACTGGCTCAGTCTTAGGCTCTGCATACTTTCAGCCTCGCTGGATCCTGCTGAATTACCCTCCAAAATGACGGCGTCCATCCACACGCCCACCAGTAATACGGGAGAGTTCCCTCAACCTTAACCAACACTTGATGCTGGTAGAATTTAATTTTTTCATTTTTGCCAATCTGATAGGTGAACAAGGTATCTTGTAGTTTTATTTCATTTGGTGACTCAGATATCTTGTAATTTTAATTGCATTTTTCATTTTTTTTTAGAGAGAGATGAGGGTCTCTCCTCTGTTGCCCAGGCTAGAGTGCAGTGACACACAATCTTACTGCAGCCCCAAACTCCTGAGCTTAAGCCTTAATTTCCATTTTTAGATCTCTAATTCTGTCGAGTGATCCCTTTGGGTTTCTTTTTCTGTAAATTACCTATAGGTAGAATTTGCCCATTTGTCTTTTTCCTGTTTGACAAACATCCTTGATAACCAATCCTTTATCATGTTTTGCACATATTTTTCTCCAGTTCATTCTTGTGTTTTCACTTTGTTCATGTGTTTTCACTTTGTTTATGGTGTCTTTTATCATACACAAGTTTTACATTCTGACGTGGTCGAATTAGTCTATGATTTTTGTTTTGGTGTCTGATTTAAGTACACTCTGTCATTGCCACAGTCATAAACTTGATTTTCTTCTAATTACGGTGTCGTATTTTTTTGTCTCATTTAGGTCTTGAGTTTATATTTTTGTATATGGTATGAGGTAGGAATAGAAATAGGTGTTTTTATACAGCTAGCTAATTGTGTCTTTACTAGTTATTGACTGGTATGTCTTTTCCTCACTGATTTATGATGTCAGTCTACCATAAACCCACTTTTCATTTATACACAAGTCTTTTCCTGGACTCTATTCTGTTTTACTGCTCTGTGGGTCTATTTAGGCCTCAACACACATCTGGTTTAGGGAGTGATCATTCAAATTCAACATTAACTCCTGTGTTCAAAAGTCATCAAGGGGTTCAATAGAATGGCCTACAGGACAAAGTCCAAACTTCTTAGCATCGTGTGCAGGACCCTTTATAATCCAAATTCCTGCCTATTTTTGGCTATCATCTCTCTCTTATCTTTCTCCAAGTACCTGTGTCACTATCAAAATCATTTGCCCCAGGCTTTATCTCAATTGATCTACTTGCTGTTCCCCAAGCCCTGAGCCGATGTTTTGTGTCCCTGCCTTTGGATATACTGTTCCCTCTGCCTGGAATGCCTCCCTCTCTGTGTTTTGTCTTCACTGAAACACTCTCCCAGGGCGTTATGTCTATCCAGATGCTCAGGAAATAGTCGCTAAGTGAAAGGATAAATGCCAGTGGCCAAGAAAGGGCAATCCCAGGAGCTGACCAGGCCCCCGGGTGCTTTAAGGGCAGCTTCTGGCAATAGCTGAGCAGACTTAGATCTCAGACCTCAGGCCTGGCCACCCTTCCGTCCTCCCTGTGGGCCAGTGTTTGTGGGACAGTCTCCACTATGTTGCCTGGGAAACCAGGCCTCCTGCCACTGCCACTCCCTACCACTGGGCTGCCAACATCCACCACACCCAGCTCAGAGGTTTTGGCTGGTTCCCTTGTGCCCCAGTCAGCTTGGGAAACCCTGGCACACACACTTTGCCTTTATGTTGTGGGTTTACTCACTGGAGCTGCCCAGGGGTGGGGAGCTTGTCACCTCTGGATTCTCATTGCCACCCATTGATGTTTCTTGGCACTGAGTTCTCCCAACTGGCTCCAGGGGAGAGTTGATGGCTCATGGTCCCTGATCCCCCTCACTGCTCCCTGATTTGGCAGGTACTGTTCCCTCCAAAGATATAGTCCCCTGGCAATGTAGGGGAGTAAAAGTGGCAGCCAACACCCAGGGCTGGGGATCCGTGTGATTCCCTCTCCCCCTTCCCACTTGGTTCTTCTCATTTCAATGACCTGGGAGGACCATAGCCCCCCAGCATTGGAGGCCAGGGCAGCAGAAGGGGCCATACCTGGGAGCTGAAAGGCAAATCTTTGACCTTTGGTTCCTTGGACAAGGTGAGGAGCTTCTCTGGACTTAAATCTCACCTACCTGCTAGAGCAGTAGGGTTCCGGAAATAGGTGAGGCTCCGAGAGCAGGGCCCTGGGTTCCTGGAGACAGGAGAGGGAGGGTGGTTGTCTAGAGGATGATATTTCTTTTTTTTTTCTTTTTTTTTTT
>NW_003852417.1:2361125-2385505 GCF_000181295.1 Otolemur garnettii
AAAAAAAAAAAAAAAAAAGATAAAAAAATTATGGTGTGTTTATAATTGTAAATGTGGCATTATTGACTCTGTTTTTTTGTTTGTTTGTTTTTGTTTTATTTTGAGACAGGGTCTTGCTCTGTTGCCTGGGCTAGCATCATCATAGCTCACTGCAATCTCAAACTTCTGGGCTCAAGTGATCCTCTTGCCTCAGTCTCCAAAGTAGCTGGGACTATAGGCAGGTACCAGCACACCTGGCTAATTTTTCTATTTTTTTGTAAAGAAAGGGGTCTCACTCTGTTGCCCTGGTCTCAAGTGATCCTCCAGAGTGCCTTGGGCCGCTCTGCCCAGCCTCTTCTTTTCTTATAAGGACACACAAGTCATATTGAATTAGGGGCCTACCCTACTCTGGTGTGACATCATCTCAACTAATTACATTGGCAATGACTCTCTTTCCAAATAAGGTCACATTCTGAGGTTCTAGAAAAGGCATGAATGAGGGGACGCTTTTCAACCCAGCACACAGGGTAAGTCAGAATAGAAAGAGACCGTGGCTTACCCCACTGTGGTTAAAATACCTTGTTTTTGCAAATTTTATGAAAGCACTCCACATTTTGAGCATATTGCTCAACCCCTTCCAGGGCCTGCACAGTGGAGGGGAGGTCTGAGTGGATGCTGTGTTAGGGTCACAGTGAGCACAGTGAGCACGCCTTTGGGTGTGAGCAGAGGGCCACCAGAAAGGAGAGCTGTGAGGCCAGTGGGATGAGGCTGTCGGAGCCAGGGCCCGGTGCCCTTGCTCTGGGCAAGACAGAAGGGGAGAATGCAAGGTCCGGGGACCAGCTGGCAGACACAGGAGCTAAGAGAGGGGAAGACAACTCTCTGCTTTCATCCGGGGGTGGCCCTGAAAAGCTGGGCTGTTACTGCTCAGTTACTGCTCAGGGGTTGTGAATCAGAGTCCTGACGATGTGAGAAGGGGAGGCCCAGACCTTCGCTCCCTGCCTTCTCTCAACCTCGTCTCCACCAGCTTTTACCTTTTCCCCCCCTCTTCTGAGAATCCCAGAAAATCACACAGACTCTGTTCCCACACTCTTCACATGCTAAGAACAACAATAAAAATAACTAGGGGACCCGAACCTTTTGCCAGTTACAAAAATTGACTCAAGATGGATAAAAGATTTAAATCTAAGACATGAAACGGTGAAAATCCTTGAAGAAAGTGCAGGAAAAACTTTTGAGGATGCTGGCCTGGGGAAAGATTTTATGAAGATGACTTCAGTGGCAATCACAACAACAACAAAAATAAATAAATGGGACTTGATTAAACCGAAAAGCTTCTGAGCGGTGCCTGTGGCTCAAGGAGTAGGGCACCAGCCCCATATACCGGAGGTGGCGGGTTCAAACCCAGCCCCAGCCAAAACAAAAAACAAAAAAAAAAACCCTGCAAAATTAGCTTCTGCACACCTAAGGTCATAACAATTAAAGCAAATAGACAACCTTCAGAATGAGAAAAGATACTATTTGCATGTTACAAATCTGACAAAGCCTTGATAACTAGTATCTACAGGGAACTCAAATTAATCAATAAAAAAGACTAAACAGTCTCATCTATCACTTGGCAAGAGACATGAACAAAACCTTTTCTGAGGAAGACAGATGAATGGCTAAAAACATGAAAAAATACTCACTGTCCCTAATCATTAGAGAAATGCAAATCACAACCACCCTGAGAACAGCCCACATCACCAAGTCCAAGAGTGCAGATGTTAGCACAGATAGGGAGAGAAAGGAACACTTTTACACAGCTGGTGGGACTGCAGACTAATATAGAGTCTTTAGAGAGAAGTATGGAGAATCTTTAAAGAACTCAGAATAGACCTCCCATTTGAACCTGCAATCCCATTAGTAAGCATCTACCCAGAAGAAAAAAAAATCATTCTATCATAAAGGCGTTTGCACTAGATTGTTTACTACAGTTCAATTTACAATCACCAAGGTGTGGAAACAACCTAAATGCCCATCAACCCAGGAATGGATTAACAAACTGTGGTGTATGTACACCATGGAGTACTACTCAGCCATAAAAAGAGGGTGACTTTCCATTTTTTATATTAACCTGGATGGGGTTGAAACACATTCTTAGCAAAGTATCACAAGAATGGAAAGCAGGTATCTAATGTACTCAATACTAATAGGAAGCCAGTAGATGAGCTAATTCATACCCACACAAGAGAAAAACTCAATTCAATCCAAGTTGGGGGAGGGAGACCGATGGAGTGGGGGGAGGGAAGGCAGGAAGGAGATTGGCGTGCCCCCACTTAATGGGCACCATATGAGGGTATATGACACACCTTTTGGGTGCAGGACACAACTACAAGAGGGATTCTACCTAACAAATGCAAAGATTGTAACCTAGTTGTTTGTACACTCAAATTAAGCTGAAATTAAAAAAAAAAAAAAAACAACTACGGGAGTGTGTATTCAGGGCAACTGGATCTCTGCTGCCAGGTTGCATTCCTCAAACTCAGCCCAAATAACTCTCTACTTCCATTAAAAACTTTACTGCCATTTATCAAGTCATTCACTCATTCAGTAAATGCCTCTGGGGTACCTACTGTGTGCCAAGAATGTTCTGAACTGACATACAGCAGAGAGCTAAAGAGAGGGAGGTCAAGCCCTGGTGGGGCCCACACCTCCTCAGGAGAGGCGGCACAGGAAGCAAAGTCTGCGCATGTTAGGCCAGAGTGTGGAGCAAAGCGGGGAGGGAGTCAGGAGGGAGTGGGCGGTGAAGGGGGGACAGGCCTGGCCACACAGGGCTGCTCAGGGCACAGGAAGGATGGTGGTCGCTCCATGAGTGGGATGGGGATAGTCTCTTTTTTTTTTTTTAGACAGAGCCTCAAGCTGTCCCCCTGAGTAGAGTGCTGTGGCATCACAGCTCACAGCAACCTCCAACTCCTGGGCTCAAGCGAGTCTCCTGCCTCAGCCTCCCAAGTAGCTGGGACCACAGGTGCCTGCCACAACACCCAGCTATTTTTTGGTTGCAGCCGTCATTGTTGTTTTGGTGGGTCTGGGCTGGATTCGAACCCGCCACCTTAGGTGTATGTGGCTGGCGCCTTAGCCGCTTGAGCCACAGGCGCCGAGCTGGGATAGTCTCTTCTTATTGTACTTTGGAAGGCTCTCTCTGTGGGAATAGTCTGGGGAGGGCAGGGGAGGAGGAGGAGGAGGCATAGGAGAGGAGGTGGGAGGTCCTGCCAGCAGGGTTTGGGGATGAGTGTGGGGGAAATCAGAGGGTGGGTATGAGGGTGAGAGACACTGGGTAGATGGTCAAGGACAACCCTGACAAGGAGTTTGATGGATGGGAGCCAAACACAGAGAGGTTCAGGTGCTCGCCGTGGGTCACACAGAAGGGCTTGCATGTGAGATGATGTCCACACACACCCCACACACGGTGTGCTTATCTTGAAGGTTAAGTGTAGTGCAGGAGCTCACAGAATTGGCCTCCCATTTGAGCCCCTGAAAGCCAGGGCTCAGATCCACCTCATTGGAATCTTTGTTTTTATACTTTCTCCTTGTGTGACCTTGGGCAAAGTTATCATGTCTCGCTGTGCTCCGGTTTTCTTGTATGTCAAATGAGGCAATAATAGTCATTTCAGGGCTGTGGTGAGGATTAGAAATAATATTAAGAGCCAGAGCCAGGTGCTGGGTTACAGTTTACCTCAGTTTCCCTGACATCCCCCTGGGGTCTCTGGGGAAAGTGCCTTGAGAGCCTGGGGCAGGTGGCAATCAAGGCTACACATCTGCCCTCAAGCTTCCCAGGCCCTAGAGAACAAAGGCTTGTCCCCACCTCCCCACCCCCCTGAGTTGACAAGGGCCAGGGCACCAACAGACCCTGACCCATCAGCCTCCCATCAGGACTGCCCTCCAGATGGCCAGAACCTCCCTTCATTTGAATTTTGCTGTGATTTGTCACCCCCTGGAGATGATATGTTCTATTTAAACAGGAGATTAATTGGAAAGGCACATGTTTAGAGGGCAAATCTTTTTTTTTTTTTAATTTTTTTTTTTGTAGGAACAGTCTCTCTTTTATCACCCTCGGTAGAGTGCTGTAGCATCACAGCTCACAGCAACCTCCAGCTCTTGGGCTTAGGCGATTTTCTCGCCTCAGCCTCCCGAGTACCTGGGACTATAGGCTCCTGCCACAACGCCAGGCTATTTTTTGTTGCAGTTTGGCCAGGGCTGGGTCTGAACCCGCCACCCTCAGTACATGGGGCCAGTGCCCTACCCACTGAGCCACAGGCACCACCTGCAAATCATTTTATTTAAAAACATTTCAGATGAAGCCAGCGGGACAGCAGTGGGAGCATCTGTTCTTGCCTCAGCCTAGCTGCCTCTGCTCTTTGAAAATCAAGCTGGTCCTGTTTTTCCATTTCTCCAGATTTGTTTGGGTTTACCTATGCTGACACCCCAGGTGGGGTCTCCTGGGAACCCACAGGGCTGCTCCTGTGTCCCACCTCCATTCACATTGTGCCATGGACAATCTCGCAGGGGGCCCTCCACACACACACACACACACACACACACGTGCACACACGTGCTCAGAAGATGCAGAATGTGCTTTTCTTGTGTGCCTAAAAGTGAGCTCATATTTCTGTGTGTGTGTGCTCTGTGTTACAAAAAGCATTTGACCTGATAGAAAAATTCCTGCTTTCAAATTGTGTCTTTTGTGTCACCATGACTTTTAATGGCTCTGCCAAGACATCAAACTCTCTGAGGTTCAGTTTTCGCATTTGTCAACTGGGGATAGGTGGGTTGCTGAAGGTGTGAACCTGGACAGGACCGTGCATGTGAGGACCCTGGTCCAGCTGGCAGTAAGTAAATAACTGGTATGTTCATTCCACCTTTGGGAAATCTATCAGCTATTAATCTTTTGGCTTAGGAATATATTTCAGAAAATGTTGACTAAATGTATACTTCATTCACCAATCATGTATACATTCAGTGAAGATTTCTCTGTTACCTCTTGGGTGATTGGCCATGACCTCTGATCTCATGTTGAGGAAGCAAGAAAGGCATTGTCTTACCTTTTGGGAGGGGTAAGATGAGTAACTGGCCTCCACCCAGCCCGGTGGGTTAGCCCCACGCTGCCCTGGTGCACCAGTCCTGAAATGCAAATCTGACCAAGCCCTGCCTTACACAGGGGGTGTAGCTCTGTAGCCTGACAAGCCCTCGGGGCTCAGGCCCCCACTACCCACTCCAGGCTCATGTCCTACCTTCCACCTCCCCCTTGCTCCTTCACCCTCCAGCCAGCACTACATCTCCAGAACATGCCCTCTGCGTCCTTGACACTGTTCCCTTTGTCTGAACTGCCTGCTAGCTCAGCTCTGACTATGCCTCCACCTCCCTGCACGATCCCACCCTCCCCTGAGTGTCCCTGCCCCTTAGACTCATAACAGGCACGACTTTGTTAGGACACGTCTCTTGCCTGGGGGGCCCTGGAGGGCAGGGTCTAGGTTCCCTGGGGCAAAGTGCAGGGCTGGTGCAGGTGCATTGACGTTTGTTTTAAGAAACAGGCTCCTCATTTTAAATGGCCCTTATTAGTCAGCAGTTTTGGAAAAAGAAACTGTCTTCCAGAAACACATGACCCTCCCTCTGGGCATGAGGTAGAGGCAGCCCTGGGTGGCCGAGATGCTGCCTGAGCCTGTGGGACCAGGGGAGTCAGAGACGGGACTGCCCAGCAACCCAGAGCCTCATGCCTGCTGAACCAGGGTGACCCACCAACCTCCCCTCACCCTGCGTTTCCTGTTTCCAGTTCTGTTTTATGCATCTGGCCTTTTTGGCAGGTCATTCCAGAAAGAGGAAAGGGATGTGTTTTGGGGAATGCTCCCTGATACTCCCAGAGGGTCCAGGAAGAATCTGCAGCAAGTTCATCCCGCCCCCACAGTGGCCTGCTCACGTCTTTCCACTGCCCAAAAGCCTTCAATAAATAATAACACAACAACATCATCATCAACAATGACAAAAGTGACCGACCTCGGAGGGCCTCTGAGAGGTTGGTGGGTGCCAGGCATAAACTCAATACGAATATGATCCCTAATCCTCATACCCACCCAAGAGTTAGAACTATCATCCCATTTTATAGTAGGGGAAACAGAGGGCTTAAGCATTAAGCAGCAAGGGCGGCGTCTGTGGCTCAAAAGGGTAGGGCGCCAGCCCCATATGCTGGAGGTGGCGGGTTCAAACCCAGCCCCAGCCCCCTCCCCCCCAAAAAGAGAATTAAGCAGCAAGGGTCAGCCGCTGCTGCCCCTGACACCGATCTTGTGGCCAGGCTCTGCGGCTGAGCCTGACAGGACGCCTCAGTAAGCTGGGAGCCGTGGTTTTCCTGTGAGGACACCCCTGGCTCAGGGATCCCCGCCTGCCTTGCCTCACTGAGCCCAGAATTGTGCTGCTCTGCGGGGCGCTTCCACTCCTCCTTCCTTCCTCACCCCCTGCACAGTGGGCTGGCGCAGCTCCCCACTCCTGCTCCGTATGTCCTCACTGGCCTGGCCCTAATCAGTCTCTTGAGTGGCCCATTCTGCCTTGGTGTCTGCTTTTCGGAGGACCAGAACGAACCCACACAGCTAAAGAACAGTGGGGAGCAGTCCGCTGGCTGAAGCCCGTGTCTGGTCCCCCCTTCTTCTTCCACAGTAGTGGACCTCCAGCCCACCTCCCAGAATAGAGACTGCACTTCCTAGCTTGCCCTGCAGCTCACAGCAAGGCTCTGACTTGTGGGGGAAGTGCATGGCCTGTTAGGAACTGGGCTGGACTGGGTGCGCGGCAGATGAGCCAGTGAAACTTCATCTGTGTTTATAGTCGCTCCCCATCACTCACATCACTACCGAGCTCTACCTCCTGTCAGATGCACCCTCCCCCCCAATCTGTCTCCACAAGCGTTGGAGACTGCTGCTTAAAGGGCAGTAGAGTGTGATGGCGGTGGGCCCACCTTAAGGACCATGGAGCAGGGAGACAGGGCGGCCGGGCCCTGCCGGCTTCGCAGAGCTGCATCTTGTTCACATCTCTGCGTCTGTTACACTTACACAGCCAAGCGCAATATCCCAACTGAATCAGATCTAATTTGGGCTTGGTTGACAAACCTCTGATTTTAAAGGATCCATAGCATTTGTGGAAGGCAGCACAGGATGGAAGGAGGGAATGGAGGAGAGGCAGGGAGCATGATGGTTCCCAGCCAGGGTGAAGGGCACAATGGCCCCACAGGAAGCCCTCTGTGATGGCAGGTGTCACTGTTACTCTGTTACTGTCCTTACTATGGAGTCATTCACATAGGGGTGTAATAAGATTGGCACTGAGGGTGGGGAATTCTCGGCCTCAGTCTGAAACGTGAGGCAAGAGTTGAACTAGGGCAGAGAAATATTTTAAGTCAGGTGTGGAGCAGTAAGTTGGTGAGATAGCAGGATTAAGTTCAACCCCAAAGCCAAAGCAGCTGAGGTGCTTTTCCAGCCCCACAGGGGAAGACCTCTAGGCTGAGTGGTGGGCACCATCCACTCCTGGCCTTGGAGGCCCAGGGAGACTGAAGTCAGGCACCACGGTTGGGTGGTTTGGGCTGCTGCATCACCACCCACCTTCCCCTGCCCCCCTCCAGTGCCACCGGCCACACGCTGCTGCAGTGAGGGAGATTTCTCAGCATGAGAGACCCATTTCCAATGCCAGTCCTATGGGAGGTCTCTGGCAGTCAGCTCACCCTCTCCCTGTTCTGCATGCACCTACAGGTAGGTGGCTAAGTCACACCTGCTCCACCACCTGGAGGACAGGATAAAACCCAGCTGAATGTAAGGACCCTCCATGACCCAAAGCCCTGCACTCTCCTTTGCACATGGCTAGTCCCTCAAACCTTTCTTCTGCCTCCAGCCAGCTCCTATTCACTCTGCAATGCCCCGCCCACATCACCCCCACCCCAGGAAGCTGAGCTTTCTCAATTGCTCCCTCACCTTACCAGGACCCTGCTCACAGCCATCATTTGCTAGACAGAGAGGTCTCACAGAGCAAGGTTTTCCTTGCTGTTTTTTCCCCATCCCCATAGGCCACAACATACTTGGTACAGGAGAAGATTCAATAACTTTTTGATAGATGAATGAAGATTCAAGCCACACTTCTCTTCCAGGAGTCTCAGTTATGCACCTACAAAATGGGGGAAAATGGTCTCTTTACTGGTTCCCTCACTGAGATTTTGTATCAGGAAAGAATATATGTGAAAATGCTTTCCTAAGTGATAGAGTTGATGCAAACACAGATTTTATTTTATATTTTTAGCTGAGGATTGCAAAATTAGATGTAAGACTAGGAAAGCTAAAGAATGTAATCCGTAAAATTATGACTTAAAAAGAAAAAATACTCGCTTAAACTCAGCGGAAATGAAGCGGGGGGTGGAGGAGGGAGGGAGGAGGGGATGGGCAAAAACCTTCCTAACAGGTACAGTGAACACCATCTGGGTGACGGGCACGTTTATAGCCTTGACTGAAGCTTAACAAAACGGATGCGTGTGACCAAAAACATCTGTACCCCCATAATATTTTGAAATTTTAAAAAAAGCAAATATACTTGGGAAAAGTTTATAGATGAGACAGGTGTCAGCACATGATTAGCAGGCAGGGGTGGAGTGATTTTTGCCTCATCTTGGATTCACCTTTAAGTATCCACAGCCCCTTGACATCACACACACAACACACACCATACCAATGCACACACGCATACACATATACATCATATATACATGCCACGCATACATGCATGCCCCCCACATGCCATTCTCATGTGGACATACCACACGCATGTCGTGCACACACACATCCCCTCATCTTTATATAAACACACATATACAACACACACACCATGCCTCCTCACATTCAACACATAACACACACCATACACACACATACACAAAACACGCATGTACACACCCCACACATATTTCACGTACCACATCCCCCACAGTGCACACTCAAAACATACCACACACACAGACACACCATCCAGATACACCACACACTATACACACACACCATGCCCCCCATAACACACACCATACATGCTACACACCACACACACACGCACACACACACACACAGCCTGGCTTAGACCTTGGCTTCTAGGCTAAGTCTGACCACTAGACTTTGTGAATACATGTGGGCGACTTTGAATTTTCCCTTTCACAAACATAGCAGGTGAAATCTTGGTTTCAGGCATAGCTTGTTGGACAAACGTATACTATTATCAGCTACCACTAAAAATAACAGCAGGGAAATACTTGTCTCACACGACAGCTAATGAGTTTGTATGCTTAATATAAAACAACACTTAAAAATAAATAAATCAGGAAAATACTACAACAGAAAAAATGGACAGCAGGCCCAAGATTAGAAATGTAAATGTTCGGTAAACATTCATAGGAAAGCTTAACCTCATTAGTGGCTTAGAAAAAGGCAAGTCAAAATAACAAGAAAACATAATGTTTTGCGTGTAAAACCAACAAGACGAAACATACGGCAACACATACCAAAAGTCACAAAAGCACATTTGCCACAGAAATTTTACTTCTAAGTAAATATACTAAATAATTGAGAAAATGCCTAAAGATTTAGCTGCCAGAATGTTCGCCCCTGACAGTGCTGTATGCCATGATGACTACTTGAATATAACCAACAATATTAATGATAAGGGATAAAAACATCCAAGGCACCTTTTTTTAGGGATTAAGAGTGCCAAAGTGACACACACACACACGCACACACAAACGCTAGTCTAGTGAAATGTACACAAACATGGTAAGCGGTTCATCTCTGCGTGGAAGGATGATGGGTGGCTTTCACGGTTTTTCCTCTTCTCTAAATTTTTATACTTTATCTGCAGTGAAAATGTTAAAAATGTACAATAAGGACAAGTTCATAAATGGCCTTGGGGTGAGTGCTTTCCAGGTCCCCCAGGCTGTCTCCTGCAGTCCTCACTAGAGAGAGAGACCAGGTGAAGGTGGAGGTGAAGGGCGCAGCTGGCCTGGGGATGGGGCTGGCTGTGGACTCAGATGTGCCTGGTTCCAAACTCGGTGCTCTTTGTACTCAGTGTCTGCCCTTAACTGGCAGCTGCCCGCCTTTGGCACAGGATGTTCCCTGTAGCTCCCCAGAGAACCAGAGTTTCCAGACATTTCCCTTCAAGGAGTAGGCTGCTTCTGAGTGGGGGCCTTCAGTCTAAGCTGGACTCATCAGAACTCACCACACGTGGTCCGTCTGCCGAGAGCCCTGTGGCACCCCAAGGCCTGGAGCAGCCCACCTTCTTTCTGGCAGCTCAGAGCTGCCCCTGCGCCTCTGGAACCGCAGAGTGCTGCACGTGAGCTTGTGTGGCTCCAGCCGCCCTGCCTGTGCTCCTCACGGGTGGAGCCCCTGGGGGTAAGTCCACTTGCCTCCTCAAGTCTCATTTCTCCAGCCTTGAAACGGGGGTAGGGTCTCCTGTCCCACTCTCACCCAGGTGAGCTGGAGGAATAGACAGGTTCAATAAATCGCTGTTTCCTATGGGAAGAATGGATGTAAAAGCACTGGCACACTTAACCTCTTGGGTTGGATGGAAGATTCCTGTTCTCCTTTAACAAAGGTTCTTGATCTGCAAAGCTCACGACTTGCCTGTCTGCTCACTGTTTCCCAGGGCACATTCTTACGGGGGACAGCGTAGGCAATGGCTCACACGTGGGTGTTTTTGGTAGGGGGCAATAACAGGTATCCAAATACATCAGTGCGACAGCCTTGGCATAAAATGGGAGGATTAATGTGGACTAAATGGCATTGTAACTTCTGAATTATCAGTTTTGTCTGTGTGTACAAGTGTCAGTAGGATTTCCACGTGGCTATTTTGTGCTGCCACAGCTCTGTAGCCTGGGGAAATGATGAGAGGACAGACAGGGCCAGGGTTGAGGAACATTCTCTTTGGCACAAATATTTGCAGTGTTTGGTAATGTCCCAGCCCAGACATGTAGCACTGGATTTAAATATAATTTTATTTGGTTACCTACAGTGTTGAGAGCACAGGCAGAGACTCTGAGTTATTTAATGCCTCAGAGGCTCCATCCCTCCTCCACGCCTGGAGGGGAAGCAAGTCCATCCTCTGTCCTGCTCCATGGGAGAGTGAGACCGTTGTTGGAGACAGCACCTGGTCCCACCTCGGTTGGACGATGCCCTTAGCAGGTCTGGGGATTTGATGCCAGCCGACTTGGAACCCTGGGCTGGCTCAAAAACCTTTCTGGGTTTTAATGAAATGCGTATTGGATTTGGGACACACAGCCCAGGCAGGATGGTTTTCTTTAGCTTGCTGGGATTTTGACCAGCTTTGAGTATACCAGCTCTGGAACAAGGGATGTAGGGACCAGAGGTCCCAGAGATGTCCTTTATGCGTTCACTAAATATTTGTCTAACCAATGTTTGGGGACAAGTATTATGTCCAGGTGCTGGTAAGTCTTAACTCTATCCCTCACTAGCTGTGTGAGGAAGGGCAGAGATCACCTCTGTGAACCTCAGTGTCCTTATCTTCTATGTGGGGATATTACAAATGGCTCTTGCAGGGCCCAGAGAAGCTGTCTGGGTCAAAAGAGAACCTCAGGCAAGACTAGAGCTTTTCGGCTCCCTGCCTTGGAGCAATTTATTCCATGGTCTGGGTGGCTTCAACATCAGGTTACCTGTAAAATGGAGTGATAACCCTATAATAACAAGGGGATTGCTAAGAGGAATCCCTGAGAGGATGTTTGCAAAGTGCCTTCCCAGCCTATAGAACTCTTGCCACTGAGGTTTCAAAGGGGGATCCTCCTCCAGCTTTTTAACCTGATGACAAATTTTTATCTAAATCTACTCTTCTGGCTGGATGGTTGAATTCAGCTTTCACAATGGACAAGGCCCTGGATGCTGGTTTCTGTGTAGGGACAGAGATGGACAGACAAGCCTTGCAGGACATGAAGTTGAAAGAGGGAGGTGGACAGAACACACACAAATCAGGGCAAAAGATGGAATGACTGAGGCCCACTGAAGGCACAGGGCAGACAGGGGGTTGTGTTTGAGTGACCTGAGGAGGGGAGAACTGCACTTGAGGTTGAGCAGGACTTCACCAGCTCAACACAACCGTCTCACTAGACACTGTCCTGCTGTCTTGGGATCAGCTCCTAGCATCTGCCACCCAAGGATCTGCCTGCATCAAGGACTCTTTCTGTAAGACATTGATGACCATTCAGATCAGCCCAAGGTGCTTTTTTTTTGTCTATGTCACTCTCCTTAGACTGGTTGGTTAACCTCTTTTCTTATCCCCCTTTTTTCTTGACGTTAAATGTTACTCTGATGTGAAAATTGGAGTCTCTAACTTGGATGCATGAATCAGGTACAGCACTCTGTGCGGTTACAGTACTGACTGGCTTGCTTATTGGCTTGAGCCTGTGTGCCCTGGGCTCTGACTGCCGAGCGAATGGGTAGTACCAAGGAAAATTGCCTCCTTGGAAACGCCATATATTATAGCTTGTTGCTTTTATAATTAAATCAACATCAATAAAAGTCTGACCTTGTGAAGACACACAAACGTGCATGGACTAGTTATGTCTGCCCTTGGGCCACTCACAAGTGGAGAAGGTGGGGTAAGTTACTCCTGCTGAAAGCCCCTGCCCATCGACACAGGTCAGGAAGAGGTCTGTGCCCCTCCCTGACCCCTCCTGGGGGGAGCATCTGGAACAAAGGGAAGCTTAGCAGTAGGTAGGGCTGGAAAGTAATTTGGGGTTGGTTTGTGGGGGGCCCCAAATGCCAAGCTAAGAAGCTTAGGTTTGATTCTGATAGAGGAAAACCACACAGTGATTTTGCCAAGCAGAATCCCAAGGGATTCGTTGCACCTGCCAGAGTTCTCTGAGGCCTCAGCTTCAGTGGACTGAGCCAACCCTGAAAGATTCCCTGCATAGAGCTTGGAGGGAGGAGGAAGAGGGGAGCAAGGTCTTCTGACACTTCTCTAGCCCTGCATCCCTGCTGGTGTGACCTTGGGATCAGGAGCCTTCCAGCCTCCCCCATATGAAGAGTTTCTTGACTTGGGGAGCCAACAGTGGCCAAAGAAGGGTGGCTGAGGCCCACATCTGCGTGGCTAGCCAGGCAACTGCCGCTCTGGGCCTTGCAGATTTGGGAGGAAGGAAAAATAAATCTTATACTTCTTAATGATTCTGAAAATGCACCAGGCAGCTGCAGAAGAACTCCTCCTCCAAAGATAAGAACAAACTTTACACTGAGCTAAAATAACCTTGGAAAAACTATGTAACAAATAACAGCGCCCTGGGTTCTTGAGAAATATAATCATTAACTCTTCTACTCTTTGTTGTAGCTGAAACTATGCAGCTGATACTGAGCTGAAGAAGAAAGTATAGAAGAGTTTGGAAAGAACTGGTCCCTGGAACTCAGCATTTTACACCTTGAGGCACCTGAGTTCTCGCAGGCAATTAAAGGATCCTTCCTCTGTATGTCTGGTGTAAGTGTCTGTCAGTTTTAATTTGCGTTTTCCTGCAACAGGAGAACTCATTGTTTTCAAAAAAGATTTTGCCGATGTTTTTGGAGGAGCCATTTCTTTTTCTTTCTTTCTTTTCTTTTTTTTTTTTTTTTGAGACAGAGTCTCACTATGTTGCCCCAGATAGAGTGCTATGGCATCACAGCTCATAGCAACCTCCAACTCTTGGGCTCAAGTGATCCTCTTGCCTCAGTTTTTTTTTTTTCCTCTATTTTTAGTAGAGACGGGGGTCTTGCATTTGCTTAGGCTGATCTCAATTTGTAAGCTCAATTAATCCATGCATCTCAGTCTCCCAGAGTGCTAGGCTTACAGGCGTGAGCCATTGCACCCAGCCAGGAGGAGCCATTTCTGAAGGCGAGAGATTTCCTCATTAAACTCTTCATGGGCCCCAAATATTTTCTCTTCCTTCAGAGAGCTAGAGAGGCTCAATATTCCTTTAATCAGTGAGATATGGAAGATGGGACTTGTTACCCCGTCACAGTTGAGGTACACGTGCTGGCCCACCCTCGCCACAGCTCACTCACGGGGGGACTCACAAGTTTTCATTCTGCCTTCTAAGTTAGCAGCTTTCCTACGGCCGATGGAAATACCCACACTCATGATGGTATTTTAAAGCAAGGGCTTTAATCCCTGGTCAAAATGATGGCTTTTCCACTTCCTGCTTTGTGACCTTGAGTGTGTTATTAATAGGGTGGCCAGCTCAAATACAGGATGCCCAGCTAAAACTGAATCTCGGATAAACAACAAATGGTGTTCAGTGTGTGTCCCAGGCAAGATTTGCTGACTCTGGCCACTTAGCTGCTCCTGTCTCAAAAATGGAACAGTCCTGAAGAGTAAATGTGATAATAATGCATTAAAAAATCTTCCACAATGTATCATTCAATGAATGTCAAAAAATAAACAAAACAAGCCCCTATGGAAGGCAATCAATTATCTCTGACCCTTTCCCTCTCCCCACCTTCAAACCCTTCATACCCAGAAGTCAGTATGCTTTTTCTGCAAAGAGCCAAATAGTAAATATTTAGGCTTTGTGGCGCACACTGCCTCTGCCATTGCAGCATTCAGAGACAATATGCAATTAATGGAAATGGCTGTGTTCCAATAAAACTTTATTTACAAAAGCCAGTGCAGTGGGATTTGGCCTGGGGAGCTGGCTGACGCCTGCTCTCCTGGTGGTAACTGAGTGCCTGGCAAGTGATTTGGTCTTAGGTCTCCGGCTTCTGTCTGGGTTTGCTTGTGGTTTGCTAATTGCCAAGCACAGGTGTTTCATTCTTGTTTGTCAGGAAACCACACACACAGCTGTGGAGACCACAGGCCTGGGGCCTCACTCATCTTGTCTGCCTACCCCAAAGTATACCGACAAGGCTGCATGTTACCCAAAGCTGGCCTTTCTACAGCCACACACATGCAGCCACCCACTCCAGCCAACTGGCAGCCGAGGCTACAATTCCTCCTGGCTCCAGCGCCAGAGAGATTACCATGGCAACCTGCTCAGCGTGCCGAGGGGGTGTGCTGACTTGAAGACAAAGTCTCTGGGGGAGAAAACAACCAACGTCACCAATCTTTAAAGGAGTCACTGGGCCTGCAAGACCATACAAGGATTTGAAAGAAATAATACAAGGCCAATAATAACGGAAAGGGAAGGGGAACAAGAAGTCATCTGTAAGTAGCCCAGGTTAAATGTCCAAAGAAGTCATAACTTTGGAAGTGAAAACATTTGGTAATAAAAATTGAATGAGATAAAGTATGGAAATTTGCTTAGCTTAGATCCTGGCCCAACATTTTGTTGTAAAAATTGAATGAGATAAAGTACAGACATTTGCTTAGCGTAGATCCTGGCACATGGTAATCATTCAGTAAATGGCAGTTGTTGGTACAATGCTGGCCTTCTTTTTTTTTTTTTTTTTTGAGACAGAGCCTCAAGCTGTCCCCCTGAGTAGAGTGCCGTGGCATCACAGCTCACAGCAACCTCCAACTCCTGGGCTCAAGCGAGTCTCCTGCCTCTGCCTCCCAAGTAGCTGGGACCACAGGCGCCCGCCACAACGCCCGGCTATTTTTTGGTTGCAGCCGTCATTGTTGTTTGGCGGGTCCGGGCTAGGGATTCGAACCTGCCACCTTAGGTGTACGTGGCTGGCGCCTTAGCCGGTTGAGCTATAGGCACCGAGCCACGATGCTGGCCTTCAATTAATAGAAATTCATTTAGAAAATTCTAAACTTGAGAAATCCATGTATCTGTTTTGTTCTCCACTTAGAACCCAGGGTCTACCACGGGTGTGATACATAGAAGGTGTATCCATTTTTGTTGAAGGAATAAACGCTACCTCTGCTTCCTGGCCCTTGGGCAGAAGCTAACCTTGTCGTTACCAGTGATGGCGACCTCTCCATAACCACAGTCTACAGTCACCAAACTCAAATCCCATCCCTAAATTCAACTCCCAGTCGCTAAATCCTGAGTTGCCCAGCAACCCTCCTGCCCTTCTACCCTCACCTGTTTCAAGCTTTCTCCTTCCAGAACACTAACAGCTCC
Organism: Otolemur garnettii; assembly: GCF_000181295.1. Taxonomy (NCBI): domain Eukaryota; kingdom Metazoa; phylum Chordata; class Mammalia; order Primates; family Galagidae; genus Otolemur; species Otolemur garnettii. The sequence goes on from NW_003852417.1 coordinate 2,377,180, forward strand.
TGCCCCAGCCTTCTAGCTGACAGCCTTGCCTGCATCTGTGCCTGATACTCTGGCCTCCTGCACAGAGGCACTGTTCTGGCTCCTTCTCCAGCACAGATGTGCCCCACCCACTTCTCTCTCCCGCCCTCCTGTATCATTGATTTCCCCTGTCTGGTGGTTTACTCCCATTCCCATGCACATGTAGGGCTATTATAATTATTTATAATTTGTGCTCAAAGACCCCAGCTCAGCCCCATCTCTGGACCCCAATAGCATCCTCAAGAGCCCCACCTGATGTCTTATCAGGCAGCTCCAACTCGCACATGCACAGCCACACCACTGAGCTTACCCTGACAAGTCCTTCCTAGGCCAAATTCAGGCCAGAAGCCTGGAGTCATCTCATCTCCTTGGCCCCCTCAGGCCTGTCCCTCCTTCCCTGCAGGCACACCGGCAGACTTGCCCTTCCTGGAGCACAGACTGCCTTCCTCACCCCCTCGGCTCAGACATTTCCTTCCCAGGGAGGAGCCTGTGCGGTGCCCCGAGTTCTGGCTGCTCCACTCCAGGTCTGCACTCACCAGGAAGGCATTCACACGTCCACTAAGGGACACAAACAAGCACCATTCATAATACATTTGAAAATATATCTAATTTACCTTTGAGTTCTCCAACATCTCATCTCATCCTCACAGGGGCTACTAAGGCCTTGGCAGGAGAACACCCAGCCCTGCTCCCCCACCTTTCCCCCTTGCTTCCTCCAGAGCGCAGCAGACTGCCTCATTCACCCAGGCAGGCAGTGCCAGAGCTAAGGTATCAATCCAGCCTGCTGGAGTTTGATCTAATTCTCTCTCTTGCCTGCTGTGTGGCCTTGGGCAAGCTAATTAGTCTCTCTGTGCTCACTTCGTTATCTGCAAGTGGGGATGATAGCAGGACTCATTTCACAGGGCTATTAATAAGGGTTGGCTGAGTTTATACCCGTGTTTGGGATGGGGCCTCCTGCAAGGACTGTCACTCATCTTTGTGACATGGTTTGCTCACTTAGCACAGGCAGCACACAGGCCTCCACACAGAAGTTACACCTGCATTCAAGCAACGTAACCTCCCTCTGGGAAGGGCTTGTGCTGCCAACCCCATGCACAGATGAAGAAATTAGAGCCTTGAGTCCCAGCTCCTTCTGTGTGTCATTCTTCTCATTTGTAAAACCACGTTCAGTTGCCTAAGCCCGTGTTTTCTGTCCCTGCTGTGCCTTTTACCAAATGGCAGAGCTAGAGAGACATCACACTGGATGAGGAATGCTTATTTTATTTTCCCCTTAATTGAGGGGAAACTGAGGCACAAGTAACATTCCAAAATTGAATACCAGATAGCTCTGCTCACTTTATACCTCTTTCTTGTGATAATTTAGACATGCTCAGCCCCTAGAACAGGAGTCCTCAAACTTCTTAAACAGGGGGCCAGTTCACTGTCCCTCAGACCATTGGAGGGCCAGACTGCAGGCTTTGGGACGAGTTGGCTGCTAAGCAGGGCAGGCAGTGGTGACAAAAACACCTGGCGGGCTGGATAAATGTCCTAGGCAAGTGCATGTGACCCACGGGCTGTAGTTCGAGGACATCCCACCTGCCTGGGACTAAGGAGTTTCCTAGGACAAGGACTTTCCTGCAGCCCTAGGGTTGGTAAGTCACCCTGGTCCACCTTCAGAAGAGACACATGCTTGGAACTGTCAAATGCTGAGAAAGCCTAATGAGTTTTAAGAACAATTTTTAAGAATCACCTGGTGGTGGTTGTGCACCTATATCAAAGCTCATCAAACTGTATGCCTTAAATGTACACAGCTTATTTTATAGCAATTATACCTGAATAAAACTGTAAACAAAAGAAAGGAAGACAGCTGGGCGCCATAGCTCAGTAGTTAGATCACTAACTCGATAAACCAGGGGCAGTGAGTTTGATTCTTGCCTGGGCCAGATTTAAAAAAAGAAAGGAAGAAAAAGATATATCATTCAGTTAATTGGCCCTGACAGATATGAGTTGGCCACAAAATGGCAGTGGCTAACATTAATTGAACACTTATGATGTGCCAAGTACTTTACAAGCATTGCATCCTCCTCACCTCCCCCAGTGCCTACAAATCCTTTTTTGTTGCACCAAGAGGCAAAGGAGACCCAGAGAGGGCAAGTGAGTTGCCCTAGGCCCATAGTGGGTCTTCCAGGCATGTTCGCCTTCTTTTATTTATCACATACGCGTATTCAGAAAGCCTTGTTTCCTCATCAAGAAACACAAGCAAAGGCAGGAGAAATTCTGGCTAAGGTTGCTTTGTTATGCAACAGCCTATTGCCAGAGACCCAGATAGCATCTGAAGAGCGACTGGAATTCTTGCTCAAGCCTGCCTGGAAAGCCACAGAGGGTGTAGTCTGCCCAATTACCTAAGCTTGGGTTTCCAAGGGAAACTGAGCTGGAGCCTCTGGGAGCCTGTTCTCCCAGAATCTTCCTTAGAAGAGGGTGCTGGGTCTCAGGATCTCAGACCTGAGACTTAGATTCATATAATTTAAAATCAGAAAGAGATTCTAGTCTTCCCACTCCCTGTTGGCAGATGGGACAAGCTATGCCCAGAAAGTGGGGTGACTTTCCCAAGGTCACATAGCAAGACAGTGGAATTAAAGCCTCCTTACTCATAGGTAGGCCTTGTCCACCATGCTCTGATCACATATCCCCCAAGTAGCATAGAAGGGGATGCCTCCATAGAAGGCAGAGACTTCAGAGGGCATCCAGTCATGTAGTTCCCTATTGTGGCTACACATTAGAACCACCTGGGAACTTTGAGAATATGCCCATCTCTGGACCACACCCCAGACCAGATAAATCAGAATTTCTAGGGGTCAGACCTGGCACTGATATCCTTTTAAAGCCCAAGTATTCTCACATGCAGTCAGCGCTAAGAACCACTGTTCTAGCCAGACTGGAGCATGAGTCCCAGAGATGGGAAATATCCAGGCCACGGTGACAGCTGTGAAGACCTGGTGGATCTCACCCCTGGCCTTGTGACCCCATGTTCAGTGCTCTTCCCAATCCAGTACACTGCTACCCTCTAAAGGACCCTGACATTTGATCCCCATCAAAGCAACCCAGCCCAGCAGAAGACAACGTGCTGATATATTTGGAGCAGAGAGTCCCATATGAGCAAAGCAGAATCTAACACTGAGCAGGTTTAGAATTCTGGTGTCACCATAGCAGAGTCCACTAATTTCCAGGCTTTGAGAGTTTGGCCATCCACTCTCCCCTGCATCAGTCTGTCCATTCTCCCAGTGGCAAGGGGTGCAGATCTATTGTTAGCGCCATTGAACAAATGACCCAAATGAGCTCTCACAGAGGTTAGGTGACTTGTCTAGACCAATAGACAGGTTTTAGCCAGTAATTTGAACCCAGATCAGAATAAATTCCAAGACCACGTTCTTTCTCCTGTCTTTTGCTAGCTCTGTTTGGCTCCTTCCTGGACTGGCTGAAAAGATCAGCCATTTGGTCGTTGCCCGCTGAGTTGCCAGTCCAACCCTAGAAACTCCCAAATCCTCTGTAGGCTTTGCTCTTCCTTGACCACAAGCCACTGGCCAGACCATGGTCCTGGGCACATACAGGGTCTGTCAGTGTCTAAGACTGAATCTGAGACTTGAGGCTGGTCAAGAACCAGCTTTGGCCCCCAAATTCTGCCTCTTCATCACTGCAAGAGGCTGGCAACCAGTCTTTGGAAAGAGAAACAATTAAATTAAAGCCTCTAGGGAGGCTTGTGTTGGAGCAAAGTCTGTCATCCGAAGCCTGGACTTTATTGTTTTTCATTTTAAAGGAAAGTGTTTATGTAAATTTGTCATGAAAGTTTAAAATCCTGACTTGCCCTAGGACCATTTTCTGCTTTCCTAATTGTTAATACTTATAACCAATGTTCCTCTTAAAATTGCATGTTTTACAAGAGTTGCTTTTGAAAACATATAATTCTGATGTTGTGAAATCTTTGCATCAATGCGGAGTTTTGAAAACATGGAAAAAATCACCGGGGAGCTGAGGGGGTTGTTATTCTGGGTTGCGACAGGCTGGCTTGCCCCTGGTTATGACGCTGTCTGGATATCATAGAGGAGACACAGGCATTTCTGGGTTGATTTCTCAATAACACAGGAAGATCCATAATTCAGTGGTAGGACAAAAAGGAGAAGAAAGAGGATCAGATTGGGAGACCTGGCCACGCTCTGCCCCAGGCTGCTGAGTGGCTCGAGGCAAATCTTTTATAGTATCAATTTACTCCGATATAAAACCAAGGGGCTGGGCTAGATGCCCCTGAGCGTGTTACTGAGAAAATTCCCTCTGGGCCTCCCTTTTCCCAAGTGGCAGGAGAAGGTATTGAACTTAGGGAAATAGTATGATCCTGAAATTCCATAATATGAAATGTTCTGGTTTCTTTGACTGATTCCCAAACTGTAAGTGACAATGTGGGGCATTCAGCTTCATTGTGTTGTTCACTCCAGCGAAGCTGAAATAGTTAACTAACCACACTCGGTTTGACCTTTGTAGAACTGGTAAACACAAGTGGACTTAAGGAAATTTCATTTCCTCTTTCAGTGTCAGTCACAGTCTTGCTATTTTTGCCCGTTATAAATTCACTGATCAGTGGAGGAGAGAATGAAGGGTGCAGAGCAGGGGTAGAGACTCTTCTTTCTTTGCTTTGAAAAGACATGAACCTTGGGGATTCCTTGGAGAACAGGGAGTCTGCAGCTGTGGGTGCCTGAGAGTCTTGAGTCCAGGGCTGGGGAAGGCCAGGATTGCGGCTGCGGGACTTCCTAGGACATTATCTTCTCCAGGGGCCCAAGGGAAGCTCCTGAACTTGGGGCCAGGACAAGACATGCTGCTACTGCAGGCACTGCAGCTCCCTGTTGGGGACCCTACTGCAGTGGCCCCAGTGGTCAAGAGAGTTTCGCACTACTCAGCTCTTCTGCTGCCTGCTCACAGGAGGCCACAGACCTCCCCCCTTCCTCCTGCTCCTGCCTGGTTGCTGTCACATCCACTCATGTACTTCAGTGTGAGAGCTGTTCTCTCAGGGACTCTGGGCCCCCAGGTAACCAAGACGTTCTTATTTGGGCCCCCACCTAACCCTGTTTAATTTCCAGCTGAGTGTTGGTTACCCCATCTCCACCCCAGTTCCATAGTGTCCCGCATCTGCTGTTGGAACCAGTTACATGGCAATCTTTGTCCTGACCTGACCATGCCCCTGTAAAGGAGACTGACCCTCCCTGACCTGACCATGCCCCTGTAAAGGAGACTGACCCTCCCACACCTGCAGCCTCAGTCCCAGGTACCATGTGCGCTCCCCATACGTCAAAAGGGCTGATCTCGGCTACTCTGGATGTGTTGCTCCGGAGTGGCTCCTAATTCGACCCCTGCCTGTCCAATTCCTGGCTGAGAACCCAGCGTCTAGGATCTACTTCTGTTTTCCCTAGATGGGACTGGTCACCATTCTAAACTCTCCCTATTTTAAAGGATGCAGCCTCTGCAGACATGGCTCTGAGTCTCTTCCTTATGTGACTGTCCCTAAAGCCTCAGGTAAGTCTCTCTCCTACTGTCCTGGGGGGTCCCAGAGTCCTCGGGGGAGGCTAGGCGCTGGCTGGAGAGGAGCTCATGGACGCGCTGAATAACCACCTAGATGACACATGCAGAAGCCCAGCTATCAGTCAGCTACCTCCCAGCAGATTTTCTTGCTTGTGAGACTTAGGGTTACTGGCTTTCACCTAGGATCCTTCCAACCTGCCTGAGAAACCTTTTGTTTCAAAAAGGAAAAACGGGAGTAAAGGTGCACAGAATTCACATAAATCCCAGATAACAGTGTGAAAACATTTTTACATGCAGGGCCAGACTGGCAGGAAGAGGGGAACAAGTCACTGGGGACTGGAAAATCAAGAAAACACAAATCCAGAGAGAAAAGTGGCACCAAGGCTGGACCTAATCCCTAATGGCCTAGAGTTTGGGCTTTAACTGTGCCATGTGGGGGAGACACTGGCAACATCAGAGACCTATCCCCAATAGAAATCCTGATGTCACCACCACCTCCTCCACCACCAAGAGACTTGTTCTGGGTTCTTGTCTGCCTATGCCTGGGCTTCGGTATCAGGGGAAAAAAAGAAAAAGTCTCCTGAAAATTTCTGGCAAAATCCCCACATCTCATTGGGGTTTGGGGATAGAATTCTACCAATCTCCCCCCCCCCCCACCCGACCTGTCTTTTAACAGAAAACCACTTTAAGTAGGTGTTTGGCTTTGGGTTTTTTCAGGCCACACAGAACATGAATTCCAATCCTAGCAGAAGCAAACAACAGTGCTGTCAGAGGGAAAAGCATGTAAATCCAGGCTTCAAGGATTTCCAGAGATAAAAGTTCTAAGGAACAAGAGCTCATAACTAAAAATCACAAAACAAATGCAAAACAAGTCAGCAGAATAAAAAATCACAGACCCAGACCTGTAAGACTGCAGGTGTTGGAATTATCAGCCATGGGATCCAAAACAAGTGTGATTGATGTGTTTAAAGAAATAAAAACAGACCCAGCATGGTGGTTCATCCGTGATCCCAGTACTTTGGGAGGCCAAGGTAGAAGGATTTCTGGAGGCTGCAAGTTTAAGACCAGCCTGAACAACATAGTGAAGACGTCTATCTCTTCAAAAAATAGAAGAATTACCCAAGTATTGTTAATACGTGCCTGTAGTCCCACCTACTTGGGAGACTGAGGCAAGAGGATTCCTGGAACCTAAGAATTTGCAGTTGCAGTGAGCTGTGGTGATGCCTGGACAATAGAGGCATCACTTTTCCTAAAAAGGAAAAGTTATTTAAAATTAACAAGAATATTTGAAAAATAACCAAATATATTTCTAGAAATGAAAAATATAATAATTGAATTTAGAAACTCAAAGGAAATCAGCAGTTAGATCCAGGTAAAGAGAAAATTTATGAATAGAATAGATTTGAGCTCTCTAGAATGAGCTGGAGCTAGAATGCAGCCCAGAGGAGTAGTATGAGAAAAGGTATGAAGGAGAAGGTAAGGAAAGTCAGGGGTAGGGTCAGAAGGTCTTCTACACATTTAACAGATGTTCCAGGAGAGAATCACGAGAAGGGGAGTGAAGGAATAATGGCCTAAGAACTTTTCTAGATGAAAGATACAGATCCTTAGATCCAATAATCAAGATAAATAAAAATAAACATAATCCTGGACATATCATAGGAAAGTTTCAGAATGTCAAAGGCAGAAGATCTTCAGAGCAGGCAGATTACCTGAGAAGGAGAAATGATTACAGCAAGAGCTCACATCTTAGTAGCAATAGTGGAGACCAAATCCAGAGAGAAAATTAACTGTCAGTCTAGAAACTGTACTCAGTGAAACCAGCTTTTAAGAAAGAAGGAAAATACTTACATTTCAGTTCAATAAAAGAAAGAGTTTATTATCCACAGATTCTCATTAAAAGGACTTCTAACTAAGCTTGTCCTTTAAGACCAGGGAAATGACTCAGAAAGGTCTGGGAGACAAGTAAAAATGAAATTCAAGGAAAACGATAAACGTTTGGGTAAATATAAACAAATATTGACAAAAACTACAATATAATACTCTAAGTATGAAGTTTTAAAAAGTAAAAATACAGGCTCAGCGCCTGTGGCTTAAATGGCTAAGGTGCCAGCCACATACACCTGAGCTGGTGGGTTTGAATCTAGCCTGGACCCACCAAACAACAATGACAGCTGCAACCAAAAAATAGCCGGACGTTGTGGCAGGCACCTATAGTCGCAGCTACTTGGGAGGCAGAGGCAGGAGAATCGCTTGAGCCCGGGAGTTAGAGGTTGCTGTGAGCTGTGAAGCCATGGCACTCTACCCAGGGCGATAGCTTGAGGCTCTGTCTCAAAAAAAAAAAAGTAAAAATACAGGCCTACTATACAATTCAGCAATAGCATTTAGGCTGAAAGAGGGAAATCTCAACCATTCTAAGGTGATTTTGCTGTTTGGAAGAATGATAAAGATACTAATTTTATGGCTGGATGTTGTGGCTCATGCCTGTAATCCTAGCACTCTGGGAGGCGGAGGCAGGTGGATTACCTAAGCTCAGGAGTTTGAGACCAGCCTTGAACTAGAACAAGACCCCCATTGCTAAAAATAGCCAGGCATTGTGGCAGGTGCCTGTGGTCTCAGCTACTCGGGAGGCTGAGGCAAGAGAATCACTTGAGCCCAAGAGCCTGAGGTTGCTGTCATGACTGTCTACACCTGTCTACTGGGGGCAACAAAGTGAGACTGTCTCAAAAAAAAAAAGTATTAATTTTATCTCCTTTTTTTTTTTTTT
>NW_003852417.1:2397495-2440886 GCF_000181295.1 Otolemur garnettii
AATATCTATTTTAAGGCTTGGCGCCTATAGCTCAGCAGCTATGGTGCCAGCCATATACACCAGAGTTGGCAGGTTCAAATCCAGCCAGGGCCTGCCATACAACGACAACTACAACCAAAAAATAGCTGGGTGTTGTGGCAGACACCTGTAGTAGCTGGGACTACTGGGGGGGCTGAGGCAAGAGAATTGCTTACGCCCAAGAGTTTGAGGTTGCTGTGAGCTATGATGCCATAGCACTGTATCCAGGGCAACAGCTTGAGACTGTCTCAAAAAAAAAGAATATTTATTTTAAAACAAGGGAACAGATTATATGCCCTATATGCATGGTGGCTCATGCCTATAATCCTAGCACCCTGGGAGGCTGAAATGAGTAGATTGCCTGAACTCAGAAGTTCAAGACCAGCCTGAGCTAGAGAGAGACCCCATCTCTAAAAAATAGCCAAGCATTGTGCTGGGTGCCTATAGTCCTAGCTACTTGGGAAGCTGAGGCAAGAAAATGGCTTAAGCCCAAGAGTTTGAGGTTGCTGTGAGCTATGATTCCATGGCACTCTACTGAGGGTGACAAAGTAAGACTCTGTTCCAAAAAAGAAGGCTGGGCCTCCATAGCTCAATAGTAGGGCACTGGCCACATAGACAGAGGCTGGCGGGTTCAAGCCCAGCCAGGGCCTGCTAAACAACAATGACAACTGCAACCAAAAAAATAGCCGGGCACTGTGGCAGGGAGGCTGAAGCAAGAGAATTGCTTAAGCCTAAGAGTTTGAAGTTGCTGTGAGCTGTGACACCACAACATTCTACTAAGGACAACATAGTGAGACTCTGTCTCAAAAAAAAAAAAAAAAAAAAAAGAAAGAAAACTATCATTATTTACAAATTATATGATTATTTTCAAAGAACATACAACATAAACTTCACATCCACTCACATGGTAAAAATTTAAGTGAGTTGGAATAAAAAAAAACTTTCCTCTAGCTCCTCACCATTAGCCTTCCTCCCCAGTGAAAACTACTATAACTGAAATATCCCATCTGTATATGTTCAGACCTCATGATTTTACTCCAAGATCCAGGGTTTTGTTAGTTTTGTAGAGAGAAGGTCTCACTCTGTTGATGAGGCTGGAGTGCAGTGGTGCAATCACAGTTTACAGCATCCTCAAATTCCTGGGCTCAAGTGATCCTCTTGTCTCAGCCTCCCATGTAGCTAGGACTACAGTTACTAGCCATGTACAGCTAACATTTTTTTCTTCTTATTTTTTTTTTAAGAGATGGGATCTTGCTGTGTTACTCAGGCTGGTTTCAAAACCCTGGCTTCAAGTGATCCTTCTGCCTCAGCCTCCCCAAATGCTGGGATTATAGGTATGACCCACTGCATCCAGCAGGTCCAAGATCAACTACACTTCTAGCAGCACCCCAGAGGTCTTCTCGGCTCCCATATTCTGTGTCTGGGGGAGCAGCATTCCGTGCGTCAGCAGACTCTCACTGAGTGTCCACCATGTACCTCACCCTTCATTGTTTAGGGGCCCCAGGTCCCTGTCCACTTCCTCTTCCTGGACCTCCCCTGGACCTTTATTTTTTTGGATGGAAGCTGGGGAGTGGGGTAGGGAGGATTTGCTCTAATACTAAACAGGAGCTACTTGCTACTTCACAAACACCTGTGATCAAGTTTTAGGGGCAAAACAACAATAGTTTAGGGAGAGAAGCCCCACCCAATATTAGAAGTGTTCTATGAGAATTTAACTCCACGACAGTTACACTTCAAAGCTTAGGCCAAATAGTCCCTCGTCCAAGAAATCTACAATTTACTTTCTTTTCTAGAGAAAGTTTCTTTGCTTTCCTTGTGCTTACCTAGTACTTCCAAATACTGTATTGGAACACAGAGAAATTCAGTTTGATTACATTAATCCATCAAGGAGCTCTGAGTATCACATCCTCATCCAATAATGCCCAAAGTTCAAATAAAGAAAAAGTCCCCCTTTTTTTTTTTGTGAGACAGAGTCTCACTATGTTGCCTTCAGTAAAGTGCTATGGCGTCACAGCTCACAGCAACCTCAAACTCTTGGGCTTAAGCGGATTCTCTTGACTCAGCCTCCCAAGTAGCTGGGACTACAGGTGCCCACCACAACACCCAACTATTTTTTGGTTGCGGTTGTCATCGTTGTTTAGCAGGCCTAGGCTGGGCTCAAACCCGCCAGCCTCGGTGCATGTGGCTGGCGCCCTACTCACTGAGCTATGAACGCCAAGCTGAAAAAGTCCCTTCTCTATGGATCTTTTAAAGAACTTTCCCCAAATTCCCCCAGAGAATTTCCCTCATGTCTCCTTAGACAGAATGAAGTTACGTGCTTGTTATGAACTAATCACCAGGAAGAAATGGAGTTGCCTTGACTAGCTTAGAGTGATTAAGACTGACCCTGCTGGGCTGGAAAGGAGTCCTGCTTCTCCTGAAGCACATGGCTGCCTGGGACCCTCTATAAAGCCAGCATCTGGCTTGTTGGTGAGAGAGGGGGGCTGGAAGGACTGTGGGCCTGCCACACGCCCTCGCTATTTCTACTTCTTACCACAGCCTTGTGAGATCGGTGCTTTTATCATTCTATAAATAAAAAAAACAAGACTCAGAGACAATGAAGTGCTGGGTCAAGGTCAACCCCCTGTGAATGATAGTGTTTGCACCCTCAGCACATCCCCAGGCAGTCTGGCAAGGATGGAAATTGAAGTCCTAGACCAGTTGCACCGAGAAGATTCACACCCCTGTCAGATGGCTCTTGCAGTTTAATTCTAAGGTCAGAGAGACCCTCAGGTAGTGGCTATTCTCCCTGTCCAGTGGTAGGAGGCCCCAGAGGAGCAGGTGGACAGAACATGCTGCCCCCTCCCTCTTCCTGCTGGGGGGCTGCAGTTAGGAAGCTGCTGCCTAGCTCATTGCACACCACAGTCCGTTGACCAGAGGGGAATCTGCACTGGGCAGGTCCTCCAGGGTCTGGCGCACAGGCCTGACTAACCCTGTTTTGGTTTCTAATTCTCTTCCATGTCAGCCTTTTGATCTTCTGAGCCCCTGAAGTACTCACTGAGCCACAGCCTCCTTCCCAGTAGAGGTGTGGCCGCTGCTCTCCTCCTGTGCTGGGCTCCCTTTTTCTTCCTGTGGTTGGAGCCAGAAACTCCCATGTAGGCCACAGAGGCTCTATTAGGGATCTTCCCCCAGGTGAGGGTGTGTGTCCGGGAAGTTGAGGCAGCCAGATGCTCCATTCTGAACCCTGGCCGGAGAGATCATTGCCACCATTGATGATGTCCCTGGATGCACTCCCAGGTGTGAAAGGTGGCAGGTCAGGAGCAGCACTTCTTCACTGGAAACAAGCCAGGATGGCCTGGGCTGCTCCTCTTCCCTCTATTGGTGTGTTTTCCGCTCCTGTCTATCCACTCATCCGTGCAACACACAGGAACCCTGTTCATCCATCCCCCCACCCAACATAGGAGCTCTGTCCATCCCTCCCTCCATCCATCCATTCACGTGGGAGCCCTGGGGAATACACCAAAGACACATAGGGGTTCCTGCCCCATCCAGACACTCACTCTAGTGGGGAGACCCCCCCACAACCGATGAATGTTTAGGGTTTAACTCCCTGATGGGCATTTGCGTTTGAAGTGTGGCACTTTCATAAACCTGAACAGCTTAATAGTGGTCTTTCTGGTGTTATGCATAAGTGAAGCAGAAGAGGGGTTTTTTTTGTTGTTGTTGTTAGTCTCTGTAAACACTATTGTCAAGGTGACTATACTTCAAGCTGTCATGGCAGGGTAATGAGAACAGTTTTTAATTAGCAATAATTGCTCCTCGGATAAACCCCAGTGGCTCCTGTACTGCCACTGCACAGAGCCAAGGCAGGGGCTCTGCCTTCACAGCATTTCTTTTTGTTTGTTTTGTTATTTTCCCAGCAAGAAAGAGCATTTTTTTTTCTGAGTGTCACTATGTCGCCCTTGGTAGAGTGCCTTGGCATCACAGTTCACAGCAACCCCAAACTCTTGGGCTTAGGTGATTCTCTTGCCTCAGCCTCCCAAGTAGCTGGAACTACAGGTGCCCGCCACAATGCCTGGCTATTTTTTGTTGCAGTTGTCATTGTTGTTTAGCTGGCCCGGGCCAGTTTTGAACTGTCCAGCCTCAGTTGTATGTGGCTGGCACTGTAACCACTGTGCTACGGGTACCTAGCCAGAAAGAGTATTTCATAAACCTCTCCAGGGTGAGCCGGTGACCCCTGTTCCTGGGTACTTCTTACACCTGCTACTGGTCTCCAGGTCTCAGGGGAGGTTAATAACTCCAGCTCCAAAAGGGGCCTGGACTTCAGAGGAGGCTGGCAGAGTTGTCTGCCCAAAAACATCCACCACAGTTGTAGTGGGCATGTCCTTAGGTAAGCAGCCACACTTTGTGATCATTAATGTGCTGTGTGATGAGTACCTGGTTCTTTCTTGACCAAAGAATCATATCCAGGACAATTCCATTCATGAGGACTCATTTTCTGGTGTGTGGTCATGGCAGCCCCTTTTCAAGCTAGTTGGAAGTACCTGTCTCTATAGTGGCCAGATGGGCACTGAGGATGTTTACACTACAAGGTCATTGTCCTCTGATAGTGGACAGCATGGGTGGAACATGTGCGAACAACAGTAGACACAGACACACCATCTGGGGTCAGACGAGCCTAGCATTCTGGCTTTGTAATGTCCTTACCTGGTGTCCCCTCAATCAAGTTACTCAACCTCTCTGAGCCCAAGACTCTCACCCTTAAAAGAAGAGCAGCCCATGTCTCACACCTTGACAGAAAGAGGAGCTCAGGGATCAGATGGTGGATAAGGACATTCTGTGTTCCGAGGTTCCCTCTGCTGTGCTTCCCTGGGCCATCAAGGAACCTGGTGTTAGGTCTGCAGAGACACTGGTTGGGGGAAGCTGCTCAGTGACACCTCTGCCTGCACCTGTGCCTACCCTGGGCAGCGTGGGGTACCACGACTGTTAATTGGAGGTAACAGTTCTCCATTTTCAAGTTGCAGAGGGATTTGAGGGTATCTCACAGGACCCAATGGTAAGCACAGAACCCAGCTTCAGGAGCAATCAGAACCTATGATCTGACTCCACGTAAAAGAAAACTGAAGTGTCCTCCTGGCCAGCAAGGCCCCTGGTGGTCCTTGCTGCTCATCCCCATCCAGGCTCAGTCTCAGTCTGACTGCCCAGGCCTCCCTCTTGTCCTCAGGTCTGCCAACGGGGACCCCAGCTGGGAGTCATGGCTCTTGCTGTCCCATCAGCTTGAGGTTCTCCTCTTGGACCTTCTTGAGACCACCTGCTGTCACTCAGGTTTCTTCCCACATGGCCCCTGCTCTGGGAGCTGCACGGGAGCTGGAGGGCCGTGCCGTGGAGGAAGGGTTTGGTTGCTGGGCTTTGAGACTCAGCATTTGCTCATTGTTCTGAGCTGGGGTGTGGTGGAGCCCAGGGTGACGCAGCTTTAGTCAAAGCAACTGCAAAACTCCTAGAGCAAGTCAGCTGTTTTTGACAGCTGGAAACTCGCCTGGATCCTTCTCTGATTCATCCCCGTCAGGCAGCTGCTGACCTCCCCCTCCCTTTGCTAGTGGAGCTGAGGAGGAATGGGACACAGACCCTCAGAACTCTCCTCTTCAGAGTCAGCCTAACTTGCCTGAAGTATCAGGTTCCTGGCCTAGCATCTGAGGTCCCTGCTCTTGGGCTAACCCCAGGCTCAGCTCTCTTAACTCCCACTCTCACCCCCTCAGGGTGCTTCCCCTGCCTGTAACACTGTCCCACAGTCCCAGGGCCCAGGGCAGGGCCAAGTAAAGGGGGCATAGGTGCAGAGACAGCATGCAAAGATGCCTGCTTTGTGTCAGGCTCAGGATGTTCCTCTTTCAATTTATTCATCAAGTCCAACTTTCAGGCTCTATTATGCCCATCATGCAGACAAATAAACAGTCACAGAGATTTTAGTTAACTGGTTAAAGTCATATGGGAAACAGAACTCAGGTCCAAATGACTCCAAAGTTCCTGGTGCATTTACTCAATCACACACACACAGAGCCCTAACCTGTGAAGGAGTGAGATGAGAACGGAGACCAGGAGAAAGCGCGGATGTGTGGCGTGATCCCTCAGGCAGGAGGAAGAAGGAAAAGGGTTGCTGAGGACTCCTGGAAGGTCTGGTCCTCCAACCTCATTCAGCCCAAGGTCAAGGTTGGACATTCTGCCTTTATGAAGCAAATGAAACTCCTGTAAATATAATTATCAGCCTGGATGGCACCCCAGCTCCTCCCTCGGGTGGAGGAGAGAGCTGTTCATGGAGAACTGGGGTTGTGAGGATGGGTGTGGAGGAAGGGGAGGCCAGTTCTTGTTGGGACAGTCCTGGTGGTGTAGGCCAGTTTGGCTGAGAAATCCCTAAAGTTAGATTCGACACCCCATGACTTGGTGTGTGTGGGGACAATCTTACCTCAGAGATGAAGACTGGGCTACTCTGGGGCCTGGTTTATAGTGAGGGGTGTGGCCTTGCGGGAAGAAAACCAGCCTGGGGGTGCTAGCCTAAGGCCCACTCAGGGCTGCCCTTGCCTTTCACCTCCTAGTGGCCTCCCTAGCCACTCCATCTAAGCTGGACATAGCAGCTGGAAGGCCCTTCTACCCCCTCCCCCCCGGAAACTTGGGCCCTCCCAACGTGGCCTATTGACCCTCCAAGTCATCTGCCTGAAGCCTCAGGCCAGTGTTCAGGAGGCATCCTGGCCACCAAGAAACTGATCTCAGCTGAGTATAGAGCCTGAGATCTGAGGAAATTCAGAGCATGTCCTGTCCAGAGATGAGGTAAGACCCTGGCACAGAAGCGCTCTGCAGGATGTCTTGAGGAGGTTGGTAGACAGGGCATCTTGCCAGGTTCTGTACTAAGTGCTGACACATTTGTTGCATTTGAAGACAGGACATTGGGCCAGAGCTGAGGGAGCCCTGGGCTGACTCTTTCTTACCTCAGACAGATCCCCTTCCAGAAGTTCTTGCCCTCACACCCTGACTGGGTGCCTGGCAGAGGTGCAGAGGTAATGAGTCACAGAGGATTGGCAGCTCAGAAAATAAGAACTTGGGCAGAAGGAGGACTCTGGTTCTCCCGTACATCAGAGGGGCGACCCTGGCAAGTGACTTCACGCCTCTGATTGTGAGCTTCCTCTTCATAAACGGGGCCAGTGCCACCCACTCTACAGTAACAGAAAGCCGGGCAGAGGCTCCTGGGAGGGAGGGAGGACATAGGGCACGAGGAAGCTTTGGGGTGTAGACATGTCAAACTCATCAAGTTGTGCACTTTATTAGACCAGTGATACCTCAAAGCTGTATTTTAAAGGCCTTTCTGGAGGCAATAAAGAGAATACGGGACCAGCGAGGCATGTGACACATGGCTTTTCAGTGAATGCTGATTGCTGGGCCTGGACACAAGAGCCCAGACTAGATTTCTCACCCCTTCTGCTCATTTATTTATCCCTGAAGTAGGAAATGGAGTTGGGGGTGGGGCTAGAACCTGATCCCTGCTGCAGAAGCACCCAAGAGACACGGAGTTGGGTGGCAGTGCTGGGACTCAGGAGAGCAGTGTCTTTCAGACACCCGGAGGGTGCTGAGGAAGCAGGTGGAGAGCGGGGCAGAGAAGAGGCTGGGGAAAGACGTCGTGCTGCTCCTCTGCAGGACCACTGCTGGGGCTGGCGAGGCTGGCAGGTGGAGGCCTGAGAGACCCTAACCTCCACTAGCAGGGCGTGGGACATGGGAGGAAGAGAGCTCAGCGTGGGAGACTGTCAACCAGAGCAGCTATAAGCAGGTGAGGTGCCTGGAAGCAAGAGAGGCTGAGGGGAAAGAACCTCAGTAGGTGTGTCTGCGTCCTGAGGCAACTGCAGAAATTGAACTCAGAGAGGGTAAGCAACTTGCCTCAGTGGGCATAGCTCTTTATGTGCAGATGGAACTTGACTAGGTACCTGATGCTAAGGTGCACCCTTTCCCTTCTCGGCCAGCCAAGTGTCAGGTGAGCATCCAAGTTCTGGGAGTCTGGGGAAGCCTGATATAATACTTGGTGTTTACAGGGCCCTCCTCACCCCACACCCTTCCTCAGAGAAAGGCAGTCCTTGGGGAAATAAGAGCAGGCAACGTCCCGAAGGAGAAGCAGCAGCCTTCCGAGCCAGAGAAATGCTTCTGTCAGGCCGGCGGACCGTCAGAGACACCCTCTGGGTCCCTGGAGTCAGGCCAAGGCTGCGGCCATAGCTCTGAGTCCTGTTCTTCTTCTGCTGAGCCGGCTGGAGAGGCTCCTTCCCAGGAAGCTTCAGGAGCGAAAGAGGAAGGCTGAGGATGGGTGGCAGCAGCAGTCTGAGAAAGCCTGGGAAAAGGCCCTTTATACAACTACAGTGCCAGGTTGAGGTGGTGCAGGGGTCGCCCAGGCCAGGAAGTGTACCAGTGGCACTGCTCTGGGAGAAAGCTTCCCCGGGCACTGGCTCTGGTCCTTACCTGTGGGCAGGAAAGCTGTTGGGATTCCAGGGTGAAACCTTCACAGGCTTTTCTTGTCAAACAGCTCATCATGAATAAAGCAGGCGAGAGGAAAGGAGATGAAGGTAGCGTGGCAAGGACGGCGGACCGGGGGTCTGCCCCTTACTGGCAGTGACTGGGGCACAGGACTTAGCCTTTCTGGCCCCTCTGGGTGACCAGTTGTTCCCTTTACTTTATTTGTTCTGAACTCTCCAGAACATCTAGCATGGTACAACCCTGACCGATGGGTTCCTGTCATTCATTCAAACACGCTTTGCCCACTTGGCTCACACACTCCTGGATACCTGTTAAACCCCACACTCCTTACCCTGTGTTCTCCTCACATTCCCACCTGCACTCTCCAGAACACACCAGGCTCCCTGGCACATGTGAGCATCTGCAGGGTGGCCCCCTGCCTGAAATGTCCCTCACTCTCCTGAGGGCCAGACCACCCCTTCCTCACATCCCCAGAGCCAGCATGGCCCCTTCTAGGCTCTCCCAGCCCCTTACTCTGGGCCTCTAGTTTGGTGGATATCACTTGGGCTACAATCACCACTAGTCTGACTTCTGCTGCAGATGGGGCTTCTGGAAGGATCACACCAAAGGCTCCCAGAAGGACCATGCAATAGTTCTTGGCTTCCCTTTGCACTTAGCACAGTGCCTGGCATATGCCAATAGCTGAGAAAATGTTTGAGGCAAAAGGAAAGAAGAAACTGTGCTGCATATGATTGACTGTGTCCTCCAAAAGATATGCTGAAGTCTATTATAATCTGCATTGTGCTCCTCCAAAATCCATACATTTAAGCCCTAATCCAGCGGTTCTCAACCTGTGGGTTGCGACCCACAGGAACTGTATTAAAGGGCTGTGGCATTAGGAAGGTTGAAAACCACAGCCCTAATCCCAACACCTTAGAAAATGACCATATCTGGCGATAGGACCTTTTAAAAAGTACTGTAATTAAGTTAAAATGAGGTCCTTTAGGTGGGCTGTAATCCAATCTGACAGGTATCCTTAGAAGAAGAGAAAAGCCAGTTGGGGTGGCTCGTAACTGCAATCCTAGCACTTTAGGAGGGTGAGGTGGGAGGATCACTTGTGGCCAGGAGTTTGAGACCAGCCTGCACAACAGCAAAATGCAATACCCTGTCTCAACAGCAACAGCAACAACAAAATAAATAAATAAACGAGAGAGAGAGAGAGAGAGAGAGACTTGGACACAGGCTCAGAGGAAAGACCATTCAAGGGCACAGTGAGAAGATGGTCACTTGCACACCAAGGATAGAGACCACAGAAGAAACCAACCCTGCTAGCACCTGATCTTGGACTTCCAGCCTCCAGAACAGTGAGAAAGCCAGTTTCTATTGTTTAAACCACCCAGTCTTCAGTACTTTATTTTGGCAGCCCTAGAGGACTAACACAAAGTACTAAGAATGACCTTTATTTGGAAAGAGGGTTGCTGCAGATATAATTAGTTCAGATGAGGGTCTGCTGGAGAAGTGTGGGCCCCTGGTGCCCTCTTACAAGGGGGAAATTTGGACACAGACATGCATGCAGGGAGGACACCACATGCACATGAAAGCAGAGTTCAGTGTGATGCTTCTACCAGCCGAAGACCACCAAGGAGAGCCAGCAGCCACCTGAAGGCGGGGGAGAGGCCTGGAACAGGCCGTCTCCATTTCGGCCCCAGAGGGAACCAGCCCTGCTGACACCTTGATCTTAGAATTTTGGCCTTCAGAACGGCAAGACAGTGAATTTCTATGTTTTAAACCACCCAGTTTGTGTCACCTTGTGAGGGCAGCCTAGAAAGCTAATACAGTATGGGAGTTAAATAGAGGACTCTATAAGTTTGTCAATCGAGGAGCTTTCTGCCTATGGATACACAAAGATGGCCAAATGATGGGAGATGAGCTCTCAGGCCTTCCTGCCCACCACGCCTTGCTCTATCAGCTTCCTCCACCTCCAAGCACACAGGCAACTTCATTTTCCATTTCATAGTGTCCCCCTGAGCCAGGCCACCCCAGAACCATAGTCTGCCCAGATTTCATCACTTTCAGCTAAGTCATCTATCCAGAATTGCACTGAAACTCCATCTCCAGGACACTCAGGCCCAGCTGTACCCAACCCACCCTTACAGGTGTAACTGACACATTTAGACCAGTTTTTAGCAGGTCCAGCAAGGCCCCTGGAAGCCCAACTGTGGAGCCTTCCTGATGCTTCCCAACATGCCCACCAGCAGCCTGCTTTCATTCTCTACCCTTGCTGCCACCTGTCCAGTTGCAGGTGTTCACACCCCAGTTCCCAGTGAGGAGCAGGTGAGGAGAAGAAATAACCCTCTAGGGCAGCGCCTGTGGCTCAGTGGGCAGGGCACCAGCCCCATATACTGAGGGTGGCAGGTTCGAATCCAGCCCCAGCCAAAATACAACAACAAAAAAAATAGCTGGGCGTTGTAGTGGACACCTATAGTCCCAGCTACTTGAGAGGCTGAGACAAGAGAATTGTCTAAACCCAGGAGTTGGAGGTTGCTGTGAGCTGTGATGCCATAGCACTCTACCGAGGGCGATAAAGTAAGACTCTGTCTCTTAAAAACAAAGAAAAAGAAAAAGAAATAACCCTCTGTGGGAGGGGATGGAGAGGCATCGGGAAGGGTAAAGGTGTGCCTCCCTGGCCGTGGATCAGCAGCCAGGAAGTGCTATTCCCAGCCAGGAGCAGAAGCCGACCTGGAGTAAGCCGGGGAGATGTTGGGCCGAGGCTCCTTGACTGTCAGGCAGTGCCTGCATCACCTGGGGCCCCCAGCCAGCAGGAAAGGGCACCCTGCCTGGGCTGTGGTTTTAGGCAAGTCACTCCTTCCCCAAACTTGCCCCATCCGTGCAGGGGGGCGGGAGTTTCTGTCTCACAGAGGCCCCCACCCTGCCTGCAGGTCACCTGTGACAGCCTTCCCACCGTATTTCCTGCCCAGTCGTCCCTGTTTCTCCTCTTGTCGCTTGTTGATTTGGTCACTGTCTGTCCCTTCCCTTACAAGGCTGCACTGGGAGTGGAGGGTTTTCTCTGGTGGTTCAGTGTCAACGTAGTGGGCACTAAGTGTGATCTGTGGGCGGACTGAGTGGGCGGGGGGTTGGGAGACTGAGTGAGAGCTGTTCCTGTAGCTGCAGGGGGCTGGGCTGAAGTCCTGGGGTGGCCAGTGGGATCCAGTAGCTCCTCCAGAGGACACAAGGTGTTTCAGATCTGTGAGTTTCTCCTCGCTGCAATGCTGGCTTCCTCTGCTTCCTTTTCCTCCCATGGGAATAATGGGAAGAAAGACTCCTAAGCTGCTAGGAGAAAATAAAGAAACCATAGCGACCGATTCTCAGCCTCTCTTAAATCAGCCCAGTGAGAAATGGATTTGGAATAACCACTCTCACGAGAGAGCAGCTAAAATCTCCAGGAAGGTGATAGCCACGGATTTTGTTTCAACGGGCTGGGAGAGGCAAGGCCCAGATAAAACTGCCAAAAGCCCACCTCAGCCCTGGGCTGCACTTCCAGGCCCCTTCCCTGGCTCAGGGCTGGCCAGAAAGACAGGGACATTTTCTGCAGAGCCCCACAGATGGCAGGCGCCCCACACCCATTCTCTCATTTCTTTCTTTCTTTCTTTCTTTCTTTTTTTTTTTTTTTTGAGACAGAGCCTCAAGCTGTCCCCCTGCGTAGAGTGCTGTGGCATCTCAGCTCACAGCAACCTCCAACTCCTGGGCTCAAGTGAGTCTCCTGCCTCAGCCTCCTAAGTAGCTGGGACCACAGGTGCCCGCCACAACGCCCGGCTATTTTTTTTGGTTGCAGCCGTCATTGTTGTTTGGTGGGCCCGGGCTGGATTTGAACCTGCCACCTTAGGTGTATGTGGCTGGCGCCTTAGCCGCTTGAGCCACAGGCGCTGAGCCCCATTTTCTCATTTCTGAGCAAATAGCCCCGTGACAAAGGCAATGCTACTCTATTCATATCACAGATGAGGAAACTGAGGCCGGAAGAGCTGCCTGTGGCCCTGGGGCTGGCTGGAGGTAGAGGGAGGGAGGTGAGGCTTGTGCTCACACTGGCCTTGTCCCCTGTGGTGCCTTTTCCATTGTGGCCCCATTTTACTATTCTTCAGCCAGACACAGATTAAGACCTAAAATGCTTCATTTGGTGGCCTCACTTGGACCATTCTGTGTCCCTCCAGGAGTCTCTGACTTCAGGAGGATGGCTAGGCTCTTATACCTTTTGGCCTCTAGATATTAGTTTGGTTAAATAATCCTAAAAGAGGCGAGGCACCACCAGTGGCTCACACCTGTAATCCTAGCACTCTGGGAGGCTAAGGTGGGTGGATTGCTTGAATTCAGGAGTTTGAGAGCAGCCTGAGCAAGAGCCAAGAGCAAAAGCAAGACCCTGTCTCAAAAAAAAAGGCCGACATCATGGCTATGGCTGGTGCCTGTGGTCCTAGCTACTCAGGAAGCTGAGGCAAGAGGATCCCTTATACCCAGGAGTTTGACTCCAAGATAACAAAGTGAGACTCTGTCTTAAAATAAATAAATAAATGAATGAATAATCCTAAATGCACCCCCACTGGCACTGTGTCTTTGGGACCTGACCAGAATTCTTCGAGGGCAGGATTTCATGTCAAGCCACTGGACTGCAGAGAAGAGAGAGGGCTCGGGGAGTGTGAGACTGGTGCAGCAGGAGGGGCTGGACTCGGACCAGGACCAGGCCTTCCAGCCGGCTTTCTCTCCTCTCCTCCTAGCAGGGTAAAGCAGCCTGGACAACAGAGGCAGAGCCACCTATCTGCAACAGAAAGCAATCCAGGTTTAAAGTAGGACATTTTATCTGTTGTCTTATCAACACGGAACTGTGTTTGAAACTTTGTCAAGTCCAGGGTCAAGCTGCCTGATATACAAGGTCCTGGGGTCAGGGATTCTGGGCAGGGAATGGAGGGGTGAGCTTGCTGGGAAGTGTCTGGTCAGTGTAGGCTCTAGAAAGGAAAGGATTCTCCTTTCCTTGTGCTCTCTGGTCGCTAAGATAGTGTCCACTGTGCTAAGCCCCTGCTGCCTTCAGTTTATTACAGAACAGGACCTTCCCCCTCCCCCTACCCTAGTGTCTTTACAAAAGGCAAATTTTGTACCCAGCATCTCAGATGTTGCTGCAAGTGGCAAATCCAGGTCTGGGTAACTCACTAGCCAGCTGTAACAACTTCTATGGCTAAACATGGTATTCACAGGGAAGTGTGCTTATTTATCTGCTTTAAGATAAAATCTCATGAATAACATTTAGCATTTATTTAGCTCCTGTGATTTACCATGTGCTTTGACACACTCGGTCCCATTGGATCACCCTGTGAGGAAGGGTGATTATTGGTCATTGTTACCTCCTCATTATGGACTGAGGCTGGGACTCAGCAGTGAGTCCGGGACTAGCCTACTCCTATTCTACGAGTTTCTCTACATCAGTTGGAGGCCTTGAAACCCAGGAGCATGCCTTCCAGAGCATTTAAATTGCATTTGATTTTTAATAGCTCTTATTTACTTATCACAAATACAACTTTTAGTGATATGAAATCCAAGTCACAAAGATGACTTTAGATTTTACTCTCTTCTGTTGCACTGACTTCTCCACATTATGGTTAAGAGGTTGGCAGGGTTCAACTACAACAATCCCATTAGAGGCTAAAAGAACCAGACTGCTTTTCCTAATCTCTAGAGCTTCAGTAAAAGCTCAAAGGTGTGTATACATACACAGATTTTTTTTCTTTCCCTAGAATTTTCTCAGTGTTCCCACTAACCAGATACTATCTGCTTTATTTTGTATTCATCCATTTATTGCAGGCTGAATGTGTTTCGGGGGCACAGTTAAAAGATTGTCCATCCCTGTTTAGAGTACTCCAGGCTGGAGGAGGGGGTGGGTGACAGCAGTGACAGATACATAACAGATGGCTGCATGGTGATTTGGAGAGGGGTAGACAGAGGGAGGTCTGGGAGCGCAGAGGAGGAGCACTAATCCAGCCTAGGCAGCCAGGGACGTCTTCCTTGTGGAAGTGGCAGGTGAGTTATCTCAGAGGAGAAGGAAGTCAGCCTAAGGAGGAAAGGAAGGAGGCTGCGAGCAGCAGAGAGGCTGTGGAGAGCCTGGATGGGGCGCAAGGACTCATGGCACTTAGAGAAGGCGCGGTTTTGTAACCTGCTCCCTGAAAAAAACATCTTTTTGTAGTCCTCTTATGTTTCAAGTTCCCAGACCAGTAAAATTTACTGACCAGAGGCCAGGCACAGTAGCTCCTGCCTGTAATCCTAGCACTCCAGGAGGCTGAGGATGGTGAATTGCTTGACTTCAGGAGTTCGAGACCAGCCTGAGCAAGAGAAAAATAGACATTTTCTCTACTTAAAATAGAAAAACTGGGGCAATGCCTGTGGCTCAGTGGGTAGGATGCCGGCCCCATATACAAGGATGGCGGGTTCGAACCCAGTCCCAGTCAAACTGCAACAACAACAAAAAAATAGCTGGGCGTTGTGATAAGTGCCAGTCTCAGCTATTTGCGAGACTGAGGCAAAAGAATTGTCTAAGCCCAGAAGTTGGAGTTGCTGTGAGCTATGATACTACAGCACTTTATTGAGGGTGATGAAGTGAGACTCTGTCTCAAAAAAGAAAAAGTGGTGCCTGTGGTTCATTGGGAAGGGCGCTGGCCCCATATACCCAGCATGAGGGGTTCGAACCCAGCCTCAGCCAAAACAGCAACAAAAAATAGCCAGGCATTCTGGTGGGTGCTTGTAGTCCCAGCTACTCTGGAGGCTGAGGCAAGAGAATCACCTAAGCCCAGGAGTTGGAGGTTGCTGTCAGCTGTGATGCCATAGCACTCTACCAAGGGCTACATAGTGAGACTCTGTCTCAAAATAAATAAATAAATAAATAGAAATAAAAATAGAAAAACCTAGCTGGGCTTTGTGGCAGGTGCCTATAGTCCGAGATACTCCAGACACTGAGGCAAGAGAATTGCTCAAGCCCAAGAGTTTGAGGTTGCTGTAAGCTGTGATGACTCCATGGCACTCTACCCAGGGTGACAAAGTGACACTAAGTCCAAAAAAAAAAAAAAAAAAAGACTGACTAGAACTTTGTAATTTTCTGTTTCTCTGATCTCCTCCCTTTTGAGTTATTTTTCAGAAACAGTGGCCCGCCTTACAGGCATGAGATGATCACAAGGCTGTAGGCTACCCAATTGTTCAGAGACACCCCACTAACTGGCCACAGATCTTACCTGGGACTGCTGAGCAGCCTGCTCCCCGAAGCCTGCATGTGCACGAGACCAGAAAGGTGAAACGTCAACCCCTAGCTCCGACTATCGAAGTCTCTACCCAGCAGGGACTTGGCTGCCATTTTTTTGATCCTCCAGTGATGGCACCAGTATAATTTCTCACTGCGCTTGTGTGCCCTGCGCTCCGCCCCAAACTTGTCACAGTGCTCACTCACTTCATGCATTATTCATTTCACCTCCAGAAACACCCCGGACCCCGGACCCCATCGGTCAGAGAGGTGGACTTGAGGTATTCCGCCCACCTCCTGGTTGACGTCCTCTGCAGTAAATCTTTCTTCTTTGACAATCCTCCTGTATCAGTCATTGGCTTTCTGTGGGGCTTGTTCACAGTTTGGGGAGATGGACTTTAAGGAGCATAGTGGGACTGGGGAAAGCTGAGCCACTGGGAGATTTTGTTCTAGACTAATTTTTAAGAACAGTGTCAGGTTCACAGCAACATTGAGCCGGAGGTACAGCGTGTTCCCATAGAGCCCCTGCCCCCAGCAGAGCTGCACATAGGTTGCAGTGTTGAACCTCACTGGCACATCCTTACCACCCACACCCTTGCCATCCCCATGGGTAGATTCTGAGCAGGGAGAACATTCTTATATTACCTTTTACTTCTTCCTGGCAGGAAATCAGAGTTGTTATTAAACAGTTGAATGGTGTAAATTGTTATTTAGTTCCTCCCCTGAGAAAATATTAATACATTCTCCCAGAGAGCAGCATCGATGATGTCTTCTCGTTCCACCTCATAGCTCTCCAGACCTAGAACAATGCCTAGTCGTGACAGATGCTTAAAAAATTAGAGAGAGGAGGGAAGAAGGGAATGGGGAGAAGGGGGGGAGGAGAGGGAGGCAGATAACAAGCTCTGTCCTGTATTTGAGAAGAATCGTTCTGGCAGCAAACAGGATTGATGGCAGAAGGGTGAGCCTTGCTGATGGGGACAGTTAGGAGGCTAAGGAGAGTGGTGGGGAAGAGGTGAGATGGAGGGCTGGCACCAGTGTGAGTGGGTAAGCAAAGCCTGGGGGCTTTAGTGCCCAGGCCCAACTCTCAGAGCCTTTGAGTCTTGGGAGAGAGGCCACAGCAGGGAGGTAGAGTTTGGGAAAGTCAGGAGACATAATCAGGTAAGTCTGGATGAGTTTGAAATCTAGGAATTAAGAAAGAAAGACATCAGGTGGTTCTTGTTTGTTGTTTAAAATGGAAGAGGAGAAAAACAGAAAACAATGAGACATTTATTTTGGCTAGGAGTTAGATAAAAGGCGCTGAATCTCCTGCCTCTGAATAATACTGATGCTGTGTGATGGGTAGCAAGGGCCCTTTGGAGATTCTGCAAAGGTGATCTGTTTTCAGGTGAGCCCCAGGTAAGAGGGAAGGCCAGAGGCAGAGTGAGGTCTTGCTGAAATCAGACAGAGCCATCAAACGGATGTCAGGGATGGAAACCAGCCCTCTTTTTCCTGCCTCTGCTTCCAGGTCTCTTCTCTGCACACCCTAACAATACACTTCATTTCATAGCTCATTTCTTTTTTTTTTTTTTTTTTTTTTTTGAGACAGAGTCTCAAGCTGTCCCCCTGGGCAGAGTGCCATGGCATTACAGCTCACAGCAACCTCCAACTCCTGGGCTCAAGCGAGTCTCCCGCCTCCGCCTCCCAAGTAGCTGGGATCACAGGCGCCCGCCACAACGCCCGGCTATTTTTTGGTTGCAGCCATCATTGTTGTTTGGCGGGTCCGGGCTGGGGATTCGAACCCGCCACCTTAGGTGTACGTGGCTGGCGCCTTAGCCGGTTGAGCTATAGGCGCCGAGCCCATAGCTCATTTCTTAATGGGCTCTGGCGGCAGTGATGCAGCCTTCATATTCCGTTTGTTCCCCGTATAATGAGCTTAGCCTCAAAGCCAAAAGAGAAAGCCCTGATGCTTGTTAAATATATGTGCATGGGCGGCCTGCCTGCTCCCCCAAACCTCCAGCCAGACATTGCACCAGCTCAGCAAGGCCATTTGCATCCAGGCAAATGATCTTTGGTGACTAATAGAAATCCCACTTTATATTGGCAAGGAAGGCATTTAGTAAGCAGCATTAATTTTGTTTGCCTAGTTCCTTTTGGGGAGCCTGGTGTAGGCTTCCCCAAGAAAGAGCTTTCTGGGAGCTCCCAGATATTGGAAACACCAGCTGTAATTCATCTCGGGGGCTCCTGAGTCCAGCTTTTGCACACAGAGCACAATCGACCCTTTCCCCAGCTTCACAGCTCAGAGAGAACTGTAATAATGGGGCCACCTGAATTCTAATAACATGTCAAGTAGTCATCTGGCCTTGATGCATTTGGCCTGATACACACAAAACGGCCACAGCTCACAGCTGGGATGGTTCTGTCCGCTCCCCACCCCACCCCAGAAGCCTGGAAATTAAGGCTGTTCTTTTCCATTTGCAGTCCTGGGATTTGGGTTATTATTGCCAGAGACAAAGGGAATGAGTTTCTAGAATTATCATTTGGAGGAACAATGCACCAGGGAGAAAACCTAGGATGTTTCCAGAAAGCTAGGAGGTGAATATCTCTGCAGTGTACTCCATGAAAACCCAGCTGATAGAACATTCTGGGGTGGGTGAAGGGCTCCTTGGCCCACCTCTGCCAGGCATTTTAGTTGATCTAGGAGGACAAAAAGGATCATGGAAATTTTAGTATTCTACTACACTGTTGGGGAAAAAAAGGCTGTAGCTGTCAGGAGTTTCCAAGATACCCATTCAGTGAGATGTCTAATCTCAAACCTCTAAAATGAATTCAGTTCAATTCAAATAGAGTTGTTGGTGTACCAGCACCAGGTGGGAAGTGGGTAAGGCAGACTCAGGTGACTCAGTCATGCAGTCACCCCAGAGAGCTGCAGCTGCAGAATGACTTTCTCTCAGTTATAGCCTGAGGCCTTAGCAGAGGAAAACCAAGGCTGAGACGAAATCACCCTCAGAAGAACCTGGACTAGAGGGCTGTGCTTTATGCTAGGATCAGGCATTTTCTGGGTTTCCTAAACACAGTGCAGTACATGGGCAGAGAGCACAGACAGCTGTGTCTGTTGTCCACTGTGCAAGGGCATCCAGCTGAGGGGAGGAGAAGCATCTAGAATCCACCCAGCCTGCGTTGGGATCCCCACACTGTATGCCATGGGGGCTGTGTCTGTCCAGAAGGGACACCCTCCTCTAAGTCACACAGAGAGACCCTGTGACTAGCTGGCGCCTTGACATAAGGAGAACAAAACACACCAGGAATTGATAATGAAACTCAGTCTCTCAGATTCCTGTGTGCTGTACATGCCACGGCCAAGTTAACCAGGCCATAAACTTTGCCTGTGTGTCCTCCTGAAGCTGCATTCACTCATTCCCAGCAAATTCCTGCTGGTGTTCTGAGAGACAGACCTCTGCTCGGGTGGTTGGTCCCGACATCTGGAGTCAAGGTTATGGTGTCCAGACAAGCCAAAAACGACCGGCAGCCCTCTCTGGGCCTTCTGCCTGCTGTGCTACCCAAATACAGCACATGCTAAGCTTTTTAATATTTCAGCCTCTCTTTTTCTCCCCTTATGCATGATTTAATTTTGGATACCCCCTTTTTTAACTTGCTAAGCATTTTCCATAATGCCCCGTAGTTTCCATATCATCATTGTAAGTGAGGCTGGTTGGGTAATGTCCCCCTGAGCAGCAGTGCTTTGTGGCCTGTTTAATAATTATCAAGTGGTTCGCTTGGCAGAGAAATGTCACCTGGAGGGAAATGTCCAGTGGCAGGCCAAAGGTTTCCTTTTCAGCTCTGTTCTGTTCAACATTTTTGCCGAGAGACAAGATGAAGGTGTAACGTGCCAAACACACACCAAATTTGCAAAAGGCACAAGTGGGAAAGGTAATGCATTGTGGGACAAAGGAATCCCAACTCCTGGAGTGTTCCCAGCAATCCCTTCCCCAGACAGTTCTCCTTAGCCACCCTGTCTGTTCCGGGTTTCATTCAGCAGCACAACCGTGGCGCCACCCTGCCCTGCCCCAAAGGTGGCCCCTTGGTGCAAGATGGGCAGAAGACTCAAGCTGGGCCAGAGAAGCTGCCGAATGATTTTGGAATTGGGACTTGGAGATTCAGGTGGCTGTATTTTGTCATGAGAACCTGAAGTAGAGGAAGCTGGTGGGGAGAGAGGCTCAGCAAGGACGGTGCAGAGAGAAGGGAGAGGAGAGAGGGATCCTGATCTTATTTGCTCCTGAGGCTCAGACACATTTCTGCACCCACATTTCAGAGAGCCCCATGTCATGATAACAAAATCCCCTGTGCCCTGTGCTGGCATCTGTGCTGAGAAGGAACTAGTCAAGTGAGCAGGCAGATCTGAAGTGTTGGCTGCAGCTGACTCGAAGTTCAGTCGATTAGTCAGGCTGCAGAGGCATCAAGGCCCAAATCAGAGAGAGACTATTCAGGGGGCCACAGTTTCAGTGTGGCCTTGACAAATAGTAGAATGCCTGAGGAAGTCCCCTGAACAATGAAGGATTTGGAAATCATACTCTACCCTGCAGGTCGAAAGAATCAGATATTTGGCAGAAGAAGTGGAGAAGCTTTGACAGAAAAGCATGGTATTTGTCACATAGGGTGTGAAGGAACCAAGGTCAGAACCAGGCAGATCTTGGCAGGCCTTTTCTACCAGGTGTCTACTGGCAGATGAGGTTTCCTGGAAGGAGGGAGCCAACAGACAGGAAGGGTGGTAGCAGCAGTGGGCTGGCTGCAGGTGTAGAGGTGTGCTTCCTGGACACGTCCATCCCCTGGGGTTGGTGTGAGAGTGGGCATGTCCCACATCTATAGACCAGGAAGTGCTCCTCTAACAGGTGTTTTGGAAATCCCAGGAATAAAAGGTTTCACTGAGCTCCTCCTCCCAAACAGCCTCTCATTAAGGAAATCACTTTAGGAATTGAGGAGGGCCTGGGGGCAGTGAAAGACCCTGCCAGTGTGAACCTGGAAGGACGACTTTACTGCCGTGAAGGTCCGTGCCCACCGCGGCATGGCAGCTCCCGCTCCGCCAGGCCAGGAGGACGCGGTGAGTGTGCCTCTCAGAGAAGTGCATTGGGCCATTTCTTGGTGGAGGGTCACTGATTTGCTTGTGTGGTGAACCGGTTGGACTCTTTTTGGTTCAAAGTCCATGGGGGAAGGAGACAGGAATTTCCTAGAAATCAAGTGTCTGGAGATTCCACAGCCTCACTCCTCAGAGTGGCCTGGGGTCAGGCAGCATGAACATCACCAGGTCTCCTGTGCACATGTGAGGACGCACACATGTGCACATACCTTCTCATGTACCCCTCATGTGCAAGCCTGCCCTCACAGCTGTGCGCACCTGCCCTTACATGAGCACATGCCCACGGGTGCACACACCACACATGGGCACACTCAGAGGGAGCCAAGTGGTGACTTGGTCTGTGGAAGGCTGGGAGCCCCCGACAGGGGAGCAGAGCTGGGCTGGCCTGAGGCCCTGCAGGTGGAGGCTGAGGACTGGGAAGTGGCGAGTGGGCCCAGGGAAGCTCCAGCGACACACAAAGAAGCAATGCAGCAGCCCAGCTGTGTGGGTGGGTCCCCAGCCACCTCCAGCCCCAGGTCACAACCCTTCGGCAGGGCCCCGACTGGCTGGCCCCTCTGGGCTTGCCTTCCACCTCCCACTCAGTTCCCAGCGCTGTGCATGGAAGATCCCTCCCCTGCGTAAAACTCAACAGCAACCCATTATCCTCAACAACAGCACCCGTTCTTCAGCCTTGCCTTTCAGAACTGCGCATTTATCAAGCACTGATCTTAGTGCTTTTACGTGGACAGTTGACCCCTGAGCACATGGGTTTGAACTGCATGGGTCCACTTATATGCGAGTTTTTTTTTGTTTGTTTGTTTGTTTGTTTTTTGAGACAGAGCCTCAAGCTGTCCCCCTGGACAGAGTGCCGTGGCATTACAGCTCACAGCAACCTCCAACTCCTGGGCTCAAGCGAGTCTCTTGCCTCTGCCTCCCAAGTAGCTGGGACCACAGGCGCCCGCCACAACGCCCGGCTATTTTTTTTGGTTGCAGCCATCATTGTTGTTTTGGTGGGTCCAGGCTGGGGATTCGAACCCGCCACCTTAGGTGTACGTGGCTGGCGCCTTAGCCAGTTGAGCTATAGGTGCCGAGCCTATATGCGAGTTTTTCCATAAAAATGACAACCAAGTGTGGCTGCCCCTCTTCTCCCCTTCCACCTCTTCCTCCTCTGCCACCCCTGAGTCAGCGAGACAACCCCTCCCTCCTCAGCCTACTCAAGGTGCAGACCCATGAGGATGGCGACCTTTGTGATGATCACCTCCCCTTAATGAGCAGTGAACATACTTTCTCTTCCTGATGATTTTCTTAGCATTTCCTTTCCTCTAGTTTTCTTTGTTGTAAGAATACAGTATATGACACATGTAACATACAAAATATTTGTCAATGGACCACGTTATTGGTAACTTCTGGTCAGCAGTAGGCTATGAGGAGCTAATTTTGGGAGACTCAAAGTTATACACAAAGTTTTGACTGTGTGGGGAGTGGTTGTTGGTATTCCCTAACTCTGGTGGTGTTTTCAAGGGTCATCTGTATTAACTTCATCCTCACAACCACCGCCTTGAAGTGAATACTATCATCATTATTATCTTCCCCATTTTATAGGTGAGGAAATTGAGGCATGGGGATGTGTAAAAGCTAGAAGGGGCAGATCCCAGTTCACCCCCGGACGGTCTGACACCTCTCAGCCCACACTCTGGCAAGCTCAGACCAGTGTGGCAGCCTAACCCAGCAGCCGGTTAGAAATGCAGAAGCTCAGGCCCCACACCAGAGCTGCCGAGTCGGGAAGAGCCCCCTCCCGTGGTGAGCAGCCCACACAGGGAAGACAGAGAAACCCTGCTAGGGCCTCAGAGCCCAGGTGCCTAATGACCCACCTGTCCCAGCCACCTGTCAGCCTCAGGCCTTTGCTTCTGCAGTCCTTCAGCCTGTAATTCTCTCCTCTGGTGCATGGACCCTGAAGGCTACCCCTAACCCCAACTTAAATGTCACCTCCCCTTCTAGCCTGCCTGGTCTGCAAGGCCCCTATTCCGTAGGGAAGGATCATTCCTCCAACCCCAGAGCTCTCAAGCAGTTCTGCCATCGTGGAAGGCATTTGTCAGCAAGGTGGGCTGCACTGATCCCCTTTATGTGTGCATGTGCATGAACACGTGTGCCTGGAACTCCTTGTGTAAGACAGCTGGGCTCTAAGATCCGGTCTGTATCTGTCCAGCCAGGCCCCCTACCCCTTCCCTCCTCCTTGAATGCAGCTTTGAGGCCTCTCATTCCCATGCTGCCCTTCGAGCCGGAGCCTTGCCTGCTCCCTGATGAAGTCCTTGATCTCAGCACTTGATGCATAATTACTCACCATCCTGGAGGAGTCCGATAGCTCTGCCTTTTCTCTTTCCTTTTGGTCGCTTTGATCTATGGCACTGTTAACAGCAAAGGGCAAGGAGGGGGCCTCCCAGCAGAGATGGTGCCCTCTGTCACTGGTCATCCCTTCCTGGCCCCAGCACCTGGTCCTGGTGGTTGAGGGAGTGGGGAGGGCTTGACTAGACAGCCGCAGGCAGCACGGAGGGCCCAGCCTGGGAGCAGGTGGGAAAGCAAAGGCTTTGGGACTGAATCCTGGTTCCACAGCACCCTGTCACTTTCCTCCTCTGCAGTCTAGTTTCCTCCTTCAGCTGGGGACAATGACATACACCACACAAGGCTGTCATGAAGATGAGAGGAAATGCTGCGTGTCAGAAGTGAGTGTTTAGCCAACTGCCCTTAGATGGAATTCTACACTAAATACTGGAAAGTCTACAGGGAATCATGAACAGACAGGGAAACTGTCCCATGCCGGATCACATGGCCAGCTCTCAGTAGAACCAAGAGCAAACTTCCTTGTCCCGATGTTTTGTCAGGGCCCTTTCTGTAGCTCCTATTCTTTGGTTAGGAAATGCAATCAGGTGATGCCCAGAAGATGCTGTAGATTTTAAGGGTCAGAGCTCATTGTGCCCTTGCGTTGAGTGTAGGCCCTGGGGGAGGACTCGGCAAAGGCTCATGATTGGTTCCCTTCAGTCCTCCTGGACTACCTAGGAGAATGCACTGCAGCTGGGCACTTAACTGTTCCGGGGAAGTGAGAGAAGAGAAGCTGCCATCTTTGCCTCTGTGGAAAATGCAGGAGGTGTACCTGTCCCTGTGCCGCTTTGCAGGAGAGGCAGGCAGACGTGAAAACTGGATCACAAACCCCAAGAGGCACAGGCACACCAATAAATACAAACCACACAGGGCCCACACAGCACGACACACATTTAATCATTGCTGGAGGGCCCCCCAACCCCACGACCCTCACAGACGCTCAGGGACTTGGATGAGGTGTTAAAGCTTCAACACCTGCACCCACACATACGTGCACACACCTGTGCACACCCACACACTGTCACTCTGGCTTCTTGGGGGGGCCAGGTCCATGAATGCACACTGGTCACCTGAGCAGGTGTGTGGGTGTCCCCCCACTCACACGGGAAGCCAGAGAGTGGGGGACAGGCCTGGAGTGAGCTGAGCACAGTGGTCTTGTGTGTGGGGTGGGTGGGTGTTGCCACGGAGATGAGAGAGGAGACACAGTGGGGGAGGCAGGCTCGGCGCCAGCGAGCAGGCCCCACAGACCCACAGATCTCAGGAAGAGGGTGGAGGCTCTAGGCTGAGAGGTGGGCACCTGGGGTCGGGGTCAAGGCACTCTGGGATGATAGGACCAGCTGTCACAGGCCTGGGCACCAGGTCATGAGCTGTGGTTTTGGCTGATGGTGCTAAGCCAGACTGTTGGATCTCTACTTCCCTGTCATGCTCTCAGTCGCATCCACCTCCTTTCCCCGTCACAGCCACCCTGAGCTCCCAGCCAAGGCAAAGCCCAGCAGAGAGGGCCGAGAGAGGCTTGGATACTAAAGTTAATAGCTAGTTCTGGGAAAACAGCAAGGTAGTGAGTGTCTGGTTCTCCCTGCCTCTCGTTCTTACCTTGCCTGCTCGCCCCTTCCTCACAGTCCCTGGGAGTGGGAATCACACCAGGATGCCGGGTCCTGCCGACCAGCTCTGGGCCTGTGAGCCACCTGCCACATGTTTCTTCACAACTGTGACTGGGATGAAGAATGCTGGCCTTCCTACTCAGCTCCAGAGCTGCCGAGAAGAGCAAGGGGCCCTTGGTACGTTCAACTTGACAGACATGGACGGAAAGCCTCCCCGTGCCGGCACGCTATGGGACTCTGCGGAGTGGGGAGAGAACAAGGCAGCACCCCTGTCCTCTCTGAGCTCACCATGAGCAGGTGACAGAAGAGTGTGTGAAGACGGCTCAGATGGGCACAATACTCAGCTGTCCAAACAGCTTCTGTGCGTGCCTGCCAAGCACAAGCCCAGGCCCGCAGACTGGCACATGCAGAAGTATCCCTGTGATGTGGGATTCAAAACCCTGAGGAAAATGACGACCTTCTGAGCCTCCCCCAAATGCAGCCTGGCCCACTGTCCTCAGAACAAGGCAGAAGGAGTCAGCTCATGTTTGCTCCATTTTACAGGTGAGAAAACTAAGGCTTAGAAAAAGGAAAAGCTGTCACAAGTGCAAACTTGCCCCTGGGTGGTAGTGAGGGGGCTGGGATTCAATTCTGGTTGGCTGAAGAGTCCCTGCTTTGGGTCACTGAGCTTGACTGCCCCCCCTTCCCTGTGTCCATTGCCTCCAGAAAGAGCCCACCCCATGCTGGGAGCTGTCCCCTGCTCTTGGCCTCTCCAGCCACTCAGCTCTCCACCTGCCCCATTCCCTCCTCAACCCTCTCAACAGGACAGTGAATGCCTTAAGTCCACGGACATAGACAGATAGCATAGTGCCACAGACCCTGACAAAGCTGACATCGGCTTCCCGTGCTGGGGGAGGTCATAGAGCCTCTCTGAATGCCGTTTCCCCATCTGATGGTCTGAAGGTTGAGTGAGCTCTGCCGTCCACACATGGACAGTGTGGCCCTAGGCTGGACCCTCAGCCCCCTCATGGCCATGTGGTGCTCTGCAAACCCAGATGCTCTGGCCATGCTTCTGAAGGGGCCATTTGTCTCCCATTTCCAAGCAGTGGAAGGTGGGGGCTAGCTTGGCAGGATGGTGGCAGAGGCTGGGGCTTGTCACCAGAGAAACTGGGGCTGGAATCCTCACCCTTCTATTCCTCAGCTGTGTGTCTTGGGAAAAGCCAAGGGGCCTCTCTGAGCTTTTTTTTCCTAGAGTCTCTCAGCCCAGGGCCCAGACAGGCCCTGGTGGAACCCGAGATTGGCAGGGCCCAAGGACTGACAGCTTGCCCTTCTACAGAGAAACCCTGCCCCTCTCCAGCTTCTCCAAGTGGCCCCTGGGGACTCTCCTATCCTCCCACCCTTTGGCCCTGTGAATGAGGAAGGAGGGAGGGAAGGGGTCATTGCTTGGGGCTACTGGGGGAGATGGCAGATGAGAGGAAGCCAGCCTGGGCAGGGAGTGGGCACTTTGTGGCTGTCCCTCTCTGGGTTTGAACAGACACCTAGAAAGCTGCACCGGCGAGGGTGCCCTTGCCCCACCAGGGCTGAGTGAGCCTGCAGCCAGCTCAGGCCTTAGGCACTGCTTTAAATAGATAGATTTCCAGAAACCCAGCAAGAAGAGCCCGCTCTGGGCTCAGAGGCCGTGGGAGAGGTGTGGGAGGAGGAGGCAGCACCCACCGCCCAGACCAGCATCTCTCCAGGTTGCTGTGGAAATGTTTGCTCTGGCAGGGGGAAAAAAAAACCTGTTCCCATGGCAACCCAGTATCTTTCCTCCCAAGTTGACTCCTCAGTGGGAAAACAACCTCAGAAATCCTAGGGACATATGGCTGCCTAAACTTAGGATGAGGCAGTGTATAGCCCTCCCAGCCCTGCAGGGAGAGGGAGCCGCATTTGTCCAAATACTCATTCACTCAGCAAACACCAAGGCCCCCTGCCAGGCACTGTGTAGGATGCTAGGGATGCAGAAATTCGTCTAACTTGATAGTGGAACTCAAGGGGGTCCTAGTCTGGTGGGGAGACAAGTGTACAAACATGAGAATTTGGAGCAGGTTAGAGCTGTGACAGGGAGGTGGGAGGCTGTGTAAGCATACCAGGGAGTTAGGAAGGCTGCCTGGAGGATGCCACTTTTGGCTGCATCTTTGGGCTCCTTCAGATGTGAAAGCCCTTAGGGACCATATAATGCAACCCCCTGCCTGGCCTCCCACCCATTTTATAGATGAGAAAACTGAGGTCCAGAGAGGCTAGAGACTTGCCATGGAGCAAGGAAGTGAGTGGCAGGGCACTGGTGGGTTAATAGCCCTAAAACGAAAGGCAATTTTATGTCTGACCTGAATAAATAATTTATTTCTGGATTTTAATCATTTAAAAGCCTCCATTTCATTGGTGTCTCATCAAAAATAGAAACTTTCTCCTTTTCATTCTAGATTTCTTTTTAAAGTGGCAGGTGGGAGCAGAGGCCAGAGCAAGGGTCTCTGATGTCTGTAGCAGCAGCTACAAGCTCTGACCTCTGGTCCTCTGATGCCCCCTCCTCCTGTCCCTTAGGTCAGTCCCCACCTGGTCCTCAGACTGTGGTTGGCACACAACCCAGAAAGCCCCCCACATCCAGCAGCCTACCTTCCCTCTGAGGCACACTGGGGACATGACACCCCCTCTTAGAGGTGTTGAGGGAATTGAGCAAGTCAGGGTCTGCGGGGGTCCTGTCTCTGCCCTAGACCTGACACATAGTAGGCCCCAAACCTAGGGAAGTTTCCATCCTCAGGGGATGGGAGAAAGAGAGGAGAACCAAATTTCTAAGAGACATAAGAGGAAAGCGCAGGTGAGGGAAAGCCCAGAACACCAGCCTACTCTTTGCCATGGGGTGATCTTGTGGCCTTGCAAATCTGGATGGTTCCTTAAACTTGGCCACACAGGGTGCCCCTCTTCCAGCCTTGCTCTGCAGAGCCCCCACCTGGTTATCCTACCAGGCCACAATCTCATAGACCAGCTTCTTTTCCAACAGCAGTGGCCAAAGAGTTGTCAGAAGAAGGTCCCATTCCACAGCTCGAGTCAGCCCCAGAAAGACTCATGAGGAGGCCCCAGCCATTGCTGTCATCCCTGGAGTTCAGCTCCCAGCTTAGACCTCACCAAACAAGGTGATCCCATGGCAACTCGAGGTCTTGCTCCCAAATCAGAACACACCCCAATCCAGGCCCTGTCCACTTCTCCTGACCTTCTGCCCTCCGCAGGTCCCCATTTTGCATTTGCATCTCCACTGGAGAAGGTCAGCCATCAGGCCCCAAATCCTCCTCCAACTCCTGCAGTCATGACCTCCATTCCTTAGGCTGGAACATTCTGCAAGGAGATGTGGTGAATAGAAAGGCTGCCAACCTCAGGAGAGCTCTGCAGTTTCCTAAGTGCTTTCTGTCAAATTAACCCTCCCAACCCCAAATTATCTGGAGGTAAATATGATATCATTAATAAGCAACTTGTAATGGGCCACTGAGCCAGGAAGTGGCAGAACCAGGGCACACTCTGGGTCTGCACTACCCTCCCCCTAAAATCCCACACCTCTCCCCTCTCTCCTGCCTTCTTCATCTCATCCTATCTGGAGAGATCTAGGAGGGTCATTGTCCCCTTTACGGGCAGGGGAGCCTAGGAAAGTGGGGTAACTTGCCCAGCATTCTGGAGCCAATCCTTTGGCTTCCATGGGGGCTGCCATAACAAAGCAGCACCCAACTGGATGGCGTAAGCCACAAGTGAGTGCCTCAGGATTCTGGAAGTCTGAGACCGAGGCGTGGCAGTGTGGGTTCCTCCCTAGGCCATGAGGGAGAATGAGTCCCAGCCCCTTTCACAGCTCCTGGGGGTTTCCTGGCCATCCTCGGCATTTATTGGCTTTCAGAGGCATCACCCCCATCCCTGCCTTCGTGGTCATCTTGCCTTCTCCTCGTGTGCTTGTGTCCAAATTTACTCATTTTATAAGGACACTGGAAATGTTGGGTTAGGGCCTTCCCTACTCCAATATGAACTGATCTTAACTACTCACATTTGTAGTGATCCTATTTCCAAATCAGGTCACAGTCTGAGGTACTAGGGGTTAGAACATCAACCTAGGAATTTTGGAGGGGACACAATTCAACCCATAACAGGGGCTTAGAGGTCATTCTCCAGGAGGCAAAGTTGTGGTCACCCATCTCTACCTATAGATGCGACCCCAGGTCACTGGTCTGGCCTCCAGAGAGCTTGCCTAGGATTCCAACTTCTACAGAAAGAGTGAGGATTCCTGGGAGTGGGAAGGAAAGAGCTTATGTGCAGAGCCGTCTCACTTCCCCGGGAGAATGTCTCCCTAACTGCCTGATCCTGAACTGAGGGACGGTGTTTGCAATTCCAGTCCCTAAGGACCACCCTGCTGCCTGGAGCTCCCCAGGTATCTCTCACCTCTCTGGTTCTTAAAGGCAGTGGCTGCAGCAGATTACATGCAGGCAGGACTGTTGGGGGATCCCAGAGTTTTCATTTGTTAGCTGTATACCTTTGACAACTCACTTTTCTCTTCCAAACTTGAGTTTCTTCCCTAGGAAAACAGGGCACTACAGAATGTGGGGAGGAACAGCACCTGGGCTCACCCAGGCAGGGACAGCAAGTTGCCACCCAGCCCTGGGAGGGACCAGACTTGCTTTCCTCACTTCCAAAAAGCCCCAAATCAAGATGTCTGTCCCAACCGAAAACATCCCCACTCCCAGCTCCAGGTATGTTCGTCTTCTCTCTGGGTAAAAAAAAAAAAAAA
The DNA here is from genome assembly GCF_000181295.1 of Otolemur garnettii. Classification (NCBI taxonomy): domain Eukaryota; kingdom Metazoa; phylum Chordata; class Mammalia; order Primates; family Galagidae; genus Otolemur; species Otolemur garnettii. Next base: position 2,427,078 of record NW_003852417.1, read on the forward strand.
AAAATTTCTCCTAAAAAAGAGGTCAGATTGTAAATCAGCCTGAGTTTTCCTCCCCAGGGCCAGAGGCAGCTGAGGACTAAAGGCTGGCCCCAGTGATGAGTCACTTTTATCTAGAAACCTTCAGGCCACATGCAGAGAGGGTCAGCCCAGACAGAAAAGTGGGGTTCAGATAAGAGGATGAGGGAAACGTTTTCCAATGTAATTTGGGGATGACCTTTGCCTTTTCCTCTCTTGGCCAGGATAAGTCCCTGGGTTGAGGGTGGCAAGAGATGAGAGCTGGGAGAGGGACCCCCGGGTGGGGACCTGAGTAGATCAGGGCCTGTCGCTGAGGTTCCAGATAAGGTCCTGCTGTTGACCAACTCAGCAGCTTTGGGCCAGTTTTCCCTAAAGCCTGTTTTCTCTTCTGAGGTGAAGGAGACCTCTGACCTCACCCAGCCCCTTTCATTGAGATGATTTGAGGAGGTGTCCGGGCTGAAAACTGTCTTGTGCACAGTGAAAGCCTTTGACAACTTTGGTGAGGCTACTGGAGTCTCATGGTGACAAAGGGCTGCAGAAACCATCCTGATCATCGACAGAGACTCTGAGCTTAGGGAGGGAAGAGGGAAGTTGCTTGCTCAGGCCACAAAGCAGGTCACTTTCCAGGCCTGGCCTGCAGGGGATGGAGTCTGTTTTGCACAACCTCTAAGCCAGAGGGGTCTGGGGACATATCTTGCTGCCAGTTGCTCTAACTGTGCTCAGGACAGGTCAGACTGTGCTCATAACAGCAGCAACTAAGGACTGCCCCTGGTCCCTGGGGAGGGTGAAGGGCTTGGTTAAATCTTGCATTGTATACCATCCTGTCCCCCAGGCCTAGCCAGGGAGGTCTCCTCATCCTGGCTGTGCTCACCTACTCCCTGTCTGGGGAAGTGGAACCCACCTCCACTGGCAGCTGAGTCTGTCCTCCCTGGCCTGCTGTGGAGCATGGATGGGTAAGGAGGGCTAGACCTGGCTCTGCAAACCTGGGTTCCCCTCCCACCGTGCCGCTTACTGCTGGTGAAGCTGTGGACCGGCACTCAGCCACTCCGAGCCTGTTTCCTCGTCTAGGCTAACCATACCTCATTCCCAGCGTGTCAAGGGGAGAGGGTTAAATTCATATGTGAAAGGAAGACTTTGGGCATCTATTATGTTCCAGGCCTAAATATGTATAATGTGTGGCATTCATAAAAAAATGCCAGGCCTGATTATAGGCAGTTGGGACGCAGGGATGAATAAGACCAAATCTATGAGTTAACACACTAGTGGACAGATGAGCAAAGGCGTCAACAGGAACCCCCGAGCGGGTGCGTGCCTAGAAAGCACCCAGTGCTGTGCTCTCTGCAGACGTGCTCAGGGCTGAATGAATGAGTGGATGGATGTGGGATCACCCCCCCACCTCTCATAACTAGCTGTCTCTCACCACATCTTCTGTGTGGAGACCTACACTGCCTTCCCCGTTCCTGTGGCTACCCCAGAAGCAACCTCCACTTGGATGGACACCCCTGTGAACATGGAGGCCCCAGGAGGTAGCAGGGTAGACAGGCAATTCTAGGTCTGGAAGGAGCCCAGTGACCCAGACGCTTCCTGAGTGGGCCTCACAACAACCTGGCATAAGAGCCTTCTCCCCAGGGTCCTAGGCTGAGAAGGCAGGAGAGACCAACCCACAGGGACTTCAGAAGTCCCTGATGCAGCCCTCTCTTGTCTAGATGGGGACATGGAGCCCTGGTGGGGTGAGGACTGGTCTGAGGTCGCACAGGGACTGAAGGCTGGGGCAGGATTCAGTGAGGAGCTCAAATTATCTTCAATGGCTCCCAGCGGCTGTGGCCTGGGTAACCCCCACCCCAGTCACATTTGCATGCAAACTGTTTTGTTTGGCTTGCGTGGTTTTTTCTGTCTACACATGAATGGACGCAATATACCGAGGACATTTTCCCAATATACGGAGGACGAGTTTTCATTTTCCCTTCAGATTATTTTCCTTCTAGCCTCTCACCTCCAAAGTGAGCAATGAGGTTTATGGCCTCAGGCAAGGAGAGGGAGTTTCTAACCAGTACAAAGAAAAAGTGTTTACTTTGAGACTCGAAGCTCACTTTTTAGAGCAAAGAGAGTTTTTAGAGGTTTCCAAATGTTCCTGCAAAGACTTTACCTGGAGGAGGTTATGAGGGGCAGGGACTACTGCCTGGTAACGGAGGCTGCCTGCAGGTGGAGCAGGCCAAGGATGGGTGGGAAGGCCTCAGGGTGCACATGCGGAGATGGAAGAGGGCTCCTGTGAGAAGGAAGAACCTTGGACCCAACTGGGCAAAGAGAAAATAGAAGTCAGATCTCCAGCCTCAAGCGCTGCACAGGATGAGAAGGGACGGGGTCCCAGTGGCCAGAGGAGACAGCTCCCCACCCAGCTGTTTCACTCAGTTTGGGCCCCTTCATGCACCCCGTAGCCTCCAGATTTCTAACACCGAGGAGCTGGCTGGCTAGGAGATGTGGAGTGGGAGTGTTGGCAGTCAGGAAAATGGGGTTCCCAGGAGATGACTCAGGCTACCCCAGAAGGTGCCTCCATCACTAATAAAGCCCATGAAAGAGTCTGTACCTGTCCTTTGGGATGGTGGTCAGCAGGGCAAACCTGCAGTGATGCCATCCTCTGAAAGGCAACCAGGACATCAAAGCACATGAACTTTGGGCAAGTCAGAATTTTCTGGGGGCTTTCATCTCCTCATCTGTATAATGAGGTGGAGTGGGCTTTCTGCTGAACCTGTAACATCCCAATTTTAAGACCTCAGGCTAATAATGATGTGTTAAAAAAAATTTAATGTCTGCAAATGATGAAATCCTCTCCATTAAGTCCTTATAAAATATAAAAAGAGGGCAGTGCCTGTGGCTCAAAGGAGTAGGGCGCCGACCCCATATATGGAGGTGGAGGGTTCAAACCCGGCCCCAGCCAAAAACTGCAATAAATAAATAAATAAATAAATAAAAATAAATTAAATAAAATATAAAAAGAAAATTAGCCAGAAAAGCACGGAAATCCTGTTTTGAGGGCAAATTTCCTTTGGGTTATAAATAAGCAGTTCTTAGCGGAAGGGAGCACCCCACACTGGCCCAGGACAGAGGTCTGCATTGCTTTATCCTTCACACAGACACACAGATTTTTAGCAGGAAAGGATGTGACATGTCGGAGGGAGGCCATATTCCTGTTGACTGCTGTTGCCATGGTAACAACTGGCTGGTGCAAGCAGGTAGAAACAGCTGGCTCTTGTTACCTTGGAAATCACCAGGAAGCTGATTACATTTTTTTTAGAATCACAGGTGGGAGCCAAGAAACTATTCTTCTTCCCAGGAAACTCATAGCTCAAAGCCCCCCTTGCTGGACTGGAAACTCGGAAACCTGGGTTCTCACATCTGATTGGCACCACCATCATATCTTCTTTTATGGCCCTCCCCTTCACTGCACTTAGCACACATCACGTTTTTTACAAATTGAAGGTTCATAGCAACCCGTCATCAAACAAGACCTTGGGCATGATTTTTCCAGTAGCGTGCTCCCATGTGTCACATTTTGATAATTCCTGTAATATTTCAAGCTTTTTCACTATTATTATGTTTGTTATGGTGATCTGGGGTCAGTGATCTTTAATGTTCTGGGGCACCACAGGCTGTGCCCACATAAGATGGCAAACTTAATTGAGAAATGTTGTGTGTCTTCTAATTGCCCCACCTGCCAGCTGTTTCCCCATCTCTCCTTCCTGGAGCCTCCTTATTCCCTGAGACATAGCACTACCAAAATTAGGCCAATTAATAACCCGACCCTGGCCTTCGAGTGTTCAAGTGGAAGGAAGAGCTGCAGTTGCTCACTTTATATCAAAGGCCGGACACAATTAAGCTTAATGAGGAAGACATGTCAAAAGCTTAGGCCGACTGAAAGCTGGGCCCAGCTCGTGCTCCAAACAGTTAGCCACGTTGTGAATACAAAGAAGGAGTTCTTGAAGGAAACTCAGAGTGCTACTGCAGTGAACGCGTGGATGACTAGAAAGCCAAACAGGCTCACTGCTGATGTGGAGAAAGTCAGAGTGATCTGGAGAGATCAAACCAGCCACATGTTCCCTTCAGCCAAAACCTAATCCTGAGCAAGACCCTGACTTTCCTCAATTCTATGAAGGCTGAGAGAGGTGAGGAAGCTGCAGAAGAAAAGTTTGAGGCTAACAGAGGTTAGTTCAAGAGGTTTTAGCCATTTCCATGACAAAAACGTCCAAAGTGAGGCAGCCAGTGCTGATGGAGAAGCTGCAAGTTACCCAGAAGGTCTCACTGATGTCGCTGATAAAGGCAGCTATGCTGAATAACAAGATTTGAGGGTGGATTTTAGGAGAAGATGCCTAGCTAGTGAGGTGAGGTCAAAGCCCGCCTCAAAGCTTCAGAGGACTGGCTGACTCTCTCGTTAGGGGCGAAGGCAGCTAGTGATTTTAGTTTGAATCCAGTGCTCATTTACCATTCCAAAACTCCTAGGGCCCTAAGAACTATGGCAAATCTGCTCTGCCTGTGCTCTATAAATGGGTTAACCAAGTCTGGATGACAGCATTTCTGTTTGCGGCATAGTTTGCTGGTATTTGAAGTCCAATGCTGAGACCTACTCATAAGAAACCTTAAAATATCACTTCTTATCGACTTTTTTTTTCTTTTTGATACAGGGTCTCCCTTTGTCGCATAGACTGGAGTACAGTGGCACCATCACAGCTCACAGCAACCTCCACCACCTGACCTCAAGTGATCTTCCTGCCTCGGCCTCCCCAGTAGCTAGGACTACAGGTGCATGCCACTATGCCCAGCTAATTAAAAAAAATGGTTTTATAAAGACAGGGTCTCACTATTTTGTCCAGGCTGGGCTTGAATTCCCACTCTAATGTGATCCTCCCTCTTCAGCCTCCCACCAAAGTGCAAGGATTATAGGCATGAGCCACTGTGCCAAGCTAAATTTGATTTTTCAGGTCATATCATTTAAAATATACATTTTGTAAAACTATAGTTATCACAGACAGGGATTCCTTTGATGGATCTGGGAAGAGTAAATTGAAAATCTTCTGGAAAGGATTCACTGTTCTAGACGCCATTAAGAACATTCACAGGGCAGTGTCTGTGGCTCAAGGAGCAGGGCACCAGCCCCATATACGGAAGGTGATGGCTTCAAACCTGGCCCCTGGCAAAAAGTGCAAAAAAAAAAAAATTCACAATTCACGGGAGGAAGTCAAAATATCAGCATTCACCTGCATTTCGCTCATGAGAAATCAGATGAAATGGGCACAGGCAAGGTCTTAATGTTTCATGGGTATTCAGAGGAGCCACTTTGTCCCTGTTCAATCTAAGTATTCCTGGATGCAGGAGATGGTGGGGGCTCTCCTCAGGGTAACTGTGCCAGGCTCTTCCCAAGTCTTTTTTTTTTTTTTTTTAAAAAGCAAGAGGTGAGTTTTATTCAGGCCCGGGAACCCCAGACCTGGACCCTCCTGGTGTACACACCGAGGAAGAGCCTCTTCCCAAGTCTTGAGCGCTTGGCTCTTCTAGTCACCAGGGATCCACCAAGGTCACGGAGTCATCTTCACAAGTGTGTCCCTGTGGAGCAGCTCTCCGGGCAGCAGGGCCTTTTTTCCGCTGTCACCAATTGTTTCCTTAAACAACATCCTCCACCCAGCACATCCCAGGCAGGCTTAGCCAGAGCTGCGTGGCCCATCACGGAGAATCACTGTCAGCAACTGTCTATAGTGACTTTCCCCAGGGGTCTGGGGGGTCCTAGTGGGAACCTGCGATCTGGCCACAAGTCCCCCATGGATGTGAAGGATTGAGGGACTGGACCAGGCCTGTAGGGGAGAGGCCAAGGGGGCCAAGTGCCTGATGGGAGCCCAGGACATGATGGGAACCAGGCGAGGGCAGGAGGAGGATGGGCCATGTAGCCTCCACCCCCTCTCCCTCCTCCCCCTCTGCCCCTACTTCGGGTCCTTGCTCCAGGTGTCCCAGTGCTGCCAGGCCAGCAATGTGTTGACCAGTTTAATATCAGGCTTCTGTTTCAGATTTCATTTAAACAAATATTTCTTTAGCTACAAAAATCCATCACCACTGAATGATACACTTAACACTGTTAAAATGCTTGATCCTATTTACATATACTTACCACAATAAAAACATCAATCAAATGCTGGAAGAGATCATTTTTAAGACCTTTTTTATTCTTTTTTTTTTTTTTTTTTTTGCAGTTTTTGCCTGGGGCCGGGTATGAACCCACCACCTCCAGCATATGGGTCTGGCACCCTACTCCTTGAGCCACAGGTGCCACCCTTCTAAGACCTTTTTGGTGCTCAGATTCTACACCCTAAAGCCTGAAATGTTACCTTTGTCTAAGAGGCCACAGCACACTGTCCCCAGAGGCCTCTCCTGCCCCTTCCAGATGAGCAGCAGACAGTGGCCATGACAGCAATGGGGGTATTCTATGGGGTGATGGGGACCACGCTCTCCCCTGCTTCAGACACCTGAGAACCTCCAACCTGACCTGTGGTGTGAGAATGTATGGGGAGAGAAGGGACAAGGGGTCATTTAAGCAGAGAAGAGCTCTTACCCTATTTTTTGTTGTCTACAATTACAGTCTCCCAAATAGGATGAGAAGTCAAAGGAATAAACATGTATAAAGGTAAATTCAAAAAGTTATATAATGAAGTAAAAAGGATTTTGAAAAAAAAAAAAAAAAGATCATACCAACCGGGGTCAGCATTCCTCCTGGTGAGTTTGGAGGACTGTATTTGTTCAAGAAGTGGGTGACAGGTGGAGGCTTCAAGGCCTCCAGGAGGGGGGAGCTGCTCAGCACAAGGAGGCGCCAATCTGCTATTTTTGTTCCTGAACTAAGCAGGGTGGGGAAAGAGGAGAGACCCAGAACTGGAACATCAGAGAAGATAGGCAGGGGCCAGGGAGGGGACTGAGGGCAAGACAGCCTCACCTACCCCACTGTGGAAAAGAATGGGAGAAGCACAGAGCGGGGCTGAGATTTATAACCAAGCAGAACTCCTGAGGGAACAGAGCCCCAGGCCACGGAGGCCTTGGGAACTTGGGCAGGATGTGTGTCTTCTCAGGCGGTAGAGCTCGGAGGGCCAAGAGGATGCAACCGGCTCCCAGGGTGCAGTCACCCTGCCCTTGGATTCCCATAAAGGCCGATCTTCTGCCGCCTGCCAGGCCCCAACCGGAGACTTTAACTCGTTTCAGCCTTTGGGGGAAGTGAGGGTCTCTCCACAGGAGGGGAAATCCTGCCCCACCTCAATCACCCCCAGGGTGGCTCAGTTGTTTCCAGAGGGGGACCCACTGAAAACAGGGGTTTTCCCCAGTCCCTTCCTCACTGGGACCTGTTTCCTCATTAAAAACAATCCACCAGACCAGTACAGCTGCATCGGTGCCCAAAATAAACACAGCAGGGGCTGGCAGGGCCTCCACAGTTAAAAATACCTGGAGCTGCCATCCCAGGACAGAGCAAAGGGGCCTGCAGGGGACTCACCCTCTCCACCCGTGGGCGGGTGTGTCTGTGTGGCCTCCCTGGCCCCTGAGCCTAACACACAGCACATATAGGGCTTACTAGGTACTGGGTCTGCTGTCATCTAAACCCTGCATTAACCGTGGGAGACATGTACTGTTATTGTTGTACAAAAGAAGTGGCATAGGCTCAGCGCCTGTAGCTCAGCGGCTAGGGCGCCAGCCACATACACCAGAGCTGGCGGGTTGGAATCCAGCCCAGGCCTGCCGAACAATGACAGCTACTACCAAAAAATAGCCTGGCATTATGGCAGGCATCCGTAGTCCCAGCTACTTGGGAGGCTGAGGGAAGAGAATCGCTTAAGCCCAAGAGTTTGAGGTTGCTGAGAGCTGTGACGCCACTGGCACTCTACCAAGGGCAACAAAGTGAGACTCTGTCTCAAAAAAAAAAAAGAAGAAGAGGCGTAAAGACAGTCCAGGATGACACAGCTAAGGGGTGGCAGAGCCAGGACTCAAATCTGGGCAGTGTTGCCTGTTTCTCCTTCCAAGCAAGAAAAGTAGTGAAGAGCTGAGCCCGGTCCCTCAGGCAGGGCTAGCACACGCCCAGCTCTGCTGGGGGGCTGCAGCTAATGGTTCAAATCCTAGCACTGCCACTTGCTGTTTGAGCTTTCTTAACATCTCTGAATGCCAATTTTTTTTTTAATCTATACAGTGTAGTTAGTGATGACCATTATGCTGCCTTCACTGAGGTTTTTTTTTTTTGAGACGGAGCCTCAAGCTGTCCCCCTGGGTAGAGTGCCATGGCATCAAGCTCACAGCAACCTCCAACTCCTGGGCTTAAGCAAGTCTCCTGCCTCAGCCTCCCAAGTAGCTGGGACTACAGGTGCCCGCCACAACGCCTGGCCATTTTTTTTTGGTTGCAGCCGTCATTGTTGTTTGGCGGGCCCTGGCTGGGGATTCGAACTCGCCACCTTAGGTGTATGTGGCTGGCTCCTTAGCCGCTTGAGCCACAGGCGCTGAGCCTTCACTGAGGTTTTTAAGATGCAAAAGAAGGAAAGATATAAAAAGGCTTAGTAGACGTGTAAGGCTTTCACACGGAAAATTACCAAGCATCACTGAAAGAAATTAAAGACCTAAATAAATGAAAAGACATCCCGTATTTGTAGATTGGAAGATTGAACGTCATGAAGATTTTAAGTTGTGAGTATTATTAATTCCACCCACCCTGATGTACAGATTCAGTGCAGTGTTAGCTACAAGCAGATTCTCACAGTCAGAGAGCAGAAAGGCCTTCCGACAGCAAATGTAAGTTGCACTTTTTCACACTTCCACGTCCCTGAGAGTGTATCTTATAATGGAGACTGTGTCATTGTTTAAGTGTCATGTGGCCTCTCCTGCTGGGGCCTTCTCAATGAGGTCAAGGGGATGCTATGCCCTTCCAGAGTCCACGTTCCTTCCACTCTCCCCCCTCATGTGCAGGGCCTCTGGGGGCTTCTTCCCTCAGGTCTGTCCTCCCGGGGCTGAACCGGTTTGCAAACCCCAAGGACAGCTGTTGCCGATGGCAGGCTGGGCCCCCCATGTGTGCACACGTGTGTGTTTTCAGGGTGCTAGCAGTGGAGGTGAGAGGGAAGAGGGAGCAGGGGCTGGCTCACCCCATGTGCTCACGAGTACAGCGCTCCCAGGAGTCCAAAAAATTCTAAATTTGAACCTGGTCTTCCAGGTCCTCGTGAAGGTATATTTATCAAGGACAGAGGTTGGAATATAACGTATTTAGCAGTTTGTTAGCTTAATACATGACTTCCAAATATTTAGATACAGACAATGTGAGCCTCTAATCGGGCTCTTGTCCCAGGCCCTGAAGGAGTTTAAGGTACTATCTGCGAACTCTGCCCTTCTTTGAAAACACAAAGCTCCTAAGAGTGGTTGGTACAGGCTGTCCCCCATCTGAAACCCCCTCCTGGATGTGGTGAGACCTTCTAGTGGGTAGGCTCCTGCAGATTGTGGGCTGCTAGTTGTAAATGGCCCAGTTAAGTGACAACCTGAGCTCCCCCAGCCCAGTCTCTGCCTCAAAGTGTTGGGTTGTCATGGTCTGTCTTATGTCCGTTTTGTCACCTAAACTGAGCACTCTCAGAAACAGGGCTGTGTTTCTTTCTCTCTAGGACTCCAGCTAAGGGGGTGTTGAACTGACTTGTACCCATTGTTTCTCATCAGAGGTTGGGGGCGGGGTGGGGAGGGCCGGGGTGCCGCGATGGCAACGCGCTTCCAGATCTTGCCACCAGAGGGCAGGCGCGCACAGCAGCTGAGCAAGGGCCTCGCCGCAGGAGGAGTGAGTAGGACTGGGTGGGTCCGCGGGTGCCCAGCCTGCCGGGCCGGGAGGGGCCAAGCAGGAAGAGTAAAAGAGAACAGAATCGGATCTTGAAGCAATCTCTGCACTCCGCCAGAGCTCCTGCGCCCTCCTTTTCTCTTCCTTCTCCTCCATCTCTTTTCCTTTCCCTCTTTACTTTCCTTGTTGAGCTGTGTTCAATTTTGATTTTGTGCTACCTTGGGCCAGACACCTCTTCTCTCTAAGGCTTCTTTTCCTCATTTGTACGATGGGAAAATGATGCTAATACCCAGATTTGTGAATTTCCCTGGCTCTTCCCTTCCTCGGAGCTTGGAACTCTATGCACGGCTACACTTCTCTGCTCCCAGAGAGGAGCCCCCGACTGTGGTGGAGGAAGTATCAGGGCCCCCCTTGGTGTGGGCTGCGCCTCCTCCTCGGGCCTTCTGCTCCAGCCCCGCTGGGGCTGTGGCCTGGGAGGCACACCTGGATCAGCTGAGGCAGGCAGGAATGAATGGATGGACAAATGGATGGATGGAGGAAGAAAAGAAGCTTGGCTTCAGGGCACTTGTAGCAAAGGGACTTTTACCCATTGCCAGCAGCACCTGGAAACCTCTTAAGCTTCTAGGAGCCTCACCCCAAACGGAGTCTCCTGAGGGCGTGTCTACTTTTGAAGCTTTTTGTCCCCTTCAGATGCTTCACTAGCAGGGGCCCACGGGGACTCTTGGTCTAAGTTTTCTGGGAGTGAGGGGTCTGGATTCTGCTAACGATGATTTACTCTTTCATTATTCAGTTACTGCCCACCCAACAAAGACCACATCATCCCCTTCCTGTGCTGGGCCTGAGCTTCTGTGAGGAGGTAGATTTTGATGAGGAAGCTCGTGCTTGGATTCCCCAGAAGATCATAAGTCGACTGGAGACTGCCCAGTCAGCTGCAGAGAGGTCACTGGCCGAAGAATCAGGGGTAGAAGGACCCCTGAGATGAAAAATCCAGACCCCAGGGAACTGAGGGCAACACGACCACCCCTCGTTGGACAGCAGTGCTGGATCCCGGTCTCCAGAGCTCCCACTCCATGCATGCCATGCTCCCTCCAAGGAAAAAGTTTCTGGGCAGGCTTGGGAAAGGGAGATGTGTCTTAGCAGGGAGTCCTCAGCCTCCAGCCAATCTCAAGGCTCAGTGACAATCTGACAGACAGGCACTGGGTCCCACCTACAGAGACTTGCCTGCTGCTGCCCTAGATTTCCTGGCCATCAGGTCAACACCTCCAGGCGGGGCAAAGCATGGGTTTTCAGAGGCCCAGACAGAATTTGTGACCAACAGAGACTCAAATTCTACCCGCCCTGGGGAGCCCAACTCTACACAGGCTCAGAGGCTGCTGTGGGCTTCCTGGTGACTGCCTGGCTGTAGCCCAGATCCCTCCTTGAGGCAGTGGCTTTAGAGCCCCGTGACAGGTGCCCCTCTGCAGGCCAGCACCCCAGGGAGGCATTTGGAACCTGGAGCATGTGCGTGTCTGAGACAGAGGGTGCTGTGTATGTTTGAGGCCAGTTTCTTCATCACTTTTCCAGTTTGCTTCTCAGAGAAGCTCAGCCCAAGAGAAATGGTGGCATCTATAGGGGCCAGCAGGGCCCACCTCCCACTAGAGTCCTGCTCCCTGCTCAGTCAGTCCTAGGTGCCAGCTTTCCTGCTGCCTTGGGGTGACCCAGAGCCTCCCTAGTTTGGTTGCCTCCCTACCCCTGACCTTAGCACACTAGATTCCATTAGAATGGATGATTCTGCTGCACAGCGTAGAAAATCCTGCCCATGGCTTCGGGCTCCATTCACTGAGCCAAGATGGGACATGAGTCACAGGGCTGTGCTGCAGAAGGTGCCAGAGGCTGTCTGGAACCCACTGCCCCCCCTCCCCCATCTACCCAGGACTGTGGCCTCCAGCTCCCTCCCAGCTGGCCTTCCCACAGCCCTGACTTCCCCTGGCCTCTCTCACCCTTCTCTCAGCAGTCTGCAGTAAATAGCTCCTCACAGTTACAGCCTCAGAGCAGCTCAGGGCCCAGAGAGCCCACAGCAGTTCCAGTAATAAGGGATTTGTCAGAATAATCAGAATATGCAGATAGGTCCTTCTTAGGTTTTTTTTTGGTTTACACACTCCCAGTTAAACATCTTTCTAGGCCGTGTGAGGTGGCTCACACCTGTAGTAGTCCTAGCATCTAGTCCAAGGTGGGAAGATTGCCTGAGACCAGGAGTTTGAGTCCAGCCTGGGCAACACAGCAAGACTCTGTCTCTATAAAAATGTTTTAAAGAACAGGGATGGTGCCTCATGTCTAGCACTTTGTGAGCTCAAAGCAGTAGGATCTCTTGAAGTCACAAGTTCAGGACCAGCCTGAGCAAGCGTGAGATCCCATTTCTACTAAAAAAAAAAAAAAAAAAAAAGGAAAGAAAAATTAGGCAGGCATGGTGATGAGACACACTTGGGAGGCTGAGGCAGGAGACTCGCTTGAGCCCAGGAGTTGGAGGTTGCTGTGAGTTGTGATGCCACAGGCACTCTACCCAGGGTGACAGCTTGAGGCTCTGTCTCAAAAAAAAAAACAACCCTATGATTGCACCACTGCACTTTTTTTCCTTCAAAACAAACAAAGTCTTTCTAAAAAATTTCTGGACTCTCAAGTACCCCCCACCCCCCATATCCCAAGTAGAGAACCATCGAGAGAGCGGGGTCTGGTTTCCCAAGCTAAGCTTCCCTATAGCTCTAGCATCACAGAGATGTCCCAGGCCCCTTGGCCAGTCAGACACTGGCTTGGACATTGGGAGGCCAGCAGTTCAGCAAAGTTCTGCATTTCTCCCTTGCAGAGAGGACTTGGGCCCGGGCAGTGCAGGATGCTGACCTCTCTGGGAGGCCTGGCTCAGGCCAGCAGGTGGAGGACCCATTGTCCCCGGGGGGGGGGGATGCTCTCCGGGTCCCCCAAGGCCTGGCAGAGAAGCCACACAGCCTGGCCCATTCTCCTCCTCCCTGATCTACCAGAAATCTCACCTCAGGTCTCCCTCAGAGCCAGGAAAGGGAGCTGCCTTAGCTTCTTACAGGGAACTGGGGAGAAGAGGGGAGAGGTGGAGAAGCTGCTCTGGAGGCCATGCCAGGTGCTTTCTCTGCACACACTGCAAGTGCAGACGTTCAGACCAGAGGCCTTTAGAGCACACCTGGCCCAAAGGTGCCACATGAAAGAGGGTTGGCATGCACCCAGGACCTGATGGGTGGACATCAGGGACACCGGGGCTTCCTGGCCAGGCCTCAGGCAGCAGTTCCAACACCTGTGCACCTCAGCATCTGCATCAATGAAACCTCTCTGAGAGTAGGCCAGGCAATCAACACTGAGGCATCCCTGTAGAGGTGTGGCAGTCACCTGATAGACAGGGCCAGGCACATTTGCTACCTGGTCTCTATTTCCTCGACCTAACAGTATCCCAGTGTGTAAAATTGGAATGACCTGAGAGGTTGAGGCAGCTGCTTCCTGGGGCTCTGACTCAGAGGCTGTGATTTCCATTCCAAGGCCTCTAGAACTGCCCTGGCTGTTAGCCATGCATGAGCTTGGTTTTCCACTGTCCTCTAAATTCAGCCTCTGTTATGGTTTGAATCATGTCCCAATACAGTTTGAATTGTGTCTTGCTATGGTCTGAATGTATGTATCCCCCCCAAATCCATATGTTGGAATCCTACCCCTCGATATGATGTTATTAGGAGGTGAGGACTTTGAGAAGTGATTAGGTCATGAGGGTGGTGCCCCCATAAATGGAATTAGTGCCCTCATAAAAGAGGCCAAGAGCCCATTCACCCTTTTCTACCAAGTGCAGACACAGTGAGAAGGTGTCATCTATAGGCCAGAAAGTGGGCCCCTACCAGACCCAGAATTTTTTTTTTTTTTTTGAGACGGAGCCTCAAGCTGCCCCCTGGGTAGAGTGCCATGGCATCACACTCACAGCAACCTCCAACTCCTGGGCT
>NW_003852417.1:2441852-2447023 GCF_000181295.1 Otolemur garnettii
GGCGCCGAGCCGAAGGAAGGATTCTTTATTTTATTTTATTTTATTTATTTTTTTGAGACAGAGTCTCATTATGTTGCCCTCAGTAGAGTGCTGTGGCATCACAGCTCACAGCAACCTCAAACTCTTGGGCTTAAGCCAGTATCCTGCCTCAGCTTCCCAAGTAGCTGGTACTACAGGTGTCCACCACAACGCCTGGCTATTTTTTGGTTGTAGTTGTCATTGCCCTGGGCTGAATTCGAACCTACCAACTCCGGTGTATGTGGCTGGTGCCCTAGTCACTGAGTTACGGGTGCCGGGACTGAAGGAAGGGGTCTTAAGACGGTGAAGCAGAAGTCCTGCCTGAGTCTGCAGCTGCCAGCCTGCCTTATAATCATCAGACTTGCCAGCCCCCACACTTGCCAAGATAATTCATTAAAATCTCTACCCCTCCAGCTTTGGGGTCTTTTTCTCTTGAAAACCCTAATCTAGTCACCCACATATATCTGCAATAAGTTAATTTTTACTTAAGTCAACCTAAATTTCATTTGTTTGCAATAAAAAGAAACCCTGATGTGACAGAATGAGAGCTTTTTCTATTTTGATTGCATTTATTCACACACCCTTTAACAGTGCCCATCAGAAGAGCTAATGCTTATTCAAAGTGGGGAACAGGAAAGGAGAACCACAGAGGCCAGAGCTGGCGCGTTCCCTCCCACATAGTCCAGGGAGCTTGGTCAGCAGCACCTAGGGTACCTGTCTGGTTGGTGACTCCTCCATCCAGGAGTTGAATGATTCAGCTACAAAATTCTGATGTCATCAAGTGTCCAAGTGGCCCAATTCCCATGTTCCAATTCCGTGTTTTCCAAACAAATTTCTATTTCCCAGAAAGGAAAATGCTCTATTTGCATCTATCGATGCAGATTTGCAGAAATTCACTTCATTTCACATTATAAATTGATACTTTGATATTTTACACTTCAGTCATGGCTATTTGGTCAGTGTGGACCCTCCCTGAGAGATGGCTACATCTCGGCAAGTTGACACAGCTGGTTCTGAGCCTGCAAGACTAACATCAGGAGGCCTTGCCAGGTAAATCCTTTAAGGTTCAGAGTGCTGGGTCTTGCTGAAATCTTGCTGGGAGGGAGTGTCCTGTGCCCCCACAGCCAGGCACCGTTCCTCCCTACCCTGCCTGCACTGGCTCTGGCTGAATACTCCATGGCACAGGGTACGTTTAAGATGGGCCCTTAACTCTTCCAAAGTTTGGCTAATGTCAGTGTAGTGGTAGTGGTATTGAGAGGTGGGGACTTTAAGAAGTGATTGAGCCAAAAGGATTCCTTCCTTGTTAAGAATGAGATCAAGGCTGCACAAACACTAGATTCACCTACCCTCCAACCTGCCACCAAGGGACAACGTGGCATTCCTCCCTCTGGAGGATGATCCAGACAACCAAACCTGCTACAGCGTTGACTTTGGACTTCCATCCTCCAGAACTGTGAGAAGACATTTCTGCTCTTTATAAATTAGTCTGGTGGCTCATGCCTGTAATCCTAGCACTCTGGGAGGCCGAGACAGGTGAATTGCCTGAGCTCAGAGGTTCAAGACCATCCTGAGCTGGAGTGAGCCAGAGTGAGACCCTGTCTCTACCCAAAAAAGCTGGGTGTTATGGCTGGCACCTGTAGTCCCAGCTACTTGGAAGGCAAGATAATCACTAAAGGAAGAAAAGCAAAAAAAAAAGAAAAGAAAATTAAAAAAAAAACCAACTTCAAACTAAGACAATTGAAAGCCAGTTGAAAGCAAAATTCAAAAAAAAAAAATAATAAATGAAATAAATTACTCAATCTCAAGTATTCTTTCATTGCAGCACAAAACAGATTAAGACAGGCCGTGACATTTGCCCTGGAATGCTCTGAAAGAGTAAAGCATCATCCAGGTGTGGGCTGTGCCCCTCTCACTCGTGGCGTAGTGGATATTAATGGCAGGCTGAACACATCAGCTCTGCTCTGGAGCCTCCGCCCAGTGGCACAGGCACCTTGTCCCTAGGCTTCCCCAGAGGGCAGTCTGCCATGTTGTTGATCTGCTTCTGTTGGCTGGCGTCAGTCAGAGTGACACTTCCTCAAGCCCTAGGGGTATGTGTCCTTGTTTTCTCCCCATTATGTGACTCTGCCCCTGGGCCTCTCCACCCCAACCCTGGACCCGGCCTCAGCTTCCCCAGGTTTCAGTGCTGACAGCCCACCTTGGCCAGTAGCCATCATGGAAGGCCAAGAGCAAACAGTTTCTGCTCAAAAGCAGAATTCACCCTTAGCCTCAACCACAGAAGGTGCTACATCTGAGCACATGGATGATGGCCTTCCGTGACCACCAAGCCCCCTGCACCTCTCCCTGCACCCAGCTCCTGGAGAGCCAGGTCTTTACAGCTTATCCTCTCCCTGCAGGTAGCTGCCTGCAGCCTATGACGCTTCCTGCAACCGAGTCCCTGCCCTGGCCAGTGCCCCAGCTCATGTGCACTCTGCTCTGGCCAGCCTGGCAGTCACCCAGAGCCTATACCCCCGCTTTGACCTCTCCTTGCCCAAGCCCTCTCTCCGCCTGAGTCAGAACCTTGGCTCCAAATCTCAGCTCCAGTCCTGCCCCTGTCCCTGGGATGGAGCAGGCTGACAGAACAGGAGGGACATTGTCTCCAGCTAGGTTGGGAGATTGACCCGTTTGTTTATTACCTGTGGTTTCCCAAGCCCCCATAGGATGGCAAGAGACAGGAGACAGCAGCAGGTAAGAGCTCAACGACTGTCTGCAAGATGGGGAGCCATGGGCGCCACAGCAACCCATGTAGGAGATCACACTTACAGCAGCTGTCAGGGTCACCTTTGTCCTGCAGAACCACTGAGGGGCTTGAAGCACCTGAAGGTGATGGCACCCCAGAGACCTGGCAGGAAGGAGGGGTACAGTGGAAAGTCTGTACAGAGTTGGGGCCCTCAGTCTCATCCCCCTTCCTCTTATCATCCAGGAAGGCCACAAGCAGGCTCTAGAGAAAGTGCGTCCAAGAGGCTTAGACTTGGCCATGGGCTAGGGAGGGAAACAGGACCCAGAGTGAAGGGGAAATTGTCCTGCTGGGAGGGCCTTGCTGCTCCCTCCACTTTGCTCCTGGAGTGGACACTGTCCAGGCTCCACCCAGACACCCTTGGATCCTGTGACCCTGGGCGCCCCTCCCTCAGCATCTGTCCCATAGCTCAGCCCGGAGCTCCGGCCTTGGGTCCTACAGCCACTTGGCCTACACTTGCTCAGGCCCCTGGGGTGGCCCTTCAGCCAGTGACTGGCCAGTGTTTGTACTGCTGTAGTTTCCCATCCAGAAACCTCCCTTTGGGTGCCCTAAATGGGAACCCATGCAGCCCTGTCCTTGTCACTGGATCTCATGGTGGGGAGGGGCACAGCCCTGTCCTTGTCACGTGGATCTCATGGTGGGGAGGGCCTGCTCTGACCCTTGGTTTTAGAGCTGTGGCCGCTAAGGCCATGTCCTTACTTCTTTATAAATGTCATTTCCTATTCTGAGAGGGTCACATTCCTTTTAACACTTCAGTTGCTTTCAACTGTAGTGGGAAGCCTAGTGGCAGGGCCGAGTGCCCCCCACGCAGCCCCTGAAGCTGCCTCAACCCCTCTAGTGCCAGGGGCCGTTCTCTTCTTCCCCAGGACAGGGAGGACAGCCCCACCTCCTTTGCTTTGCATTCCGGAGAGCCCCAAGTAGACAGCCCTGCTCTGCGCTGCCCTCCTTCACTGCAGACAGGCTACCTAGCAAGAGAGGCCCAAGATAAGACACTGTAGTGCCTGGCGTATGTAACTGTCCTAGAAATGTCTGTTGAGTGCACAGATATACAGGTGTCTGACATTTGGGGGTCTGTGAGAGCCACCCCTTATCTCCTCTTTTCCTGTAAGAACTTTGACCTCAGTGCCCTTGTGGGGTCATTGCAGGAATGGCTCAGGTCAGGGTCGAGGCGGCACAGGCGCTGAGCTCACCCAGATGGTGAGCCTCCTAACTCTGCTCTGCCCCCCAGGTCCCTCTCTCCACACGGGCTGGCCCCACGCCTCCGCCTCACTGCAAAGTCCCCTCCTCTTCCCCTCCCGGGCTCCTCCCTCCCCCGACTCTCAAGAGGGCTAGCTCAGCCCCCTTTGAGGGTTGTTTGTAAGGACAGAGTGCCTGAGGGAAGGGCAGCACCCTGAGGAGGCCCACGTGGCTCCTGGCCTGGCACCCTGCCCCTCCCTGCATAGACAGAAGCCTTGACCTATGCAGATTTTTGCCTTTCTAATTGCACAGCCACTCCCACAAAGCGTGTGCTACCGGCAATCTGTGGAGGCTGGCAGAAGACTCTGGCTCTCCCCACCGGCCCGAGTAGCTCTCTGGGCCTCCGTCACATCCTCTACTGGAAAATGAGGAGGACAGCCATTGCAGGGTAGCTGACAGGTGTCTAGTGTTCTGCTCGGCCACTGCCCTGAGGTGGCCCTTGGGAGAGGCTATTGGTGTCAGGAGTGTGTCTTGCCAGGAAGAGTTGCTACAATCTCACAGGTGCCCCTTCCTGGATTTTGACAATCAGCCCTGCTCCACACCTACCCTGGCAGTGTGACATTGGACAAGTAATTCAACTTTTGCAAAAGAAAACAAGCAATACCTGCCTGGCAATTCCTGCTGAGAGGATTAGCACCTGGTGCTCAGAGTGGCTGATGCTCCCACACCCTGAGAGATGACATAACCAAGAACCTGCGCCTCCCAAACAGGCCTCCGACTCACTCCGATGCACCCCAAATGGGTGCTGCCTTCATTGTCTCCCTCCTCTATTAAATCCCGCCTCCAAATTGGAGCCTGTGGGTGAAAGCCAGCGGGTCTCACACAGCTCTCGAGCAGGGTGGGCCTGACCCCTGGGAGCCAGCAGAGAGCCAGGCTGCCTGAGCCCAGCCCCAGTGGAGGAGACAGGGCCCAGCTGCACTGACCCTTGGGGGTGTCCCAGCTCCACAACATTCCTGAGTCATGGCCTGGATTAGCCCTGGGGGCTGGCTGGGCACGTACTTGGGCATGGGGGGCAGCAACCAGGGAGGTGCTCACAGCTGGCAGCAGGCATCCTGGCTTCACTCATGCCAAGGAGGCGGCTCACCGGGAGTGGCAGGCGAAACTGAGCACACAGGCGGGGGCGATGGGCGTGTGGCTGTGCTTC
>NW_003852417.1:2447360-2448518 GCF_000181295.1 Otolemur garnettii
TTTAAAACAACCTCCAAATAAAAGCAGAACTCATAAATAACAATGCCCCCTTCTCATTCACATGGAAACTCAGAAAGGCATAACGTGGGTGTTGGGATAGATAGCATTTGAATGTGATCTGGGTGCGTTTTCTTTTCTATCTTAATGAAAATCTTAAGAGTTTTCCCCTGTGGCAAACTGTTTTTGTTTCAGAATTCATGTAACAGCTTCACAACAGGCATAAGAATCTCTTTTAGGACACTGGGGGTCACAGTGTTCTCTCTCTTCCTCTCCCTCCTCATCTCCCCTCATCCTGCACTTAGGGTGAAAAAAGCTACAACAAAAAACATGATTAAGAAGCCAGAAGAGGGGCCGGGTGCAGTGGCTCACGCCTGTAATCTTAGCACTCTGGGAGGCCAAGGTGGGTGGATTTGCCTGAGCTCACGAGTTCAGGACCAGCCTGAGCCAGACTGAGGCTCTGCCTCTAAAAAATAGCCAGGTGTTGTGTTGGGTGCCTATAGTCCCAGCTACTTAGGAGGCTGAGGCAAGAGAATTGGTTAAGTCCACAGTTTGAGGTTGCTGTGAGCTATGACGTCAGGGCACTCTACTGAGGGCAACAAAATGAGACTCTTGTCTCAAAAAAATAAAAAAGCTAGAAGAACCGAATTCTAATCCCTGCCTATTAATTAGGGGGCGACTTTAGCAGATCGTTAACCTCTGCAAGCTTCAGTTTCTTCTGTTAAATATACATGATAACTTGTTGAGTTGTTATGAAATCTAAGTGAATTTATGTTGGTTTATACTTTTCAAAGTGGAGTATAAATTCCCTTGAGAACATTCAGAAATGTGCAGAAGACTCACAAAGCAGGAGGATAAACATGCTTCTCACCCAAGTGTCAAAGATTTGAAGAAATAACACCGTGTTTCATATTAAAACAAACATGATTTAGAGAATAATGCAAAAATGCAAGATTTTGTTTTTGTTGAGAGACAGAGGTCTTACCTCTCACCCAGGCTGGACCCTGGCTCTCTACCTTGGCCTCAGGTGTGGTACTGTGGGCAGGGCTGCCATGCCCAGTAAAAATTTTTGAGATAAAACGTAGAACTTGAAAGCAATTTCAGACCTGGAACTCAGAGCTTTGGACTCTGCTCCTTATGTCATTGTGCTGTTTCTCCCTT
>NW_003852417.1:2448712-2454033 GCF_000181295.1 Otolemur garnettii
TGTTACGGCAGCCCCTGGACACTGACATGCTCCCTGACTTGGAAAAGCATAGGCAGCCCTGGGCAAGCAGGAGACCTGCTTCAGACCTGCTGTCGAGGCCCTACCACTGGTAGATGCAGCATGTGCCACTGCTCATGCTGGCCATGCCTGGCATTGGGCTGTCTTGTGTCTCTGACTGGAGCAGCAATCCAGACCTGGACCACCATCCGAGGGTGGCTAGCCTCCACTGGGCAAGCCCATGCACCCTTCCTGTCGGTGCCCTGGAGAAGACATGCAGCTCAGAGCTCAGATAAGGTGCCACCAGACTGCAGGGCCCTACGCCTGGCTGAGCCACTCATGCTTAAAGTTAGTGGAGGGGCTGTGCCAAGGGGTTCAGACCAGGCCCCAGGGGAGTCTCCTGTTCTCCCTGCCTCAGGAGGCAGCAGCGAGGGATCACTCCTCTGTCTGGGGCAGCATTGTAAGCCCCCACTGAGAGCTGGACACCTCCCTGCTCTCAGATCAACTCTGCACAGAGGGCTCAGGAAAGGTTTCCTGGAGGAAGTGGGGCTCAGGCCCACACAAGGAGGGGCGGTTTCGCTGATAGGATCTGTTTACCTGCCTGCGGTCTCCGCATCACTGCAAACTCCCAGGGCCTGGACAGTTTCAGGTAACACAGTGCCAGGCCTAGCATAGAGTATGGTATCAGAAAATGTTTATTGAGATGATGAATCAAAACTGGGTGGAAAGAAGGTGAGGGGCTGGAGCCAGGGAGAGCAGCATGAGCAGAGGCCTGAAGGAGGGGATGTTACAGGCAGCAAGGTCTAGGTAACAGAGCCGAGCCGTGGGAGGGATGGGGAAGAGCACCGCTCCCTCCCATACTGATGGAGGCCGAGAGGTACGTTGAGACATGTGCCCAGCACTGCCACAGCTACTGGCTATAAAGTCCTGGGAATGACCCCAAACATTTGGGAGTCTCAAGAAGAGAAAGCCACCTGCTCATAGAAAAAGGGTGCCAAGTGGCCTGGTTCTGCCCTCATCTCCTCTCAGGACCACCAGCTAGCTGGAGGGGCACCCACAGTGGGCAGCTGGAATGTGCTATGTATGGTAGCCCTATCCCTGGCTGGGATTGGGGGCTGTGAACTGTTCTCTTGAGGGCAAAGACTCAAGCTGTCTGATCTGGCTGTCCCCTTCCTCAGGATGCATCCATCCTAAGCCCTGGCCAACAGGCTGCTCAGGCTCCCTGGAAACATTTGGGCACCATGGCCAAGGTGGAGCCGTGACCTCACCCCCCGCACGCCCTTCCTCCAGAGGCCTGGCAGACCCAGCGCTCCTGTGGTGAAACTGCCTGGGGGTGCAGCCCAGCAGGTTCCCAGCCTCCCTACACTCTCTTTTCACCTGCAGTTAGTGGCCAGGTGGAGGAAGACAGGAGAGGGCAGTTTCCAGACAGTTTTAGAAATAATCCCAGCTCACTGGTTCTTTTCCTGCAGCTACACTGACCGGCCCTCCCTTACAAACTAATCCTCACTGCCCTAGTGGGTGACACTACAGGCTCAGACATCTTTCCTGTGGGCATAGTGGAGTGAGGGGCAGGGGGCCTCAAACCTCCCATCTCAGAGTCGTCCACACTCAAGCCCTCTTGAAAGAAACTTGGGGAGCACACCCCCATCTTCACTTGTTGGCCTTCTCTTAGGACACCAGTGGGTGACAACACGCTTGGCCATTTCATGCCGCCCTGACAGCTTATCCCTCCACTCACTGACTGAACGTCTGCGCAGTGCCTGGTGCCATTGAAGGCGACTGGGTCCCTGCTATTGGCCATTTCCTGGGCTGGCAGGGGGGCTGGTGAGCAGGTGACAGGGCAGCATAATGTGGCAAGTGTTGTGACTTGCTGGGAAGTGCCAGGGACCCCTGAGGAGAGACCCCTCCCTGGGGAGGGGAGCTGGGGAAGACGCATGGGTGCCATTCCCAGTAATGGGGTGACCAGCTGTCACTTTTGAGCATCTATTGTTATTTTTTGAGACAGCCTCACTTAGTTCCCCCTAGTAGAGTGCTCACAGCAACCTCAAACTCTTGGGCATAAGCGATTCTCTTGCCTCAACCTCCCAAGTAGCAGCAACTATAGGTGCCTAACACAATATCTGGCTATTTCTAGAGACCAGGGTCTTGCTCTGGCTCAGGCTGGTCTTGAATTTGTGAGTGCAAACAATCCACCTACCTTGGCCTCCCAGAGAGCTGGAATTACAGGCGTGAGCCACCACGCCCAGTCTTGAGCACCTATTAAATACCAAAGATTTATGTCCTATTTCCAATTCTTATATCTCCATGGCATAAATTATTGTCCTCTTTTTAGAGATGAAAACCCACGAGGGCTGAGCTGGCATTCAACCCAGCCCTCCCTGCCTCCTAACCTCATCCACATTGTCCACACCATGCCATGCCCAGCAAGGCAGCCCCTGGTGGGAGCTCCCACATGATGGCCTCAGGGCAGGTGGAATCTGGAAGGAGAAGGAGGGAGGAATGTAGGGTCAGGTCAGAATAAGACCAACAGGACCTCCCCCTCAGAGTGTTAAGAACTTCTCTTGGTAAGAGGCTGTGGGCCCCATTGGCTGGCTCAGGAGCAAGGACAGAGGCTGGGGTGTGGGGATGTCTTCCCTCCCTGTATCCTGGGTCCTCAAGATTTGTTCAGCGCAATGAAGGCGTGGTGCCACAAGGTGGCACCCTCAACCCTCTTCTGGGGCGTAAGTGCTCTGGGACCTCCCCACCCCCCACAGTGAGGTCACCATGAGAGACTTCGCAGCTGGAGACACAGCCTCCTGGCCTCTCAGGATGAGGGCGGCTCAGTGATCCTCGTGACCCAGAAAGGCTCTCAGAGTGGAGAGAGCTCTGTGAGAACTAAGAGATGAAAAAAGGTGTTTGAGACACAGAACCTTCCTCTGCTGTGCCTGACTGAACCTGCATTTGCCAGAAAGGTTTTAGTTTCCAAACTCAGTTCCCCGATCATCGCGGATACCCTGTTCTTGTCATTTCGCTCATCCCAATATTTTTGTTTGGAGGTTACAGCCTCAGGGTCCTTGGGCAAAGCTGGGGAGACAGGATCCTGGAGAAAGAGTCTGGAATGCCAGGGTTAGGAGTTTGCTGAGGAGTCAGCAGCTGTCAAGGAGCCTTCCAAAGGCTCACTCTGGCCAAGTATGAAGGGACATTGGAGGAGACCAGGGAAGAAGCTGTTGCAATACTGCAGATGAGAACACGTGTCCTGCGCCAGGGCACTGGGTGAGAGGGTGGAGTGGACCAGGACAGTTCCCAGAGCCCCTCCTCCCTGTCACTCCATTCCCTGGAGGTATCCTTCAACTACTGCCCTGACACTCCTGGTCAGTGTCTTCACTGTCCTTCTCCAGGTGGCCACATAAGAACATGCCCTCCCAATCGACGTCCTGTATTCCTCCAGGTCCCAGGCTCAGTTTTTCTGCCAGAGTTGGCCTTCTGACATCTGTTCTGTCCTAGCTCTGCTAAGAGAGCACCAGTGAGGCTCACTAGTCAACGTGCCTTGCATTAGCAGGTGGAGTGGTACATACATGACCCTGCTTGGTGACATGGGCATTCTAACAGGCACCCTCAAGCATTCTGTGTCTTAATCCAAGGAGTAATGAAATGTCACACACCATGGCAGGCCCCTATTTAGGGCTGACCAAGTGTGGATGGTAGAAGTCTGAAGTCCCTCAAATCAGAGAACTGTGACAACCAGTGAAATCAGCTTACTTTTAGCCCAGGATTCTTCTTGGGACCTTAAGAACATCCCTGCTTAATTCACAGTGACATGAAGTTGACTGGCTGGCTGAGTGCTAGTATTCAGCTCTGCCCTGCCTTAGCTCCTTCCGTACTGTAGCTGGAAGGTGGTGACAACTTGAACCCAGAGAAAAGGACCACTTTGTGACCCAGCAAGATGAAGTCACTTGCCCAAGGCTAGTGACAAGTGTGCATCAGAGGCAGCTCAGAATTGTGTCTCTTCCAGCTC
The DNA here is from genome assembly GCF_000181295.1 of Otolemur garnettii. Classification (NCBI taxonomy): domain Eukaryota; kingdom Metazoa; phylum Chordata; class Mammalia; order Primates; family Galagidae; genus Otolemur; species Otolemur garnettii. The sequence goes on from NW_003852417.1 coordinate 2,452,704, forward strand.
AAAGACTAATGATATATATTTTTACTTGCCTTCACAGTAGGAAGCCTTCCTGTTACCCACCTGCCAGGACGGTTTCAGGAGGAGCAGGTCAGTGCGGTCCTGCCAGGGTGACTGGCATTTGGAAACATCGAGTGAAGCAAGCATTCTGATTGGGCCGCTGCTAGCACTTAGCCATCTGACACTTCAAAGTTAACCCAGAATAAATGCATCATCTCTCTCCCTTTCCCTTTAGCACTCCACCTACCTCACTTCAGTCTGGAAGTGCCTTCATTAAAGGTAATTACCAGAGGAACAAGGCCTCTGGAGTACAGTCATGACGGCGATGTGCACAGAGAAAATCTTAAAACTCCCCAGGAAACTAAGCCAAGGAAACAGAAACTTCTAATCTATTAAGAAATGAGTCCCTCTTTCAGAGAAAACTTAAAAAAAAAAAAAAAATGAAAGAAAGAAAGAAAAGCAAAGCGTCCAGTCGCAGGCACTACTAGGTCTACTGGAGGAGGGCCTGGGTGGTGACTGAAAATGTCAGCTGTTTAAGAGACAGAGGCAGGAATGGCACCGGAGCTGGAGGCCACAAGAATCCGTCTCCATCTCCTTCCTCCTCGTGAAGCTGTCCCATGGTCAGGCTGGGCCGTGAGGCTGCCTCACCCAAACCAGAAGCTTACTTTGTGAGAAGGCAGCTGGACCTCCTGAGCCAGGAGAACTGAGCCACATGATGTCGGCTAGAACAATGCCTTCCCTCTGCCAGAGTCTGAGAGCCCAGACTGTTTCTACAATCACTGGAAACGTCAAGATTATTTTGCTCAGATTTTCACACATCTGTGTCCCTTTGGGCATCGTCTTAGAGGCAGCTCTGGGAGCTGTAAAGCTCAGTGCATTGACCACTACAATAAGGTGACCAGATTTTAACATTGGTAAAACGGGACACTATTGACTGGGGGGGGGTTCCTTAATTAAAAATTTGGTCTATATGGAGCAACAGAAATTTTCATAGAACACAAAAATAGTATTGTAATATATATATTTTTAATTTCAACATAAGTACAATTTACAAATATAATACATTAAAAAAATTATGTTTACAGAGGTGCCTGTGGCTCAAAGGAGTAGGGCGCCGGCCCCATATGCCGAAGGTGGCGGGTTCAAACTCAGCCCTGGCCAAAAAAAAAAAAAAATTATGTATAGTATTATTTTATTCTTTGGCCTATTTCTCATTTAAATGAATTTTTTTAGTAGATTGCTGTTGTTGTTTAAAAGGTCATGAAATTTTTCACAAGAATTTGTTAAATTATATTTCACACATGAAATGGCTTTCAAAGTCTCAACACATTTT
>NW_003852417.1:2455278-2459062 GCF_000181295.1 Otolemur garnettii
CACAATGCCTGGCTATTTTTTTGGTTGCAGCCACCATTGTTTGGCGGGCACGGACTGGATTTGAACCCGCCACCTTAGGTATATGTAGCTGGCGCCTTAGCCACTTGAGCCACAGGTGCTGAGCTGCCAGCGGAGGGTTTGTTTTTTTTTTTTTAACACCCCACCCCCTAGCTGAGGTTTTTAAAGTGCATAGAGGAATTTCATTGGGTGTTTTTTGGGCCGGGCTGCTATTGGCTTAGCTGTTTATGGTTAGGGACCCTCTGGGGGCAGGGGGGGAGCGGGGGACTACTTGTTTGTTCCAGACAGTTTGGCTCCTTCTGAGGAATTGTCCTTGCCTAGGAGCAAGGGAGGGAGCCAGGCTCCTTCTGATACCGATTCCACCTGGGTGACCTTGCCCAGGAGGGGAGTAGGGAGTTTACATTTACATTAGCCTTTTCATTTCCAAATGAAGTTACATTAACCTTTTCAGCAGCCGGTATATTCCCTTCCTGTTGTCCTGCTGTTCCCTAGCTTGTCTTGCATTCTTTCCAAAAATCGGGACTTTTTAAAAACATCGTGCGACTCGGGACAAATTGTTAAAAATTGGGACTGTCTCACCAAAAGCTGGACGTCTGGTCACCTTATACTACAACCAAGACTGATGCTGCCAAAGTCCCCAGAAAGCTCTCTAAGGGAGGGAAGCACAGTTCAGAACTCTTGGTGTATCCCCCACAAGGAGCAAGGCACAAACAGGCTAAAAAAAAAGAAAGAAAGAAAGAAAGAAAACCAACACAATATTACCACACTCCATTTGCACCCTGTCAGAGAATTTGATTTTCTCCCAATCTCACTGGCAAAAATCAGAAGCAGGAAGAGGCGGTGGAGTTTAACCCCTCCGGGGTGTTACTTAAGGCCTCCTACCTGTATCTGTGACCCTGGCTGGTTGCCGTCCCTCCACACAGCCTGGACAGCTCCTGAAATCCACCAGGCTCTCGCTCGCCTGCAGTCCTGCCTGTGGACTGCTGATTCCTGCCACCCCTTTTCCTTCTCTCTCCCCGGTAGAGTCCTGATCACTCCTTATAGTGTCCTTAAACTGCCTTCACCAGAGTTTTTCTTTGTTGTTGTTGCAGTTTGGCCGGGGCCGGGTCTGAACCCACCACCCTCGGTACATAGGGCTGGCGCCCTACTTACTGAGTCACAGGCGCCGCCCAACACAAGAGCTTTCTATAGTTCCTCTGGGCAGAATATTTTCTTAAGCATTTATGTTTTGGCAATATCTACTAAATTGAACACACGCATACTCCGTGAGCCAGCACGTCCACTTCTAGGTTTATATCCAATAGAAACGTGTGCACGTGTGCACCAGGAAACTAGTGCCATGTTCAGTGCAGCCATTATTTTGCCCACATATCCACCAGGAGAACGAATAAATACATGTTTACAAAACAGAGTGCCACATGACAATGAAACTGGACAAGCCACCACTATGCACAATATCGTGACTCTTTAGTCAGTGAAACCAGACACTAATGTGTGTAAGTTGTGGTTACATTTATATAAAGTTCACAGTCAAAATGAATGTATGGTAACAAACCAGGAGAGGGGCTACCTTAGGGGCTGAGGGCTGGATGATAATACTGTTTGATTTCTTAACACAGGCAGTGATTTACATGGATGTGTTCATTTCGTAAAAGTTTGAGAAGTTATATGCTTATGATTTGTGCACTTTAATTTTTTAAAAGTTGAGTTAAAAAAATAAAAGTGTAATGGTGGATGATGCCTGTAATCCTAGCGGTCTGGGAAACTGAGGTGGGAGGATTGCTTGAGATCAGGAGTTTGAGATGAGCCTGAGCAAGAGGGAGACCTCATTCCCACAAAAGATAGAAAAATTAGCCACGTGTGGTGGCGGGCACCTGTAGTCTCAGCATTTGGCAGGAGGACTTCTGGAGTCCAGGAGTTTGAGGCTGCTGTGACTTAGTCTGACCTTTACCTACCATGGATTTGTGTTAAGCTAGAAAGCAGAAAGTGGGAAGGAAAAAGGAAAAGAAGGGAGGAAGGAAAGAAGTCGGGGAGGGAGGGAGGAAGAACCTGCAATTTTATATTTCAATAACAATGTTGAGGAGGGTTTTGTTGCTGTTACGAAGGCGGCAAACTTGTGCTGGATTTCTGCCCACATGCCCCTAAAGAAAGAATAAGAGCTCTACAAATTGTTACAAAACGACTTCCAGAATATATTGTTAAGTAGGAAAAATAAAATGCATACATGCCATGCTACCGTTTATGGTAAGAAAGAAGAATAAGAAAATATACATGAGTGGCGCCTGTGGCTCAGTGGGTGGGGCGCCGGCCCCATATACCAAGGGTGGCAGGTTCGAACTTGGCCCCAGCCAAACAGCAACAACAAAAAATAGCTGGGCATTGTGGCAGGTGCCTGTAGTCCCAGCTACTTGGGAGGCTGAGGCAAGAGAATTGCCTAAACCCAAGAGCTGGAGTTGCTGTGAGCTGTGACGTCACAGTACTCTACTACCGAGGGCAACAAAATGAGACTCTGTTTCTAAAAAAAAAATACATAAACCTACTTACTTTTACAAAAAGAAACACAAGAAAGGTACACTATAAACTAATAAAATTTTTAAAAAAGAAATTAATAAAATTACCTTTAGAGGTGGAAGGAAATGGAGTGGAAGGGAAGGAGGAGATATTTCTTCTGACTACACCTTTTTGGATACTTTGGATAAAGTTTTGGAACAACTGGTAATCTGTTACATATTCATAAAATAAAAGTCAATCAGTATGGGGCTGTGTCTGTGGCTCAAAGGAATAGGGCACCTACCCCATATGCTGGAGGTGGTGGGTTCAAACCCAGCCCTGGCCAAAAACTACAAAAAAAAGTCGATCAGTATGTATAGGGAGGTGACTTCTAAAACTGAATATAAACAATAGAAATAAATTGAACTATGTATCAAAACCACATAATGGCTCAGCGACCATAGCACAGTGGTTACAGCACCAGCCACATACACAGAGGATGGTGGGTTCGAACCCAGCCTGGGCCAGCTAAATAACTGCAACAAAAAAAGAGCCAGGCATTGTGGCAGGTTCCTGTAGTCCCAGCTACTTGGGAGGCTGAGGCAAGAGAATCACTTAAGCCCAAGAGTTTGAGGTTGCTGCGAGTTATGACGCCATGGCACTGTACTGAGGGCAACATAGTGAGACTCTGTCTCAAAAAGAAAAAAAAAAAGACCACATATATAACATAACCACAGAAGAAAAAATAAAGCATTTCCCTATCTGTCTTCATCTCCACATGACATTTTCCTGTGTGTGTCTCTATGTTCAAATCCCACTCTCTCCCCTCCCTCCCTCCCTCCCTTCTTTCCTTCCTTCCTCTCTCTCTCTCTCTCTCCCTCCCTCCTTCCCTCTTTCTGTCTCTCTTCCTCCCATTTTTCTCCCTTCCTCTTCATCCCTCCCTCTTCCCCTTCAACCCTCCCTCCCTCCCATTTTTTTTTTGAGACAGAGTCTAATATGTCACCTCTGTAGAGTGCTGTAGTGTCACAGCTCACAGCAACCTCAAACTCTTGGGCTTAAGTGATTCTCTTGCCTCAGCCTCCTGAGTAGCTGGGACTACAGGCGCGCACCACACCTGGCTACTTTTTTGTTGTTGCAGTTGTCATTGTTGATTTTAGCTGCCTCTGACCAGGTTCAAACCCACCAGCCTACCCACGGAGCTACAGGCACCATCCCTCCTCCCTTTTTTTGTGATAGAGTCTCACTCTGTCATCCTGAGTAGATTGCCACAACCTCA
>NW_003852417.1:2459421-2470676 GCF_000181295.1 Otolemur garnettii
CTCATGAGTTCAAGACCAGCCTGAGCAAGAGTAAGACCTGTCTCTGAAAAATAGCTGGGCATTGTGGTGGGCTCCTATAGTCCTAGCTACTTGGGAGGCTGAGGCAAGAGGATCACTTGAGCCCCAAGTTTGAGGTTGCTGTGAGCTATGACACCATAGCACCCTACCTCAAAAATAAACAACTTAAAAATAAACAAAAAAGAGATAGGGTCTTGCTCTGTCACCCAGGCTGGACTGCAGTGGCATAATCATAACTCATTATAACCCCCAAGTCTCAAGAGACTCTCCCACCTCAGCCTCCTTGGTAGCTGGGACTACAGGTGCATACCACCATATCAAGCTAATTTTTCCATTTTTTTGTAGAGATGAAGTCTCACTATGTTGCCCAGGTTAGTCTTAACTGCTGGTTATGAGCGATCCTCCCACCTCGGCCTCCCAGTGTTGGGATTTTAGCTGTAAGCCACTGTGCCAGGCCCAAATTTCTTCTTTTTATACACACTCTGGCTTAGTGCCTATAGCTCAGCAGTTAGGCTCAGGCCACATAACTGGCGCTGGCGGGTTTGAACCCATCCTGGGCCTGACAAACAACAATGACAACTATAACAACAACAACAAAATAGCCAGGCATTGTGGCAGGCACCTATAGTCCCAGCTACTCAGGAGGCTGAGGCAAGAGAATTGCTTAAGCCCAAGAGTTTGAGGTTGCTGTAAGCTGTGACGCCACGGCACTCTACCAAGGGTGACATAATACAAATTTATCTCAAAAAAAAAAAAAAAAAGAACACAGTCATATTGGATTAGGTTCACCCTAATAACCTCCTCTCAGCTAGCTACATCTCCAAAGGTCCTATTTCCAAATAAAGTCCCATTTGCAGGGTACTGGGAGTTAGGACTTTAAGATCTTCTGAGGGGATACAGTTCAACCCATAACAGTAAGGAAAAACCTTGCAGTGATGAATTGCAACAAGAGGTATTAGAAGGAACTCATTTTTTCTAAAAAAAAAAAATCCATCTCTGAGCTCAGCCTGCTGAAAGGGGCTGGGATCAAAGTGACTTCAGCAGCCACAGGCACAATACTGTCCAGATCTTGGTTTCAAAACATCATTCTTTCCTAACAGAGACTGGGGATCCTTGGAGAAAACTATATATACACACACATACAAAAAAAAAAATAAGTTTTCCAAGCACACAAAGGGATCCACATATGACACATCAGAGTAGTTGTTTTCAGGAAGGGAATAAAGGAAGGAGGGAATGAAAACAAAGGGAATTCATTAGTATGTAAATAGATCAAGAGAGGGGCTTTCTAGAGACCCTTAGTGACCTTGTTTCATGGGCTGAGGGGTGTGGCCAGCGCTGTCCTTCATACAAAGAGCAAAGCTGGAAGATGGGAAAGATGAAGATACACAAAAATTATCGTAGCTCCACTACTCAGAGAGAAGCGTCATGAACATTTCAGGGATTCCTTCTGGGGTTTTCTTCTATGCTCAAGGACTGTTATCTTTCCTTTTCACTCGCTCCCAGGCTTTGGAGACACAGAAGTGGGTCAGAATTCTAGGTTAACCACTTTACTAGCAGTGTCATTTTAGGCAAGCTGCTTGCCCTTGTCCAGCCTTAGTTTTCTCATTCTGAAAAGGAGGAATGATAATCACCAACCTCTTAAGTTTGTGTGATGATGAAATGGAGTAACTGAGCCAGGGGCAGTGGCTCATACCTACAGTAGCAGCTACTTGGGAGGCTGAAGTGGGAGGATCGCTTGAGCCCAGAGGGTTGAGGCTGCAGTTAGCTGTGATGAGGATAATGCACTCCAGCCTGGTGACAGTGTAAGCTCCACACTGCCACACTGGGTTCAGCCTTACTGTGTTTTCAGTTCTAGTGTGTGGCTTTTGCTGTTAGGAGAAATGCTCTACTGGCATTTGTGAATCTAGGAGTTTTATAAATTCCTAGAACACAGGCCTCTGGGGTCTTTAGGGGCTATGAACTTGGGCCCAATCTGGATCCTGCTCTGCACACACGGTTTGGTCGCAGTGCCCACAGGCATACACAGAGGCACAGACATCAGCCTGCAAGGCATTAGCAGTCGTCTGGTAACCCTCTCACCCTTCACAGACCGGCAACCACTCCAGGGAGGTTCATGAACTTGCCAAGGTCATGAAGAAAGGCAGCCAGTTTGTGCCACATACTTAGAAGGAGACAAAGGGTGAGATCATGAGAACAAACCTAAGAGAGCTGCTGCAGACTGTCAGGCTGAAATAACAGAAAGAGTCACAGAATCTGGATGCTGGCTCCTTGAGAGGCCTCCCTGCTCCTTTGGGGGTAAGAACTTAGATCGTGGGCTTAGAAGAATCCAGGTTCCAAATCCTAGTGGGTAAGTTACCTAATTTCTCTGTTTCCTGATTTTCTTCTTAGTAAAACAATCTTTGCCTCTCTGGAGGTGTTGCAAAGATTAAATGACTCAGTGCAAACATTGCCAGGCACACCACCAGGCCAGTGGCAGTGCACAGAAGGTACAGGTCATGGCCTTCTAGGGGGAGGCTGGCAGGCCCTGCTGTCTGTCTCTGACTGCATCTATGGGGGAAATCTCAAAGCCTCCTAAGCCTCTGTCCCCTCCACCAGCACCTCAGGATAAGGGTGCCCACTCTGTAAGGAGACGATGTATGTGGAAACACTTTGGAAAGTGCTTAACCATAGTCCAGGACCCAGCATAGCTTGTCTCCCCATCTTTACATCCATGGATTCAACCAACCTCAAAGTGAACGTGTTTAGAAAAAAAAAATTTAAATAAAAAATAGCAATAAATAAACTACTCAGGAGGCTGAGGCAAGAGGATCACTCAAATCCAGAACTTTAAGGTTGCTGTGAGCTATGATATTATGGCACTCTACCCAGGGCAAAAGAGTGAGACACTGTCTCTTAAAAAAAAAAAAAAGAACACAAAAACTCCCAACACTATATAAAAATGATTTACATAGTATTAGGTTTTACAAGTAATCTAAAAATGATTTAAAGTATCCAGTAGGCTATGCACAGGCTATGTGCAGACTGCTTTTATATCAGAGCCTAAGCACCTGTGGATTTTGGTATCCACAGAAGGTCCTGGAACTAATTAATCCCCCATGGATACCAAGGAACAACTATGTTGCGATTACTGTTAGGCACCACCTGGTCCTAAGGAGGGACTGGGGCTGCTAGGACTTGAACATTGTTCCCCTTAGAAACTCATGTTGAAACTAATCCCCAGTGTAACAGTATTAAGGGCGGGGCCTCTAAGCGATGACTGGGTCACCAGGGCTCTGCCCTCATGAGAGGATTAATGTACTAATGGGTTTCTGCCCTCATGAATGGATCAATGGGTTATCACAAGACTGAGTCTGTCATAAAAGCCAGTTTGGTTGTCTCTCGTGTGCTCTTCACCCTAGGATGCCCTCTGCCACATAAAGACACGGCATGCAGCCTCACCAGAAGCCTGTCTTTTTTACTTTAATCTGAGAATGAGGTAAAACCCAGGTCAGCCCATCTGTCTATGCTGAAACCCCACCCTTTAGTGTCCCATGCCTGGGTCACAGGTGCCGGGGAACAAGGGAGAGGCCATGGCTGTGACGTGACAACACAGGCTCACAAGAGCCTGGATGCTCCCTCCACCACCAGCGCACGCAGGGCCCCAGGGCAGGGCGCAGGCTGGGCACCGGGAAGCTGAGCTGGCTGAGTCAGCTGGGAAGGCGTTAGCAGGGCAATCCCATTCCTCTTTCCTGTCTTCCAGAAAGGCCAGAACGGGCCATGTGAGGAGTTTGCTGACATCTGCTGCCTCAGCCCTGTTTACCTTGCATAAGACTGGTATGGAAGCCAGATACAAGGAGGCTGGTCCAATGCACTCACATTACTCACAGAAAACTGCAGCCCAGAGTGAAGAAAGAACTTACCCAGAGACACATGGGCCTGGGTGGCAACGCTGGGATTGGAAGTTTTATTTGTATTTCTATTTTCCTCCTATACCACATTTTGCCCTTGGTATGAAGTTCTAGTATGAGCAGACTGCCATCTGGATGTACTCATTCTGAACTTACAAATGCTCAGCACTTTATAATAGTCTTGTTTTGGGTTTTGACTGTAATCAAGGAGTCAATTTCTGGGGTTGTATGTTTTAAACCCAGAATCACCTAACCTGGGTAGTTTACAGAGCTTATATTGCATATTATTATCTACATATTAACACTTGGTGCATGACAATCCAGTTTACAAAGAACTGTTCCCTTGCATAACCTTATTTACCTCTCGACAACCCCGTGGAGTAAATATTACGGTTTCTATCTTGCAGGTAAGGGGACCTGAGAGCTAGAGGGATGAAGTGGGTCTCTCAGAAGGTAGGATCTACATTCAAAGGATCCTCCTAACCCCACAGAGGCCATGGTCTTGGGCCCACACTCATTTGCCAATGGTCAGATGTCCACCCTAGAAGTGGCAGACAGACTGGCCAGCATGGTTAGACTTTTTTGTTTGCCCTCACTGTTTTAAAGCACAGTGGCTCAGCACTTTACACATCCAAAGACTTCTCTAAGAGTAAGGATTTCTGTCTTAAAAATTAAAAAATCGGAAGCTCTGGCAGCAGTGGAGTCCAGCCCAGGCTTCCCGCCCCTGACTTGGTGGAGCGTCATTCTCTGGTCTGTCTGCTTTGCTGGGTTCTTAGCACCATGATTTTCACTGTTGCTTTCACCTGTAACAGAACTACAGTTGTCTGTCTTTGTACTAACTACTTCCTGGCTTACTGAGCCCTCCTCCGGGACAGGTGGCAGGGTCTTCCTTAGTCTGGAAAGAATCTCTTCTGGGGACAGTAGCGGGGCCTCAGGGAAAGAGATGTCTGATTTATCTTCGTGCACAGCTGTGCCTGGGACATTCAGGAATGCCAGCTGCCGCCAGGTTCTGCCAGGTGCTGAGGGTGTGGAGTGGAGTGGGAATTCTGCTTCCCTGAAGCAGTCTCAGCGGAACTGAACAACACGTGGGTAGCTCTGACGCCGGTGCCAACCAGTCGCCCCTAACTAGCATGTGCTCTTGGCAAGCTTCAGTGTGTCCTCTGAAGAAAGAGAGATGGTGGCCATCCGCCCCCCTCTGTCTCTGCTGAAATCTATTCAGTTGACAAGGGGCCTGGCCAGGTGGTTGCTCTGGGCATCATCTTGCTTGGGGGGAATGAATGGACTCTGCCCCATGCTTCCAGAGCCATCTTCTGCAGAAGTGTTTCTCTGGCCTGTAATTTTCTATTTTTAATAATACTGAAGAGCACCTCTGGGATGCCCAGAGGCCATATGGCTTACTAAGGCCACAAGTCCTGGGAACAGCATGGGAAAATCAAATTTTGATGAAACTCCTAGGCTCCTGGGAGCAGAGGCCTTTATCAAATCTCAGGTCTACTGGTAACATTTCAGGATACAAAGAGATGTGTGCTTTATTTTCAGAACTGCTGTAAGATTTAAATCAACAGCCATGTGTTGAGTGTTGCCTGTGGTAGACAGTGTGAGGTGATGGAGCCTCAGTCTCTAGGCGGATCAGCTGTCGCATACACTTGAACAGACTTGCAGTTTACAGAGCGTATTCACACTGCCTCAGTTAACCCAGACCCTGGCCTGAGAGGAATCAGAAACTCAGGAAGGCAAGGTGATTTGCTAAGCCACACGCTAGCACGAGGAGAGGCCAGCATTACCCAAGTCTTCTGACTTTAAATTCTGAGCTGTTGGTGTTATATCACTCAACATACAGATATAATGAAATTGTTGTGAAACATGGGCTAAAAAGCTTTTTTTTTTTTTTTGGCCCAGGGCTGAGTTTAAACCCACCACCTCCAGCATATGGGGCTGGTGCCCTACTCCTTTGAGCCACAGGCGCCACCTAAAAAGCTTTTTAAGTTATTTTTTTTCATGAAAGTCTCTTTTGGGGTGGTGCCTGGAGCTTCAGCAGTTACACAGACACATACACAGAGGCTGGCAGGTTCGAGCCCAGCCCGGGCCAGCTAAACAACAATGACAACGGCAACGAAAAATAGCTGGGTGTTGTGGCGGGCACCTGTAGTCCCAGCTACTTGGGAGGCTGAGGCAAGAGACTCACTTAAGCCCAAGAGTTTGAGGTTGCTATGAACTGTGATACAACAGCACTCTCCCGAGGGTGATATAGTGAGACTCTGTCTCAAAAGAAAAAAAAAAAAGGAAAGTCTCTTTAAGAGGTGTTACCATTTGACTTAGGTCTTAAAATGTGTATACATTTCTTTTCATTTTTACTATTTTCACGGATGATTGTAGATTTGGAAAGTAAAATAAGTTGTAAAATACAAAGAAAACCCTTAGAATCCCAGTATACAGGTGCTACCACTAGAAGTTACTTACATTGTTCCTTCTAATTATCTCTTTGCATTTTTTCCTTTAACGGGTACAAATTCTACTCTCTGTAACTTACATTGTATCGTACGCATTTGGAATGGTTGAATTCCAATAGGAAGTGGTAGGGCGTGATTAGGGAATTCCAAACTAAAGATATAGCCCGTAAAAAAGTGTGGGGCAAGGAACACAGGGCATAGTCAGGAAACGGTGAGTAATTCTTTGGCTAGAAAATGTGACTCTGATGAGTCACGGTTTAGTGAGGAGTCCAGAAAGACATTTTATAGCTTATGATGGAGGGTTCTGAATAACCCGTTAAGGAATTTTAGTTTATTCTATTTTCATTATAGAATAATATGTTACATTGTATATATTTAGAAAAACACAAAGGAGAACATTTACAAATACAGTAGAACCTCTGTAAGTTGACTACCCAAGGGACTGTAATAAACTGGTCAACATACGGAGTGGGCAACGTAAGGAATGAGGCCTACTGTACCGACATGTATGTGTGGTGCATGTCTATGTGGCACATGACCTATGAAAATTAGGTCAGCTTTAGGAGGTAGTCATAGCAGGGAGGCGGTCAGCTATGGAGGTTCTACTGTAATTCATAATCCAACTGTCCAGAAGTAATTGCTATTAATGGTCTGATATGTATGAAGTCTTCCAAGTTTTTTCCATATACATACTTCTTTCATCCTCAAACAGCGACATCAAACACATAATCTTTTCTAATCTGCTTATAATTCCAATAACATCTTGCTTGAAGTGTTTTAAACAAAATTTTACTAGGAACTTCAAAAGCCGAAAGAGGTAAAAATAGAACTCTTGTGATCAATCCTGTGAATGAGCTCCCTGACGCCCACCTAACCCTATAAGACACTCTGATCCCATCCTGAAAACCACACTGTTGCCTAACGCATTTTGATGGTTGTGCTGTCAGGATATATCATCACTTATTGAATCAGCCTGCTCAGTGTCTCCAGTTTTTCCCTGTAAATTGATACTATATTCTTTGAGCACATCCCATAATTATTTCTCAATGAAGCTTTTTAAACATGGGATATGACATAATCAGAGCAATTAGTGTGAGTGCTAAATAAAGTAAAATCTTACCTAAAATTCAATGAACCACAGTCCTTAATTAACCAATTTTCTTTTGCTCAACTTTGGGAACATAAAGGAAATGCTCTCTCTTCCCTCTTTTTCTTATAAACACACATAGAATTATGAAATAGGGATACATTTAATAAATATGTGAAAGAGCTGTCTTCTGAAAACCATACAACAGTACTAACAGAAATTAAGGAATTGTGAGATATATCATACTCATGGATTAGAAGACGCAATATTGTTCAAATGCCAATTCCTTCCCCCTTACCCACAAATTGATCTATATATTTAACACAATGGCATTCAAATTCTTAGCAGGATTTTTAAAAAGAAATTTAATAGGCAAATTAAAAAAAATTATACATAGAATAGCTAGAACAATTTTAAAGAGGAACAAGGTTGGAAGACTTACACTCTATGGTTTTAAGACCTACCACAAAGCTAACAGTAATCAAGATAGTTTGATATTCAAGTAAAGTTTGACATATAGATCAACAAAACAATAGAATGTCCAGAAATAGACTCATGCATATATACGGTTAATTGATTTTCAGCAAAAGTTCCAAGACAACTAAACAGGGGGAAAGGATAATTACAATAAAGGGTGATGTAATAATTGGTTGATTATATGTACAAAAATGATTCTTAATCCTTACCTCACACTATATTCAGAAATTAGCTTGAAGTGGATCATGAACCAAATGTAAAAGTTAAACTATATACCTTCTAAAGATAAAAAAACACAAGATAAAATCTCAGTGATCTTAGGTTAGGCAAAGATTTTTTTAAAAATCGGACACAGAAAGTACAAACTGTGGAAAAAAATAAGCAATATTTGGTCTTCATCAAAAATTGAAATTCCTGCTCTTTGAAAACACAAAGTCTGAAGGCAAGCCACACACTGGGAAGCTATGTTTTCAAAAACTATATCCACTGGTGGGCTTCAACCCTGCCTGGGCCTGCCAAACAACAATGACAACTATAAAAAAAAAAATAGCTGGGCATTGTGGTAGGCCCCTGTCGTCCCAGCTACTCAGGAGGCTGAGACAAGAGAATCGCTTAAGCCCAAGAGTTTGAGGTTGCTGTGAACTATGACGCCACAGCACTTTACCAAAGGTGACATAGTAAGACTCTGTCTAAAAAAAAAAAAATGTTAAGCATCATTAGTCATTAACAAAATGAACGTAAATTTAAACCAAAGGGAGATACCACTACATGTTCCCTGAAGTGAATAAAATTAAAAAGATTGACAATGCCAAGTGTTGGCTAGGATGTGAAGCAACTTGAACTCTCATACCTTGCTGGATGCAAAACTGTACAATCAGGAAAACAGGTTAGCATTTATTTGTACATCAACCATTCACTTACCATATAACTCAGAAATTCTACTTCTGGATATTTTCTCAAGTCTTGTGAAAACATTATGTCTACCCAAAGATTCATACATAAATATTCATAGCAACTTTGTTCAGAGTAGCCAAAAAACTGGAAACAACTCAATGTCCATCAGTTAATAAACGGATAAAGAAAAATCTACGGCTCGGCACCTATAGCTCAGTGGCTAGGGCACCAGTCACATACACCAGAGCTGGGGGGTTTGAATCCAGTCCGGGCCCGTCAAACAGCAATGACAACTGCAACCAAAAAAATAGCCAGGTGTTGTGGCGGGCGCCTGTGTTCCCAGCTATTTGGGAGGCTGAGGCAAGAGAATCGCATAAGCCCAAGAGTTTGAGGTTGTATGAGCTGTGACGCCACAGCACTCTACTGAGGGTGACATAGTGAGACTCTGTCTTAAAAAAAAGAAAAGAAAAGAAAAATCTACATGTAAATGGAATACACATGCCACTCACCACTTAATAGGTATGAACTACTGATCCATGCAGCAACAAGGACAAAGCAGAAAAGCATTACTACATGAAAAAAGACCAGTTACTGTATGTGTCCATTCATATGGAGCTGTGGAAAAGGCAAACCTGTAGAGACAGCAGATCAGTGGCTGCTAAGGATGAGAGGTTTGGGATGGGATTGGCTGCAATGTTCTAAATCATATTTTTGGTAGTGGTTGCATTATATATGTATGTCAAAACCCATCATTGGACACTTAAAGTTGGTAGATTTTGTTGCTTATAAATCATATTCCTGCCAGCATTTGGAATCTTTGTCCACTTTTTGGTCATTCTTTTAGCCATTTAATAGTTTCACATCTAGTGGTTTAGAATTACAATGTCTGCTAGTTCCAAGGATAGAGTTTGTGTTTCTGTTTATTTTCTTTTGTTATTTTGGGGTGATTTTTGAGAAGAAAAAAAAGTGGTAGCATTTTTCCCTTACCAACTTAAACCTGAAAGTCTTATGGATACCAGTTAAAATCATAGGCGAGCAATCCCCATTTGTTAATACACTAATTGACATTTTGAGACACTCCTGATGAGTTCCCACAGAAGGACTCCAGCCTCCCGGACCTTCCCATTTCTTCTACACTACCCGCCCCAACAGAGTTATAAAACAATGTTAATTATTCAACAGTCAGATTTTTTTTCTTTTTTTGTAGACAAGGTCTTGCTGCTTTGCCCAGGCTGGTTTTGAACTCTCGGTCTTGAGTGATCCTCCCACCTCAACCTCCCAAGTAGCTGAGAAGACAGGCATACACTACCACAACCCAGCGAAGAGCCAGGATATTTTTTAGGATTGTGCAAATGTCATTCTCTAGAGGACCATTAACGCTATGCGCCTAACACCTTTCTTATTCAGTTCTCTTACTGGAGGTTTTTAATTTTCTACACATCTATCATTAATTTTTACCAATAAGTCTGCCTCAACTCTACCAACCATGTTTCCCACAAACATTACCTATTCCTCTCATCCCCTTCTCAGAGCCATCCTCCCTGCCTGTGCTCCACTTTAGACTGGTAGCCGGTGGACGTCACCCTCAAGTTTCTACTCGCCAGCATCCTGCGGATTCGTGCTGCCACGAATGTTTTGGCTCCTGTGTTTCCCGCTTCCACCTGCTCTTCTCTTGGTTGTTCCCTAGTTTTGCTGGATCATCCCCTCCAGTGGCCACTAAGGAAGTGTACAAGACAAGTCAATTCTTAAAGTTCTTGCTTGTCTGAAAATATCTTATTTTACCCTCATTAACTGAAGTCTTGGTTAAATAAAGAATATAGGGTGTAAATTAGAATACTGAAGGCATTCATCTCTTTTTTTTCTTTTTGTAGAGACAGAGTCTCACCTTATCGCCCTTGGTAGAGTGCCAGGGCATCACACAGCTCACAGCAACCTCCAGCTCCTGGGCTTAGGTGATTCTCTTGCCTCAGCCCCCCAGTAGCTGGGGCGACAGGTGCCCGCCACAACGCCCGGCTATTTTTTGTTGCAGTTTGGCTGGGGCGGGGTTAGAACCCACTGCCCTCGGTATATGGGGCCGGCGCCCTACCCACTGAGCCACAGGCATCACCTGGCATTCATATCTTTTTTACTAGCTTCCAGTGCTGCTGTTGAGAGGTCTATTGACTTCTGAGTGTCTTTATTTTCTCTCTGTAAGTTTATAGTGTCTTCTCTGGATCCCAGATATCCTAAAATTTCAGTGACATACCAATGCTGGATATTCTTCATTCCCTGTGCCTTTAGATTGGGAAAAATCATGCTTTACTTCTGGGAAATTTTCTTCTATTATTTCCTTGATAATTTTATCCCATTTATTCTCTTTCTGGCATTTCTAATAATTGACTCCAAACTTTCTAGACTTACCCTCTTGCTTTATATTATCTCTTCTCTGCTATTTCTTTT
>NW_003852417.1:2470820-2475928 GCF_000181295.1 Otolemur garnettii
GCCTGGCTATTTTTAGAGATGAGGTCTCAATCTGGCTCAGGCTGGTTTCCAACTCATGATCTCAGGCAATCCACCTGCCTCAGCCTCCCAGAGTGCTAGGATTAGAGGCATGAGCCACTGAGCCTGGCCTTCGCTGCTATTTTTTTTTTTTTTTTTTGGCAGTTTTTGGCCAAGGGCTGGGTTTGAACTCGCCACCTCTGGCATATGGGGCCAGTGCCCTACTCCTTTGAGCCACCCCTACCCCTTTTTTTTTTTTTTTAATCTTTTGGTCTTTTGTTTTACTTTCTGGAAATTTCCCTGAGGTTTTCTTTTTTTTGAGAAAAAGTCTCATTTTTGTCGGCCTTGGTAGAGAGCTGTGGCGTCATAGTTCATAGCAACTTCAAACTCTTGGGCTTAAGTGATTCTCTTGCCTCAGCCTCCTGAACAGCTAGGACTAAAAGGGCCCACCACAACACCTGGCTATTTTTAGAGACAAGGTCTTGCTCTGGCTCAGGCTGGTCTTGAATTCATGAACTCAGGCAACCCACTCAGAGTGCTAGGATTACTGGTGTGAGCCACCACACCCCACCAAGGGATAATTTTGTTGTTGTTGTTAAGCAGGCACAGGCTGGGCTCAAACCTGCCACCTCTGGTACAGAGGGCTAGTACTCTAACCACGGAGCTACAGGCATCCAGCCTCCCTGAATTAATTTTTCATACTAAATTTTTATCTGGCTCACATATCTTCACAGAGTTTTTCCTGGTTTCAGGATTTTTTTTTAAAGCATTCTAGCTCTTGTTTCATGGACACAAAGCCATCTCTACCCTCTTAGGGGAAATCGTAAATTGAAGTTCAAATTCTTTTTTCCATTAATTTATTTGTTTTGTTTCTCTTTCTTTTGCAGTTTTCTTTTTTGCCAGGGATGGGTTTGAACCCACCACTTCCGGCATATGGGGCCAGTGCCCTACTCCTTGAGCCATAGGCACCACCCTTGTTTCTGAATTTCAACTTGGTGCTTGGCCATCTGCTCTTATTTATGACTGAAGTCTACTCTAGACACTCTTTGCAGTTCTAGCCAGATGTGGGCCTTTGAGAGCTGTAGTCTAGCACAGTGATTTTCAACTGGTGTACCATGAGAGGATCTTATGTGTGCTGCAAAAATTTTTAAAGATCATTAAATTATTATTATTATTACTAGAGACAGAGTCTCACTTTGTCGCCCGCAGTAGAGTGCCGTGGCATCACAGCAAACTCCAGCTCTTGGGCTTAGGCAATTCTCTTGCCTCAGCCTCCCAAGTAGCTGGGACTATAGGAACCCTCCACAATGCCCAGCTATTTCTTTGTTGCAGTTTGGCTGGGGCCAGCTTCAAACCTGCCACTCTTGGTATATGGGGTTGGTGCCCTACTCACTGAGCCACAGAACTTGCTACAGACATTCTAGAAATTGGTAGGGACAGTACTCAGATTTTCACTGAATTTCTGCTTTCTGTCCTGTGTTTCTTCCCATCCCACTTACCAGCTCTCAAGACCCTCTACAATTACCATGACCTTTGCTCCTGGTTATTTTGTCCTTATGGACTTAATCCTTCTTATTTCACAGTTATTTCAGTGGATGTAGGGAGAAACAAATGAACCAATGCATCTATTCAATCTGGCCTGCCCTGTTTCAGTGGTAAGGAGCCTCAATGAGGTTCAAGGAGTGTTTGCTTACCCCCTGGCTCCCCACTCTTCACATGGTTCCCAAGTCACAGCTTCTGTCTGGGTCTCAATTTCCTCATCTACAAAAATGGAAAAATATTACTACAGCACACCTTGGCAAGACTGGGTTCTGTTCTGGACCACTACAGTAAAACCAACATCACAAGAGAGTGAGTCACATGAATATTTTGGTTTCCAAGTGCAATAAAGTTATGCTTACACTCTAGTCTATTCAGTGTGTGATACCATTCTGTCTAAAAAACAATGTACATACTTATATTAGAAAAACCTTTATTACAAAAAATGCTAATGATCATCCAAACCGTCAGGTCTTGCCTCACTGTCGATGGCTGTTGACTGATTAGGCTGGTTGCCAAAGGCTGAGGCAGCTGCAAAAATTTCTTAAAAAAAGAAACCAATGATGGCAGGTCCTTAAAAAAAGAAACCTTAACCCTAACCCAGATGCTCAGAAGGATGAGGCAAGAAGATGGCTCAAGCCCAAGAGTTCAAGGTTGCTGTGAGCTATGATGACCCTACAGCTCTCTATCGAGGGTGACACAGTGAGACTCTGTCTCAAAAACAAAAAAAAATCAAGAAAAAAACCAATGAAATATAATGCACCAATTGACTCTTGCTTTCACAAAAAATTTCTGAGCATGTGATTCTGTTGGATAGCATTTGACTTTCAAAACTGAAGTCAGTCTTCTCAAACCCTGCTGCTGCTCTATCATCTAAGTTTATGCAATATTTTAAATCCTTGGTTGTCATTTTTACAGTGTTTATGGCATCTTCACCAGGGGTAGATTCCATCTCAAGAAATCACTTTCTTTCCTCCTAAAATAAGGCGGGTTTTTAAAATCAAGTCTTTATTAAGAAGTACAGAACTCAGGGCAGCACATGTAGCTCAGTGGATAGGGTGCCAGACACAAACACCGAGGCTGGCAGGTTCAAACCTAGCCCGGGCCAGATAAAACGACAGGCTCAGCACCTGTGTCTCAAGCAGGTAAGGCGCCAGCCATGTACATCTGAGCTGATGGCTTCAAATCCAGCCTGGGCCTACCAAACAACAATGATGGCTGCAACAAAAAATAGCTGGGTGTTGTGGTGGATGCCTGTAGTCCCAGCTACTTGGGAGGCGGAGGTAGGAGAATCACTTGAGCCCAGGAGTTGGAGGTTGTTGGGAGCTGTGATGCCACAGCACTCTACCCAGGGGGACAGCATGAGGCTGTGTTTCAACAAAACAAAACAAACAAACAAATAAAAAAAATGACAACTGCAACAACAACAACAAAATAGCCAGGCGTTGTGGCAAGTGCATACAGTCCCAGCTACATGGGAGGCTGAGGCGAGAATAGCTTAAGAGAATAGCTTAAGCCACAGCACCCTACCAAGGGTGACATAGTGAGACTCTGTCTCAAAAAGAAAAGAAAAGAAAAGAAAATATTAAAAACAATATCTGGATACTTTGTGGACGGCTCTTTCTTATAATCTCCTTCTTTGGTTCTCTTCCACCCTTCTCCAGAACCTGGTGCCCTGGCAAGGTTTGCTGCACAGGTGTACAGCTGTGCAGTCCGAGGACCCTATGAAGTCTTAGGACCCTGTGCTCAGAAGGGCCTCTTGCTATTACCATCTTGAAATTCTTACTAATTTCTGAACAAAGGGCCCTCATTTTGTGCTGGGTCCCACAAACTGGGTAGCTAGTCCTGACCAGAGCATGGTCCCAAGCCAGAAGTCACCTTTCGATGACCTTAGTGCTTTTGGCTAGAGCCACAATTCTCATGGCTACTTCTGTGGCTCTCTGTTACTCTCCTTCCTACGAGGGAGGAAGGGGCAGGACCATGTTTGCTCGGGACTCTAAAAGCGTAAACCAGCCCCCAACAGGTTCTGCAACTTGCCTGGGATCTTATTGCTCATGAGTTTGGGAAATTCCTGAGTTATTTCGGAGTAGCTCACATACATCTTAGAAGGTTGTTTTGCTTCTGTTTAATTGGTACTATGCCTCCTGGCTGTTGAGGTCCTTTGACAAATCCTTTTGCATTCTGAGTATTTAATTCATCCACTAAAGAAATCATTGGGAAGAACCTACTCTGGTGGTAGGAAGAGCTGGCTCTTTGGAACAGGCAGAATTGGATTAAGATTCCCTCTCAGGCTGTTGTTGGTGATGTGACCGGATTTGACCTCCTGAGCCTCAGTTTCCTTTACTGTTTAATGACAAGAGAAGAGGGCGGCACCTGTGGCTCAGTGAGTAGGGCGCCGGCCTCATATACCAAGGGTGGCGGGTTTGAACCCAGCCCCAGCCAAATTGCAACGAAAAATAGCTGGGCATTGTGGCGACTGCCTGTAGTCCCAGCTACTCAGGAGGCTAAGGCAAGAGAATTGCCTAAGTCCAAGAGCTGGGGCTTGCTGTAAGCTGTGACGCCACACCACTCTACCGAAGTGACAAAGTAAGACTATGTCTCTTCAAAAAAAAGAAAGAAAGAAGGAAAGAATAAAAAATGACAAGAGAAGATTTACCTCCCAACTGAGTTATGAGATAACTTGGGTAATGGGCCTGGTACAGGGCCTGGCAGAGTATGTGCCCAGCAAATATCCATTCCTTCCCCTTCTCCCCAACTATGAAAACCGTATGAGGTTCAGTTATGGACAGCCCAGGCCCCGAGCAGGCCCTGGAGCACTCAGAGGACCTATCCATAGGGGGCATGCTTGATCTCCTCTCTCCAGAAGGAATGTTGAAGGTGGCCCAGGGAGAAAGGAGGCTAATAGTAAGAGGAGTATCAGAGATGAAATTTGATTTCTGGATTACCCCTGTGCTTTGTGATTAGCATTTACTAGGCTCCCAGGAAGCTTTGAAGATAATAACATGTCTACCCCTCCTTTTCACCTGATGATCTGGCAGTGATACACTTATGTCAGTAATGAAACAGGGAGGCTCCTGCAAGGAGCCAAGACTTGCTCCTTATCTTAAAACACCTTGAAGTCTAGTTATAAAAATTAAGCCCACAGAGAGGAGTGGCACAGGAATTTGTCTTTAGAAATGTCTCCACCACAGAGTTGTTTTGTGGGATGAAATGGGGAGGGGGTGGGAGATGACATGGTAAATTAAGCCTAAAGACAATTTATGGCATTTGGATCTCATTTTCGGTTTACAGTTTTGACCTGGTTCTCACATATCGATTATCCCATTTGTACCTTAGGATCTCCTCAGGTGGGTTGGTAAAGTTATCAACCCCACACAGCAGGTGAGAAGACTGAGGCTTATATGGCCAGCAAGGCAGTATTGTGGCCAAGATTTAGATGTGCTCTCTTTTTTTTTTTTTTTGAGACAGAGCCTCAAGCTGTCCCCCTGGGCAGAGTGCCATGGCATTACAGCTCACAGCAACCTCCAACTCCTGGGCTCAAGCGAGTCTCCTGCCTCCGCCTCCCAAGTAGC
>NW_003852417.1:2475966-2477315 GCF_000181295.1 Otolemur garnettii
CCCGGCTATTTTTTGGTTGCAGCCGTCATTGTTGTTTGGCGGGTCCGGGCTGGGGATTCGAACCCGCAACCTTAGGTGTATGTGGCTGGCGCCTTAGCCGGTTGAGCTATAGGCGCCGAGCCTAGATGTGCTCTCTTAATTGCAGAGTCTCTGTTCTGTTCCTTCCTAGAGCTAGTATGTAGCTATTTCCACACTCATTAGAACCTTTTTACTAACTTTTAGCCAAGAGTTGTCCTGGGCTCCATGCCCTGGGATGCTGGTGCATTGGGAACAAGAATGTGGCAGTGGGACCAACTTTAAGGTAGCCACACCCAGCAGACCAACGCCTCAGCCTGGCTGAGCAGTGGCCACATTCCTTGAATTCCCATGACCTGGTCACGAGAATAATGCAAGCCCTCGGGGTGGCCTCACTGGAGCCAGATCTGTGCCTCTCACCCATTCAAGGACTGACTCCCAGTCAGTTCTCCTGTCTTTCACCTATATAACCAACATTTTGTTTCCAAAAACATAAAAAACATTGCAATAGTTCACATTTTTAACCCCCTGCATCCATCTACATCTCCTTCAATGTTGCCGAGGGCTTTGCCCCTTGTTCTCAAGGAGCTGTCCTTACTTGTCTCCTCTCTTCTTCCCATGGTGCCTGGACCCACTGCAATCAAACTTCCACCCTTATCACTGTACCATCAATGCCCTGCACCCTGTGCCCTATGCTGAGCTCATCTTAATAGTATTTGACATTTCTTCTCTCCTGAAACTTTTTCCACATGGTCTCTGGTCACTGCAGTCCTCTGGGGCTCCACCATCTCCGTTATCTTTGCTGGCTGGTCTTCTGCCCTGACTTACTGCCAGTATCCAGCGACTTGGCCCAGGGCTCTCTACCCGATCTCCTCTCACACCCTATGTGTTCTCATTTCATCCCATGACTTTACATCCTCCACGTATACAGATGGCTCCCAGTTCACATCTCCTGCCACAATGTCTCCGAGGAATTCCAGACCCATGTGTTACCTTCCTCCTCAATGATTTCTCTTGTATTTCTGATAGACATGTCAAACTTACTATATCCCAAATCTTGATTTTCATCCCCCACACCAGCTCACAACCTCACTTTGCCTCACTATGCCATCCTTAAGTCCTCAACCTTTACTCACAACTACATCCAATCCACTGTCAGCTCCACCTTCAAAATACACCTATTTTTTGTCACCCTGTTCCAAGTACCAAGTGCTGCCATCTCTAGGCTGAATTCTTGGAAAGTCTCCCACCCAATCCTCCATGGTCAGCCTGAATAAAACTTCAAAGCATAAAATAGATTATACCATTCTCCTGCTCAAAATCCTTCAATCCCT
>NW_003852417.1:2478708-2484879 GCF_000181295.1 Otolemur garnettii
GTGGCATCACAGCTCACAGCAACCTCCAACTCCTGGGCTCAAGCAAGTCTCCTCCCTCAGCCTCCCAAGTAGCTGGAGCCACAGGAGCCTGCCACAATGCCCAGCTATTTTTTGGTTGCAGTTATCATTGTTGTTTGACTGGCCTGGGCTGGATTCGAACCTGCCACCTTAGGTGTATGTGGCTCGTGTCTTAGCCACTTGAGCCACAGATGCCAAGCCCCTCAAACTTTTTAAACAGGGGGTCAGTTCACTGTCCCTTAGTCCATTGGAGGGTCAGACTGCGGGCCCCTGGACGAGTTGGCTGCTAAGCAGGACAGGCAGCGGTGGCAAAACACTCAGCAGGCCAGATAAATGTCCTAGGTGGGCTGCGTGTGGCCCGCAGGCCGTAGTTTGATGACACCTGTGTTATTGGCCAAGTCACAGAAGTCTTTTGTGGAATGCTATATTTCGTTAAGTCGAGCCCAATCCTTCCTGAGAGAGTCATAGTGTGGTGGGCGAAAATTTTGCGTGCATCTGTACCAGGCTACTTGGCTTTAACCCCTGGCTCAGCTACTTACATAAATTTTATTTTATTTTATTTTGTTATTTTTGAGACACTATGTTGCCCTTGGTAGAATGCCGTGGCAACACAGCTCACAGCAACCTCCAACTCTTTGGTTCAAGCGATTCTCATGTCTCAGTCTCCCAAGTAGCTGGGACTACAGGCACCTGCCACAGGTTGTTTTTTGTTGTAGTTGTCATAGTTGTTTGGCAGGCCTGTGCCGGGTTCGAACCTGCCAGCCCTGGTGTATGTGGCTGGCGCCTTAACCATTGAGCTACGGGCACTGAGCCTACATAAATTTTAAACGATCTCTCTTTGTTTCAGTTTTCTCATCTGTAAAATGTGGAGAAGATAGATGATCATTGTCATATTTAAATGGAAACATTTGGAATAGTCCTTAGGACAGGTGTGGTGGCTCAAACCTATAATCCCATACTTCTGGAAGATCACTTGAGGCCAGAAGTTCAAGACTAGCCTGGGCCACATAAGAAGACTCCATTTCTACAAAATATGTATGTATATATATTTTGAGACAGAGCTTCACTGTGTCACCCTCCGTTGAGTGCCGTGATATCTCGCAGCTCACAACAACCTCAAATTCTTTTGGGCTTAAGCCAGTGGTTCTCAACCTTCCTAATATCCCAACCCACAGGTTGAGAACTGCTGGCTTAAGCAATTCTCCAGCCTCAGCCTCCCAAGTAGCTAAGACTACAGGCACCCACCACAACACCTGGCTATTTTTTGGCTGTAGTTGTCATTGCTGTTTGCCAGGCCTGTGATGGGCTCAAACCCGCCACCTCTGGTATATGTGGCTGGTGCCCTAGCTGCTTGAACTATAGGCGCTGAGCCACAAAATATATATATATATATATTTTTTTTAGAGACAGAGTCTTACTTTGTCACCTCAATAGAGTGAGATAGCATCACAGCTCACAGCAACCTCCAATCCCTGGGCTTAGGCGATTCTCTTGCCTCAGCCTCCCGAGTACCTGGGACTACAGGCGCTCACTACAACGCCCAGCTATTTTTTTTTGTTGCAGTTTGGCTGGGGTTGGGTTCGAACCCACCACCCTTGGTATATGGGGCTGGCGCCATACCCACTGAGCCACATGTGCCACCCCACAAAATATATATTTTTTAAATAATGGTGCCTGGCTTGCATGCATGTATCAGCTCTCACTTTATTAATAAAATCAATGCCATCAATGCCCCCCTCTTTTTTTTTTGAGACAGACAGAGTCTCATTATGTCACCCTTGGTAGAGTGCCGAAGCGTCACAGCTCACAGCAACCTCAATCTCTTGGGCTTAAGCGATTCTCTTGCCTCAGCCTCCCAAGTAGCTGGAACTACAGGCGCCACTACAATGCCTAGCTATTTTTTTGGTGTAGTTGTCATTGTTGTTTGGCAGGCCCCTGGACAGGTTCAAACCCGCCAGCCCCAGTGTATGTGGCCAGTACCTGAGCTGCTGAGTTATAGGTGCAGAGCCTATCAGTGCCCTTTTTGAGAATGTGTTCTGGGTTTTAACAAACACGTCCCCTTAAATGGAGGGGAATTTCAGTAAGTATGGTGAGAAGAGGGATCTGCATGTACTCGGGCGTCCTCAGGCTCCAAATCATCTCCTAGTCCCTCCCCTCCTCCACAGCCTTGCTATTCTGATGGAGCCCCACACGCTCAGCTCGACCTGGCATGGGCCCCCCACCAGGGAGGGTCTCTCCCCAGCTCTAAGCACAAATCCCATGAAGGGGGCAATCCCACACCCAGGCACAGGGTAAGGGGTGGTCCAAGGCAGCCATGCCAGCTGGCCAGCCACCAGCTGCTCTGGCAGGAGTCCCTCTTCTCTTCTCTGGCAGGAGTCCACCATGGTGGCCCAGAGGTAAGAGCTTCAGGAGTATAGGTATAGACATTTCTTTTTTCAAGTTAATGGATAGCAGTCTTTATTAAGTAATTTTTAATATCAGAAAAATAAAACTCTTATAATAAGTCTCCTCACAGCAAACTGGTTATGTATTTTAACAAATAGGGAAGGATTTTAACTGTAGGGAAGGATGGGTGTACTGGCTGCACATCAGCCCTGTGGGCCCAGAAGATCTTGGGCCACTGGGGCCTTGCCCAACCCTCTGACATGTAGGCTGGAGACTCTACCTCTCACCGATTACCCTCTGGCCACTCTGGCTCCCTGTGTTCCTCAAACATACCTTGCAGGGCGCTGCCTCAGGTCTTTTCATCTCCCAGGACACATTCTCTTCCATTCCTGCACAGCTCTTCCTCTCATCTCACTGGCCCTTCTGCATTGAGAGCTCCCTGATGACTTTTTAAAAATTCTCGGGCGGCGCCTGTGGCTCAGTGAGTAGGATGCTGGCCCCATATACTGAAGGTGGCCGGTTCAAACCCGGCCCCCGGCCAAACCACAACAACAACAACAACAAAAATAGCCAGGTGTTGTGGCAGGCGCCTATAGTCTCAGCTACTCAGGAGGCTGAGGCAAGAGAATCACTTAAGCTCAGGAGTTGGAGGTTGCTGTGAGCTGTGTGATGCTGCCATGGCACTCTACCGAGGGTGATAAAATGAGACTGTCTCTAAAAAAAATAATAATAATAATAAAAAATAAAAATTCTCTTCACTTCCCCCCCACTCCATCACCTCATATACTTATCCTGCTGTTTTTTTTTTTAACAGCATTTAGCTCTTTCTAAAGTTATTTTTTATATTTATCTGTTTTCTATCATCTTTCTATGATAAACATAGCTGAAAGACCAGATGACAAATACTCTCACAAATACTCCTGAGAGACGCAGAAAACACTGCAGAAAATTGAGGAGAAACAAATCTTAGAACAAATTATACAAGTTTGTCATTTGAAGCTTTGCTATGCAGCTGGATAAAATCTAGATGTTTCTAACACATCTCTGCTCATGATAGTTGCTAGATTCTATTCAGTAATCACATAGAGAAAGAAATACTTGTGAGGAGCCACAAACGGGAAGATACAGCAGGGAACATACTCTGGACATAAATCATTTCTTCTGTAAGAACACTTTGTGGCAAAATTGTATCTGTGCAATCACTAAAGGAGCATCTCCTTTGACTAGAATAATAAAAGAACTTGGAGATAAGACACCGAAAGTGCTGCAGGTGAAATCCACCCACTGCCTCCTCCAGCTGTAAGTGACAGCAAAAGTTGAAGGCAGATGTGCACACACTTCTGTAGGATTCGTAGCTACAGTTAACTCATGAACACAAGACCACGCAGATGCAGTGGGATCACTGCCATCATCGAGAATGAGTTGGTGAATATCCATGAAAATCCTGTGTTCCCTGTGCGAGAACGTGGATATCTCCCGGCCAAACACTTCAGAGGCCTGCCAGACCTGCAGCTGACTCAGTTACCTTCTTTCCTTTTAAACAAGGAAGTAAGTAAGTGTTCTTGTGATGACAAGGGGTTGTCAGTGAAAGACCTGGCAGATATTTTTGAAATCATGAATACACTTAATTTGTCCCTTCAGGGAAAAGAGGATGTTTTAACAAAGCGAGCATCAGAATGTCTGGGTGTGTTGACTGGCCTTATCTTCATGTTTATGATCATAAATGGCAAGCGGGCCCTGATGCTGCTGGCAATTTACCAGATTTTGGCTGTTACATCTTGGATCTCTCCTCTCCTCTCACCAGCTCAACAACAGCCCTAGAAATCATCCCCCCTCTTTTCAGCACCATCATTTTTCTCCTTCTGCGAGTTCCTTTCCATCAGCTTATAAACACTTTAACCATGCAAACCAAGAAACAGTGATAGACGAATGAATCAAAGTCTCCCTTGACTTCACACTGCCTCTGTCTATGGCAACCCCCTCCCAAAGGGTGGTCTACACTCTTCCTCCATCCGTTCTTTATTGAACACACTGTACTAGGCTTTCATCCTCTACGTGTCCCAGACACCACTCTCATCAAGGTCACCGACAGGCCCCCGTGCCCAGAGCTGGTGGTCAGTACCCATCTTCATCTTCCTGCAGTTCTTGGGAGCATCTGACATAGTTGATGGACCCTCCCTTTGGACACACTTTCTTTATTTCCAGGACCTCACAAGCTACTGATTCTTCTACCTTGGTATTCATTCTCAGGCTCCTTTGCTGGAGCCTCCTCTCAGATCCCTACTTCTCCACATTGGAGGGCCAATGACCCAGTCCTCAGACCTTTTCTCTATTGATACTCATGTCCTTGATTTTGTCCAGGCCCTTGACTGATAGATTTACACCTCCAGTGTGACATTTCCCCTGAACATTAAACTCCTCTATTCAACGTGGTGCTTGTATGTCCACTTGGACGATAGGCAGGCATCACTAACTTAACTCTTGATATTTTTCCTCCAAACTTTACCACATTCCCAACACAGAAGTCTTGATTCAGTAAATGTAAATTGCCTTCTTAGAGAGGTTCACACCCAGAACTTTACTGTCATT
The DNA here is from genome assembly GCF_000181295.1 of Otolemur garnettii. NCBI lineage: Eukaryota > Metazoa > Chordata > Mammalia > Primates > Galagidae > Otolemur > Otolemur garnettii. The sequence continues at coordinate 2,483,701 of NW_003852417.1, forward strand.
CTTAACTTCTCTTTTTCTCTTACACCCACATCCAATCCATCGGGAAAGATGTTTTGCTTATGCCTTTTTTTTTTTTTTTGGAGACAGAGTCTCATTTTGTTGCCCTCGGTCGAGTGTCGTGACATCACAACTCACAGCAACCTCTAGCTCTTGTGCTTAGGTGATTCTCTTGCCTCAGGCTCCCAGGCACCTGGGACTACAGGCACCCACGACAATGCTGGGCTACTTTTTGTTGCAGTTTGGCTGGGGCTGGGTTCAAACCTGCCACCCTCGGTATATAGGGCCGGTGCCCTACCCACTGAGCCACAGGCACCACCTGCTTATGCCTTTTAAGTATATCCAGAAGTTCACCCCTTTTCATCAGCATCACCACTATCACCCACCCTCATCCCATACCTGGATTACTTCAAAACCCTCTGAAGGATCTCACTGCTCTCCCTTGCACCTCACAACCTATTCTATACACCCCAGAGGTACCCTTCTAAAATATGTCAAATCCTGTCATCCCTCTGCTGTTTGTCTCACTGAGAATACAATCATCTATGAGGTCTTGGTCATGACCTGGCTCTCCCTCTGCAACCTGACATCAGGCCCTCTCCTACACACCTCTCCTCATTAAGGGACACCTTACTGTGTCAAGGTCTTTGGTGATCCTTCATTCATTGCATGGCAGAGTCCCTCACTTATTTTAAATCTCCTCTTATTTAAAGAGGAGCCTTTCCAGACTACTCTGTCTGACAGAGTAACTCTCCCCCCTTTCACCTCATCTACTCTTTTATTTTTTTTTTGAGACAGTCTTACTATGTCGCCCTCGGTAGAGTGCTGTGACGTCATAGCTCACAGCAACCTCAAACTCTTGGGCTTAAACGATTCTCTTGCTTCAGCCTTCCAAGTAGCTGGGACTGTAGGCCCCCGCCACAATGCCCAGCTATTTTGGTAGTCCCTAGGGTTACAAATGAGATTAAGTTCTGTAGGTTCTTCCTTTCTTCCTTTTTTTTTTTTTGAGACACCCTAACCCTAACCCTAACCCTCAAGCTGTCACCCTGGGTAGAGTCCCCTGGCATCACAGCTCACAGCAACCTCTAACTCCTGGGCTCAAGTGAGTCTCCTGCCTCTGCCTCCCAAGTAGCTGGGACTACAGGTGCCCACCACAATGCCCAGCTATTTTTTCATTGTTGT
>NW_003852417.1:2487219-2492228 GCF_000181295.1 Otolemur garnettii
GAGCCAGTTTTTCTATTTTTAGTACAGACAGGTCTCACTTTGCTCAGGCCAATCTCAAACTCCTGAGCTCTGGTGATCCATGGAGCCTTTCTATTGAAGGTGCTTTCTTGTTTATTAATTTCTTTAACCTTTTTTATTTTCTTCTTTCCATTATTTTTCAGTTTAACCTTCATTTTCTTTTTTCTTCTCTCCCTGCTCCCCCACGAGACTGGGAATGTGCCCACATCCTAACAAAGTTTGAGGGAGGCACATCTCAAACACGGGTACGAAAATCCAAATATCACACTCATGAACTAAGAACTAACCTTCTAACTTCTTGAGATGCATGATTATATCAAAGATCCACTTCCAATGAGTGTTTTCTTGACCACCCTATTTCAAATTGAAACCACCTTATGGCTCCTATTCTCCTTTTCTGTTTTATTTTTCCCCTTAGTATTTATTACCATTTAACATACCATATAGTTTCATGTGTACATTGTGAGGGTGTATAACACGCCCACTGGGTGAGGGGCTCTGCTACAAATGGAACTTTACCCTAGAAGTGAGAACAATGTAACCTAAATATTGTACCCTCATATTAATTTGAATAAAGTTTAAAAAAATACCTTATAGTTCCCTTATTTATTTTTGTCTTTCTCCATCAAGTTATAATCACCATGAAGGCAGTGACTTTTGTTTACTTTGTTCACTACTGAATCTCCGGGACCTAAACTAATTCCTGTTTAATGAATCCAACAAGAAATTAATGCGTTTAATGAAGGAAAAATAAAAAATAAATTTATTGAGCACTCCTTAGACAGTATATACGGACAGGACTTGGGCCTCATTTCTGACCAAGACAGGCAACACGGACAGCATAACCTTGGGAGTAATGTTTTTCCCGGCCACTGGTACAAGATACTGAAGACCATAAGGCAGCCGGCTGCAAAAGTACCATACTTATCTGAATACAAACACCTCGAGCCAGAAAAGACCCCCACACTGAACTTACCCTGATTTTTCCTTTGTAATAACCTCATTTTAAAGCTAAAAATCACGCATTTAGAAGCCTGTACTAGAACTAGGCAAGTGCAAGAAAAATCTCCCCCTCTAAATACTTTCAAGTCCCCCTTTTCCCCACCTAAGCCTCTTTAAAACTCTCCCAGAATTCTCCTCGCAGCCAATCTGCGGACTTTTTCCTTTCCTTATGTTGGAACATAAGGTCCAATAAAGCTGTGCCTCCCTTTGGGCTTCTTAATTTGTATGACACAGCCCAAATGCCAGCACTGGTAAAACTATTCCCAGTTACACGGGACTGGTGATTAGAAACCTAGGTCTGGGCTGGATGCCCATAGCTCCCTGGTTAGAGCACCGGCCCCGTGCACTGGGGGTGGTTGGTTGGTTCGAACCTGGCCTGGGCCTGCTAAACAAACAACAACAAAAAAGGAAACCTAGGTCTACCTCAACAACCCAAGCTCTTCCCCACAACCCCACGCCTCTCCTTAAGCCCGTAAAGAGCAGAGAAACCAGCGAGGTGGGAGGTAACAGTGGGGAACATGGACCCCTACAGCCCCCTTCGCAGTGGTAACGACCGACCACCCCAAAACAGCAGTCACTCGGCAGTAAGAGTCGCTCGACTGCTTATCCTCCGGCTTTAGTTGCCGAGACTAGGAAAGGAAGTCTACCTGGGAGGGGGATGCAAGATTCGTAGAACTTTGCCACTGGAGCACGCGGAGGTTTTCCGGTGGCCGCAGGCGCTCGGAATCCAAATTCAGGGGTCCGGCATTCCGGTCGGAGGGCTTTTCCCGCCGCTCCCGGAAGTTGCGCTCGCTGCCTGGGTAACGGGTCCTGGCGACTGCGACTCCTGTGGCGCGGAGATGGACCTAGAGGAGGCGGTAAGGAGGCGGTGAGCGGGCAGGCCACGACTGCCGGGTCCACGGAGGAGTGACACTCAGGAGGAGCGGCTGAGGACGCGGGGACCGCCACTGCCTGCAGGAGGGCGGGGCGAAGCGGGGCGGGGGATGGGCTGGCGGGCCGTGTGTGCGCGCGGTTAGGGGAAAGAGGCTGGGGTTTCTGGCTTGGCGAGGTTGTGGGTGACTGAGGGCGGAGTGTTTGTCGTTAAGGGTGTGTTTAAGGAGGAGGATGATGTGGGTTTTGTGGGGTGGCCACCCACATGGCTCATGCTTGCTGGACGGGACCACCCACAAATTCTCTTTGATGCTGGGGTGGGTGTGGGAGGCGTAGGGGTTGGAACCTGAACGCCCTTAAGTTACCTCTGTCAGTCTCTCTCAGAATTCTCGCCACTGTCTCCAGCAGGGATTCCAAATATAGGTCTGGGGACACCCCAAGGTTTTGTATGGCGTATTGAAGACTTTGTTTTCTAAAGAAATTTGGCATGCATTTTGACGTACATAAAATGCCATCTTCTTGGATAGTATTAGATGGGATCGGGTAATTATATCAAGGATGATAAGTCAAACACCAAGGCGTTTGGAATCAAAGAGTTAGGTCTATGTATGGGCAGAAACGGTATGGTGATAGGTCTAGTAGATAGGTATAGTAGATAGGTATAGTAGATGTACCAAAAAGAAAGTTTACTGAATGATCCAATGTTAGGTTGGATCTGTAAATGCTAGGTTGATGAAATTAGTAATTACAACTCACCATTAGTCAGCATGTGCCGTGTCTATTTGGCTCACTATTGAATCCCCAGACCTAGTAAAATGCCTAGTACACACATAGTTGACATATTGTTGAATGAATCAATCGAAACTTGAAACAATCCTAGTTTAAAACAAAAATCTGGTTCCTATAAAAATATGTGTTGTTAGTGTTCTGGAGGAAGTCCACATGCTATCTATTTTTTGGTCTTCTCTATACTTAAATTTTGTCATCTTTTTTTGCACACAGCATTTTCAAAGAACTTTATCTGCTCATTTTTGCTTCCACTTTGCCCCTACTATCCCTTTTCCTTTTTTCTCCTTCTCAAACACTGTGTATTCTAGTAAATTTTCTCCAGTAGCTTAACTGGGTTTCATATTAAAGAGGCTCAAGTGCTTTTCTCCTTGTTTGCAGATAATCTTGATATATTTTTTGTCATTTGTGACGTTTTATTTATAGGGTAAAATTGCCAGGAACTCTCTAAGTAGAACTAAGGAAAACTGCAGGGTTTAGGTACAGTGTATTGAATGTTGTTCCGTGGTGACGCGTTTTTTATCCTCTTCTATAGAAAGAGTTTAAGGAGCGCTGTACTCAGTGCACTGCTGTCTCTTGGGGTCTTACTGATGAAGGCAAATATTTTTGTACTTCTTGCCACAATGTTACAGAGGTAAGTAACAAGTTATTTATGAATGTGCTTGTGTTTTAAAAATTGCGGTTTCAGCTTGATGCATAACCTAATTCCCACAGAATCTGTGTCTTTTTATCACTCATGCCATACCCAAATTTCAAGAATATAAGTAGTCTTCAAGTGCTCACACACAGGTTAAGGAATTGGTGAATTAGATTGGGGATGAATTTTTGAAATTATGTTGAGCCATGTGTATAAATGATTTCTTGATCCAGACTATATGATTTAAGGAGAAATAATTAAAATTATACGTAGAAGGTGATGCATTTCTTGATACATATTTAACAGGGGTTTTTGTGTGTGTATGTGTGTTTTATTGTTATTATTTTGTTGAGACAGAATTTTACTTTGTTGCCCTTGGTAGAGTGCTGTGGTGTCATACATAGCTCAGAGCAACCTCAAACTCTTGGGCTCAAGCGATTCTTTTGCTTCAGCCTCCCAAATAGCTGGGACTACAGGCGCCTGCTATAATGCCCGGCTATTTTTTAGAGACGGGGTCTCGCTCTTGCTCAGACTGGTCTCAAACTCCTGAGCTCAAGCCATCTGCCCACCTTGGCCTCCCAGAGTGCTGGGATTACAAGTGTGAGCCCCCGCACCAGGCCATGTTTAACAGTTTTTAATATGTGGTGGAAGATTAGAGGTTGGAAGATGGAATGTTACAAAGTTTGAGGACTGTTGGGAGTATTGGAAATATACTTTATTATTTTATTTTTGTGTGATATCTTACAGATTACAAAGTATTTTATTATCCATGATCTCATTTCCTCCTCATAACTACCTGTTATGCCTATTTATAGATGGGCATGTAGGGGTCATGAGTGAGTTTGCCAAAGTCACACAAGTATAAAGTGTTGAGTAAGACTTGAACCTTAGTCTTCTGACCCCAGTGTTCATTTTACCCATTACACCTCTGTCTTAAAATAGAAATTGTCATGCTGCCCTTTTAATGTTGGTAAATGAAGCTATTTTCACACTGGGACTGCTAGCTCCTGTTCTGGTGACCATACCTGCACAGTATAACCAAAATAATCAAGGGTGTGGGCAGTCTGCTACTGGACAGGCTAAACAGGCCAGGAACTAGTAGTTTCACTCACTGTTGCTTTTCTGTGAGAAAGGATATGCTTAAAAGTCTACAGAGCCAGGAAGGAACACTGTCTTCACCATGTAGGCAAAGAAAGGCAAATTTGGGATAAGTGAAAGTAACTTTAGATTTCTGCTTCTGACCAAGACGGAGTAACAGGGACCAAATTTACCTTCCTATCTGAAACAACTAAAAGAAAACCTGGACAAAATACATGAAACAAATTAAAAAAGTTTTTTTTTCCCTTGAGAATACCTACAAATCATTCTCAAAAGTGCTTCCTCTTGAGAAAATCAATGTTCAGCCTACAGCTGGAATCTTATATTGACTTTCCATATGTTGTGCTCACTCAGTAAAATTTTTGGGGCAATGAAGATGTTCTTCATCATATGTCAAATTGTATAGTTGACATATGTGCACTTTGATCTTTTACCTTGATGTGTAAAAGATCAAAGGAACTAGTAGTTTTACTCACTGTTGCTTTTGTACTTAAGTGCAAATGTAAACACAATGAGAAAGATTGTGGACTAATGGATCTAATGGACTATTTGCCATTAGCAGATGAGGTCAGCATACTAATTTTGTAGGAATTGAACT
>NW_003852417.1:2494272-2495660 GCF_000181295.1 Otolemur garnettii
CTGGCAGTCACATGTTGGTTCATTATATTTCCCAAAGCATGTTTGAAAATATGCTTAAGGGGATATAAAACTATCTTTTTAATGGTCTGTTTCTTTTTTCTACAGAGATCTAAGGAAGTTATAAACACTGAAGCTATTCCTAATTCCCAGATAAAAGCCATCAACCGGGGACTTAAAAGAAAAAAACAGCTTGGTAAGCTCTTTCTTCATATGTGCTGAATGTTCTTTATTCACATCTTTTACCTTCATGATGTGGAGACATGGGATGGAATTTTAAACAGATTCTAGAGGAAATTCCAGGTTTTAAAGCAAATAATACAAAATGAAATTAAAGTGGGAAACTATTGATGGTAGAATGAGAAGCAAATATCTTTTATTATCCTGATTACTGTCAATGAGCTGCTGCTTTTCCAGTGGAGCAACTATTGTGCAAAAAATAGCAAAGGAAGCATATGTTCTTTAAATTGGCATATGTTCTTCTTTTCCATATTTATCATATATTGGGATTATGATTTTCTGGGCTTTTGTAGAAAAATGCTTATTTCATGAAATAATTTAGCTGACAAATTATCTTAAGCAGTATATTCAACTTTCAGAAGTCTGTTTCTCACATTGATTTTTGAACATACTCTTTAAAATAGGGGAAATTTTCTTAAAATAGCCTCAGCATGGATGTACTTTGAAGGGTGATATATTTCATTAATCCAATGAGTACATATAATTAACCACTATCCTGAGAAATCTGAGGTAAAGTATAACTGATGCTTTTTCTTTTTGTGACTGACTCTGTAGGATCAGATTCTCAGATTTGAAACTATGACAATGGTAGACTCTTCTACATTAGGTAGCTTTAAGGGTACAAACACTTGAAATATATGCATGTATATTAATGAAATATTTATGTGAAGTATATTGACATTCTTAGATGAACAACAGAGAGAATGCCTAAGTGCTAAGTCATGTTCCTACTTAACCTTTTTTTTTAAAAGACAAAGTCTCATTTTGTCGCCCTTGGTAGAGTGCTGTGACATCACAACTCATAGCAACCTCCAGCACTTGGGCTTAAGTGATTCTCTTGCCTCAGCCTCCTGAGTAGCTGGGACTACAGGTGGCCGCCACAATGCCCAGCTATTTTTTTTTGGTGGTGGTTGCAATTTGGCTGGGGCCAGGTTCAAACCCACCACCCTTGATATATGGGGCCACGCCCTACTCACTGAGCCACGGGTGCCGCCCCCTACTTAACCTTTAATAATGACTTTTAATTGGGCTAAAACCTGATGAATTTTCATTAAATTTTATCAGAGTAAAACTTTGTTAATTCTGACTTAACATATTTATTTATTTATTGGGGAGACAAAAGTCTCTCTATGTCATCCTTGGTAGAATCC
>NW_003852417.1:2496612-2498626 GCF_000181295.1 Otolemur garnettii
AGCTGTGACACCACAGCACTCTACTGAGGGTGACATAGTGAGACTCTGTCTCAAAAAAAACAAAAAATAAGGGTCTGAGGGACTTTACCTTTATTTCACCTGGTGGTTTGTGTGTTGTGAAAGATGTCTTCACAGTCTCTTAGGGTTATTTTAAGGATTCGCTAAAACAACCTACTTAATATACCTAGCACATACGTGGTTTTTAGTCTGAGATCAGTGTTAATTCCCTTGCTTTCAGTTGCTCCCTTCTAGAACCATTTCTAGAAAAGCAGAATGCCGTTGAACAGTTTATTTTCTTTGAATGTTCTTATTGCCCTTTCCTGCACTCCTAGTAGACAATTAGATCTTGACACTGGCTCTTTCATTCACCAAATAGAATGAGAGTTATAGTGTTTGTCCTGCAGTGAGGAGTAAAACATAAGGGTCTTGGCTCCGCGGTCTTGACTCCTTTTGCCTCAACCTCCTAAGTAGCTGGGACTACAGGTGCCCTCCACAACACCTGGCTTTTTTTTTTCTTTTTGGTTGCAGTTGTCATTGTTGTTTAGCAGGCCCAGGCCAGGCTCGAACCCGTCAGCCTCATTGTATGTGGCTGGCACCCTACTCACTGAGTTACAGGCGCATTCCTTTGTAAGTTGGTTGGAACAGAAAAGTAGAAGCAGTGACTGGGTATTTTTCATTTAGGATTCTCCTGGGCATTGATACATCTTTAAAACTTACTTCACTTTTTAAAACATATTGGCTATTTATTTTTCTTCCTTATAGGTTAATATTTCAGAAAATTGTAGAAAATTTTTGAAATTCCATAAATTATATAAAATGTTTAGTTTTAGCATTTGTATACAAATTTGCCAGATTGGAAAAAAACAGAATGTAAGAATGGAAACTCTGTTTAAGCATACAAAAAAATTTAAGTTGCAATGTGTAAAACACCAATTGTAACTATGTAGTAGAATTGTAGTAAATTAGGAATGCAGATGTCTAAAACATGCTGTTTGTCCTTTAGAAAAAGGCTGGGATTGGTATGTGTGTGAAGGTTTTCAATACATACTTTATCACCAAGCAGAAGCCTTAAAGAGCCTTGGAGTAGGTCCAGAGTTAAAGGTAAGTCCATTTGAGACTAGATGTTAACTTTACATTTTGTTGTTTGAAGAAAACTAAGATTTAGAGAATGAAACTAAGGAGAAGTCAGTAATAATGCGAGGGCTACTGGAAGCATTATTTTTCTGCTATTTTTGCTTTTATCCTTTTACTAGACCAGCAGTTCCTGAAGTGTGTTCTACAGGAAGTAAATACACAGTATATGCAGAAGAAAATTTGAAAGGTTGTAGTATTCCCATACTTAGGAGACACTGGGTTAAACAAAGTAAAACAAATAACTTTGTTGGGTTATTAGTATTTCTGGATTAATGTGCTTAATTTCTAGGACATGTCTTATGTGGTAGTCACAATTGGAGAACGAATTCCTTTGATGTATGTATGTAGCATCTATCAGGACTTGAGTTCTACTGAAGGCACTTTGGGCAGTCATATTATACCAGTGGAGTATGCGTCGTAGTCACTTGGAGGGTTTGTTAAAATACAAATTATTGGACCCTATTCCCAGAGTTTATGAGGCCATTGGACTGGATTAGGCCCAAGAATTTGCATTCTTAGCAAGTTCCCATAAGACGCTGATGTTTCTGGTTCAGGGACCACACTTTGACTTTGCTGCCTCCCTGGAATAGCATAATATTGCTGTAGTTATTTGAATTTCATCTCCCTTCATTTGGTAAAGCTATTTTTAGGAATTCTTTTAAGAGCCAATTATTTAGCAACAAGTTGTTATCATATCCTTGCTTCATGCTCTTCTTTGGAATGTTTAATTCCTTTTTTAAAAACCAAGTGCTAAGAGATCCAGCCTAGTTAGGGAGAAGAGTTTATGCATATGTGAAATGAGCAGACATGGTGTATAATGTGTCTATCAGTATATAACGTATATACTCAGAAGGCTATTAAAGGCAAAAAGAGAAGGGAG
>NW_003852417.1:2500207-2501107 GCF_000181295.1 Otolemur garnettii
ATATGTAAAGTACAAGTAAAGTGCCCACATATTTGTCATCATAACCTGAATCATTTCCCTTCCACATTAGAATGAAGTTTTGCATAAGTTTTGGAAACGCTACCTTCAGAAGAGCAAACAGGCATATTGTAAGAACCCAATATATACCACTGGAAGGAAAGTTATGGTAAGTCACGAGTCTGAAAGGTGGGACTAAAAGACATGTCTAGTGAAATATAGAGGTTAAGGTAGATTCATGATCACTTTGAGGATCCTGGATTATGATGCTTGTTAGAGGATTTTCAGTGAAAAGGCTTCTTTTACAATCCAGAAGAACAGGGTCATTGATCTAGACATTGGAATTAATTTTGACTTCTTATTAAGACTGCTTGAAACATAAAAGAATTTGTGGTTGATTTTCTAGGTAGAAATCCTAGGATTTCTAGGATTAGAATCAATCCTAGGTTGATTTTCCTAGGTAGAATTTGTGGTTGATTTTCTACGTAGAAATTTGTGGTAGATTTTCTAGTTTAAGGGATTTCTTATTATTACACTATTAAAAGAATTGTTTGTGTGTGTGTATGTTAGTCCTTTTGCTTGGAATACCTACTTACTTTACCTGGCATTTCAAGATTCAACTGAGTTATCATCTCTTCTCAGAACCTTTATATGAAGAAAAATAAATCTGGGTACCCTGTTTCCCTACATTCACCAGCCATATTTTTAACAGTTTGTTTTTAACTGCTCTATAAATGTACCCTATAACATTATATGGGGTAGGGGGTGGTTCCACTGCTGAGAAAGGCACTTTCAGTTTTTACTATAATCATCAAATCTAAAATGCCATTGTTTGTAAGATACACCATTATTTTAAAGTACCAAGAAAGAAGAGAATGCTGCAAATTAAATTATGATGTGCTA
>NW_003852417.1:2514910-2523862 GCF_000181295.1 Otolemur garnettii
TTTTTTTTACAGAATATTTTATGGAAATCTGTGTGTTCATATGTTTAAAAAAAATTGGTTCTTAAACTTTAGCATCCATCAGAACCACCTGGAGGGCTGGTTAGAACACAGTATTTTGCTTTCTGTTAAGTTCCCAAATGATACATCATTTGATATGCATCACTTGATATGAAGGGAGGACCAACACCAGGAGGATTGCTTGAAAGTCTCATTAAGAAGCAGTTAGACATCCATCCTGGTCCCCAGGGACTATACTTTGAGAACCACTAATCTAAAGCATTATGGAAATTGTGTAGTATACTGTTGTATGGAATTACTTAATCAAACTTTTATTCCTGCCTCTTAGATTGTTCTAAATTTTTTTTTACATTATGAACAGTGCTGCTACAACATCCCTTGACTGTAATTAAAGCTTTTAAAATCATTTCACTAGGCTGAAATCTTAGAACTATTGGCGCAATTTGTCCTTTTGGGTTTATACTCTGTGCTAGGGATTGTTCTGTGCACTGGGAACAGAGTGGTGAGCAAGACTGTCTGCCTCCAAGGTGTTTATATTGTATATTGTAATGGGAGGAGACAGGTGGCAAATGCATAGTGAAAATCTAAAATGTCAGCTACTGATAATTGTTGTGAAGGTAGGATTTACTGAAGAAAGGGATTTTGAGGAATGATTTTGAGACTTTATGTACAAGAAAGCTTCAATTTCTCAGGTCATTCCTAGTCTTGCTTCTTTATCTGCCCTCCTTCGGTCACTTCACCTAGAGCCATGGCTTTAATCAACCACTAGCTATGTGCTAAAATTCTAAAATTCCTATCTCTAATTTCACCTCTCCTCTAAACTATAGATTTTTATATTCAACTACCTAATCAGTATTTCCATCGGTATATTTAATAAGATCTCACGCTCACCATTCTCATAGCTCTTGCCATCTTCCTTGTCTTAGTAGGTGCCATCTCCATTCTACTTATTGCTCAGGCTGACATTAGAATTATTCTTCTTTTCTCTCATGCTTTACATCCAGGCTATTCTCAAATCCTTTTGACTTTGCCTTCAAAATCTGTCCAGAATCCAACCACTTCTCACCACCTGTTGCTGCCACTCCAGTTCAAATATCTCTCACCACTCTCCTAGAAGAGTGATCTTCTGTTTCATTCTTGCTCCCTTATAGTTATTCCATTATCTATTCTTATAGCACCCAGAGTGGTCTTTTAAAATACATAAATAAGGTCATATTCCTCCAGAAACTTCTTGTACTTAGAATAAAATCCAAAGTATGAACAATGATCTAAAAAGCCCTATGTGATACAGTTTCTTACTCTCCAGTATCATTTTGTATGAATTTTCCTCACCCATGATGCTCTCACTACACTGGCCTCCTTGCTGTTTCTGTAGATTCACTCCTGCTCATGTATTAGATATTCTTTACCACATCCTTAAGATACTTCTCAGCCTAGTACAGTGGCTCATGCCTATAATCCCAGAATTCTGGAAAGCCAAGATAGGAGGACTTCATGAGGCCAAGAGTTCAAGACCAGTGTAGGTGATATAGTGAGACCCTGTCTTTCAAAAAAACAATTTAAAAATTTAGCTAGGTGCAGTGGCACATACCTGTAGTCATAGCTACTTGGAAGGCTGCATGAGGAAGATTGCTTGAGTCCAGAAATTCAAAGCTGCAGTGAGCTATAATTATGTCACTGCATTCCAGCCTGGGTAACAGAATGAGACCCTATCTCAAAGGGATGACTTTCTGCATTCATTCTGGGCTCTGCACTGAGAGGTTCCTCTGGACCTCATATGAAATAGCACATCTCGGCTTGGTACCCATAGCACAGTATATACACTGAAGGTGGCAGGTTCAAATCCAACCTGGGCCAGCTAAACAACTGCAACAAAAAATAGCCAGGCATTGTGGTGGGTGCCTGTAGTCCCACCTACTTGGGAGGCTGAGGCAAGAGAATCGTTTAAGCCCAAGAATTGGAGGGTGCTGTGAGCTATGACACCACAGCACCTACTAAAGGCGACATAGACTCTGTCTCCAAAAAAAAAAAAAGAATAGCACATTTCTCCTCCCTTCTATCACTTTGTAGGTCCCATGTTGCAATTTTTCTATGATAGCACTATTGTCTATCAATTATATTTTTTATTTATTGGTTTCCCATTACTAGAGTGTAAGTTCCAAGAGATGAGACACTGTTCACTGATATTTCCTAAGACATAGAAGGGTGGCATCAAGAATGAGATGAATAAGTATCTGTTGATTGAATGAATGAATGAGAATACCATAATGTCATATGGTGGAGGATGTCTGGAGGACGGGGGTGGGGAGAGGTGCTGCTTTAGCTAAAGAGGTTTCTATTGTTGTTGTTGTTGTTTTTTTGAGACAGAGTCTCATGATGTTGCCCTTAGTAGAGTGCTGTGGCGTCACAGCTCATAGCGACCTCAAACTCTTGGGTTTAAATGATTCTCTTGCCTCAGCTTCCCAAGTAGCTGGGACTACAAGTGCCCACCACAATGCCTGGCTATTTTTTGTTGCAGTTGTCATTGTTGTTTTAGCTGGCCCAGGCCAGGGTTCAAACCCACCAGCCTCTATGTATGTAGCTAGCCCTGTAACCACTATGCTATGGACACTGAACCTGTTGTTTATTTTTGTTTTCTTGTTTTTGAGATAGGATCTTACTCTGTCACCATAATGGCATTATGAATACTTACTGCAAGCTCAAACTCCTGGCCTCAAGTGATCCTCCCATCTCAGCCTCCCAAAGTGCTAAGATTTTAGATATGAGACGCTGCACCCAGCAGCTGAAGAGTTTTGAAGAGGCCTCTCAGAGAAGAAAATATGGGAGTTAAACATGGGTTCAAAGGCATTATACATTTTTTGCCATGCATTATAATGGTATATTTTTTTGTTTTAAAAATTGAGGCTGATGCAGGTAGATTGTTTTGAGCTCAGGAGTTTGAGACCAGACTAATCAAGAGCAAGACTCTGTCTCTACTAAAAATAGAAAAATTTAGCTGGACATCGTGGTGGGCACCTATATTCCTAGCTACTCAGGAGGCTGAGGCAGGAGGATTGCTTGAGCCCAAGAGTTTGAGGTTGCTGTGAGCTATGATGATGCCTTGGCGCTCTACTCAGGGCAACAGAGTGAAACTATGTCTCAAGAATAAAAAAAAATAAAAATAAAAATTTTTCACTATGAAAAAAATAGTTCAAATCCCTCTTTAGATTCCTATCCCATACCACTCCCATAGATAATCCACAGTTAATCCTTGGCCAGTTTTTTTCTAAACATTTGCTGCGCTTTATTGCTAAATTGCTCTTTGTAAAGGTTATATTGATTATAACCTAACTTTTAAGGTATTTAAAATACCATGTACCTGTCTGGATTTTTTATTGTCCCAAATGATTGCTTTCATTTTTAAGAATCTCAATTTATCCCCTAAGAAATGACGTCTGTCTGTTCTGGATCTATTGATGGAGTCGAATACTCACAACGAAAGGAGAAGGGAATTGTGAAGATGACTGTGCCAAAGACGCTTGCTCTCTGCTATCTGTCATTACTTTGGCAGAGAGAAACAATGACACTTTCAGATCTCTTGAGGTAAGCTGGAACCTATCACATGATAATGTTTTTGCTGATTGTGTGAATTATGGAGGCAAACTTTGTTTTGAATTTTATAAAAAGACTTACCTTGAGGAAGGGTCTGGAAAGATTATATAGCCTGGGTTCTATTTCCAAAATCTAATTATTCTGGGCTAAATATTTATCTTCTTGATTTTCTTATTTATATACAGAAATAATAGTATTTACGTCACATTGGCTATTGGAGAATTATAATAATAATCTAATAAAATGTTTTGAAGAGAAAAGTGACATTAAAGTACCTGAGTTTTATTGACACTTCTAGGAAAAGAAGAACAGATGATCTTTACATTAGCATGGTTATTATTAAATAATTATGCAAGATCCATTCTAACTTTAGGTTGTAAATAAGGAAACCCTAGAAACAAAACTATTGGAAGAACCTTTTATCCAGATAGATAGTAAGCATTTCTATTTTTCAAGATAATCTAGGGATCTCCAACCTGTGGCCTGTGGGCCACATGCTGATTTTGTAAGGACTTTTTTATCTCTGATGTCAGATATCATAAAAAGTAGGCATGGATCTTTTTTTTTGTAATCAGGTTTCATTAGTGTTTGTGTATTTAATGTGTGGCCCCAAATAACTCTTATTCTTCTAATGTGCAGCAGAGAAAAAAAATGGTTGGACACTCCTGAATAATTTTATAGTTAACAAGTAAATTATGTCATTGTGCATAAGAATGTCTCATTTAATAGAAGGTGTGCCAAAATCATTAATGTATTACCTTTTTTCTTTGCTTTGTATGTGTTCTAAATAATAACATATGGGTTTAGTCAATGTATAGAGTGCTTTTAAGAGCATAGATGTGGAGTTAGACTCTTTGGTACAAATCCTGGCCTTGCCACTTATTTATCGTGTGATCTCAAGTACGTTATATCTCTCTTGCTCTGTTTACTCATTGGTAAAATGGGGCCAATAATAACTACCTCATAGAGTTGTAACTACTTTCAGTAATTAGTACTACATGAAAAGAACTTAGAACAATTTCTGGCATGTAATAAGATCTCAGTGCTAGTCATTATTGTTTTTGTTTTCATTGTCACCACCATCATCATTATCATTGGTATTAGGACCTTTGATTAAATAAAATGCCTTCAGTAAATGATGATAGTGCCTATAAATTTGGCCACGTCAACCAAATGACAAGGCTTTCTCAGGTGTGATTAACTTTGCAAGCAAATAGCCTATGATTCAGTGAATTTTACTCTTAAATTTAAAAACCTGATCTTGCTTATTGGGTGATTTCATCCTCTCCCAAGGCTTTAACTAATGACTCCCAAATTTATGTCTATAGTCTAGACTTGTCTACTGTAGGCCAGACCAATATATTCATATATAAGTTCTAATAATTAAGTTCATGAACTCATTCTAGAAAAAGTGCTACATACCTCATGGCTGAATATCATTATGGCCACCTTTGAAGTGTTCCCTTGGGGAAGCTATGTACCAGAACTAGTTCATTCTTCAAAGCACTTTTGGAACTCTTTTTGTGGAATGAGCTGTCATAGGGCACACAAAAATATGCAACCTTAATAATGAACGCCGTTCAGCAAGACACTGCCACACATCAACACAAACACAGCTGTGAGATACCAATGTACCAAGGTTATGAAACCTTACTGGGTTGTTAGTGCACCGCTGCCAACATAAGCACACAGGCAAGTGATGTTGGCTTGGATTAGGATGCTGATAATGGAAATAGAAAGAGGTGAATGAGTTCAGGGTATTTTTACAGGTAGATACAACTTTAATGCACTGCTTTTTTGATTATCTGCAATGAGGACTAATTTGTAAAATTTTTAGTCTGTCACAAATTGAAACTGTGGAAAAATACAAAATTATAAGTAGAGACACTGTTTCCAGGGGACACAGCTAATACAGTGGCCTATTGGTCAGGAGAGATGTATGGGATACTTTCAGTCTCTGCCAATCTCCCTGTCAACTTCCAGGATTGATCCAGAGGACCATCTGATAAAAAATCAAAAAAGGGGAAATAGATTATTCAGAACTTTGATTTCAGTTCTGGAAAAGTACATATTTTTCTAAAAGGAGATTCAAATTCAGAAATAAAAAATTTTAGAAATAGGTCACAAGTAGCACTATTTATAAAGGGTGAAACATTTTCTGAACTCCAGATGCCCAGGACTTCTCTGTGCAGGCATCTCTGCTTCCCCTGGGCAGATTTCTCATTCCTCCGCTTCCACTACACTGAGCATACATCTGTGGCGGCATTGTGGCAGTGTCTCTGCTGGATCACCTGCAGGCTGTCTGTCTCATGGGGGGCTCTTCATCTCTTATTCATCTCTGAACCCCTAGTTCTCCACCCAGTGCTGTCATGTATTATCACATGGGGGTAAAGTCTAAATAACTTATGAGGTCATTAGCACAATCAATACTAGATAGTTTTAAAGTGATAGATGTACATTATATCCTGTATATAAAATAATATTAACACATTAACTGCCATGTAAGTTCTATTTAACTTACACTAGTCTTAAGGCCAGCCGAAGTGGCTCACACCTGTAATCCTGGCACTTTGGGAGGCCAAGGTGGGAGGATCCCTTCAGTTCAGGAATTTAAGACCAGTCTGAACAAGAGCAAGACCCCATCTCTCTAAACATAGCGAAATTAGCTGGGCTTGGTCAGGATTCCTGTATGTAGTCCTAGCTACTTGGGAGGCTAAGGAAGGAGGATTGCTTGAGCACAGGAGTTTGAGGTTACTGTGAGCTAGCCTGACACCATAGTATTTTAGTTTTGGCAACAGAATTTGAGATTAACCTGAGCAAGAGCAAAACCTTATCTCTACTGAAAACAGAAAACATCAGTTAGGGGTCTTGGTAGGTGCTAGGGTGATGCTATGGCACTCTAGCCTGGGCAACAGAATGAGACTCTGTCTCAAAAAAAAAAAAAGGAGGCCGGGCTCTGTGGCTCATGCCTATAATCCCAGTACTCTGGGAGGCCAAGGCAGGTAGATTACTTCAGCTGACTAGTTTGAGACCAACCTGAGCAAAAGCAAGACCCTGTCTCTACTAAAAATAGAAAAAACTAAGGCAAGAGGATTGCTTGATATTGCTGTGAGCTAAGATGCTACGGCACTCAACCCAGGGTGACAGCTTGAGACTCTATCTCAAACAAAAAAAGAAAGAAAAAGAAAAGAAAGAAAAAGGAATTCTAGGCTGGCCCAGTGGCTCACACCTGTAATTCTAGCACTCTGGGAGGCTGAGGTGGGTAGATTGCTTAAGCTCACCAGTTTGAGACCAGTCTGAGCAAGAGCAAGACCCCATCTCTAAAAATAGACAGGCACTGTGGCGAGTGCCTATAGTCCCAGCTACTTGGGAAGCTAAGACAAGAGAATGGCTTGAGCCCAAGCGTTTGAGGTTGCTGTGAGCTGTGATACTAGGGCAGTCTACTAAGGGTGACAAAATGAGGCTATGTCTCAAAAAAAAAAAAACCGAAATCTTACAGCCAAATGTCAGCCCCACTCTAACAATAGCAAAGACTTTATGGCAATATGTTTTGTATACTTATTTTCCTTAACAATTGTTTTATTTTAAAAATCTTACAGGTAGTATAGATACAAGGATATACGTGACATGGTTGCAAGACCTCTATTCCTCATTCTCTAGTCTCCCTCCCTACTTTACTCTTCTCCTTTACATTTCCCTTACCTAACATATGTGCACTATAGGTTTCATTCATTTGTTTTATTGTCTTTCTCATTGGAATGCACACTTCATGGGAACAAGAATGCTTTTCTGTTTTGTTCACTGCCGTATCTCTGTAGCCTAGAATATTGCTGGGAATATGGTACTCAGTAAATTTCTCTTGAATGAATGAATAAATTATAAATATGTTTGTCTGTATGTGTTTGCTTTTTTCTTCAAATTCAGTAATTGATTCAAAATATTTGATCTCATGTATACAGGACATTGGAGTGGGGTGGTGAACAAAAAGGCAAGGTCTCTCCCCTTAATGGTTTTTCCAGCAATAAACATTTACCACACACCATTCTAGGGGCTGGCACCAGAAGGGCCGACAAGGGAGGTAAGCACGCTATCATCGAGGACAGGGATCATCCAAGGACGCCCTCTCTAAAGTGGTGGTTTACAAGCTGAGGAGGAGCCTGTCACATGAGGGAACCTATGGGTAGAAAGAATAGCATTTTGGAAAGCCTGGTGGTGAACTGACGGATACGTGTAACATACCTACTTCTTAGACAAATTTAATCTATTAAGTTAGGAACTTAAGAGAATTATTTGATAATTGGCTCAGTAGTCCCATGCATGGGTACTGAGAAGGATAGATCAGATGTATCATCATTAAAAATATATGGGAGGTAGAATACATTAACTGATTTTTACTTTGTCTTTGAAATATTGATACTCAAGAGACTTTTTTCCTGAAGGTGTTTACTCTAAGTCAGTACATAGCTCTCGTTGAAACTTTTATTGTTGTTAAAAATGCAGATTTGTTGAAGAGGACCATATTCCTTACATAAATGCTTTTCAGCATTTTCCAGAAGAGATGAAATTATATGGGCGTGACAAAAGAATCTTTGCTGTAGAGGTAAGTTATTTTCTTTTTTTACTTTGTGGTTACTAATAAGACTTACTAATATAAATACTAAATATATACCACCACTAATAAGTGGTAGTATATATTTCTTGCCTGACTTACTGTTTGGTGTTGGAGTTTTTAAAAATACCATCTAGTTTTTGTTCTGTTTAAATAATGAAACCTTAGCCATAATTTAATGGAGAGTAAAGTTATTATTTCTTATTTTCTTTTGTGGCTTCTAATACTTTAGGTTCTCAAAATTTAACTGTAGTGTGATGCGTGTGCATTACAAATGGACACACTATTGAGACTAACTTGAGAAGTTTTATAAGAGACCTGTAGGTGATTTAAAAAAAATCTATTTTAGGCAGTGCCCATAGCTCGGTGGGTAGGGCACCAGCCACATACACTGAGGCTGGAGTGTTTGAACCCAGCTCAAATCCGGCCAGGGCCAGCTACAGCAACAGTGACAACTGCAACAGAAAAATAGCCAGGCATTGTGGTGGGGTCCTGGAGTCCCAGCTACTTAGGAAGCTGAGGCAAGAGAATCACTTAATCCCAAGAGTTTGAGGTTGCTGTGAGCTGTGATGGCACAACATTCTACTCAGGGCAACAGCTTGAGACTTTGTCTCAAAAAAAAAAATTTGTTTTAAAGATTTTTTTTAATTGTTATTTGCATACTATGTTGCTTTGGAAGAAAGAGAAGAAAGTTATCATGTTTGAAGAGGTACTATTTTTCTTTTCTTTTTTTT
>NW_003852417.1:2523920-2524749 GCF_000181295.1 Otolemur garnettii
ATCACAGCTCACAGCAACCTCAAATTCTTGGGTTCAAGTAATGCTCTTGCCTCAGCCTCCCAAGTAGCTGGGACTACAGGTGCCTACCACAATGCCTGGCTATTTTTAGAGATGGGGTCTTGCTCTTCTCAGGCTAGTCTCCAACCTGTGAGCTCAAGCAGTCCCTCCTAGTCCAGAGTGCTAGGATTAGAGGCATGAACTGCCACACCCGGCCTAAGAGATATTATTTTAAGTCCTTAGCTTGTGTTAGTTTATCTTTTTATAAATCTATTTTCAGATGTCTCCCATAGGAAGGACTTTGTCCTTTAATTATGAGTTTTTATCACTATTTAGGGTACTCAAAAATTATTTTCCCTTTGTTCTTCATCAGAAGGTTTTTAGTACACTAAATATTAACATTAAATATTTTCCTTCATTTGCACACTTACGGGGTTATTTTCTTAGGCCTTAATGACCTTTTAGAACTTGATATTGTTTACAGTTTAAGAGATATTTATTGAGTGCCTGTTAGGTGTTTGTTATAGTAAGTAATTTTTTCCTTTGTTTTTCTTTTTTATCCCTTACAACACCACAGCCTATAAATAATGTTTGTAACAATACGGATGGCTGTAATTTATAAGATGGTAAAATTGAGTCTTAAAAAGGTTAAGTAACTTGCTCATGATGATATAATTGGCAAATTATGAAACTTGGATTTGGCTCTTGGTACTGTATCTCTCATGTCAAGAGTCATGCTTTTTCTTCTGTGCCACTGTTTTTTCTTTCTTTGACAAAAACTATAGTCAAGAGGGGGAGGAATATCCATATAAAATTTAGAAAGTTGTTCAGT
>NW_003852417.1:2525579-2529404 GCF_000181295.1 Otolemur garnettii
AAAAAAAAAAAAGATTGGAGGGCCAAAGTAATCTAAGATTTTCAATTATTTATGACATTAGACCAAGATATAATTTTACTTGTCAGTTAATGCTCTTAGAAAATACTTCATGTTTGTTCTTTTATAGACAAATAAGTTACCTAAGTAATTTACCATTTGGTAGCATGTGGTTGGGGGAAGTCCTTTTTATCAGGTTTTATATTCCTTAAAAGGTTTGCTTTGAGAAGAAAGACATCTCAACACAAAAATATTTAATAGTGGATTGACTTTATATTTAAATAAAAATATTTAATTCTTGTTTGACAGAAAATTAACCTTTATTCAGATATCCTTTGATGTTCAAGTTGATGTTGGAGTTCATCCCTTTCCAGCCTTGTCAGTGTTAATAAAATACAAATATAAAGTGAGATATCACATTTTATGAGTTCCAGCATTTCATGTTGGCTTTGAAATTAATGTAGAACAACTTGCACATCTGTCCACACATACAGATATGACAGAATTAGAGAAGTTTACAGTTGAAGAAGAGAAAATCAGTAATGAGGGCAACACAATGGGGGCTTCCTCTTGTGAAGTCAGAGGGAAAATTTGAAGTCAGAGGATTAAGAGAGGCTCCTGACAAAGCTAATAGAGCCCTGGGATATTTTGTAAAGTAATTGTCTTTGGAGTGATGCTATAAAATCAAAGGCAGTGGGAAGGATGTATTATATAATTTTGCTAGTGTTTCATTCATTCTTTGTTATGAGAACTTAGTAGATATGCACAATCATAACTTAACTTTTCTTCAGTGTAAGATAAAATAAACTTATTTGTATGTCTTTTAATTTTTTCAAATTAAAGTCTCAACCAAATTCCCTTTTCACTGTTTACCAATAATATAATGATATACACATATACATCCATGGACAGCTCAAAGGAAGCAGAATGGAGCTGGAGCTACCACTTGACCTGGGGTTGGGGAGGGGGAGAAATAGTAATAGTGGGAGCCCTTCCCATCCAGGCCATGTTTTAAATACTTTCTCAGTCCTCACGCCAACCCTATGAAGTGTATATGTGTCTGTGTGTGTATTTTAATATTATCCCTGTTTTACAGATGAGGAAACCAAGACACAAAGGGGTAAGATAACTTGCTTGGTATTCTTACTCTCAACATAGTCCACATGGCCATGCCAGGCCTTAGTTTGGAGGGAGACAAAAACAAAGGACCATACTAAGCCATGAAAATTGGGTGAGGGACAAAGCAGGCACCTGAGGGGGCCAGGAAACTAGGGCAGGTTATTGAGGCAAAAAGGGGGCCCTTAACTGCTTATTGAAATAAAGAGGCTGAAATGGCACCACAACTGAAAGACAGGGACAGAGGATGAACTGGAGGGTGGCCCAGACTTGGAGTGAAGATGAGGGAGCTGTTGTGTGTTTCTGGCGTGAGGCCAGGCTGGCTAAGCTGGAGAGGCCTTCCTAAAAAAGCAGATTAGTTGGTTTCTCAGCATGGCCAGGGTTGAAATCACTGATGTAAGGGACTGGGGATACAGAGAACTCTTCCTGTTTTCCAGCCAGCACTGCAGACCCCATGTAATTTGCCAGAGATATGGTGGACTAACTGAACTTGGGTAAAATCAGGGAGGAAAATAATGGAGTATAAGGTACTCCTATCATCTCAGAAGCTGTGTTTGCATCTGAGAGAAGAATAACAATGTGTTCTTAGTTTCAGAACTAGCCTGAACTCAATGTTGGTTGGTTTTGTTTTTCATCTTTTTTGATGGCATTCCATGTTAATTGAGCAAAAAGTCTCCAAGTCTTGGAGAATACAAACAGTACCCTGAAACCGGCACATATTAGGAGGGGCTTAAAAAAATTGATTTGAAAAATCTGTATCATTTATTAATTAGTAATTTTATATTTAGTGGCTGAAAATTATTATGGGTAGTTATCTGAACCTGGTTTGCTTAAAGTTCTGCTAAAAAGGCTCGGCGCCTGTAGCTCAGCGGCTAGGGTGCCAGCCACTTACACTAGAGCTGGTGGGTTGGAATCCAGTCCTGGCCTGCCAAACACCAATGACAACTACAACCAAAAAATAGCTGGGCGTTGTGGCGGGCATCTGTAGTCCCAGTTACTAGAGAGGCTAAGGCAAGAGAATCGCTTAACTCCAAGAGTTAGAGGTTGCTGTGAGCTGTGATGCTATGGCACTCTACCCAGGGCCACATAATGAGACTCTTGGCTAAAAAAAAAAAAAGTTTTGCTAAAAGGGAAAGATACTGAGGTCCTTCAAATTTAGGTGTGTGTTATTTAGTTACCCAGAGAGACCAATGGAAGTGAGTTAGCAGTTTTTTGCATTAATTACCAGCTTAGTCTTGGCTAACAAAAATTCTGGCTTCTCTCTTCCTCTCTTTTTTCTTTCTCCGCTCCCCTTCTCTTTCTTCTTCTGTCTCTTTATCATAACTGATGGAATTTAACCTGATTTCTCAGAACTTTCCACTGCTCAAGTTATATTGATAACTTTTGCTTGGTTATTTGTACATTTTGCTACTGTCCAAAATTATTGTTTTGTTGTCTTTAACTCTCAAAGGAAATTGTAACTTTCCGGGAATATATGGAATCTTTTATGATTATGTAGGATCATGGAATATTAAAGCTGGAGGGGGATTTGGAGATCATTTAGCTCACTTTTTCCATTTTTCCATTAAGAAAACAGGCCTAAGAGGAAATACAATTTCAGGATAAGTAAAGCTATCTTTCATTAGTGTTTTCATGATACTCAAAATGCAGTCATATGGTGGACATTCTTATGGTAATAGACTCCCTTCCAGATTGTAGGATGGAAGAATGTTCCCCCTGAAATGAGGATTAAGGAAGTAATCAAACTGGAAGAAAAAAGTGTCATTTTTTGAAAAATAAAGTTTTCATTTAAAAATTCTGCTACCTTTTAAAGGTGCCCATTTCTAGGTTTTTCTCAAAGTAGATTTTAAGAAGTCTTTGAGGTTTAGTGCCTGTGGCTCAAGTGGCTTGGTGCTGGCGCCAGCCACATCCACCTAAGGTGGTGGGTTCGAATCCAGCCCGGGCCTGCCAAACAGCTGCAACCAAAAAGTAGCTGGGCATTGTGGTGGGCACCTGTGGTCCCAGCTACTTGGGAGGCTGAGGCAAGAGACTTGCTTGAGCCCAGGAGTTGGAGGTTGCTGTGAGCTGTGCTGTGACAGCACTCTACAGAGGGCATCATAATGTTCTACACAGGGGGACAGCTTGAGGCTCTGTCTCAAAAAAAATAAAAATAAAAATAAAAAGAAATCCTTGAATGTGGGAAAGAATAATAATGTATCTTGCTTCCATTTATGGTATTTTGTAATTTGAGTTACCACATATCCAGTTGTTTGCAAAGGATATTGTTTTCTGAGCTGGATATATATGCTTGAGATTGATATCTAACCAGCAACTTCTTTTTTAATGAAGAAATTGTTTCACTCTATATGTACTCATATAGACACTCAAATTTAATACTATAAAATAATTATATTTTGAAATTTAATGATATGTGTTTTTTCAAATAGATCCCATTATTGCCAAATGTTTAAATGTCTACAAGAGTATTATATATAATACAGAGAACTGAGAGACTGTTTCTATAATAACCATTGTGGTTCATATTTCCCAGAAGCCTAGAAGCCTTTAGTCAAGATTTGCATTCCCCAGTGTAAAAAAAAAAATTGATTTGGGGTAGCACCTGTAGCTCAAAGGAGTAGGGTGCTGGCTCCATATACCAGAGGTGGTGGGTTCAAACCCAGCCCTGATCAAAAAATCTGTATAGGGTGGTGCCTGTGGCTCAGTGAGTAGGGC
>NW_003852417.1:2529599-2531379 GCF_000181295.1 Otolemur garnettii
AAAGAAAAAGAAAAGAAAATCTGTCTAATTTATTAGTAATTTTATGTTCAGTGGCTGAAAAATTTATTGCTAGTCATCTAAGCCTTGTTTAAACATTCTGATCTTCATATAACTGTTACAGTCACATTTATTTTTGGTAATGATTTGAGGTTTTAGCCTAAATACTGTTTTCTCTGTATTGGATCACAACTAAACCATTCTCTGCCTTTTTTATATTTTAACAATTCTAGACGTAAGTTTTATAAATAAAGAGATGAAATGAATTATGTTTACTTGCTCTTTGCTCTGAAAGCATTCACATACTAATTTTTACTCATCAATTACTGAGAAAGAAATGCAAAATCTTGAACTATGATTGCAATTTTTCTTTCACGTCTGTGAGTTTTTGCTTCAGGTACTCTGGAGCTCTGTTAGTGGATGTGTAATATTTACGATATTTTGTCTTCTTAATGAATTGACTCCTTAATTATTGTGTAATATCCCCCTTTTTCTTCTGGTACTATTTCTTATTCTGACATAGACCTCGTTCAATATTAATTAGCCACTCCAACTTTTTAAATATATGTTTGCACAGTATATCTTTTTACAATCTTTTATTTTTAACCTATCTGTGTCTTTATATTTAAATTTGGTTCCTGGTAAATAGTACATAGTTGGGTCTTAATGGTTTATCCAATCCAGTTATCTCTGCCTTTTAATCAGAATGTTTAGGTGCTCTCATTTACATTTACATTTGGTGTAATTGTTAATATGGTTAGGTATGAATCTACCATCTTGCTATTTTTTTTTTTTTTGGCCAGGGCTGGGTTTGAACCCACCACCTCTGGCTGTTCGCTACTCCTTTGAGCACAGGCGCCACCCCATCTTGCTATTATTTATTTCATCTATTTTTTGTTATTTTTTTCTTCTCCCATCTTTTAGATTAAGAATTTT
Organism: Otolemur garnettii; assembly: GCF_000181295.1. Taxonomy (NCBI): domain Eukaryota; kingdom Metazoa; phylum Chordata; class Mammalia; order Primates; family Galagidae; genus Otolemur; species Otolemur garnettii. Next base: position 2,530,533 of record NW_003852417.1, read on the forward strand.
TATGATTCCATTTTATCTTCATTGTTGATTACTAACTATGTATCGCTTTGTTGTCTTTTTTCAGTGGTTGTTTTGGGGTTTACAGTGTTTGTCTTTAACGTATCACAACCTACTTTAGCTAAAATCCACTAATTGTATAGGACCTTTACAATGGAATACTTTCACTTTGCTCATTCCATTCTATAGTGTATCTTTTAAAGGGATTAAAAATGAGAAAAATCATTTTTTATTTACTTATTTGCAGTTTCTGGTATTCTTTTTGTTTAAGTGCATATCTCTATCTGTCTAAAAACATCCTGTAACATTTCTTATAGTACAGATCTACTGACAGTGAATTCTTTTGTCTTTTCTTGGTCTAAAAAAGTCTTTATTTTGCCTTAAGTTTTGAAAGAATTCTGGATCATACTTTTTTTCCAGTACTTTAAAGATGTCATTCTGTTTTCAGACCTGCCTTATTTCCTGTAAGAGTCAGTCTGCTGTAATTCTTACCTTTGCTATTCTCTATCAAATGAGTCTTTTTTTCTTTTAGCTGCTTTTAAAGATTTTTCTCTATATCAAATATATATATTTGGGGGGCCTCCCCTTGCTTTTTTCTGGGATACCAATTAAATGCTAAACTGCTTGAAACTGTCCCACAGCTCTCTGAAGCTTCTGTTTGTTCCTTTTTTTCTTAAGTCTTTTTGTTCATTGTGTTTTGTTTTGATAGTTTCTGTTGCCTTGTCTCTTCTAATTCACTGATCTTTACTCTAGAATATCTACTCTCTTGTGAAACCCATCCAGTGTATTTTTCATTTCAGATACTGTTTTTTCATTTCTGGAACTTCCATTTTAGTCTTTTTTTTTTTTT
>NW_003852417.1:2532444-2540942 GCF_000181295.1 Otolemur garnettii
TCTTTCTCTTTTCTAGTACTCTGCCTGTACGTTACAGCCAGCTCAACTTCCAGGACCTTCAGTCTGTCTCCTCAGCTCAGCAAGACCAGGAGGCTCTGTTTCACTTCCCACCCCTGCACTGCGGTTTGGAAGCTGCCTCCAGGAAGTAAACTGGGGGTTTATTTCTCATCTCTCTGGGGCTATAGTCCCATGCTTCCTGTTGTCCAGTGCCCCAAACTGTTTCATATTTTTTTCCCAGTTCTCTCTTGTTTATGGTGGAAGGTCAGTTCCCATATTTGTTAGCTCTTCATGGGCATAAGAGAAGTATTCCAAATGCTAAGTTTTAAACATTTAGAAAGAGAATCAATATTCAGATGCCTTTTAGGTGAGTAAACCTAAACAGTTCTTCCCGAAATACCTAAAAGCTTATCAGTGCTCATTCATTCTTGGATATTTTTTTAAATTGTAGTCTGTATTCATGAATACTGTCACTAGTCTGATCTTTGCTTAATTTTTCCCCCCTAAATGGACCAAGTTATTGGAGGGTCATGGTTTTGTTTACACAAAATACCTCTCCTAGTAGTAATTTCTTATGTTGACTATTTTTTTCCCTTTTTTTTTTTTTTGAGACAGAGTCTCATTTTGTTGCCCTTAGTAGAGTGCTATGGTGTCATAGTTCACAGCAACCTCAGATTCTCTTGCCTTAGCCTCCCAAGTAGCTGGGTCTATAGGCACCTGCTGCAATGCCCAGCTATTTTAGAGACAAGGTCTCACTCTGGCTCAGGCTGGTCTTGAACTTGTGAGCGCAGGCAGTCTACCTGCCTCGGCCTCCCAGAGAGCTAGGATTACAGGTGTGAGACAAGGCACTCAGCCCTATTTTTTTTTAAATTAATATTCATAGAGTGGGACTCTCTCAACAACAACAACAACAACAAAATTAATATTGACAAATCACAATTATATACATTTTGGGGTACATTGTGATAATTTGATTGGTTATACCATGTGGAATGATGATCAGTCAAGCTGATTGGCATATCTGTCACCTCAGTTGCCCATCAGCTTTATGGTGAGACATTTAAAATGTACTTATCTGGAAATACACATATTGTCATATGCTACATAATGGCATTTTGGTCAATGATTGTCCACTTATACAATAGTAGTCCCACAAGATTATACAGAGCTGAAAAATTCCTATCATCTAGTGGTGTTGGAGTCTTCATAGCCTTGTAGCACACCACATTACTCATGCATTTGCGTTAATGCTGATGTAAACAAACCTATGCTGCCAGTCATATAAAAGCCTAGCAGGTACAATTATGTACAGGACAAAATACTTGATAAGGAATATAAATTATTGTGTTACTGATTTATATGTTTACTATATGTACTTATATAAGTATTTTCAAATGTTCTTTTTCTATGCATTAAGAAAGAATTAGCTCGGTGCCTGTGGCTCAAGTGGCTAAGGCGCCAGCCACGTATACCCAGGGTGGCAGGTTCGAATCCAGCCTGGGCCCACCAAACAACAATGATGGCTGCAACCAAAAAAAAACAGCCGGGCGTTGTGACGGGCGCCTGTGGTCCCAGCTACTTGGGAGGCTGAGGCAGGAGACTCACTGGAGCCCAGGAGTTGGAGGTTCCTGTGAACTGAAATGCCATGGCACTCTACCCAGGGGAACAGCTTGAGGCTCCTGTCTCAAAAAAAAAAAAAAAAAGAAAGAAAGAATTAACAGCCTCCAAGCAGGTCCTTCTGGAGGTCCTTCAGAAGAAGGCGTTGTTATCACAGGAGATTACAGCTCCATGCATGTTATTGTCGAAGACCTTCAGTGTGATGCATGGGTTTATTTGTCCATGTCTTACATCCCCAACTAAAAGATGTAAGTTCTTCAAGAGTAGGGACCATATTTACTTCCATTTTACTACCTATGAGACCTAATATTAATTCTTTATTCATGGTAAGGAGTCAGTCTGTTTATTGTTTAAATGATTTGAAATAGCTATAAAACAGAATAGGTTTAAACACTTTAGAAGATTTGAAATTGATCTGTTGAAATCAGATTTCCAATTGATCTTTTCCACATAAGTAGGAAATTCCCAGACCATTTATACTTATTACATAATATATCAGAATGCCATTAAAGAGGGGCATTTGGTTAAAAAAATTAAAAAACATTCTATTAAATTTTAATGGTAAGGGCAGCACCTGTGGCTCAGTGGGTAGGGCGCCAGCCCCATATACTGGGGGTGGAGGGTTCGAACCTGGCCCCAGCCAAACTGCAACAAAAAAATAGCCAGGTGTTGTGACGGGTGCCTGTATTCCCAGCTACTCGGGAGGCTGAGACAAAAGAATCGCCTAACCCCAGGAGTTAGAGGTTGCTGTGAGCTATGTTGCCACGGCACTCTACCAAGGGGAATGAAGTAAGACTCTGTCTCTAAAAAAAGAAAAAAATTTAATGGTAAATATACAAGAGACATAATTTCTGCCTATAAGCAAGGACATTTAAAAATAAGAGTTATGGGTGTGTCAGTATCGCTCATACAAAGACCATGTGTGAGATAGTCTTGTGACATTGTTTGTGTTCTTCACTAGCATACTGAACCCAATCCTGAATTACTCAGGTTAGAAAATGTATCTTTGAGGCTGCATTTATGTTTCTTTGAGGATTGTATCTCATGAGCAAAATCAGTGATTTCATTTGGATTACCTGTGATGTAGTTTGATCCAGGGCCAGTGTACCCTGGTACCCAGTGTGCTCAGGCTGAGGCTTCCCCACCTCTACTTCCCAGGAGGAAAGAATGGGACTTAGTTCTACATTAGCCTGAACAAAACTAAATAATCACAAAGGTGCAAAAATAATCGCATAACTCTTTCAAAATCAAATAGAAATTATTTAGGGATTATCTACTCTTTTGCATACTATCTTTTAATCTCCTTTAGCAAAGACATATGAAGTTGGAATATAGCTATGCAACAATCAGCAGAATGTCTAGAGAACAGAAAAATCTTAGGTAGGACGCCAATAGATTTTTCTAGCTCTGATTCTGGGGCCAAAACAAATTACTATCTCCTATTTAGTTGGCAAGTCCTCATTGGTCATCACTTCATCATTTTGTATTTGTTCATAAGGTTTGTATTTGTGCAAGCTGATAACATGTTTCTAAAGCGGTCTCTAGCTTGGCGCCTATGGCACAGTGGTTATGGTGCCAGCCACATGCACCAAGGTTGATGGGTTCGAACCTGGCCCCAGCCAGCTAAAACAATGACAACTGCAACAACAACAACAAAAAATAGGTGGGCATTGTTGTGGGCACCTGTAGTCCCAGCAGCTTGGGAGACTGAGGCAAGAGAATTGCTTGAGCCCAAGAGTTTGAGGTTGCTGTGAGCTGTGAGGGCAACACGTGAGACTGTTTCTAAATAAATAAATAAATAAAAGAGGTCTCATCCTTAGGACTAAATCTGTATTTCACATAAAGTGGTGTGTTCACTACAGACTTCCAGAAAACTAGACTTTGAACATTAAAAAGTATTTTTGTTACTACTGGAAGATTTGCACTCATTAAGATAATTCTCACAGACTAAGAAAACGAGGAGAGCTGTTTTCTGAGTCATAATACATGTGGAATTCATTTTATCCTTCCTCCACGAATAATTACAGTGCTTTGTCATTGCTTCTGATAGTTTTATTCCTTATTAATTTTCTTTTGTTGTAGAGAGTCTTATTGTAAGTTTGGATTAACAGGTGCATGGAGCATTAGCTTTTTTCTCAGCTGAATCTTTGCTTCAAAACAACAATAAGAATAAGTAAGGGTGAGGCGCTGAACTCCTTTTTTTTAATGGCTGAGCAGGAAGTCCGCCTCTGACAGGGTATTGTAATCAGGTTTATCACAGGAGCCTGCTGTTGTGTAACAGAAACTCTAGCTTGTCCTTACCTGTCTGAAAGCATTGCTTCATGAAGGAAAATAAACTCGCTGGAATATTTGTGAAATTCAATAAAAAGCTTTCCCAAGCACTTGGTTTCTAATACATGCTGGAACAATTTATTATAGCTTTGTGGTCTTTTAAAAAACATACTCAATTTATGATTTCTTGCTGTTGTAATTAAATGGATCTGTACCACTCTAGGAGCCCTATGGTGTCACATTGTACATTTTAGACACTTCTTCAGCCAAGTGTAGTAAAAGTCCACACTCCCTCCCCCACTTTTTTCAAGAAAAAGGGGAAGGTTTGGGATGCCTTCAAATGACTGTTTATTTAATTGACAGGCAGCTTTTCTCCATTGTGTGCTTTGCTTTTGCTCACAAAAGTGCATTCACTGTTCTACAGTATGTTGAAACTTTTAAATGGAAAGGGCTTTTCATTAACAAAGGGAGCATTTTCTTTCCCCCTTCCATGTCTTAGCTCTCTCCACTAAGTCTTGGCTTCTTCAGCAGCTGTACCTCCACCAGAAATGACAAAAGGTGCGATTGTGCTAGGAGATGGTGGTGAAGATAAAGCCAGTGGAGTTGTGTGTGGGGGCTGTTGGGACTGTTTTCCTTCTGTGTTTGGTTTGGTTTTGTTATTCCAGAAAGTCGAGCATACCTTAAAAACCAAAGAGGAAAAAAAAAAAAGCTTTATAAACCCTTCTCAAACTTTATCCTAGGTGAGCTCTTTCTTTCCTTTAAGTTGTTCTGTTAGTGTCTAAGTGGGCCCTCTGTCTTAATAATAGCTAACAAAGCTCACTCAAAACATAGGGGAATGGAACAGAGAATACAGAGTATTGATGTGGTTTGTTTTCCTTCTCTAAGCAGGCTGTGAGAGTTTGAGTCTTTCTGCCATTATCCCGACTTAAGAACAAAGCTCAGGAGAGGAGACAGGTGTGCAAATTTAAGTTTTAGTATTTCCAGTCACCTCCTTTTTCTGAGTTGTGCTTCCTAAGCCCCAGGTAGAAAGCCTGTTCATTTTATTTACTTATTTAATCTGGAAATAATCTCCTCCTTTTTGACTCTGCTTCTTCTGCTACTTTATTTTTGACTCAAGTTTCTAGAGTGTGGTGTTGATTTGAAGCACTGTTCTAGCAAAAATCTTTCAGTTCATCTGATAAACTGAAAATCTAGTTTCTTTAAGGGGCACCATCTCTTCATAGCGTACCAAATAGTCAGATTGTTGCTTGAACCCAAGTATTGGGCCTAGACATACTTGTCTCTTTTAGTTACAATTTATTCTTAGTGACTTACAGAAAGTAGGATTTCCTATGTGTTTTGAGTCTTGATTTTCTTTATTTTTATATATTTTAAACTCAGATCCGTTTCTAAATAAAGAATATGTAACATACATGTTAATCTACCATGGTTGTTGGCAATGTTTCTAAAATCCACTCAAGAATTAGTCATCTCATCATCTTCCCTAGACTCAGCAAGGAGGGTTAAAGAGGAAACTGGAAACTCATTTGAAGTACATCTCCAGTATTTTGAATGTTGATAAACAACATTCTCATCTTCTCTCTGAATGAGTTAAAAAAAAAAAAAAAAAAGATGTAATACAGGTTCAGCCAAACCCATTGAGTGGCACTGGGCCAGGATGATTCATTTTGCCTTGGAGCAATCTTACACCCATTGTGAAACTGGGTCTTTTTGGTTGAAGGAAGAAAAACACTCCTCTAGTGCTGTCAGTCACTTCTTAAGCACCTCCAAATGAAGGCCGTACAGGATCAAGACTCAGAGTCTACAAACTAGATTTGTTCACCATCTTACTCTGTGGGCCACATGTAGTGCTTGGGATTGTTTATGGGATCTGTGTTAGAATAATAGTTTGACAGGTTTAAACTCTGTGGAGAGAAATTAAGGCGAGAGCATAATGATAACAGGTGTGCTCAGTTTCCTCATTCCTGCTCCTCCCTCCTGGAATTACTGCAGCCAGATAGCAGGAGGAGAAGCCTGCTGATGTCCTTTGTTCCTGGCTTCCCACCTCATTTTAGCCATCACTGGAAAGTATGTGTGGAGTAAAACTATCCCAGGGTTTGTTCTGCGCTGCAAGAAAAAATGAGGATGGGAAGCTACCTCATTTTAATTTTTAGCTTTTGCTTCCTACTACTGGGATATTCTGTTTTCTAGAGATCCACAGATTATTTTGTTAATATCTAGACGCTCTCAAGCTTTAGGCATAAGACTATCCTGGCAAGCTTATTTAAACTGCAGATTCTTAGAACCAGTGTTGGAGATAGTAAAAGATAGCAAACATAGTGTGGGACATAAGATGATGTGTTTTTCCTAAGCATTTTGCAAGTGATTCTGATGGAGATGGTACTTTGAGTGGTATAGAGGAATCTTAGCTCTCTGCTTGTTTCTTTCTTTTGTAATTCTACCGGTTCCACAAAAGATTGAGGTAGATTTAGACTAATTAGCAGGTATCTAAAAGGTCAGTATAAAACAAAATTCTGTTATCCTTTATTAACCATGTCCGGTTGTAAGCAGCATTCTGATAGGCCTCTTACTCTACTTAATACATCAGATTCCACATGCCTAGTGAAAATATGGTACAAATACTAGCAGCCTCTAAGAGACCTTTTCCCTTGGGTGTATTTCATAAGATGCCTTTTCTAAAAGTCAGGATTAGACTATTCTAAGACAGTCACTTTACTATAGTCACACAGTTTACTATAATTATTTTGTGATCATTGTCCATATTTTAGAATCTCGTTAGAGTCAGAGACTAACTAACTCCTCTTTCTGGGCAAAGGATAATGGGAGAGAGACAAAAATGTTTTACTGTCCTCTCATTTTCTAAAACTATGCTAAGTAACAATACTCACAGCACTTCTGTCAGAGGTTGGACACTTTGCTAAGTCAGCAGTGCGTGCCCCAAACTGGCCTGGCTCAGTTGAATCAGGAGCAGATGTGTAAGGAAGATTGTCCATAGATAAGCCCTATAGGTACAATTAGACCACCGCCTGGTGATGTTGGTGACAGGAGGTAGCATTCTGATGCTTTTAATGGTATCCTCCAGGATAGAAATGGTTGCAGTGGGATGTGCAGTTATAACTCTTTTCCCTCATTTGAGGAACTGAAAGGAAGATCCCTTTCAGTCTTATACCAGAATTATTACATAATAATCAAGCATAATTTTTGGTCAAAGAGGTCATACACTAGAGATTCTACAGATACTATATTTTCTTTTTTGCTGAGTATATTTTGTCTTCTGACAAAGGCATATCTTGATGTTACATTTTTGATAGTTACAGTTTAGTAACTCCATCTTTTTCCCTCTAGAAGTATATTTCTATCACTAAGAGATTTTAGATAAGATAAAGGTAGGTATCAGCAAGTAGTATAGATTTTGAATGTAGATTTTATATATACTGAATTTTTTAAGATCTTCAGCTTTATTATACTTCTAATTATGACCTCCCTAACATGTTATTGCTTTCCTTTAAACAGAAATTACTTAGGTTCCTTTTTATACTTGTTTTTTATTGTGATAAAATGTACATAACATAAAATTTATAACTTTAACCATTTTTAAGTGCATAGTAGCACTAAGTATATTTACATTTTTGTGCAACCCTAACCCAATTTCTCATCTCATCTATCTCTAAACTTTTTTCATCTTTCCACACAGATACTTCATGCCCATTAAACCCTAACTTCCCATTCCCCCCTTGTCCTAGGCCCTCGTAACTACCATTCTACTTTTGGTCTCTGTGAATTCGACTACTCTAGGTATCTCTTATAAGTAGAATCATACAATATTTTTCCTTTGGTGTCTGTCTGGCTTATTTGCCTTAGCATAATGTCCTTAGGGATAGATAATTCATGTTGTAGTTTGTGTCAGAATGTCTTTTCCTTTTTAAGGCATACATATATACACACACACACATACATACATATGTATTATACCCTGCACGTTTTGTTCATTCAATTCATTGGTGGACATTTGGGTTGTTACTTTTCATCTCTTGACTATTGTAAATAGTACTGATAACATTGGTATACACATACCTGTTCCAGTCCCTGTTTTTAATTCTTCTGAGTATATATCCGGAAGTCCAATTACTGGATCATAGGGTAAGTCATTCTTACCCTTTGGTTTGTTGGACCACCATAATATGATTTTTGAATGTTAATTTTTTTTATTATTACAGAAGTAATATATTCAGAATTATTAAGAATAATGTAGAAAATAATAGATGTACAGGCTGAGCACAGTGGCTCATGCCTATAATCATAGCACTCTGGGAGGTAAGGCAGGAGGATCCCTGTACTCAAGAACTAGAAACCAACCTGAGAAAGAGCAAGACCCTGTCTCTACTAAAAATAGAAAAAATTAGCCAGGTGTTGTGGCTGGAGTTTGTAGTCCCAGTTATGAGGAAAGTGAGGCAGAAGGATCTGAAACCAGGAATTTGAGGAATATGAGCTCAGCTGATGCCCTGTCACTCTAGCTTGGGGCAACAGAGTGAGACTCTGTCTCAAAAAAAAAAAAAAAGAAAAGAAAATAATAGAAGTATAAAGAAGATGATGAAAATCATCTGTAATCCAGT
>NW_003852417.1:2541119-2545980 GCF_000181295.1 Otolemur garnettii
CGCCACCTTTGGCGTATGGGGCCAGTGCCTTACTCCTTTGAGCCATAGGCTCTGCCCTGTCTCCTGCTTTTTAAAACCTCAATATTGTACTATGAGCATTTCCCTAAGTCATGGAACTACCTATGAAAGCACTTTTTAAAAGCTGTTTAATATGATACATATAACTTACAGCTAATATAGATGGCCAGTAAAAGGAAATCAGGGGTTCATAGTGGGGAATATTTTCCAGTCACTCAGAATGATGTTTTTATACGCCATCTCATGATACCAGAAAATTGTTACAAAATATAATGTTAGGTGAAAATGTAGAAGATGAAACTATCTTTCTAATTCAATTTGTGTAGAAGCTCTCAAATAGAGAGGAGCCAAGCCTAAGAGCAATGTGAACCGTTAGAGGGATTTTAGCAGGGGAGTGACATCGTATTTGTATTTTAAAATCTCACTCCGGCAACCCTTTGCAAAGAAGCAGAAGCAGATGGGGGACTAAGTTAGGAGTACTCAAATCTGGGGCGCTGTAAAGTGGAAGCCATGAGAAAGACAAGCATTCAAGACCGCACTTGGAGGTGGAGTAAACCAGTGTGGAATGAAATGGATGTGGTGTGTGAGGAAAGGGGGGCATCAAGGGTGTTCCTAAATGTTTGTTTTTTGTGACTAGGTAAGGAACACTGTTGGAGAGTGAAAATTTGGGATAAATAAGTTTGACATATTGGAGAGTTATCCAAGTAGAAATGTCAAGTAGGCTGTTGGATCTAAGTCTAAATGTTATAAATATGGATGTGCCAAAAAGGGCAAGAGAAAGGTCCAAGATCCACAAAGAAGGTTTCTCTTAAGTTGTCAAGGATTTTTATTGTTTTCAGTGTTGTATTTTATGTTTCATAAATCTTCTATAATGTTTATGTGTTATTTTTATAATCAAATTTAAATGTTGCTAAAATATATTCATTGTGGCATTATTCAAATATTTTTAAAATAGGAAACAACCTAAGTGTATAACAATGATAGAAAATTAGTTTAAAAAAGGGAGAAATGAAGAAAAAAGCAAAGAAATGGGCTCGGCGTCCTTAGCACAGTGGTTACAGCGTCAACCACATACACCAAGAGTGGCAGGTTCAAACCCTGACCAGGCCAACTAAATGACAGTGACAACTGCAACAAAAAATAGTCGGGCGTTGTGGTGGGTGCCTGTAGTCCCAGCTACTTGGGAGGCTGAGGCAAGAGAATCATTTAAGCCTAAGAGTTAGAGGGTGCTGTGAGCGGTGATGCTACGGCACTCTACCCAGAGCGACATAGTAAGACTCTGTCTCAAATATTGAAAACCCTTGCCACCTTTTAAAAACAGTAATTTTGTATGTTATTCAAAAAGGAAAAGTTAAGTTCTGTTTAAAAATAAATGAATTTTTAAAAAGTGAAATCTACCATATAATACTGAATTAAAACCAGGAGAATCTACTCTGTAGTATAACTAGGTAGAGTTAAGTTATTATTATTTTCTCCTCAATTTATATTTGTAAGGATGGTGGCCTGTTTGTCTTGTTGAGTTTGATATACCAGCTTTTAGTGTGGAAATTTTGAAAATACACTAAATCCTTTAGCTACCAAATTGCTTTGTGTTCATCACCTTATGCTTACTTGTCATAAACTTATCATTCATTAAGTTGCTTTTTTGAGATGATTGTTTTTCAAAGGGGAACATTTCTACTCTGGTGTTCTGTTTTGGGGTTTTTGATGCTGTTTTATTGATTTTTATTGTTTGTTTGTTTTTGTTTGCCCTGAGTAGAGAGCAGTGGTGTCATCATAGCTCACAGCAACCTCAAACTTCTGGGCTCAAGCAATCCTCTTACCTCAGACTCCCAAGTAGTTAGGACTATAGGCACCTGCCACAATGCCCAGCTAGTTTTTCTAATTTTAGTAGCAATGGGGTCTGGCTCTTGTTCAGGTTGGTCTTGAACTCCTGAGCTCAAGCAATTATCCTGCCTTGGCCTTCAAAAGTGCTAGGATTACAGGTGTGAGCCACCCCATCTGATCCCTGGTATTCTGGTGGTTTTGCAGATAAAAGTACTTAATTGCACATTCCTACCTGCATTATTTAAAAGAAGTAGGGCTGCCATAAATCTTGACAGTAATGTTAAAATTATCTTAACTTGAAAAGATGCTCAAAGTTTCGTACAGAATAAAACAGAGGTCTAATTGAATTAATTTTATAAATATAAGGGAAGATACCTTCCTTTCAAAGGTGACTAAGAACTTACATTTTCCTTTCTTCTCTTTTAAATTTACAGAGTAGAATACAGTGGATTGTATTTTAGTGTACAATAAAAATTTCTCTATTCCGACATTTTAAAAAAAGGCTTCAGAGCCCATATTGCTACTTTGGATTGAAAGAAATTTATTCTGTATTGTTTATCTACAGATTGATCATAGGTTGATAATAATAGCATAAACTTTTTTTATTGTCTCAGGTTAATTTAAGGATACAAAGAATTAGGTTTATAATGTTTGCGTTTTTAGGTAGAGTCTCTCATATAATTGTGTCCTGCTCCCAAAATGTGTGCCATACCTCTTAACATTGTGCCCATTAAGTGGGAGCACACCCTTCTCCCTCCTTACTCCCTCTCCCCCACTCCCTTTTTCCCCTGCCCCCACCTCACCTTGAATTAATCTGAGTTTTTCTCTTACGTGGGCATGTATTAGATCATCTACTGGCTTCATATTAGTATTGAGTATACTGGATTCTTGCTTTTCCATTCTTTTTTTTTTTTTAATATGGAACGCTTCATGAATTTGTGTGTCATCCTTGCACAGGGGCCATGCTAATCTTCTTTGTATCGTTCCAATTTTAGTATATGTGTTGTGGAAGCAAGTACGGCTTTTCCATTCTTACGATACTTTACTAAGAAGAATGTGTTTCAACTCCATTCAGCTTAATACAAAAGATGTAAAGTCTCCATCTTTTTTAATGGCTGAATAGTATTCCATAGTATACATATACCACAGCTTGTTAATCCATTCTTGGGTGGGTGAGCATTTAGTTTGTTTCCACATTTGGGGGATTGAAAATTGAGCTGGGATAAACAATCCAGTACAGATGTCCTTATGATAAAACGATTTTATTTTTCTTCTGGGTATGCCTTGTAATGGGATTGTAGGATCAAAGGGGAGGTCTAATTTGAATTCTCTGGGGATTCTCCATACTTCTTTCCAAAGACGTTACATTAGATTGCAGTCCCAAGAAGGCCTTTAAAAAAAAACTCAAGAGTTTAGATATTGAAATAGTTGTATTGAATTAAATATACTACAGAGAAGATTATAGCTTCAGGCAAAGTAAAATCAAGCATAGTTATAAATCCTAGAAATTAACAGTGTGATTATAAGCATACACCTATACCATTAAAAAGCATTTCCCTGTGCTCTATAATTGCATATGAGCTGGATTTAACAAAGTAAAAATTTACAAAGAAATAATTACTTCAGTTGAGGAAGATAAGCAAGACACGACTTAAGAGCAGTATTTTTTATTTGTTTTGTTTTGAGACAGTCTCACTGTGTCGCCCTTGGTAGACTGCCATGGCATCGCAGCTCATAGCAACCTCAAATTCTTGGGCTCAAGCAATTCTCTCTCTTGTCTCATCCTCCCCAGTAGCTGGGACTACAGGCACCTTCCACAGTGCCCAGCTATTTTCAGAGATGAGGTCTGACTCTGGCTCAGGCTGGTCTCGAACCTATGAGCTTAGGCAGTTCACCTTCTTCAGCCTCCCAGAGTAAAGGATTACAGGCGTGAGCCACCACGCCCAGCCAGAGCAGTGTTTTCTAAAATAACTCAGGCAGTTGAATTGACAGTAAGCTCAAATTGAGAAGCAAATTTTTACTTAAGGTGATGGATGAACTTTTTAACAGACCCATCAAAAATGAAATGACTGTCTTTGAGAAAGGTATTTAATGCTCATCACTGGAGGTTTACAGACATTTTCCTGCAGCAATTTTATAGGGTAGGACCTCCTAATTTTTAAGGTCTTCCCAACTCTGTATTTACCAGTAAGGTTATTTCTCCCACAAAGGTGATACATGAACTGACTCTCTTATACAAAATAGTTTACTTAACTGGTATTATGTAGTATTTTTCCTTTCTTGTCCCTCCTGTCCCCTACACCCCTTTTTTTACTTTTTATTGAGGTAAAATAGACAAAGTACACATATCATAAATGTGTACAGTGTGACAAATTTTTACAAGCTGAAGATGGTCATGTACCCAGCACCCTAGACATTCCACCATGTACTCTCCTACAGTAGTGACCTCTTCACACCCCTCTCCTCCCCGCCACCCAGCAATCGCTATTCTGACTAGTAACAGCATAGAAGTTTAGACTGAGTTACTGAGTTTTATATCCTACATTAACTGAATCATTCTCTTTTGCATATGGCTTTTTCTTCATTATATTTTGAAGATTCATTCATTGTTACATGTACATCTTTTATTGCATTGATGAATAATATTCCATTGTGATATCCAATTTTACTTATCTCTGCTACCATTGACAGACATAGGAATAGTTTCCAGCCTAGGGCTTTTACATGTAGTGGTGTTATGAACATTCTAGTTCATGTCTTTTGTGGATATGTGTACACATTTCTGTTTGGTATACTTAGCTAGGAGTAGAATTGCTTTGTCATGGAATGTGTACTTGGTCAACTTGAATAGATACTGCCATAACGTTTCTAAAACGTTTATATTCTGGCCCAATTTTAACAGAGTCCTACCATATCAGAAATGTTAATTTTTCTGAGATCCCATAGCCTTTTATTTCTTACTTGTGGTACCTGACAACCTTCTGTTTTGTACTGTGGTTATTCATGCACACCGTAT
>NW_003852417.1:2546110-2547673 GCF_000181295.1 Otolemur garnettii
TTTTTTTTTTTTTTTTTTTTTTTTGAGACAGAGCCTCAAGCTGTCCCCCTGGGTAGAGTGATGTGGCATCACAGCTCCCAGCAACTTCCAACTCTTGGGCTCAAGCAATTCTCCTGCCTCCACCTCCCAAGTAGCTGGGACTACAGGAGCCTGCCAAAACACCTGGCTATTTTTTGGTTGTAGCTGTCATTGTTGTTTGGCAGACCCAGGCTGGAGTCAAATCTGCCAGCTCGGGTGTATGTGGCTGCCCCCTTAGCTGCTTGAGCCACAGGCGCCGAGCCAGCATTTCCCTTTCTAGATCGTCAACTCCTTCAAGGGATTATCTTATTCACCCTATATTTCCCAAAGTACCTTGGATAGAGAAGGCTGTAAACTTAATATTCTTATGTGAGTAGATGAGTAAATGAGGAAAAATAGCGTGTAGTATTAATATTAGTAATGTTATAAATCAAAATGTAAATCACATACACAAAAAACCACAAGAGTAATCTTAAAGTGATGGAGAGAATTAATTTATTAATATTCATTCCCATATTTTCCTGAATTTTGTAAGATGATCATATACTTTTATGTGGGGGAGTTTAGTGTGAATATGAATTATGTATTTGTTAACTACTATATAGTGTGTTATTAACTCTCACATAGAAGTAGGTGAATAGTATACAGCAGTGAGCTGCATTTGTTGCTGCGTATTTGAAGATTAGTAAGAGAGCGCGGATGATGAAGGGTAAAGGAAAGTTGTGTATTACAGCAGTTATGACAGCATCATATTCATAACTAATTGGGTTATAGCTTTATCCCTTCCTCTAGATCAGCGGTTCTCAACCTGTGGGTCATGACCCCTTTGTAACAATGAACATACATCACAGCATTAGGAACATTGAGAACCACTGCTCTAGATTATTCTAAGGGAAGAAGTAATGATTTCACCATATCATGGATAAGGCCAGTAGGAATGTTATGAACCAAGTAGAATTTTAGTGACTTTTTAATTTAGTATTGTTACTGTTTAAATTTCTAGAGTTATTATAAAATATTAAGGATTCTAAATCCTTAACTTAAATTTCTAAGTTATTATAGAATATTAAGGATTCCAAATTTTATTCAATAAATGTGTAGTTTTAAATCAGAAAATATTTTAAAAATAATTTATGTTGCAAAATATGCTAACATGATGATTTCTCTTTTATTACAGTCTTGGCCTGACTATGAAGATATCCATGATAAAACAATTGAAATTGCTAAATTTTTAGATTTGCCTCGTTTTCCAGACATAACTGAAGACTGCTATCTTCATCCCAACATCTTGTGTATGAAATACTTAATGGAGGTCAATCTCCCTGGTGAGTATGGTGGTATATATGGTGAGGAAGCTTTAATTGATAGAATTATAATAAGTAGAATATAGAATTCTTTCAAATTCCAGGCTCTTAGAGCCACCTGAAACAATCCATAATAACATAAAGCTTAATTTCAAAATCCTTTCTTAAAGTAATTCAGACTGGCTCAGTGCCTGTGGCTCAAGTGGCTAAGGCACCAGCCACATACACCTGAGCTGGCGGG
>NW_003852417.1:2547852-2554083 GCF_000181295.1 Otolemur garnettii
AAAAAAAAAAAAAAAAAATTCAGACCATTTGAAATGATTAAACAGACATGGTTCAGAAATAGAGTTCTATTTTGAAATGAGGGATTTATGCTTGAGAGGATATGTCTGGTTTTTGTCTTAAGTTTGCTAAGTGTAACGTAACAAGTTTTTCAATATGTTTTATTCATGACCTAGTCTAATTCGTCAAAAAATAGCACTTGTTTATTTGCATGAAACATTACAGAATAAATTTTAATTTTTTTTTTTTTTTTTGAGACAGTCTCAGTCATCCATGGTAGAGTGCTATAGCATTGTAGTTCACAGCAACCTCAAACTCTTTGGGCCCAAGCCATCCTCTTGGCTCAGCCTCTTGGGTATCTGGGTGGAGATGGGGGAGGTCTCACTCGCTCTTGCTCAGACTGGTCTCAAACTCCTGAGCTCAGGCAGTCCACCTGCCTAGGCCTCCCAGAGTGCTGGGATTACAGGTGGAAGCTACTGCATCTGGCCACAAATTCTCAATTTTTTAAAAATCCCGGAAGCTAAGCTGTGATAATGTTTTTATTGTTTGGCTTTACACATGCCATTTTTAGTCCCTAAAACAAATGGAGATCAAAGTCTGGTCAGATTATAGTGAACTGTTCAAAGCAATGTACAAAATGCCAAAGAGCCTCACTAGACCTGGTTCACCATCTATTAAGACACAGGTAACCCCAATGGAATCTGCCAGTGGAATCCAATCCTGAATTTCTTGCTAGACTAGAAATGTGAGAAATTTAGGACTTATATTCTTAAGAGAAAATACAAACATAGTATGACTATACCATTGCCTAAGCAATATCAAAAATGGGATTGAATGTATTTTTAATAGAAGAAGAAAATAAGCATATTGTATGAAAAAGACAATATACAAAATTATATGTACCTTAACTATAAAAATAAATATAAATGTTTAGTAACATATATATGCACAAATGAAAATATTGTCTATAATTTTAAAATATTTTTAAAAACGGACAAAATTAACTTTTAAAATGAATAATTTATAAGGCTAAGAAATAAATGCCTCATTCAGATTTCAGAAGTCAATAACTGGGATTTCAGAATTTGGATGCTCTGGTTTCTACATTTTAATGTACTTTATAGGTCAGAATTAGTGTTTTAGATTTCTTTTTTCCCTTTTTGATGGTTCTTTCCAAGGTGGAGACTTCCTGTATTCTATCATAATTTCAAAATCTTGAATTTATAAAGAGAATGCTAGGTTATGAATGGACTGCTAGAGATTTTCAAAGTATAACTAGTCTGATTAATAGTACCCATCTATTTCATGTGTTTGTAATTACATAGAGAGTAAGAAATAGTTTTTTCTGGGTGATGTAAATAGTTTAACAGTATTTCTTGCCAAATGCTTCCTGAGGTAGTAAAATGAAATCCATTATAATATGCAGAGAGACATTATTGTCATTTGACATTTATCAAGTTACTTTTTTGGAGGCATATTATAAAGAATAAGAGTAGAAAAGTTTCACTTCTCTCAAGTCTGTTCAATAGAAATTACTTGAAATGTAGAAAAAAATTCTACATAAATATTATTGGCCATTTTGTTTATAATACAGAAGATCAGGGCAGCATCTGTGGCTCAAAGGAGTGGGGTGCCAAGCCCATATGCCAGAAGTGGCGGGTTCAAACCCAGCCCCAGCCAAAAAATGAAAAAAAAAAAAAAAAAGTCTGCCCCACTTATATCCAACAGAAAGGTTAAAGTTAAACAGTAGTCCATGTACTCAGTGGAACATTATGTAGCTTTTTAAATAATGTTAAATAAATAATTATATTAAATAATTATTCTTAATTGTTCTTTAATAATGAAGAATTAATAAAAGAATAGAAAATGCTAGGTGGCGCCTATGGCTCAAAGGAGTCGGATGCCAGCCCCATAGACTGGAGGTGGTGGGTTCAAACCCGGCCCCGGCCAAAAACCGCAAAAAATAAAAAATAAGAACAGAAAATGCTTATGTTATTATAAAAAATGGAGCAAGCCAAATTACAGAATTATATATAATGTGATTATAGTTACATAAAATGAAAATGTTCATAAAAATATTAGAAATAAATATGTCAAAATATGAAAGCACCTATTCCTAAGTTACAGTAATGCACATTACTGCTTTCTTTCTGCCGTCTTTACGTATCTTATAAATGTCCTATGTTGAGTTTGTGTAATTAGTGAGGGGAAAGCAATAACTGTTTTTTAACAAAGTAAATCTGCAGATTAAGATGTAACTGCTGTACCTTAGGACAGGGGTCCTCAAACTTTTTAAACAGGGGCCAGTTCACTGTCCCTCAGACCATTTGAGGGCGGGACTGTGGGCCCTGGGACCAGTCAGCTGCTAAGCAGGACAGGCAGTGGCAGCAAAAACACCCAGCGGGCGGGATAAATGTCCTCAGCAGGCTGCATGTGGCCCATGGGCCGCAGTTTGAGGACGCCTGCCTTAGGATTTAGATTCTAAAATGTCTGAAGTTGATTTGCAAACCACCTATCCATAAGATTGTAAGAGAATTTCCCAGTTGTGCCATTATCAAAATTTATAAATATTGCTCTCAACAATGCTATCATTTGTATGGTGCCATTGATTTAAAAAGGTGGGGGGGGTGGGTAGGGAGGTTCTAGGGTTCCCAGAAAGCTAAAAGTAGTTTTAAGCATACTGGGGCAACAAATACACCTGTAATGGTGACCACGTAGCCTCTGGAGCTTGAAGGTGAGGTTTCAGCGAGTATGTTGCACACCCTGACCGAATAAGCACTGCTCCTGTGAGGCTGTGACTGAGCTCAGTTGTACTTTCTAGTTGTGCTTCTTCCCAGGGCTACAAGCACCTGATGGGTAGAGTTTCTGGCGGCTTTCATTATTATTTATGTAATTTCTGGAGGACTTCAGAGCTTCCAAAGTGCCCCCGTGTGTATTTTCTCTTTTGTGAAGGTGAGAAGGGCAAGTGGGATTCCCAATGACCCATGAGGCTTAGGGAGATCCAGTGGCATCAGGTGGCTGAGTATTCTTACAGCACAGTCTTCCCATTCCAAATCCTGTGTTCTTCCACATTGTGCTGCCTTTCAGGATCCTATACTGTCTTTGCTACCTTTCTCATAATTTCTTCCACTTGCCTTTTTATAACTGTACTTTTGGCATAAGAAGAACAAGAAGTTAAAGATACTAATTTTAAAGGTAGGGAACTATTTCAAGAAATATAATTCTTTATAAAATAGTACTAATATAGTTATGAATTTTAAGTTATCTGAAAAGAAAACTGTATCCTCTATCTTCCAATATGGATTTTAGGTAAAATTTTAGTGAATGTATTTTAAAATGTATGTATTTAAGTGCTAGAATCCTATTTATTACTCATTTTTCTACTTTCCTATTCCACCACAATGTCTTATACATAGTGGATACTCAGTGAATGCTTGTGGAATTGATAGGAGTAAATTCAGGTGGAGTCTGTAAGTAAAATTAACTTGACAATAGTAAGTCCAAATTCCGTATTATACAAAAATCTTCATGATCTGGCACTCCTGACCTCTATACATTTCAACATTAAAGACTTGTTGGACCATTTGCATTTCCCCCAAAGCACCATATTTGTCATATTCCTTAGCATATTTCATTTTACGTATTTACTTGTTAAGGCCTGGAACGGTGACTCATGCCTGTAATCCTAGCACTCTGGGAGGCCAAGGCAGGTGGATTGTCCTGAGCTCCCAGGTTCAAGACCATTCTGAGCAAGAGTGAGACCTCATCTCTAGAAATAGCTGGGCGTTGTGGCGGGCACCTGTAGTCCCAGCTACTCAGAGGCTGAGGCAAGAGAATTGCTTGAGCCCAAGAGTTTGAGGCTGCTGTGAGCTGTGACACTACAGCATTCTACCGAGGATGACACAGTGAAAGCCTGTCTCTAAATAAATACTTACTTCTTACTAAACACTGAACTCCTTGAGGAAAGGACTGTTTGTTTATCTCAGGTACCTAAAACATAGTTACTCAATAAATGTTTAATGAAAAGAATGAGTAAAAACCAAGTGAACACTTTAGCTGTTATTAGAATGTAGTAGACATGTAGGAGTGCTTTCATGCCATATTTTGAATTATCATTGTTATGTGCATTCTATTTCTGTATAAACAAGCATTTCTAATCAATACAAAATTTTTACTTAAACATTTCGAGAAAGAAATTAGTTTTGTATTTTACTCATTCTTTATCATAAACATGGAATTAGTACCAATTATGTGTAGGTTGCCACAGTTAGGAAGACATACAACAACACAGTCACTTTCAAGTTTAAGAAGAAGATAAAGAAGTAAACCCTTAAGTGTATGCAGGAGCGGGGTGAATACCAGGAGCTGCCTTAGCACTCAGAGGAGGGCTGATCAAAGATGTCTGCTGGCATTACACAGGCATTCTCAGGAGAAGTGATTTGGTATAACTGAGTTCTATAAGATGTGTGATTATCAGCCCAGCAAAGCTGGAGATGAGATATTGACTCTTTAGACAAAAGGTCAAAAGTAGCTGTGCAAAGCAAAGAACCGAGTGAGAATACGGCTTGTTTGGTGCACTGTAGAGATCTACTCAGGCTGGGGAGCTAGAAGTTTTAATGGGTTCATGAAGGCAAGGGAATGAAATGGTTGAACCACAGCAGGGGAATACCAGAACGAGGGCTACCAATTTTTAGGGTCAACTAAGGAGCAGCAGTGGAGAGAGAAAAGGGAGTAGTCAGCACTGATTTGAGAGCAGTCAGCACTAATCTAAGTGCTTTGGTTATATTAACTCATTAAACTTCACAATAACTATGAAGTAGGCACTATTGTTGTTCCTTTTTTATGCAGGTTTTTTAAAAACTGAAGCACAGAGAGATCATGTAACTTGTTCAAGTTTACAGAGCTGGTAAAATTACATAGTCCCAGGCCCTTTAGTTCCACAGTCTACTGGTAACCAAGGTATTGTATGCTGCATTGAGGGGATGGAATCAGCAGGACATGATGATTGAATGTATGTAGGAGATTCGGTTCCATCTGTGCAAGTTCATTATGCTCTTACAAATAATGGCGCTTTTGCTTGAAATTAATTAAAATAACATGTGGTACATCTTAGGTACTTAATTAGGGAATACAGAAGTTTGTTTAGTAACTTAAGAGTTTTCACCTGTGCTGTCTTGTCTCAATTTATCCTCATTGTAACCCATTTTACAAGTGAAGAAACTGAAGATAAGTGACTCGATTTTAGAGTCACCGAGCTAATGATTAGAAAGCCTAAATACGGGTCCTAGGTTTCCTGGCTCCTAGTCCCATGTTATTCATCCTTGAATAATAAATGCAGTCTATGCTGAGCATGTAATTTCTTTAGGAAAGCAGTATATCTAGTTAAGTACTTGCTGATGGCTTCCAGTGTGTTAGCCAGGATGCCAGCCAGTACATGTCCTTTCCTAGAGAAGCTTTTTGGTCTTTCAAGGGAATTTGTTTCAGGTAAGCACACACTGCTGTAAAAACGCAGATGAGAGACATGGATGAAACAACCAGATGCTGCTGCGTAGCTGTCCTCAGGGTTCTAAGGTGTGCGCTACAAAGAGGAAATGTTTCATAAGGTCAAAATAGGGAGTAATATGCCTTGCCAAGATTCTGTCATTAGTTTTCTATGCAGATAAATAGTTTTTTGGTTTACTTTATTTGATACGAAATGTATGTCTCTGGGTTCTATCACGGTAGTATCATGTTTTAAGATAAGGGTTATCTTGTGAGTATGCATGTTTGTATGGGCTAATTAGCCAAAGAATTTAATTTACATTTTATTGTTTTATTTTTTAACAGATGAAATGCACAGTTTAGCTTGCCAAGTGGTAAAAATGACTGGAGTAGGAGAAGTGGATTTTCTGACATTTGATCCTATAGCGAAAAGGGCAAAAACTGTTAAATATGATTTACAAGCTGTAGCTATCATTGTGGTAGTATTGAAACTGCTCTTTTTATTGGATGACAATTTTGAATGGTAAGTGTATGTTACTTTTATATCAGATAACACTTTATTGTGCTGTTTTTTGTTTTTAAAGAGGCTAAGGAATAGCCGGGCGTTGTGGCGGGCGCCCGTAGTCCCAGCTACTTGGGAGGCTGAGGCAAGAGAATCTCCTAAGCCCAAGAGCTGGAGGTTGCTGTGAGCTGTGACACTACAGCACTCTACTGAGGGCAACAAAACAAAACTGTCTCTTAAAAAAAAAAAA
>NW_003852417.1:2554308-2559204 GCF_000181295.1 Otolemur garnettii
GATAAAGTGAGACTATCTCAAAAAAAAATTAAAAAAGAGGCTAAGGAAAAAAATTGATTTGTTTTTACTTAATTATTGAGAATAAAGGAATTCATGTATTATCTCAGTAGAAAATGGATGCTCTCCGTTATTAAGGAACATTGACTAGTAATGACAGTTATTTCTTCCATGATACTTGACTCAGCTGTTTGTGAGTTGTTTGATCATGTTTTATTTCTATTACTCTTTAGGTAACAATGTTTGTTGTTGTTGAGTTTTGAGTTTTAAAGTGTCATCATAAATCCTAAAGAATCATTCAGCACTTACTGCTTTGCCTTCAGGCTCCTGGCACTCAAAGATTTTTAAAATGTTACCCCTCCCAAATACCACCAAAGAATGCCAGTGTTTAGAGTATGCCTTTTCTCCTGCTTCAGTGATTGCTTCTCTATTAAAATTTGGTGTCAGTTACTGTTCTACACTTTTCTCTTGGAAGAATTCAAAATTAACCGTCCAAATACATGATTTCTAAATAAATTGACTTATTTTTTGTTATCTACAGGTCTTTGTCTAATCTTGCTGAAAAATACAATAAAAAGAACAAAAAAGGTACTTAATTTTTGAAATCAAATTCAAAATGGTTGTGATTGATGGATTAAAAGATACAATAAAAATAAGAAAGAAACTGAAAAATAGACTTGTACACATATACACACACATGTGTACAGAATGATTTTTTCATCTAATCTTCTAATTATATCCCTAGGCTACTAAACAAGTCAGTGACTTTCTACTATGTGTAAAACCAGCCTGTTTTTACTCCCAGCTTCTATTCACCAGCCATGCTAATGGAATGCTCTTTCCTTCCTACCCTGTAACTCCCTTTAGTTCCCAACAAATTCTTCTCCATTCATCAAGACGCAGCATAAATATCACTTTTCTACCTGTTCTTCACACCCACCCACTTCACACTGCGTCACCTCTTACCAAATCATAACCAATCACTCCTGTCCAAAATTGTGCTAGATGTTTGATACAGTGAATTCTAACTAACGGCCTCAGCGTATCTGTCCCTTATTAGATTTCTAATATTTGTAAAGTGCTTAGAAGAATATCTGGCATATGAGAAATACATTCTAAGTGATAGGCAAATAGGTAGATCGTGAGCTTCCAGACGAGGACCATATCTTCCTTTTTTAAAAAAAAAAAAATTGTCTTGGGCAGCGCCTGTGGAGTAGGGCGGTGGCCCCATATACCAGAGGTGGCAGGTTCAAACCCAGCCCTAGCCAAAAACTACAAAAAAAAGAATATTTGTCTTTAGTGCCTAACATAGTGATTGGCCTGAGAGCAACTCAGTGAAGTATGGTAGAATATGTGAATTCTTAAATTCAATTCTAATTTCTTAATGTTCTCACCAGGACTTACATTCATTGGTTTTAGGAACTTGAGTTTAATGGTGGTGATCAACTTGTGTGTTCTTTTCTGAGTATGTGCAAAATAAAATACTTCTTTCTGTACCTTGTTTGTGTTGGCTTCTACAGAGAGTGAGAGGTTGAACTAGCTATCTTGTAATGTTCTTTCTGATATTGAAAGGTAATAGTAGACTGTGTAGATAGGTAAACACAGCACTTTGACCTCTGTGACTTGAATGCCTCAAATCTGTGCTGTCAGCAGGGCAAGGATTATTGTCATTCTCTCTGCTGACCACCACTCCCTGACTCCCTACATTATTGAGAAGGACATTTTGGTTTAGAGAACTTGTGACTTACTCAATATCAAAGAACCTTGAGTTCTACTAATTGTTATAGTTTTTGACTTTTCTTTTTAATTTTGGTGGTTTCCTTTCTTCCAAAGCTATATGGCCTCTAAGGTTGTATTGGATTAGATGATTATTATATTGGCCAGATAAAAAGTTTTTTTTTTCCTGTTTTTGTGTTTGTTTTTGGTTTTGGTTTTTTTTGCAGTTTTTGGCTGGGGCTGGGTTTGAACCCGCCACCTCCAGCATATGGGGCCCGGCACCCTACTCCTTTGAGCCACAGGTGCCACCCCAGATAAAAAGATATTTTTAAATTTTTAAATTATTTTTTATTTTTTAGAGACAGAGTCTCACTTTGTCATCCTCAGTAGAGTGCCATGGCATCACAGCTCACAGCAACTTCAAACTCTTGGGCTTAAGCAATCCTCTTGCCTCAGCCTCCCAAGTAGCTAGGACTACAGGTGCCTGCCACAATGCCCAACTGTTATTTTTGTTGCAGTTGTCACTGTTGCTTTAGCTGACCTAGGCCGAGTTTGAACCCGCCAGCCAAGTTCAAACCCATAGCCTTGAACTGCGAGCACCACCTCACCACTGCATCTTGAATACACACTCCTACCAGCTATGCAGCGCAAGTTACTTTCTTACCTCTAGATTCTTTGAATAAGTATTAGGAAGTATATAGGAAGAGGAGATGATGAAATTGAGAGTCTAAATTCAGATATTATAGTACCATTTCACACATTTATCAATAATTTTTTACTTAATTCATGTATTTGCCATATTGGAGCACTATCATGTGCCAGGCACTGGGCTGGGTATTGGGTTTGGGGGAGGAGCCTCCTTTGTAGTGGCATACAAAGTATATGTTCTGTACTCAAGGAGGTTAATGGTCAAGTCTAGGAGCAACAGACATGTAAAAGATGATTTGGGCATAATCTAGTTGGAGCCACATTACAGGTAAGAACTGAAAAGAGCTAGTGATAGATTGCTCAGTAGAGTCTTATCAGAGTATGGAGACAGTGACTTCATCCATAATTTATAAGAGCTCTTATATAAGTCTTTAGCCATGTCAATGAATGAAGATTAAGATGAACAATATGTATTATTATAATGCAAGTTATTTGGTTAATAATCTTAGATTTTCTCTCTTTCAGATAAGCCATGGTTTGATTTCAGAAAGTGGTACCAAGTTATGAAGAAAACTCTTGATGAGAAAAAATATAAATTAGAAGAAGCAAGGGCAAAGTATGTTATCTCCTCTGGTTTAAGATTCACCTACTTTATTTCTGTGTCTGTTACATCTGAAAGCTGAAGTTTGGACTCAGAATGGACTCAGCAGCATTGCAGCATTTTTATTTTTTAGAAATATTAGTCCTATTCTAATTAACTTTTTTCTTTTTCACATTACTAACTAAACACTAAATTCAATTGGATTTCACCAGTGTTTCCATTAATGTCCTCTTTCTGTTCCAGAATCCAATCCAGGGTACCACAGTGTACTTTGCTATTAACTTTTACAATTTGCATGAGTCTCACCTGCATTTCTAACACTCCTTCCTCCTCTCCTTTCTCAATTTGGTCATTTTTCATCTATGATTTCCAATATTAAAAAGATTACAAATGTCACTCTGTGACAGATTAATTGTGGTAGAGTAGAAAGAGCATAGGTTTAGAGATAGTGCAAGGTTTGATCCTGACTGCATTACAGGCAGATACTTTTTATCCTTTAGTTGAGACTTTTAGTCTCCGTGAGACTTTGAAGAAAAAGTTAACATCTGTCTATTTTATGTAAATTAATAATAATACTAATTTGATGAAATAATTTTATTTATTTATTTTTTTGAGACAGTCTTACTATGTTGCCTCAGTAGAATGCTGTGGCACATCACAGCTCACAGTAACCTCAATCTCTTGGACTCAAGAGATTCTCTTGCCTCCGCCTCCCACATAGCTGGGACTATAGGGGCCCGCCATAATGCCCAGCTATTTTTTGTTGCAGTTGTCATTTTTGTTTAGGTGGCCCAGGCTGGGTTTGAACCCACCAGCCTTGGTGTATGTGGCTGGCACCATAACCACTGTGCCCACTTATAGACTGTAATCAAGACCCAATTTTCACATTTCAGACGTAGAATTAGATTATTTTTCTTCTAAATTTCAGAGGGCTTTTCAGTAGAGAAACAGATTCCCAGGGGTGGATAAAGCATCTCTGCCAAAGAGGGAGAAGAGACAGGTGTTAACTAGTCAGATTTGATGGACAGTGATAAAGAGATGGAAGTGAGTTTATTCTGATAGTCTCAGGAAACTGGTCCTTTCTCTTCCCCACCAGAGAAAAAATGGCTCCTTAGTCAGTAGGTCTCAGTGGGCACAAGAATAGCAGTAAGAATTAGAGTATGTTCTGTTTTCTTAGGTCGTCTTAGAGAATCAGCCTTCCTATTTATGGTGCTGGCTGAGGTTAGTCCTAACTGATCCTGAGAGGCAGGGGTTCAGGGGTCGTGCTACTCAGGTATCTCATTGGTGACAAGGTTTCCTTAGCCCAAACCAGCTTCCACTTCAAACATAGCGATTGGAGACCCAATTCATATTGCAGTGGTGTAATCAGTTGCACATCTAAAATTTACTCACTTTTAGCTACTTTAGGAGAGATTTTAATGACCAAAGAAAGTAAATCTAATAATATCAGACATGATAACTCACACCTGTAATCCTAGCATTTTGGGAGGCCAAGGTAAGGAGGATTGCTTGAGGCCAGGAGTTGGAGACCATAAAAAATTAGCTGGGCATGAATACCTACACCTTATAGTTATAGCTACTCAGGATTCTAAGGCCAGAAGATGACTTGAGCCCAGGAGTGCAAGGTTGCAGTGGTATGATTGTTACCACTGCTCTATAGCCTAGGCAAGACCTTGTCTCTAAAGAAGAAAGAAGGTAGGTCAAGTTATAAAACAGCATTTCCTCCTGCTAAAATCCTACTTAATAGAGAATGTGCTATGGGCTAATGTACAGTGTAAATCACTACTAACTAATGGTTGGGCACGAAGCCTCTGTGCATGATGATCACTTGTTCATTTCATCCCACTCTACCCCCATATTGACATAAATTTCTAATTTTTATCTCTGTTCTTCTGAATATCGTCATTCATGTTGTCAGGGGTCTTTTTTTTTTT
>NW_003852417.1:2559252-2562931 GCF_000181295.1 Otolemur garnettii
CCTTTGTTCAATGTTATTTAAAAAAAAAAAAGAAAAAGAAAAAACCCACAAAACAGAAACCAAATTTTGGGCTTAAAAGAAACCTAATTCTGTCACAGGAGCCTGGTTGGAAGATACATTATTCTTATGGATGAAAAACACAGTGCTAGAGAGTCAAGAAGGAATGGTAATTTGAGAGACCTATTTCCCAAAGTGATCTGGAGGAGGTGTCACAGTGCTAGATATAGGGTGATGGGACAGTGATCACTCCCCAGGGCCTTGGAACGAATCTTGCTGTCACACAATGCTGGTAACAGAGAGCGGGACAACAAAAAGTAGTCAAGATGCCAACCAACATTCTTAGCTCAAGCATTCATCATGTAAGTCCAAAAGGTGTAGGCATAGGCTGTGTTGGGGTAGAGATGCCGAAAGCTGTCAGCCAGTGGCACAGCTTGCAGCAATTCCCCAAAGCCTTGACGCTCTTAGGGGGTGAAGCCAGCATTTTTTTTTGTTTCCCTTGGGGTTGCGAAGGTCAATTTCTTCATGAGCCACATTGAGATCTCCACACAGCACAAGGGGCTTTTGGGAAGTCAAGCCCTTCAAGAACTTGCGGAAGGCTTCATCCCAGCGCTGCCTATACTCCAGTCACACCAGCCCATGGCTTGCATTAGGTACATAGGCTGTTACCAGCACAAACTTGTCAAACTCAGTCACAATCACTCATCCTTCCTGATCTTGTTCTTCCTCACCAATGCCATAAGAAACCTTGAGTGGGCACTGGCGGGAAAGTAAGCCCACACCACTGTACCTTTCCTTGTCTGAAGGAGCTGACCAGTACTGATGGGATAGTCCAGGCAGCTCTTGAAGTTTAGTGGGTAGTTTGTTCTCGGAACGTTTGGTCTCTTGGAGGCACAGGATATCTGGGGCTTCTTCCTTTACCCAATCTAATCCTTTCTTCTTAATCCAGGCCCGAAGCCCATCCACATTCCAAGAACAAATCTTGAGTGTGGCAGATTTGCCACTGGGTGAGGTTTTCTTATCTGGGGGGTCCTCATATAGGACAGGGCCCTCTCCTGCTGCTTCTTTTTCGTTTTTCTTTGCTCCCGTCTTACTCTTCTTAGGCTCTGGCTCTGTCATGGGCCATCTTCTGCCACCGCTCCCTTTTTCCCACGTTTCGGCATCCCTGCCCTTGAACACTTATACCACGTTGCCCACCGAAGCAGTATTTTATCACGTCGCCTTAAGTAGGAGTCTCGACTTAGGCTTGCCGGTCAACCAGCCAGCGAAGCCCCTGCAGAACAGCAAAATTGTACTTGCCCTATTCGGATCCCAGCCCGGCTCCCATTGTCAGGGTTCTTTTTGTTTTGTTTTGTTTTGTTTTCTCACCCTGTCTGTCACCTGGGTAGTTGAAAACCTAAAAACAGCTTAAAAGACTACTTTGATGACTTCCATTTGTCATAGAAGATGTTGAGAAGTACATGAAAGACTGTTTTTTAATTCAATAGATTTAGTAGATACAATTGTTTGTTGTTTTTTTTTTGGTGCACAGATGAATTATATAGTAGTGAAGTCAGGGCTTTTAGTGCGCCAGTCACCAAAATAGTGTATATTGTATCTAGTAGGTAATTTTTGATCCCTCATCCACCTGCCACTCTCCTTTTCTGAGTCTTCAGAGTCTACTGTCCCACTCTGTCTGACCTTGTATACTCATGGGTTAGTGCCCACTTATAAGTGAGTACTTGTGGTACTCATTTTTCCATTCCTGAAATACTTCACTAAGGATAATTGCTTCCAGTTCCATATGAGTTACTATATGAGAGATATAATTTCATTCTTCTGTGTGGCTAAGTAGTATTCCTCTGTGTGTGTGTATACACACCACATTATCGATTCATGAGTTGATGGACACTTAGGTTGATTACATATGAATTGTGATGCAATAAACATATCAGTACATTGTTTCTTTTTAATATAATGACATTTTTCCCTTGGGAAGATACCCAGTTAGTGGGATTGCTGGATTGAATGGTAGGTGTCCTTTTAGTTCTTTAGGGAATCTCCATACTATTTTCCATTAAGGTTGTACTGATTGCTAACATCTATTATTTTAATGGCCATTCTGACTGGCAAGGTGGTATCTCATTGTGGTTTTAATTTCCCTGATTATTAGTGATGCTGAGCATTTTTTTCATGTTTGCTGGATATTTATATATCTTCTTTTGAAAAATATTCATGTCTTTTGCCCACTTTTTAATGGGGTTGTTTTTTTTCTTGCTGATTTGTTTGAGTTCCTTGTAGATTCTGGATATCAGTCCTTTGTCAGACATATAGTTTGTGAATATTTTTTCCCGTTCTGCAGGTTGTCTGATTGTTGATTATATCTATTGTGTAGAAAATTTTTATCTTAATTTAGTCTCATTTATTTATTTTTGTTTTTGTTGTATTTGCCTTTCGATTGTTAGTCATACATTTTTTGCCTAGACCAATGTCCAGGAAAAATTTTTTAAGTTTTCTTTTCTGTGGTGTCAGATATCAATCCATCTTGAGTTAATTTTTATGTATAGTGAGAGACAGAAATCCAGTTTCTTTATTCTGCATGTGATCCTCCAATTTTCCCAGCACTAGTTATTAAATAGGGCATTCTTTTCCCCAGTCTATGTTTTTGTCTGCTTTGTCAAAAATCACTTGATTGTAGGTGTATGGTTTTATTTGTAGGTTCTCTTTTTGGTTCTCTTGATCTATGTGCATGCTTTTATATTAGTACCATGCTGTTTTGATTACTATAGTCTTTTAGTATAATTTGAAGTCTGATAATGTGATGCCTCTTGATTTGGTTTTTTGTTTTGTTTTTGTTGTTGTTTTGGTTTTAAATTTTCCTTAGCTATTCAGGCTCTTTATTGATTCCATATGAAATTAAAATTGTTTTTTCTAATTCTATTTATTGTTCACTCTATATAAGTTGTCAGAAGTACCACTGACTTCAGCAAAAACACAATTGGGGCAAAGGCAAGGGGGAACAGTTGTTTCTTACATGGCTACACTTTATGAGAATGAGCAATAAGGATGAGGCAAACCATTTCTGCATTTTTTTGTATCATTAATAGCTTCTCCAAGATCATTAGGCGCTGGGAGGCCTTTAAGGAGGAACACACCGTTCCACTGGCCTGTTTTCTCAGTCAGTGTTTCCTTCCAGGCCATGAGCTCAGGAGACTGCGTAGACACATGCCAGTAGGCCCTTCTGGACCACAAGTATTATGCTGAATATCACAAATTTTAGATAATGCTTCAGAGGAACTGTTCTCTGAAATACATTTAGGTCCATTTCATCTCCATCCTGCTCCAACTATTTTTCTACCTTGTACAGGTTTATGTGGAAAAGTGAAAAGCCACTCTACTACTCATTCATTGACAAACCTGTAGTATATAAAAGAAGAGGTGAGTTGAATTTTCTCTTGTTAATACCAAGTAATAACACAATTGTAGAAAAGCTAAATATCTGGACTTGAAAAGTGTCAGTATGACTTGGCGCCTGTAGCTCAGCAGCTAGGGCACCGGCCGTATACACCGGAGCTGGAGGGTTCAAATCCAGCCTGGGCCTGCCAAATAACAATGACAACTTCGACCAAAAATTGCCGGGCATTGTAGTGGGCACCTGTAGTCCCAGGTACTTGGGAGGCTGAGGCAAGAGAATCACTTAAGC
>NW_003852417.1:2563050-2571833 GCF_000181295.1 Otolemur garnettii
GTGAGCACATGGGCAGTGCCTGAAGCTCAGTGGGTAGGGCACCGGCCACATACACCGAGGCTGGCAGTTTCGAACCCAGCCTGGGCCTGCTAAACAACAATGACAACTGAAACAAAAAAAATAGCTGGGCGTTGTGGCAGGCACCTGTAGTCCCAGCCACTTGAGAGGCTAAGGCAAGAGAATCCTTTAAGCCCAAGAGTTTGAAGTTGCTGAGAGCTGTGACCTCATGGCACTCTACTGAGGGCAACATAGTAAAACTCTGTCTCAAAAGAAAAAAGAAAGGAAAAGAAAAGTGTGAGTACATAAGTGGATTTTTTTCATTTTTTAAATCAATGTTTCATTGCACATATATACCCAAAGGAGAGTCATCCAGTGCAAGAAACCCCCATAGGGCTCTCTTTCAGGAACATAGCCGAACTTCCTGCCAAATTCTAAAATCCTACATTTCTATGACTTCTAGAATTCTTTGTAGAATTGCCCTTCGACTGTATATTCTTTTTTGTTTGTTTGTTTTTTCCCAGTTATGGCCAGATGTGGTACCTTATGGCTATAATCCCAACAGTTTGGGAGACCAAGGTAGAAGGCATTCAAGACCAGCCTGGACAACCTAGCGAGACCCAGTCTTTACAAAAAATAAGAAATATTTCAGATGTTGTAGTGGGCGCCTATAGTCCCAGCTACTCAGGAGGCTGAGGCAAGAGAATTGCTTGAGCTGAAAAGTTTGAGATTGCTGTGAGCTATGATGCCACAGCCCTCTACTGGGCATGACAAAGTGAGACTCTACCTAAAAAAAAAAAAAGAAAAGAAATATTTGCTGGGCATGGTGGCATGCACCTATAGTCCCCGGTACTTGGGAGAATAAGACAAAGGGATTGCTTGAGGACAGGACTTCAAGTCTGTAGTGAGCTAAGATTGTACCACTGAACTCTGGTCTGGGTAATAGAGCAAAACCCTGTCTAAAAATAAATATATTTTTTAAAGAAAGATAGATAGTGGTAGAATATACATCAAATTACCATTTCGTTGTTTTAAGGTAGGTCCCCCATGCCCCTCATCCAGTTTTAGTTTCCCCTAATGTTACTTTCTTATATCACCATAGTACATTTGTCAAAACTGAAAAACCAACATTGGCATATTTCTATCAAGCAAATTCTAGGCTTTATTTGTAATTTAACAATCGTTTTTATTTTATTCTTTTCCTTTTTTCCTCCATTCCCAGAAATGGTGGTGAATCTGCAAAAACAATTTAGCACACTGGTTGATTTGACACCAACTGTTGAAAAAAAACATCCCTCAAGTTTTCAGTTTAACTGGATTGAAGAAGACAATGATAGAACTTGTTTCCATGGACACAGCCTTCAGGTAGTCCTGAAGGAGAAAGGCCAATCACTGCTAACCAAGAATTCCTCCTATTGGCTTAGTACACAGAAATTCTGTAAAGGGTACGTACTACTTTTAGAAAAAGTCACATATAATTTAAGCAGTTGATTATAATAACTGGCAGATAAGTTATTTGTTGAGCTTATAGTCAAGAAAACCAGAATTATCATTTGAGTTGTGTCAGAGTTTCAGGAAAGCTGGTGAAAATAAAAAATCTTGATGTAGCAGGCAGCACAAACTGGTCCCCTAGTGCTGGATTAACCTGCAGTGGAGCAGCCCAACAATAGAAGTGACGAGGAATGTTCATCATGAGTGAACGGTATCTTTTAGTGCATATTATTTCTTTTTCTGAATAAGTTACATATAATATGTCCTTTTACCTCTTAATACTCTAAGTATTTCCTAAGAAGAAGGATATTGTCTTAAGTAACCACAGTATAGTTATCAAATTCAGGGAATTTAATATTGATTTGATAACTTTATCTAGACGATAGTCCATATTTCCCAACAGTGCTCTTTTTGAGGCAGGATCAAGTTCAGAATAGATAAGGCATTTGTGGATTGTATCTCTTTAGTCCTCTATTCTGATGTTCCTCAGCCTTTCTGTGTCTTCCATGACATTGGCCTATATTCTTCCAAAATGTCAGTTATTTTATAAAATGTTTCTCAGGATAGTTGTGTGTGGTGCTTCCTCATGTCCAGAGTCAGGCTCTGCATTTCAGACCAAAAGAAGCACTGTGTCCTCTTTCTGGTGTTGCTTCTCGGGGCATGGCATCTGGAGACAGGTGTCCATTTGCCGCTAGGATGTTAATACTGATCGCTTGGTCAAGGTAATGTGTGGGTTTTCTGCAGTATAATTACTATTTTTCCCCTTGCAACTTATAAGATAGCTCTGGGGAGACTTTTGAGCGGCCAAATACCCTATTCCTCATTAAACTTGGCCCCCTTGATTTTATGTTTCATGTTTAGATTCTTGCTTCATATCTACTGAATGCATGTGACATCTAGTCTACAAAGCATGCTTTTCTGATTACTCAGTCTGAATAAAGTGGGATTAAAGGTAGAAAACTGTATTGCACAAAGTAATCTATATAGGATGCAGTGAAAACGCTGTAGTATTAGTATCCAAATAGTAAGGCACACAAGCTTTCAGCTTACATCAGGCTTAATGACCCCCTCTCTGGCACACGGGCTATATTGCATCCTCAGACTTAGGACTTACTAATCGGCTGCCTCCTTATTTTATCTTTACTTTTTCTGGAGAGGTTTATATTCCCTATAAAAGATGGATATTGGAATAACACAGTATAAGTTAGGTCATTTATTTTCATATGACTCTGAAAATTTCATCAGGTAGTAGGTTTATTACTTATTACTCCCCAAAACACAAATATTTGCACTGAAATTCAAGTCTAAAACGAATTTTTGAGTACTTGAAAAAATAAATCATAATCCTGATTCCTAGGTGGATATAAAGATTATTCAGATAGTTTCTTTTCTATCTCCACTTGGAGAGAAGATAGCTTTTTTTATGAGAGTATATTTTCACTACTTTTCTTCTATAGTGTCTCAATAGCTATAAAGAGGAGTATGGATTTAAAACTATAGAGATAATTGGTAGGGTATACAGGTGTTCACTGTAAAATTCTTTCAACTTTCTCATGTGTTGGAAATTTTTTATAATAAATATTCAGGGAAAAATCTAAGAGATTCAGGCCTTTCCATAAAATTCCTTCCTTCTTGCCTATTTTAACTTTTAGTTCAGTTTTATGTAGTATATAATAGCAAAAAGGCTGTTCAATAAAATAGTTTTATGACTTTTAAATTATTTTATCAGTTTCTACATATTTTAAATAAAAGGACTAATGTTCCCTCACTAAATTCTTAGTAAGTAATCTCACCCCCATATTGACATAGAAATTGTGAGAAAATTTCATAGCAACTAAGAGGACATGCTGTAGAATCAGCCTATTCTAGCCTACCTCTGCTACTTGCTAGTTGTGGGCAGGTTATTTATTTGCCATCTCCAAAGCTGTATTGCCATAATTGTAAAAATTGGGATAATACTGATCTCCACTTCTCAAAACTTCCAGTAACTCTGGAAATTCTGTGGAGCTGATAAGGCCTGTTTGACCTGCCCCAGCCGTGCTCTCCTCTTCCTGGCTATCACTCTCTGCTTACAGCAACCTCTCAGCACCCCCCAAACACCACAGGCAGGCTTTTGTATCTGTTGTTTCTTCTGCCTGGAATATTCTTTCCCCCATATACATATATCCACATGGGCTTGCATCTTTCACGTTCTTGCTCAAATATTACTTCCTCGGAGAGGTCTTTCTTAATTATCCTAACTAAAGCAGCATTAACCCTCCTTCACACCCCATATCATTCTTTGTCCCCCTGGCCTATTTTATTTTTCTTTGTAGCTTTTATGACTTTTTTTTTTCCTTGAGACAGAGTCGCAAGCTGTTGCCCTGGGTAGAGTGCTGTGGTATCATAGCTCACAACAACCTCCAACTCTTGGGCTCACGTAATCCTCTTGCCTCAATTTTTCTATTTTTAGTACAGATAGGTGTCTCGCTTTTGCTCAGGCTGGTCT
Organism: Otolemur garnettii; assembly: GCF_000181295.1. Lineage (NCBI taxonomy): Eukaryota > Metazoa > Chordata > Mammalia > Primates > Galagidae > Otolemur > Otolemur garnettii. Next base: position 2,567,027 of record NW_003852417.1, read on the forward strand.
TCAACTTGTGAGCTCAAGCAATCCACCTGCCTCAGCCTCCCAGAGTGCTAGGATTATAGGTGTGAGCCACCGCACCTGGCTTTTATGACTAGTGAATAGATTATATATTTATGTTGCTTACTCATCCACCTCTCCACACTAGAATGTAAGAGCCTTAAGGACAGGGCCTCTGTCTGTTTTATTTAATGGAAAATCCCAAAAGCTAGACCAGGGCCAAGTAGAGAGGAGATACCAAGTATTTATTGAATGAATAAATGGAAGATAGAGTCTGCACCAGGTTCTTGTGAGAATTAAATGAGATATTTGGTGTCTGTCACGTACTAAGTATTCAATCAAAGATCACTATGATCATTAAAGACTTTCACTTCCTGAGAGTGTATCAAAGATAAATGTAAAAAATACATTTCTACATAATAATATGAAGTTGTCCATATTTGAATTTGCTGCTTAAAAAAATAAAGCTTAAGCCAGGCATGGTAGTTTATAACCCTGTAATACTAGCACTTAGGGAGGCTAGAGTGGGAGGATTGCTTGAGACTAGGATTTTGAGACCAATCTGAGCTAAATAGCAAAATTTTAAAAAAAGGAAAAACTTAATCGGGTGTGGTAGGGTGGACCTATAGTGCCAGCTACTAGGGAGTCTTAACGTGGGAGGATCCCTTGAGCCCGGGAGTTCTAAGTTACAGTGAGCTATGATTGCATTGCCGCATGGAGCAAGACGCTGTCTCTAAAGGAGGTCCAAAAAAACCCAGTTTAGATACATTTGCAATGATTAAGGAACAGCACTGTTAGCTGGGCACAGTGGCTTACAACTGTAATCCTAGCATTCTGGGAGGCTGAGGCAGGTGGATCACTTGAGCTTACAAGTTCGAGACCAGTCTGAGCAAGAGTGAGACCCCACAGGAGACAGAGGCAAGAGAATCACCTAAGCCCAAGAGCTGGAGGTTGCTATGAGCTGTGACACCACAGCACTCTACCGAGGGCAACAAAGTGGACTCTGTCTCTAAAAAAAAAAAAAGTGAGGGTGGCACCTGTGGCTCAAAGGAGTAGAGCACTAGCTCCATTTACCGAAGGTGGAAGGTTCAAAACCCAGCTGCAGCCAGAAACTGGGAAAAAAAAGAAAAGAGTGAGATCCCGTCTCAACTAAAAATGAAAAAAAAAAAAAAAATGAAGCAAGAGGACTGCTTAAGCCCAATAGTTTGAGGTTGCTGTGAGCTATGACACTATAGCACTACTGAGGGTGAAAATCACAACAACAGCGAAAGGCCAGAACACCAACCCACAGATGGCTTTACATCTGAGGTGATACCTTCCTTTGCAGTGGTCAGTATAATAGCTTTCCAGATTTTAAGAAAAGGTTGTAGTCCTGGCCAGTGAGGAGTGCTTCACCAGGTCCCAGGTGAAAGTTGTGGCGTGCTGCCATGTGGCTGCTTCCTCCCTCTGCTACACAGTCAATCCTGAGTATCTGGGGTGATCTGTACCTTCATGCTGCCTCACAAGGCGCATGAGTGGGTAGGTGGATGTTCTTAGATTTAACGCAGCAGTATAACACAGTGACTTATAACTAGACCTTGGTATAGTCAGTTATCAAACAGGTTTTTTCTCGGCACAAACCATAAGCTAAATTCTTAAGTATTAATTAAGTTTCAGTAATACCATGACTTTATGCACGAAATTTATCTGTCTACCCTAGTTTAGACCAACCTTAAACACCAGAGTAAGCAAAAAAAGGCTTCTACTAACCAATAAAAACGTCACTGAGACCACAAGTAAAGTTTGTGTGCTTTTCTCAGAGAGCCCCATAGCCCCTCACTCAGAGCCTACTAACTCTGCTCTTACGCTGAGTTGTCTCATTTCCAAACACCCAGCCATCAAAAAAACAGCAGAGGAGGGGTCTGAGAGGTCTCTGCTGATAGCCTTCTTGATATCAAACCTAAATGACATCCTCTGATAAACAGTAGAAGAGCCAGCATCAGAATCCAAATCAGACAAAGGAACTCAAATGACTGTGATCTGAAGTTCAGTCATGACATCTAGTTCATGACTCTACTTCACTAGATAAGCTGGAACTTCAGCATAGAGCATGCCCCAGGGTACTATGTGCATTCTTTTTGGGTTTCTCATACCCAAATTTTTTAATATTTCTACAATAAAAACAGACAACTTGTAATAATTGTAAAGGCTAAAATGATTATGCTAAATAGGCTATTTAAGAGAACCAAGTAATATATAACTTAGTTTTTAAAGATTTCCAACAAAATTTTAATAACGAAAATTGTTGATACTTACAGGAGCAGATCTGAAGCTATGCAGAGAATTTTGTTATGCAGAAGGACTCATTTTGGAGGGTTCAGAAGAGACATTTACTATAAACTAATTTCAAGAACACTTAGACTTTGGGAACTAAGCAGAGGAAGTCCACAAGAGCACTTCAGACGTGGGAAGTTGTTTATCCTTCCTACCTGGGGCAGAGCTAACAATGTCAATGAATTGAAGTGCCCTTACTACTCTGCATTTATAGAAGTCTCCATCTCTATAGGCCAGTTCTGATAATTGGCCAGGTCAAAAGACCTGTCATAGGCACTGGCCATGAGGCAGTTCATCTATCTGTCCCTCTTCAGGAAGAAGTAGAGCAGTGGTTTTCTAGTTGTATTCTCCAGGAACTGGAGGTGCTTTGTCTGTCTCACAAAAATTTGATTTGAATTTTTAAACGTTTATTTTTAACTATTTATTAAAACTGTAGGTAAAAAAAAAAACCAATGCTAAAATATGTCATATGCTGGCTTGGCGCCTATAGGACAATGGTTATGGCATCAACCACATGCACCATGGCTAGCAGGTTCAAACCCGGCCCAGGCCAGGTAATCAATGACAACTGCAACAACAACAACAACAAAATAGCTGGGCGTTGTGGCAGGTGCCTGTAGTCCCAGGTACTTGGGAGCTGAGGCAAAAAAATCGCTTAAGCCCAAGAGTTGGAAGTTGCTGTGAGCTGTGATGCCACGGCACTCTGCCAAGGGCAACATAGTGAGACGTTGTCTCTTTAAAAAAATAATAATAATAAAATTAGCTCATTGAATGCAGTGGCAGCTCCTGGGTCTTTTGTGTGTCCTACGTAATCCGTGCTGGTCTACGAGTAAGCAACCATGTCTAAGGGACCTGTGCTTGGCATTGATCTTGGTACCACCTACTCTTGTGTGGGTGTCTTCCAACATGGAAAGGTAGCGATAATTGCTAAGGATCAGGGAAACCGAACCACTCCAAGTTGTGTTGCCTTTACTGACACCAAACGATTGATTGGTGATGCTGTGAAAAATCAAGTTGCAATGAACCCCATGAACACAGTTTTTGACGCTAAGCGTCTGATTGGACGCAGGTTTGATGATGCTGTTATGATCATACCAGTCTGATATGAAACACTGGCCTTTCGTGGTGGTGAATGATGTAGGCAGGCCCAAGGTCCAAGTAGAATACAAAGGAGAGACAAAAAGTTCCTATCCAGAGGAGGTGTCATCCATGGTTCTGACAAAGATGAAGGAAATTGCAGAAGCCTATCTTGGAAAGACTGTTATCAATGCTGGGGTCACAGTACCAGCTTACTTCAATGATTCTCAGGTCAGGCTACCAAAGATACTGGAACTATTGCTGGTCTCAATGTTCTTAGGATTATAAACGAACCTACTGCTGCTGCTATTGTTTATGGCTTAGACCAAAAGGTTGGAGCTGAAAGAAATGTACTAATCTTTGACCTTGGAGGTGGCATTTTCGATGTGTCAATCCTCACTATTGAGGATGGAATCTTTGAGGTCAAATCTACAGCTAGAGATATTCACTTGGATGGTGAAGACAACTGTCCATCACCTCCATACTGCTTGCAAATGTGCTAAGCATACTCTGTCTTCCAGCACCCAGGCCAATATTGAGATTGATCCCCTTTATGAAGGAATCGACTTCTATACCTCTATTACCCATGCCCGATTTGAAGAATTGAATGCTGATCTGTTCCGTGGCACCCTGGACCCTGTAGAGAAAGCCCTTTGAGATGCCAAACTAGACAAGTCACAGATTCATGACATTGTCCTGGTTAATGGTTCTACCCATATCCCCAAGATTCAAAAGCTTCTCCAAGACTTCTTCAATGGAAAAGAACTGAATAAGAGCATCAACCCCATGAGGCTGTTGCTTACAGTGCAGCTGTCCAGGCAGCCATCTTATCTGGTGACAAATCCAAGAATGTTCAGGATTTGCTACTATTGGATGTCACTCCTCTTTCTCTGGGTATTGAGACTGCTGGTGGAGTTATGACTGTGCTCATTAAGCGCAATACTACTATTCCAACCAAGCAGACACAGACCTTCACTACTTACTCTGACAACCAGCTGGGGGTGCTCAACCAAGTTTATGAAGGTGGGTGTGCCGTGACCAAGGAGAACAACTTGCTTGGCAAGTTGAACTTAGAGTCTCCCCATGGTATTCTTCAGATTGAAGTCACTTTTGATATTGATGCCAATGGCATTCTCAATGTCTCTACTGTGGATAAGAGTACAGGAAAAGAAAATAAAATTACCATCACTAACAACAAGGAATGTATGAGCAAGGAAGACATTGAACGTATGGTCCAGGAAGCTGAGAAGTACAAGGCTGAAGATGAGAAGCAGAGGGACAAGGTTTCATCAAAGAACTCACTTGAGTCCTATGCATTCAACATGAAAGCAGCTGTTAAAGATGAGAAACTTCAAGGCAAGATCAATGATGAGGACAAACAGAAGATTCTTGACAAGTGTAATGAAATTATCAACTGGCTTGA
>NW_003852417.1:2573391-2576795 GCF_000181295.1 Otolemur garnettii
CACAGCAACCTCAAACTCTTGGGCTTAAGCAATTCTCTTGCCTCAGGCTCCCAAGTAGCTGGGACTACAGGCATCCACCACAATGCCTGGCTGTTTTTTTGTTGCAGTTGTCATTGTTGTTTAGCTGGTGTGGGCCAGGTTTGAACCTACCAGCCCCCATGTATGTGACCAGCGTCCTACCCACGGAGCTATGAGCGCCACCCTTATATTTTATCTTTATTAGGCCATTCAATGAATAGACATTTGAGGCTTCAAAATTTCCTACCAGTGAACGTTGTAGGATATTGGTTTTATTGTGTATTAGTACTTAAAATAGCCTTAAGGTTGATTTTAAATGAAAACAAAAAAATAAATAATTTTAAAGGAATGTATGGGGAGTGAACATTTTTGAGCTGTTACTGTGTGCCAAGCCTTGGGTTAAGTGCTTAATATATATTCTTATTTAATATTTTTATCAACCCTATGAACTGTGAGTACTGTTTGGGGGGGGGGTTATTTTGTTTTTACTGTTTTACAGATGAGAAAAGCAAGAGTAATTATCCATAGTCATAGCTGATTGGTGGCAGAGCTTTGTGGTGCAAACATAGATGTTCAGGAATTTAGGACCATATATGTTATATAAATCACAATATCTCAAAGTTTGTAGCTTCTGTATGTTATATAAATCATAATATCTCAAAGTTTATAGCTTCTATATGTTATTTAATTTATTATTTTTTTAACTTTATTATGGACAATTTCAAATATACTCAAAAATAGTAAGAATAATGTAAAGAACCCTCCTATCTCTGTCACCTACCAACAATAGTTACAACATAACTGGACTTGTTTTTACCCAGGCCCAACTCACTTCTTCACCCTGTGCCCCTCACTATTTGGAAGCAGATTCTCAAAGCCCATTATTATTTTTTTTTTTTTTGACAGATATATATATGTGTGTATATATATATATATTTTTAGAGACAGAGTCTCACTTTATCACTCTCAGTAGAGTGCTATGGAGTCACAGCTCTCAACAACCTCTGTCTCCTGGACTTAGGCGATTCTTTTGCCTCAGCCTCCTGAGTAGCTGGGACTACAGGCGTCTGCCATAACACCCAGCTGTTTTTTGTTGCAGTTTGGCCGGGGCCAGGTTCGAACCCGCCATCCTTGGTATATGGGGCCGGCACCCTACTCACTGAGCCACAGGCACCGCCCAGCCATAATATTTTTTAAAATAAAGGCATACTACTATTAACTAGACATCAAAAAATTAATACTAATTTCTTTTTTTGTTTGTTTTGCTGATTTTTTTTGGTCAGGGCTGGGTTTGAACCCGCCACCTCTGGCACATGGGGCCCATGCCCTTCTCCTTTGAGCCACAGGCACCGCCCAAATTTCTTAATATTATCAAATGTACAGTTAATGTTTAGATATTTCCCAGTTGTCAGTATAATATTTTAATGAGTTTAACTCAATCCACATAAGGCCTGTATGTTGCAAGTGGTTGGTATAGCCCAGTGGTCCTCAACCTTCCTATTGCTGTGGCCCTTTAATACAGTTCCTGTGAGTCAGGACCCAGAGGTTGAGAACCGCAGGTATGGCCCTTAAGGGTTTTAGTTCATAAGGTCCCCTTTTTTTCTCTCTTTCCCTGGTCCCCTCTTACAGTGTACTTGGTGAGTAATCCAGGTCACATGGGTTCTGTAAAATTTCCCATAGTCTGGATGCTGATGACAACCAAATGATACTGTTTAACCTGTTTCTCTGTTTCTGGATTGCCTATAATTTGTTGTAGTTAGAGATTGACAGCTAGCATTACTTAGAGTGATCAGATTCAGGTTTGACTATCTTCAGTCAACTCTTTTTTCTGTAATACATACAGGATTGCAAAGCTACATTATAAAGCCTGATTTCTTATTTGGGGTGAAAGTTGGGGATTATTTGTTTCCTTTAGTTTATTTTAAAAATATGTTCAGAATCTCTCCTTGTGGGCTTTTGTTTGCTTTGACCATGGTGAGAAGGTGGAGAAGAAACCCATCTGGATTGGAACCCATCTGGGTGAGAGTCCTAAGACCCAGCTCCCAGCACCAACTGTGTCCCTTGCATGGTAGCCATGGACACTGTGAAAATTTTTCCTTTGTAGAGTTGAGGAGTGTTACCAAATTGTTCTAAATTTCCTTCCAATTCAGAGTACTGTTTTAAGCCTGATCACATATATTTGCTAATTTATCTGGGGGTAAGTTCAAGGGTTATGCATGCATTTCTAAATGACCATTTAAAGAGAGCTTAATGGCCAGGCATGGTAGCTCACACCTGTAATCATAGCACTCTGGGAAGCCGAGGCAGGTGGATTGCTTGAGCTCACAAGTTTTAGACCAGCCTGAGCAAAAAGTGAAACTCCATTTCTACTAAAAATAGAAAAACTGAGGCAAGAGGATCGCTTGAGCCCAAGAGTTGGAGGTTGCTATGAGCTATAACACCATGGCACTCTACTCAGGGCAACAGCTTAAGGCTCTGTCTCAAAAAACAAACAAACAGAAAAAGAAAATAAAGAGAACTTAATAGTTTTTCTTTTCCTTCTAGCTATTGTAAACATTTGACAACCTATGAAGAATCGAATTTTTCTCTGAGTTACCAGTTTATACTAAATCTCTTCTCCTTCCTGCTAAGAATAAAGACCTCCTTACTCCATGAAGAAGTGAGCTTAATTGAAAAGAAACTGTTTGAAAGAAAATACCGTAGAACAAAAAAGAAATCTGGAAGATCCAGGAAATCAAGAAGATATTGAAAAAGAAGAAATAGAAACTATTTTAATAGTAATAATGTCAAATTGTAATATGACATTTCAAAGTATTGTGGAAAATATAATTTTATTTCATTACATACACATTCATACATATATACATATGTATTAAATGTGTGTATAAAACTTTATACTGTAAAACAGGTGAACTTTGAATTCATTTTTAAAATTATGAATATTCTTTAAGAAAGTTAAAACAGTAATTATGTAATGGTACCCAGAAATTTTTATTGTATTTTAAGGGTAAATTTACTTTTTAAACTAGTTCACTTCCTTACTCTTCATACCACAAGTTAAATCCCAGATCAAAGATCTAAAAATCATAATATAAACATTATATATATAAAAATAATAGAATAGAACAAGTATGAATGCTTTGATGATCTTGGAACAGGAAAGGACTTTCTAAGCAGGCCTGACACCCAGAAGCCAAAAGGAAGAGATTAATAATATGACTACAAAGCAACAACAAAGGACAAACTGGGAAAATGTATTTGTAGCACATGATATACAAAGAAATAATTTCTTTAATGTATCATTAACTCTTGCAAAGCAGTGGGGAAAGACAAGCTGAGCAAGAGATATGGAAAGGTAGTTCTCTTTTTTCTTTTTTTTTTTTTTT
>NW_003852417.1:2577060-2582753 GCF_000181295.1 Otolemur garnettii
AAAAAAAAAAAAAACTATAAAGATCAAACCAAAAAACAGGGTACTCAATTATATTAAAGAGTATTTCTCACATACTCAGTTGGCAAAGATTATAAAGCTTTATAATACTGGGTATTGAAAAAGCAGGCATTCTTGCTCAGAGTTCATGTATTTATGCAATAGATACTGAGCAACTTATGTGTTTCAGGCATATTCTGTGTAGGGCACCATGATAGTCACTACGAAAGTTTTGAGTCAGACTGTGTTATGGTCCATCATCCCAGAAACAGCAGCATCCTTTCTGATTCATCTGTGCAAGTTTCAACTTGCTCAGGTTATGGATGTTGCTGGGAGGGCTTCATTTGTGTTCCTCTGCACAGATTTTACATTTTTTGAGTTTTGTATATCTCAAAACATTAATAACCTACTGAGGACACAGCATTGAACATATGCCTTTAAGGAGCATATGTTCTAATGGGTGGAAGCAGATAGTAAAGAGTATAATTTGGGGAGAATGAGTGAAATATAGTGAAGAAAAAAGGGAAGGGATAAAGGATGCCTGAGGGAGAACCCCCTGGGCAGACCAGAGGAGGGTGAAGCATGGTGGAGGGAGTGAGCCACGTGGCTCTGTCCATATCCAGAAGATCATTCCAGGCAAGGGAAGAAGAGCAGAGGCTCAGGAGCAGCAGACTGTTCAGAGTGGCCAGGGCCTTGTGGCTGAAGGGGGAGCAGGGGAGCAGGTAGGGTGGAAGAGCTTGCTCTCCGTCCGAGGTAAGGACTTTGACTTTTATCCCAAATGTGTCACAGGAAACTACTGGGCAATTTCAAATCAAAGACTGATGTGCTCCAACCTATGTTATGAAAGTATCCCTTTGATGACTGGTGAACAGCCTGCGTGGGGCCTGGGTAGAGGTGGAGGGGCCGTTCAGTGCACTGGCTCAGGCCACAGAGTGCTTTGGACTAGAGTGATCGCAGTGGAAAGAGCAGGAAGAGATTTGATGCAGATTTGATAATTCAACAGTTTAAGTGTTGAATAAATAAGGGTTAACTGATGAGTTGGTTGTACAGTGTTAGGAAAAACTCCTTTAAGATTTGCTTCCTGAGCAATTGAGTTAAGGTGCTATTTGTGAGATGGGGCGATTTTAATTGCCTCTTATATACACTGCTGCCAGAGAAGTTATTCCTGTCCTGGGGTTTTGTAGATGACTGACCACATGGCATCCAACACTGAACAGATGAGACAGACAGCAGTTTATTAATCACATGTACTCACGCCCTGGGGAGGACTTAGCACCCTACATGGGACCACACAGGGTTGCACTTGGCTGTGAGATGCAGGTTTTGTGGTATCAAGAGGGTGGGGTGACCCCTGCTTCCCACAGGAAGATGTGATTGGCTTGTTGAGTAATTCCACCAGCTGGCAGGAACTGAAACCCACTACTCAACAGGTAAGCAGGAACAGCTCCTGCCTCTTTTAATTAGGAGGTTGGTTTGGTTGGAGGACCTTATCCATGGCAGCAGAGTGGGGATGGGAACCTGCAGTTACGCCATTCAAGGGCCTTCCAATTTCACCAGACGTAAAGGGGACACACACTCGCAGGCCTTAATCTTAGCCCTCACACCACAAGGGCACAATGAGAAGAGTGGGAAACTGAGAACTCAGTTCTGTTTCAGACATAATGAATTTGAGATGCCCATTAAATGTTTGAAAGATGTCAAAATAGAAAGTTGGGAGGAAAACCCACAATTCAGAGGTCTGGGATAGAGTTATAAATGTGGGAGTCATCAGAATTGCAAGTGATATTTAAAACTGTGAGACTAGATGGGATCTCTTGGAAATTGGTCTAGGTAGAAACGAGGCCTTCAGGCCAGGCACAGTGGCTGACACCTATAATCTCACCATTGCAGGAGGCCAAGGCAGGAGGATTGCTTGAGGTCAGGAGTTCAAGACCCGCCACCTCTGGTATATGGGGCTGACGCCCTACCCCTTTGAGCCACCCTTTTCTAAATACTTTTTCTGCATCTATGAGCAGCTCACATGATTTTTTCTTTTTTAGTCAGTTAATTTGGTAAATCGCATTGACTTAGTTCACATGTTAAACCAACTCTACTTTTGTAAGATAAACCTCACTTCATCATGATTTATTTATTCTTTTTATATATTGCTGAATTTGATTTGCTGCAAGTTTGTTAAAGATTTTTATATCTGTGTTCATAACGAGTGTTTTAGAGCTTTTTGTCTTGTGACTTCTTTATCTGATTTTGGTATCATAGCAATGCTGGCATCAGAATAAGTTATGAAGTATTCTCTTCTATTTTTATTTTCTAGAAGCATTTGTATGGAACTGGTACTGTATATTCCATAAGTGTTTAGTAGTGAAGTTAATCTGGGGCTGGATTGAGAAGGCTTTCTTTGTGAGAAGGATTGTAACTACAAATTTAATTTCTTTCATATATATGGAGCTATTCAGTTTATTTCTTATTAAGAAAGCCTTTCTCTTCAAAAGACACTTATGAAAATGAAAAGTCAAACCACAGGCTGGAAAAATATTTGCAGAACATATATCTGACAAAGGACTTACATCTGTATGAAGAATTCTCAAAACTCAAAAAAGCAAACAACCTGATTAAAAATGGGCAAAAATTTTGAATAGACACTTCTCAGGAAGAGTACAAATAAGCACATGAAAGGTGCTCAATCTCATTACTTTCTTAAGAAAATGTAAATTAAAACCAGAAGGAAATAACCACTGCACACCCATCAGAATTGCTAAAATTTCTAAAAACTGATCATAGTAAGTAGTGTTGGCAAAGATTTGGAGCAACTGGTCTTCCCACTGCTGGTGGTAATGTTAAATGGTACAGTCATTTTAGAGAACAGTTTGGTAGTTTCTTCTTTTTTTTTTTAATTGTGAAAGAGTCACAATTAAAACTTTGTCACCCTCAGTGAAGTGCTGTGGCATCACAGCTCATAGCAACCCAAAACTCTTGGGCTTCACAGCTCACAGCAACCTAAAACTCTTGGGCTTAAGCAATTCTCTTGCCTTAGCCTCCCAAATAGCTGGAACTACAGGCCCACCACAAAGCCTGGCTGTTTTCTTGTTGCAGTTGTCATTGTTGTTCAGCTGGCCTTGAGCCTCAGTGTATGTGGCTGGCGTCCTACCCACTGAGCTATGGGTACTGAGCCTGGTAGTTTCTTAAAAGGAAAATTATACTCACCTGATGATCCAGCCATTCTACTACTAGGTGTATACACCAAAAATTAAAGCATGTTTTCACACAAAGACTTGTACACAAATATTCATGGCAAATTTATTATATTTGGAATACCAAACAAAAGGGGGAGAGAACAACACAAATGGCTATCAACAGGCAGATAAATTGTGGCATATCAATACAATGAAATACTTCTTAGCTTTAAGTAAGTAACAAAGTACTGGAATAAGCAAAAATAGCCCTATTTAAAAGTAGGATTTGGGGGAGAATATACGAAGCATATCTTTTTTTTTTTTTTTTTTTTAGAGACAAGAGTCTCACCTTTTCATTATCAGTTGAGTGCTATGACATCACAGCTCACAGCAACCTCCAGCTCTTGGGCTTAGGCAATTCTCTTGCCTCAGCCTACCGAGTAGCTGGGACTACAAGGCACCTGCCACAACGCCCAGCTATTTTTTTGTTGCAGTTTGGCCGGGGCTGGGTTTGAACCTGCCACCCTCTGTACATGGGGCCGGTGCCCTACCCACTGAGCTATAGGCACTGCCCAAAACATATTTTTTAAAACATAAAAAATTGCTTTCTAAAGACTTTAACTGGAAAATGTCTTTTGAATATGAATGTTATGTAATCAACATTAAGATTTGAAGTGAGTTGAAGTTGTTGACCGAGTGTGGTAGCTCATGCCTATAATCCTAACACTCTGTCTGGGAGGTTGAAGTGGGAGAACTGCTTAAGCTCAGGAGTTTGAAACCAGCCTGAATAAGAGCAAGATCTCCAATTCTACTAAAAATAGAAAAAATAGCTTGTTGTGGAAGCTCACGCCTATAGTCCCAGCTACTCAGGAGGCTGAACAAGAGGATCACTTAAGTGCATGAGTCAGAGGTTGTTGTGAGCTAGGATGACACCATGGCTCTCTACCCAGGACAACAGAGACTCTGTCCCAAAAGAAAAATTTTGAAGTTGCTAGGTTTCATATACAGTGGAACCTCCATAGCTGACCACCTCCACACATGGACCACCTCCTTAAGGTGACCTAATTTTCACAGACTGAACATGCACTACATGTCCATATCAGCATAGCAGGCCTAGTTCCTTATGTTGACCATCTCTATATGTTGACCGGTTTATTACAGTCCCTTGAGTGGTCAACTTACAGAGATTCTACTGTACTTAAAAACATTGAGATAGCTCAAACCTGTGAAAAGTTTTGGTTTGGGGCTGGGCACTCCAGGAGGCCAAGGATCACTTGAGACAAGAAATTTGAGAACAACCTGAGCAAGGGGAGACCCCATCTCTACTAAAAATAGAAGAATTAGCCAGGCATTGTGACAGGCAACTATAGTCCAGCTACTTAGGAAGCTGAGACAGAATTGCTTGAGCCCAGGAATTTGAAGTTGCTATGAGCTAGGCTGATCCCTTGGCACTCTCTCTATGTGGGGAGGAAGAGTGAGACCCTGTCTCAAAAAAAAAAAAAAGTTTGAGCCACTCACATCTATAAAATAAGATCAAAAAGGGAGGAAAGAAAAGTGAAAAGTGAGGCTTCATATACATTTCAAATCTTTTTTTAAAAACATTTTTATTTTATTTCATTTATTCATTTATTTGTTTTTTCACTCTGTCACCCTGGGAATCTCATAGTTCACAGCAACCTCAAACTTGGGCTCAAGTGATCCTGTTGCCTCGGCTTCCTGAGTAGCTGGGACTACTGGCACCCACCGTGATGCCCAGCTAGTTTTTCTATTTTTAGTAGAAAAAATTTTCTTGCTTAGGCTGGTCTCAAACTCCTAAGATCAAGCAATCCACCTGCTTCAGTCTCCCAGAGTGCTAGGATTGCAGGTGTGAGCCATCATGCCCACCTTTAAATCTTTTTTTTGAGACAAAGTCTTACTCTGCTGCCCTGGGTAGAGTGCCATGGTATCGTCCTCACAGCAGCCTCAATCTCTTGGGCTCAGGCCTAATAAAGGAATGTCACTCTTACAAGAGTGTTTTCACATCTAAAAACAGCATTCAGCCATAAGAAAAGCAAATCTGTCTACTGCCAGGATCTTATTATGACAGCAATAGCATGTAGTGAGCCCCAACTATTTATCAATGTGTCTATAAGGTACATAAGGTACTAAATCTGGTCCTCTCAGCAGCTCTGTGTGGAGCATGCTGTTATTGACCTGATGAAGAGCTGAGGTTAAGCTGAGGTTATTGACTGTCCAAGGATGCACATCTGACATAGAGCTGAGTCTCAGCCCCAGATTCCAAGCTCCATTTCTTTAAAATTGAGTAACTGGGTGTGGCGCCTGTAGCTCAGTGAGTAGGGCGCCAGCCCCATATACTGAGGATGATAGGTTCAAACCTGCAACAACCAGCCAAACTGCAACAACAACAACAAAAAAGATTAACTGGGCCAGGTGTGGTGGCTCACACCTGTAATCCCAGCACTCTGGGAGGCTGAGGCAAGTGGATTGCCTGAGGTCACAAGTTTGAGACCAGCCTGAGCAAAAGCG
>NW_003852417.1:2583300-2584555 GCF_000181295.1 Otolemur garnettii
GGCCTGGTGGTCCCCCCTATCATCCCTCCATCACCTCCTTCCTCTCCCCTCCCCTCACTTGCTCAGTTCCTTGGCACTCACCCTCAACACATCCCATTTTTGGCACTCAGTACAGCCTGCTGCCTGAGGCCTGTTTTACTAACTAGGCAGCCTTTCGGACTGTGGCCACAGGTTGCAGCTCCTTTCAGATGCCTTATCCAATAGATGTTCAAGAATGTCTTTAATGAAAGTAGTGGTGATAAAAGGGGGGAAATTATAAAAAGCTTCCTACATTTTTGTCAGTTACTGCAGTGCAGTTTCTTTCTTTCTTTTTTTTCTTTTTAGAGACAGAGTCTCACCCTGTCACCCTCCGTAGAGTGCTATGGTGTCACAGCTCACAGAAACCTCCAGATCTTTGGCTTGGGAGATTCTCTTCCCTCAGCCTCCCAAGCAGCTGGGACTACAGGCACCCACCAGAGGGCTGGGCTATTATGTGTTGCAATTTGGCTGGGCTGGGTTTAAACCCCCCACCCTTGGTATATGGGGCTGGCGCCCTACCCACTGAGCCACAGGCCCTGCCCTACAGTGCAGTTTCTACTATTTAAGGATGGTTTTGAATCAAGTCAAAGTACTTTTAAGACAAAAGGGAAAAAAATAAGTCTAACTTTTGCCCATGTGTTCCTGTAGCCATATCAAACATGCATATAGTTCTGATAAGCAGGCCCACGGCTGATTTTAAGCACTTTACATAGAGGCACTCTTCCATCCTCTTAAAAGCCGTAAGATCCAGTATTGTGATGCTGTACACGTGAGGGCGGAGGCAGGGGGAAGTTCAATTACCTGCCCAGGGCTGCAGGTAGCTCTTGTGTGTGTTCCCTTGATTTGTGCCCTTATGATGTATTTAAGCATAAAGTGGTTTTTGTGCCAGGCTTACCTGATAATATGCTAAGACTTAAAAAGAGCTTACAAAAGAGCATTTTTATTGACTTTATAAATTAAGAACCTAGTATTTCCACTTAGTTGGCCTTTTGCCCTTCTGAAACAATCATTTCCTTCTGGAACAATTAATACATGTTTTATGGATATTTGCATTGAACTGAGTGACTCACAGGTAATCCCAAAGGAATTTTTAGTTAGAATACCACTTAAATATAATTACCTTTTGTCACCATTGTTATCCACATGAATTTAAATTAAGTGATTACCTTAAACATTACCTAAAATGAAAAGTTAGTCTCTGAATTTTAAAACTCCCAAGATTAAAAGTGGGAAAAAA
>NW_003852417.1:2585283-2586460 GCF_000181295.1 Otolemur garnettii
GGGATGTCCCTGGCGCCTCTGACAGACGTCTCCCTCCGCGGGGCTCAGACCCTCCTCAGCTCGCACGAGAGGGCCCAGAGCCTCTCTCCTGTCCAAGCCTTTCTCCTTCCTCTACTGGTTACATTCGAAAACATGTGATAAGAGAACACGCACGGCCCCTCCACAGCTCCTGGCTGCCCGGACGGCTGGGCTGGGAGGTCCCAGGGCTCACAGCCTGTCTGTTCTGTGCCCTGCTGAGCCCCTGGCCTCAGGCAAGCCCTGGCATCTCGCCCCCGCCTTCCCGTGCTGTATTCTCCACCAGGAATGTGGGGAAGGACGCCTTCTTCCCTCAGGACCCTGCGCAAATGCCACAGCACGCCTGGCCTCCCCGGAGCAGGCGGGCGGTCCTCGGCCAGGGGTCCCTCTCCTCCGGGAGACGATGCCCACCACCTGCCCGTTCCCGCGCTTACCCAGAGCAGAAGAACTTGAATTTCTCGCTGCTTTGAGGAGCTTGTATCACAAGGATTACAGGATACCCATGTGATGCTGGGGAGCTCCCCAGTGCCACAGAGGGAGACCGCCCGGCTGGGCCCGTGACCATTTCAGAGCAGACACACCTAGGGTCCCCTGCTTTAAGAGCAAGCTGGGAACCCCAAGGCCTGCCTGCCCCACCAAAATTTATCCTGTTTATCCCAAAATTCTCCAATTTTTCCCTTTTCCTTTTTTCAATCCTTAGCTCTTCCTTTTAAAAATCATCACCCATGAGAATAAGTCAAGATACCAGATATTGGAATTGATAGCCTCATGGCTTAGAAAAGACATAAAAGTAAATCTCAGAAGACTTGCATTTCAAGTAAAGGAAACTTGAAATTCAGCCAGGGAGGGGTTATTGGAAAAATTTAGTTAATAACAACTCACTTGGTCACTTAGGGCGAGGGGCTTAATCCCTCCTTGCTTTCTCCCTCCCTAAAAAGTGAAAATTTTTAAAAAATTAAGTGGGATGGCATCTGTGGCTCAGTGGTTGGGGTGCCGGCCCCATATACCCAGAGTGGTGGATTCAAACCCTACCCTAGCCAAACTGCAACAAAAAAATAGCCGGGCGTTGTGGGGCACCTGTAGTCCCAGCTACTCCGGAGGCTGAGGCAAGAGAATTGCCTAAGCCCAGGATTTGGAGGTTGCTGTGAGCTGTGTGAGGTCA
>NW_003852417.1:2586720-2589954 GCF_000181295.1 Otolemur garnettii
AGGGGGACAGCTTGAGGCTCTGTCTCAAAAAAAAAAAAAAAAACCAAAGAGTAAAATATGCAAATGTGAGCCAGCAAGCTTCTCTCTCAGCTCTAAGTCTCAGGGAGTTTTCTTGAAATGACAGTGAGCCTAATGGCTGTGCCCACTCAGGGTCAGTCAGAGGCAAGAGAGGTTTACTGGAGGTAAAGGCCATGTTCTTAAGCCTAGGGCTTTCTGGTAGCTGTGTTGCAACTGCTGAGCCTTAGCTGGAATGACTGACAGTGAAGCCATAAGGGAAGAATGTGAGACATCTAGGTTCCTAGTTGCCAACAAGGGGGTGACACCCAACTTTGCATAGCGCTGCTGCCTCCATTCAGAAACAGGGAGAGCTGCCAGCATTTTGGTGATAAGTCTGGACCAAGTCCCAGGTATCTGACAAGACTCACCTGAGACTACAGTCATCCTGGGAGTGAGTGCAGGCAGGCCTGGTGGGGAAGGGAACAATCCTTCCTCAGCAAGCATGTTCATGACAGCATCATGGGAGACACAGGGGAAGAGAGGAGAGCAATGGAGACCAAGAAACGAGAGGCCATCTCGTGAATGAGAATCAGTGAGAATCAAATGCCATCTTCCAAGCCAGACGTTGTCACTAGGCAGCACCAGCCACGGCCCTGTCCCATTTAATGTGTCCAGGTGTGCTGTAACAGAGGCCATAGGCTAAAGCCAGAATCTCATGCAGAAATGCTCACCCTTGTGATACCACTACTAGAAGGGACACATGGGATACAGAAACAAGAAGGCTGGACTCAGGTCCTGAGACTTTGAATTTGTCATTTCATCCCTTTGGCTATTTCTCCATCTACAAAATGGGCATAACCCTGTGTACCTCAAAGGGCTGTTTTAGGAATCAAACGAGGATTGGTGTGTTCCCACTTAATGGGCACAATGAAAGGGTATATGGCACACCTCCTGGGTACGGGACACAACTACAACAGGGACTCTACCTAACAAAAGCAAACATTCATTGTAACCTAATTGTGCCCTACATTAGTCTGAAATTTAAAAAAAAGAATCAATGAGCTTGGGGGTGTGATCACATTGCCACTGAATACTGCCAAAAGGAGGTAAATGTCACTACCTACCACAATGAACAATGACTGTTGACCTTCTACAGTGTACTTGTGCCTATGCTAGATGATAAGGGACTTTTTTTAAATATGAGAGATACTCTTTGTCCCTTAAGCACTTTATGCTATAGTGAGGAAAAATGGGGAAGTGAAAAGTTTAATATTTATGGAGCTCCTGTAAGGTGCCTGGCATTGAGACAGTTCTCCAACAAAAATAAGCAAACCCTTAGTGATAGGGATTATTATCCCATATTGCATGGTTAAGGAAAGTGGGGCTCGGTCATGGAGCCGGAGGTAAGGGTGGAGGTTCCCCACGCCTTGCCACCCACGCCCTGTTTCTCCAGGTAGAAGGCTTTCATCTTACCACTGGCAAAAGCATGACACATGAGGTTCTGGGGAGCTGAGTGGGACAGATGCTCAGGTGTGGGGGCACAGATACTCCACCAACATCCTTCAACCACTTGGGATGTCCCTTCAACACAAGCTGTTTCATAGGGCTAGATTCCCTAAATGTGCTGAGCCTGAAGGTGGCCATCAAATGATGATGAGGTCACATGTCCAACAAACAAGCACACAGAGGAAATGCACAGGATCCCTGCCCTCCTAATCTTTAAAGACAATGGAAGCCATCCATCCAGTGTCTACATGCTAGGGATTGTGTGAGAGTCTTTAAGTGTATTATCTTAGTTAACTCCCCACCACTCGGCTTTATTTTCCATAGTTTCCAGATGAGAAACCCGAGGACTGCCAAGTGAAGTAGAATGCTCAAACTAAAAATAAGAGGAAAACCCAGAATTTGAAGTTAGATCGGTTTGAGTTTTTAAAAAAAAAATTTGGGGGGAGGAGGAGGTTCTTTCCTATTTTTTTTTCTTTTAGTTTTTATTAATGCCCATCCTACTCTAGCCTCAACCAATGTTCCATGAAAGCAAAACTTTGATGTGCTGCTTACCGCTATATCTCTAACATCTATCTGGGTGGTGAATAAAAAGAGCAATAAGTGGCACAATGGGGCAGGGCCTGTGGCTTGGTGGGTAGGGCGCCAGCCCCATATACCAAGGGTGGCAGGTTCGAACCTGGCCCCGGCCAAACTGAAAAAAAAAAAAAAGTGGCACCATTCTTCTCCAGACTATATCAGCTGTACAGTCACTCTCTTTAGAACCCTTAAGGCAGCGGTTCTCAACCTGTGGGTCACGACCCACAGGAACTGTATTAAAGGGCTGTGGCATTAGGAAAGTTGGGAACCACTGCCTTCTCTGTATGGGTGACCCTATCGGGATGATCTCTGCCTCATTCCACTCAAAATCTAGGCAGAATAGTTAGAGTGCAGACCCCAAAGCAGAAACCCAGGAGTCAAGCCCCAGTTTTCCATTTATTTGTTACGTGACTTTAATGTCTGTGTCCTCAACTGTACCACTGGGAGAGAATACCCACACATATATACATGTGCATAACTTATTTCTTAGGGCACCTCTCCCTAGATGCTGCCAATTCTGTGAAATGAACTCTGGCAGGGACTATCTGGATGCTACACTCTCTGATTCAGGCAAATGATACACAGCTTGCTCAACGTTTTTTTTTTCTTTTTTCTTTTTAGACAGAGTCTCAAGCTGTTGCCCTGGGTAGAGTACTGTGGCATCATCATAGCTCACAGCAATTTCCAACTCTTGGGCTCAAGCAATCCTTTTGTCTCAGTTTTTCTATTTTTAGTAGAGATGGGGGTCTCACTCTTGCTCAGGCTGGTCTTGAACTCATAAGCTCAAGCAATCTGCCTGCCTTGGCCTCCCAGAGTACTAAGATTATAGGCATGAGCCACCTGGCGTGGCTACTTCTCAACTTTTTGTCCCTTACACTTTCTTCTGTCTACACGGGCCCTAATAAGCTGACTAAAGCCCTGACTCTCTTTCGGGTTGTCCATCCCCTAGTTCTGTTTGAGTAAAAGTTCTGTCAAATTCAGGTGGCACCTGTGGCTCAGTGAGTAGGGTGCCAGCCCCATACGGAGGGTGGTGGGTTCAAACTCAGCCCTGGCCAAACTGCAACAAAAAAATAGCCAGGCGTTGTGGTGGGTGCCCATGGTCCCAGTTACTCAGGAGGCTGAGGGAAGAGAATTGCCTAAGCCCAGAGTTGGAGG
>NW_003852417.1:2590013-2599653 GCF_000181295.1 Otolemur garnettii
AAAAAAAAAAAAAGTTCTGTCAACTTCATGCAGCACTGAATTAGAAAAGACAGAGCAACTGCCCTGAGTGGTTTGGTAAAGGGGTAGCTGAGCAGTCGGGGAGAAATTCTAAGGGTTGGGAAGGGCTCCTGGAAGCCATGACATGGAGGTCGGCCTCTGGAGAATGGATGAGGAGTGTTTTTTTTTGTTTGTTTGTTTTTAAGAGACAGAGCCTCACTTTGTGGCCCTGGCGTCATAGATCAGAGCAACCTCCAGCTCTTGGGCTTAGGTGATTCTTTTGCCTCAGCCCCGTAGGAGCTGGGACTACAGGCACCAGCCACAACACCCACTATTTCTTTGCTGCAGTTTGGCTGGGGCTAGGTTCAAACCCACCACCCTCAGTATATGGGGATGGGGCCCTACTCACTGAGCCACAGGCACTGCCCTTAAATTGGGAGGTTTTAACTAGGACATCAAATGGGAAGCATATGTTGGGTTTAGATTGAGAAGAAACTTAAATGCCAGGCCAAGGCGCTGGACTTCAAGCTGTGAAATGTGGGTAGCTGTTTTGGTTCTGATCATAGCAAATATTCTTAGAGCCACAGGGCACAGGAACCTGAGGCCCCAGAGAAAATGACTCTACTGAGATGACCCTGCTGGTCAGTAGAAGAACCTGGACTAGAGCCCAGGTCTTGTAACTTTCTCAATCTGCTACCCCACCCTGGACTCCTTATATCCTCAAGTCCATTAATGCTGTACCATAAGGTCTCCAGCAGGTCCAACTCAGTTCCCTACTCTGTGGCCCATGATTTAAGGAGGTGCCTTCAGAGATCCTCCTTCTTTAAAAAAAAATGCTACTTCATCCTTGAGGATAAAAAGGTTATTTCCAAAGAAAGAGATGCAAAGCCTCACTCATAACTTTTTTTACAAAAGCAAATCAAGACCATGAGACACAATTTTGTATCTAATAGACTAGCAAACTGCTATAGCGCCCGTGGGTGTTCAGGGTGTGGCACATTGGAAGGAGGCTAAATGGGGCAGCCTTTTGGAAAACAGTCTGGCAAGATCCATAAAAATTGCAACGGTGCATACCTTTCCCCCAGTAACTCCAACTCTAGGAATTTACCCTATGGCTATACTTGATTAAGTGTGCGACAATGTGGTTAGAGGGCTGTTCATTGTGAATATTCGTAATTGTGGAAAAATGAGAAAAAAAACTAATTGCTGATAGAGTCCAGTCATTACATATCCATTCAAAGAAATACTGTGTAGATTTCTATGTGATGACATGGAGAACATTTAAGACACAGGAAGTGAAAATGAGCACGCTGGGGAGGAAAATGCATAGTATGAATCCCTTTTGTGGAGAATATACATGTTTGTGTATAAACACCAAACATCTGGAAAGATGCACAAAGACGATTAACAGTGGCTATCTAGGGGTGAGGGACTGCGCATGGCGCAGGGGGAGGACTGCTTGGACTCTGCGTCCTGCTGCATTTCCTTCCTTTCTTTGTCCCTTTCCTAATCCTCTTCTTTCTTTCTCTTTTGCTTCTTCTTTAACTATGAGCATGTATTATTTTTATAACTAAAAAAAAAAAGGTTATTCCCAACAGCTCATACAGATTTTATTTTAGAGAATTCTGTATTCAAATTTATAAAATAGACCCAAAGTTTTTTATTACTACATCTATCATCTAATAATCTCGGGCCCATCCTGTTCTTGTTTTCAGTTTTATGATTTGATGTTTCTTCATTCATCCCCTGTTTATTTTGTGCCAACCATGGATCAGGCACCCGGGCTTTCGGTGCACGTCTGCACAACAGGGTGAGGATTGTATCCACTCAGTAAACATTTGCTGGCTGTCTTCCATGTACATACCAGGCACAGGGGGCATTAAAATGAAAGTGGTCCAATTGCTGCCCTCCTTGGAAACACACTATGGTGGAAACAGACAGGAAAGCAAATAACAAACAGAATGTGGTAAATGTAGTGATGGGGTGATATGGAAGGTGCCAGGATATTTTGATCCCTGGAAGGACAGGAAGGCAACCAGGAAGAAAGTGCAAAGTCTAGAAGTTGAGTAGAGTCTGCCAAGCACAGAGGGGAGGAGCAGGGAAGGATGGAGTGACTCTGCGGTGTGAGCAGGATGGTCCTATAGGCTGGCATAGGATGCTCAGCTGTTAATTACACACCATGCTCCTGAGTTTGATTGTGAACATAACACAGTGACATGAAATCAGTGTTCTGCGAAGGCCACCCTTGCCACACTGTGGAGATGAGCTACCAGAAGAGAAAAAGCAAAGGATCACTGTCCCAATATCTGTCACTCTGCACCACCCTGATGATTGCATCACATCTATGGACCACCTGTGTCACTATTATCTTTCTTAAATTAGCTTGCTTTTAATTTATTTAAGCAGAATACTAGTACATAAGAAAAAAGAACAGGCTGCATGGCTCCTGCACTGCTCCTGGGGTTAGAGAACAGACCCCAGAGGGTGGTGAGAAGTGAGGCTCTCTTAGAACATAGAGGACAGAGAGCAGCAGGGCTAGGCTGCTGGCACTGTGGGAGCCTTGTTCATCTCTTTACTTGGCTTGGACACTCCCCTTTTCTGTCTCTTCCACTGGCCTTCTCCCTCCCATCCCCGCGGTATTGGAGGCTCCAGGACACCTCCTCTTTCTGTCCTCACAGCTGTGGAGATTCATCCCACCTCAAGGCCTTACCTTCCATCTGGATGTGATGATGCCCAGAAGTGGAGCTTCAGCTCAGATTTCTCCTATGCACTCTCACCTGACTTCCAACAGTGCTCCTGACCCATCCACTGTGCTCTCTAGTACATCTTGAGCTTAGCACATTCTAGACGGACTCCTGCTCCCTCCAAACCTTCTACACCCGCCTGCAGTCTTCCTCTTTCAGGGAACGGCAAATCATTCCCTACAGTTGCTCAGCTGGAAACTTTGTGGTCATCTTTGATTCTTTCTCCTACACCCATTTCCAATTCGCAAGAAATCCTGTTGGTTTTACCTTCAGAATATATACAGAATTCAACTACTTCCCTCCACTTCTCTACCACCTGGGTGGCGCTACTATTCTCTTTTGCCTACATTATGGCAATCAATCATTCTTACCCCGTCCTTGCCACACAGCAACCAGACTATAACTATAAAACACAAGTGAGATCATGTTACTGCCCTACTCTAATCCCTGCAATGCGTCCCCCTGTCACCCAGAATAAAAACCTTCCTTGCAGAAGCCTGCAAGGCCCTGAAAAATTTGCTCCCCTGCGCCCATTACCTCTCTGCCCTCCAGCTATGCTGGCGCCCCTACCCCGCTTGGCTGTGCCTCTGCCTGCACCAAATCACTCCCAAGTACTTCCAAGGCTGCAGCCTCACCTCCTTCAAGTCTGAAAACCCTCTTCACCCAGTCTCCCCATCTGCCTGCTCTGCTGTATTCTCTGCCACAGAACTTGCCATATAATTTATTTATTTTATTTCCTGTTACCCTAACTGGGATGCTCCACGAAGGCAAGGAATTTTATCTTTTGCGTTCACTGCCCTATCCCCCAGCATCTAGGACAGTGCCTGGCATCTGGCTAGGCTTCTCTGAATAAGTCCGCAGCCCCTGGAAAAGAATGGAGCTCCAGCTCAGAAAGGACAATTTGGGTCATTCGGGGTGGAAATGAATGGAAGCGGTGGCAAGAGAGGTGACACTGCTGAAGGGCAGCCGGGGGAGCGCAGATGGGGAGGCTGAAGTGAGGGGCTGAAGGGGAAGAGGGCTGGGGGCACAGAGGTGGGGTGGGCTTAGGAAAGGGGCAACCCCAAGCCGGCAACAACAACCAAGAAGGGAAAAAGGAAGTAAGAAGCCGGAACAAAATTCCAAGGAACGGCAAAAAAGGAAAAACCCCAAAAGGAAGAACCAAAAAATCCAAAAACAAAAAACCGCCGCAGGCAAAGAAAAAAAGGAAAATTCCGAAAAAAAACTTGCCAAAAAACCGGGGGAACCAAAGGGGGAACGGCCAAAAAAAGAAGAAAGAAAAAAACGGGCCCCGAACCCCCAACGGCCCAAGCCCCCCTGCCCGGAGGATCCCTTGGCAGCGCGAGGCACCTGACACCGAAAGACCTGAGGGTACGGGCGGGCGGGCGGTCGCGGGGGCTCTATCCCTGTACCCGCCGAGGGCTTGGGAGACCGCAAGGCAGAGGAGACTTCACGGAGCGCGTCGCCCCAGCCGCGCGAGCTGGGACCTCTTGGTGCGCGCACAGAGAGGCGCAGAGGGCTATAGGTGCGCGTCCCACCCCTAGGAGGCAGATCGCAGGCAGCCGAGCCCAGGCAGGGCGGACGCTTAAGGCCGCGAGCGGTTCGCGCCAGCCGCATCGCAGCCACGCCGAGCGCCGCCTCGCGGAACGCGCGGATCCCCCACCCGCGCGACTCTGCACCTCAGTTCCTGCCCCCGGCGCCGCTCTCGCCGGCCAATCAGGGGGCGCGGGCAGGCCACTTAGTTCCGAGGCCCCGCCCCCTTTCAGAGCTCAACCAGCCAATGGGCGGCCGAGCCCGGCTCCCAGTGCGCGCATCCCGCGCAGAGCCGGCTCAGAGCGAGAAAAGCGAACCCAACCCGTCGGGGCCGCCGCTCCGGACCCGCCGCCAGCCGCTGCCTCCTCCCCCCGGATCGGGTGTACTGTCCCAACTCGAAAGTCCAGTTCTACGGCCCGGCAGCGGCGAGTGAGCGCGATGACACAGGAATACGACAAGTGAGTGAAGCGCGGGCGCCGGAGTCCGTCGCCGCGGGGGGCCGGGCCGAGGGGCCTCTGCCCGCTGCCTCCCGGCCGGCCGCACCTATCGGGAGCGAGCGCGGCGCGGGCTCGGGAGGCCGGGCCAGTCGGGCAGGTGCGGCTGCTCGTGCGCTGAGCGGGCGGGGGTCGTCCGGCCATCGGCTCTTCGCCTCGGTGGCCTCTGCCTCACAGCACTCCCGCTTCTTTGTTCGGTCGGAGCCTCCAGGGAGACTCTGGCCTCGGGAAACCCGACACTGGAGAGCCCACCTCCCTCTTCTTCCTCCTCCCACGGTCGGGCGCGCTCCTCAGGGTGCGGGGAGAGACTGGGGCGGCCCGCCGGCCAGGGGCTGCCGACGCGGCTCGGGACCCTCCCCGCCGCCCCGGGTCGCTTTTGCCCACTTGGTCTAATGGATCTCTTTGAGACGCACTCCTTGGCGGGACCCGTAGACTTCTCCAGGTAATCTGTTGTCGCTCTATCTTGTCACTCAAGAGACTTGCTAGAACTTCAGAGCAGAGAGATTTAGGGAAAGGTTGAAGAGCCCCGGTTGTCCTGGCATTTTCTTTTCTCTGGCTGGCTGTGTGAGTGAGGAAACTGCTGTAGGAGTTACTTTGCCACTTGCATCATTGGTAGTAATTACAGATTACTGTGTTTTAATGCTCGGGAGTATCAGAGGATGAAACTTTGAAATCAGGGTGATAAACTAGAAAGTACTGTGCAAAATAATATGCCTGTCGGAGTTAATGATTACAGAAAATACTGTGACAAATATAAGGTGGTAATGTAAGATAGGATAATGTAAGACATGAGGGGAATTTAGGTGAGGGACATACCTGTATCTTCTTTGCAGCTTTTCTGTAAATATAAAATTGTTCCAAAATAAAAATCTCAAAGAAAAAAAAAAGAAATAACACCAACTCAATATGAGTATTTCAGGTCAGTAAATCCAGGGCAGATAAGTACCCCTCCTACTTTCATAATTATGTGTTAAGGATCGTCTCAAGTGTGCTCTTTTTCTGGATGAGAAGATTAGGTATTATGTATGGAGTGTCTTAAATAGATTACTTTTGGTTGTAGAATATGCTGTTAAATTATTGCATAAAATACATTTCAGAAGTCTGAGAGATTATTGATGAGGGGTTCAGGGCTCACCTTAAAGTAACGATGAACCTTTATGGACTGCAGCCTACTTCCTACTGTCATGAGGAAGTAGACTAAGAAAGGCAGCTGGTTGTGTGTTTCTTGGCGTTCTTAGATAAGGCAAAATTTCCAAAGCTAACATTTTGGCCTAAGGCACAGTTTGGAAATACAGAACACCTTCAGGTGATCCCAGACATAAAACCATTCAAAAAATATTTATTTTCTGTTGTTTGTACAAATTTGGGTTGCAGTGAGAGAAGAAGGGAAGCTGAAAAACTAGCATTACGGGAATTGAATGAGCCAAGTACTGTCATCGTCTTCTAGTTAGCAATGCACCAGTAAATCACCCCAAGGTACCACTGGTTAAGTAGCTGTTATATTCTGGCCCTGGTGACTCAGGTAATGCCACTTTCTGTGTATATATATATATATATATATACACACACACATATATATATATATATATATACGCTTTAAAAGTAGAGATGTATAAAACATATCCACACTCCAAAACAGACTGCTTTGAATAACCTTTTGGGTTTGTGTTAAAATAGTACACCATCTCAAGACTTCTTTTCTTACCAAATGTAAACCAGGATTTTAGGCTTTGAATTAATACGTAATGTTGACTGGGGATAAATTAAGGTGTTGGATTTTTTTCCCCCTGTCTTTCAAAGATGTTCTACTTTTTCTAAATCTGTACCTGTTTTTAAAGGGCCTGGGTGATGGCCAAACCCTAACCTTGTTGATGACTTGAAAAGATAATCAGTCTTTCTACATTCACTTTTAAAATAGGTAGGTCACCTTTAGGCCATTTACATATTTCATTAGTCTGTTGCAACAAGAAGTGATCCTTAAATTTGTTTCTTAGAATAATGATAACTCAGAGTAGTTCCAACCATTTGAAATTCGTTTTTTCTTCTTTTAAGAAATCTGCTTTGTTTTGCTGGAGTCATTGTTCCATTTTTTCGCTTTATTGACTTATGAATAGTGCTAACCGAACAGTCTTTGAGACTGTTTACATTTCAGGTTTTTGGAATCAGTAATGTTTGCTTTAACCTTTTAAATTAAATCTTCTATAAGGCTTCACTAAGATTGCCATTGATTTTTCTGGATTTTTCCTGCCAAACTACAGTGTTAAAGTGAAACAGTTCTTGACCAGCGTAGGAAACTAGAAAAGCTTTTATAATAACAGATTTTCCCACCTATTTTTTTTTAAATCTCTTTTTTTTCCAGTGGCTTCATTTATTATTGCAGATTCTTAAGTGTTTATCTCTAAGATAAACAGTTTACTCCCATGCCAGAAAATTATGCCTCTTTATTGATTTACAGTCCCCTTTGGCCACATTCCACGCTCAATCTCCTGGTAATCACTAGAATAGTCTAACTCTCTCATATACCCCCAAGGATTAAATGAAGTATCCCCTTCTCTTTCTGCCCCTCCTCTCTCCTCCCTGTTTTTAAGTAGGACATTTTTTAAGGCAATTTTTTAAGGCATGGCATCCAAGGAGAAAGAGGGAAGTAACATGTAGCAGCATGATGAACTTTATGTACTCCTCCGAAGAGGGTGCAGTTCTCTTTGTGTGTTTGAGGAGAATAAATGTTCTGTTTTGCCTTAACTATGTTTGTTTGTTTATGTAAAGAGTTTGAATAGCCTACATTTTCTTTGGGATGATTTTGTTTTGTTTTAACCTTATATTGTATCCTGGGTTCCATGTGTAAGTTAACTGTGGGTTCTCTGGCTGCCTCAATACCTTCTGTCTTACTAGGGGACCCACGGGTTTGCATTTAATGTGGATTGTCTTTGGTCTCATCTTAATTTGCCTTCCTGTCACTGATGAAACAACAAGGCATTTTATGGCAATGTCAAAAAATTGGTTGTTTGGTTCTTTAAAAATTAGCTGTGATGTCTCGCAATAGAAAAGTCTGGGCTCAGTCCCCATAGCTCAGTGGTTACGGCGTGGGCCGCATACACCGAGGCTGGCAGGTTCAAGCCTGGCCTGGGCCTACTAAACAACAATGACAACTACAACAAAAAATAGCCAGGCCTTGTAGCTGGGTGCCTGTGGTCCCAGCTACTTGGGAGGCTGAGGCAAGAGAATTGCGTAAGCCCAAGAGTTAGAGGTTCTAACGAAGGTTCTACCAAGGGCAACATAGTAAGACTCTTTCTCAAAAAAAAAAAAAAAAAAAAAGGAAAGAAAGAAAAGTCTGACGTTTTGGGTTTTTTCTTTCAATTTCTCTGAAGCAAACGGCCTGTATTGGTTCTTCAGAATGAAGCGCTCTATCCACAGCGGCGCTCCTACACTAGTGAGGATGAAGCCTGGAAATCTTTCCTGGAAAATCCTCTCACTGCAGCAACCAAAGCCATGATGAGTATCAATGGCGATGAAGACAGCGCAGCCGCCCTGGGTCTGCTCTATGACTACTACAAGGTCAGTTGCCTGCCCTGCCAAGCCCTTTGCAGTCTCAGAGGCACTTGATTCAGCAGCATATAAAACAGTCACTTGCTGGTAGAACATAATACAAGTTGCTTCTGTAGTGGCTATAAATAGTTTAATGAGTACTTTGACTTACAGTAGTTCAAAGCTAAAAATCTAGGATCATAGAATCAAAGGGTGGTTTTTAAAACATTTGAAGTAGCCAGTTGCTCTGGCTCCATCTGAAAGGTGAAGCTGCATAAAAATGGCAGGTGTGCCTTATTGGGTTCGAACATTTTACTGAAGGAGGTCTTAGGGCCATGAAGAGTGGACAGGGCTGAGTGATCTGTGCTCTAACCTTTACACCTGTGTTGTCAGATTGATTTCCTATTCCTTAAATGAAGTTACAGAGTCTTTGATTTGATTTGATTGCAGGAGTCATTAAAAGAAAAAAACGTATTCTCTAGTCTGGGACTTTTAGTTCTCAGATCAGGATATATTTTGTTGGCTGTTTCTAGAGGCTTAGATTAGTCTTAATTAAATATGATCTATGATCTATGTGGAGTTTTACATGGTTTTTATTATCTGGAGATGACACTGGTCTATCTCAGCATTGCCATAGTTGTCCTAATAATATTAGCTGCCACTCACTGGTGACCTGCATTGTGCTCATTGTGTTGCCACGATGGTGTGGGACTTCTTATCCTCAGGTCACACAACTAGGATGTGTGTGGCTGGGATTTTGCCCTGGTCTAGTTCACGCCAAGAAGGCCTGCACCTTTTCAGCACAGCAGGCTGTCTGCTTTGTTCCTGGGTCCACTTGGGCAACCTTCCTTCTACCAATAGCAGACACTTGGGGATGGCTGTTAAGAGTTTGGGATACTGTTTAAAGCAGAGTGGGCTGAAGCACAACTTTTCCAGGTGGCTTTTGTCTCATTACTGCTGTTTGTAACTACATGTAACCATTGTATTGAGATCACTACCTTTATAAAACAGGAACTTTGCAAGATTCCCAGAAGGTTCTTAACGACAGTTTCTACTTATAAACATAATATATGTGTGTATGTATATATATATATATATATTACAGCTTATTTTTGCTGTCTTTTTTTTAGAAAACTTTGACAGCTACAGAAAACTTAAAATAATAGGATGTTCAGCTCTTGAATACCTTTACTTAGATTCACCAATTGCTTGTCTTACATTTTGGCACTGTACTTTTTCCTGAATGTAAGAAATAAAGAGGAAAAAAACTCAAAAAGGGGGCGGCGCCTGTGGCTCACTGGGTAGGGCACCGGCCCCATATACCGAGGGTGACAGGTTTGAACTCAGCCC
>NW_003852417.1:2600449-2601559 GCF_000181295.1 Otolemur garnettii
ATCCTTCTGTCTGTTCATGAAGGGTGAAATTTTAGATATACTTAATTTATCAGGCTTCTTGTGACAGGTGTAAATGTATTTTTTAAATGAACTGCATTATTGTTTCAGTTCTTATAGTTTTAAACGTCAGTGTTACGCAATAACTTTGGTAAAGCTTTAAAAGCACACTGTTAATACATGAAACAATTTATTTGGTCTTTAGTGGTGAGACAAGAATCTAGGAATAGAAAGCCTCACAGTTGCTGAAAACAGTTTTCAAGTGTCTGAGTCATTTTAGAGTGTACGTGGGGAGTCTCAGTTGGGTTGATGTTCACGGGACACTCAGTAATGTTTCCCCACCTTTTACTTCCCTTGCAAAAAAAAAAAAAAATAGATAAACAAAAGAGAAATCAAAGAAGAAGTAGAACAAACTCAGTAAGATTTGACCTTCAGGTAATGGATGTATGAGTCCCAAAGAATCTAAAGACATTATCATATAAAGCCAGCATTCAGATCTGGGAAGAAACGTAGGTAACATGGCTGTTCCTGTTGTTTCTGCATTTAATCTGAAGGGAGATTAGTAGGCAGGAGCAGTGGGAAGGTAGGAAGAGCTCAGCTGTGTTTTTAGCAGTTTTCTATTATATTATGTAGGTAAATGGGTAAAACTAGGGCGGAGGTATTTCTTTTAAGAGATGAAACCTACACTCCAATGACAAAGTTAATTTGTGATGCCCTGAGTTTATTTGACAATTTAGGGACAGTCGCTTTTTACATATCAACCAGATTGGCGAGCAGATTATAAATTCCTTGAGGGCAGACACTGTCGTCCTTTTTCACTGTGTGATATTCCTCGTGTGTCCCCAGAGCCTGGTGTTTGATAGGCAACCAGTAGATAAATGAATGATCAAGTTTACTGAAAAATAAAAGGCTATGTCTTTGAATGAACTATACTAGATAAGAACTAAATTCTTTTCATGTATGTTAATATATAAGGTTCCAAAAGAGAGAAGGTCTTCAACAGTAAAGTCAGATGTTGAGCACCCAGAGCCAGATCACAGCAAAAGGTAATGTTTTAATTTTAACATCATCAACTAGTACACTTGAGAAATGACATATTTCTGTAAAAATAAA
>NW_003852417.1:2602800-2603755 GCF_000181295.1 Otolemur garnettii
AAAATTAATTTTATCCAAATATATCTACTGTGGAATGTAATAATGGGTTTTTGTTTGTTTTTGGTGAAGGAGAAGGCCATTAGCATAGATATTAGGAAAGGTAGAGGAACATAATAGTAGCTTATAGTTCTTGAACACTGTATCAGGCATTATGATACATAGTTTAGCGTATCACCCCATTTTAGCCTCGTAAGGACAGATACCACTGTTACCCCATTTTACAGAGGGTTTGGTTGCTAAGAGATGAAGTAACTCGCTCAGGGTGACACAGTTTAAGCCAAGGCAGTCTGATATTGCACTGTCACCCTAACTGGTGAGATCATGCCTGTAACTGCAGGCTTCTACTTAAAATATGTAATTTTTTATTTTTTAAAGAATTCTTGAAAATCAAGTTTATTAGAAGAGAGCTCTAAGTTTTCAGTATTTCAAATGAAATTTTACTTAGTAGTCTTGGATTTTACTTGACTTAGAACTGTAAAGTCTTTTTTTCTTTCTCTAATCATGAGTAATTGTGCTGTCTTCTGTTGAGTTAGTCTCTGCCCAAGTGTGTTATTGCACAGGACCCAACAGCCCAAGGCCAAAATAAAAATTAATCAAAGAGAGGCCAGACGCTGTGGTTCACATCTGTAATCCTAGTTCTCTGGGAGGCGGAGGCGGGTGGATTGCTCGAGCTCAGAAGTTCAAGACCAGACTGAACAAGAATGAGACCCCGTCTCTAAAAATAGCTTGTGGCAGGCACCTGTAGTTTAGCTACTCAGGAGGCTGAGGCAAGAGGATCAGTTGAGCCCAAGAGTTAGAGCTGTGATGCCACGGCACTCTACCCAGGGCAACATAGACTCTGTCTCAAAAAAAAAAAAATAATCAAAGAAATAAAAATTGTCAAAGAACTTCATCAGCATCAAGTTTAAAAATACAAGTTTGTGGCTCGGTGCGCATAGCACAGTGGTTATGGCTC
>NW_003852417.1:2604043-2605601 GCF_000181295.1 Otolemur garnettii
GTGGCAGAGCAGCCCCTCATTTCTACTGGAGAAAACAGAGTGCAAGTACTGAAAAATGTGCCATTTAACATTGTCCTTCCCCATGGCAATCAGCTGGGCATTGATAAGCGAGGCCACCTCACAGCTCCTGATACGACAGTCACGGTCTCCATAGCAACAATGCCTACCCACTCCATCAAGACCGAAACCCAGCCACATGGCTTTGCAGTGGGAATCCCCCCCTCGGTATACCACCCCGAGCCCACCGAGCGGGTGGTAGTTTTCGACCGTAACCTCAATCCTGACCAGTTCAGCTCTGGTGCTCAACCCCCAAATGCTCAACGGCGGACTCCAGACTCCACTTTCTCAGAGACCTTCAAGGAGGGCGTTCAGGAGGTACGGAAACAAATATCTTCTGAGATGGCTGTGTGTTTGGATAAGTATTGGGTTCCACCTTTTCCTTGTTATGTAAGCTTGAAACTCAGCCTGAAATGAACGGATTAGGAATAAAAAGATTTTTTTTTTTAAAAAAAGCCCATAGGTATAATTTGTAAACTAAACCTATGAGACTAGAAATTATTATGAAGGGCACATGGCTAATCTTACCAGTAGCTAAGTTAACAATTATGATTTCAGCTAAGTGATTTGCTAAAAAAGAGAAAGAGAGCCCCATACACAATCTTTCATTGACCACAGATGGGATTCGCATGATCTGCTTGCAGTGTTTGTCGTGACCTAGACCAAAACAAGCTTTCCTGCAACTGGTCTTAATATAAATGATTTATTGTGTCTTAGAAGTGTTTGGTTGGTCATATAGCCAGTGAGATAGGTAGATCCCAAATGTAGTGTGTGAAATTTACAAGTTAATTCCAAATAGTTGTAAAGGTTTTACGAAGAAGAGTACCTCCCTCGGATAAAAGGGACCGTGAAAGTGTTTGAAACCAGGCTTAATGTCTCAGTGGGGAGAAAGAGCATTTATCTCTGCTCAGGAGTAAAATCCACCCAGCCATGGTGTGAATTTGATACTTATCTTAACTTGGTACAATGATAGGTTGACTCCTAAAGATTGTGAAATTTTGGTTATACATGCTGGAGTTTGAACAGAATTAGGATATATGAGAAAGATGGAAAAGATGTGAAGTGAGTCCCAGGCCCTTGGTGGGAGCATCTGCATAGGTTGTCCTGATTTATTTGAATGGTACATACAAGTGGACATTTCTTCTTTTAATTTTCTTTATTAATTTTATAAAATTTTTGTAGATTTACAATTTTTTTTTGGCCGGGGCTGGGTTTGAACCCACCCCCTCTGGCATATGGGGCCGGTGCCCTACTCCTTTGTGCCACAGGCGCCACCCAGATTTATAATTTTTATTTGAAAATGAATATCGAATGGCTGGTGGGCTGCTATCAGCCACCTTTTATGTGGTACCATGCTTTGGTCTTCAGTAACCATGATAACTAGTTAAACAGTTGTGGTGCGTTGATATTTCAGGTTTTCTTCTCCTCGGATCTCAGTCTGCGGATGCCTGGGATGAATTCAGAGGACTATGTTTTTGACAGTGTTTCTGGGTAATAGTTG
>NW_003852417.1:2606166-2611263 GCF_000181295.1 Otolemur garnettii
AATTCTAGGATTTTAGGGCATTATAGACCTGCCTCAGGGTCCACAAACTAAAATACTTTTAGGGTTTAGGATAGGGTTTGGCAAACATTTTCTGCAAAGGATTGGATAGTAAATCCTTTAGGGCTGGTGGGTCATATAGCCTCTATATGTTTCTGCAACTACCCAGCGTTGCTGTTGTAGTACATAAGTGGCCATAGATAATACATAAACAAATGGTGTGGCTATATGCTAATAAAACTTTAATTGCAAAAGTAGATATAATTTGCTGACCCTGGCCTAGGAAGGTTATTAAACAACGTTAGGTGCACATATGAATGGTAGTGTTAGGTAATAGAATTGTGAAACATCCATCTAAAGACCATCTAAAGTACAACTAGAAACAACAAAAAAATGCTGTTTGGGCCAAAACAAATTTAATCAAAGGCCCACCAGCCACCTGTTTGCAACTTCTGCTGGATGAATACCAGATTGGCAGCATGTCTTGTGAAGGTTTCCTTCAAAGTCTTTTTCACTTAGTTTGTATCTTTAATATCCTTAGCCTCTAAATGTTGTAATTGTTAAAATCCATTGTATCATAGAAATTCTATTTGGCAGTTTATATTCCCATATCTCAGAGATTTGAGAATTTGCAGCTGCTAAGTGCTTTTGCTTTAGATTTCATTTATCATGGAAAAGGTAACAGATGCTAGTTATAATATAGTGTGGTCAGGTGGATATTTGTTGATGGTCTGCTGTCTCAGCACATCCACACTGAAGCATTTCAAGATTGTACTAAATTATATAGGAAGCTTCTAGGAGAGTGGATTAGTGATGTGTGACTTTTTTGTCCTTTAGGAACAACTTTGAATATACTCTAGAAGCTTCAAAATCCCTTCGCCAGAAGCCAGGAGATAGCACTATGACATACCTGAACAAAGGCCAGTTCTACCCTGTCACCTTGAAGGAGGTGAGCAGCAATGAAGGAATTCATCACCCCATCAGCAAAGTCCGAGTAAGTTGTACTCTTAATTCTGTTCTCTGGGAAAGTTAATCTGAGCCTAGTATTTCCAGGTCTGAAGTAGATCTGAATGTAGGCCTAAAATTGCGGTTTTAACTCTTATTTGTGAACTATAATACTAAGTAAATTTTCCAAAAGAGACTCCCCCTATAGGGTCCTTACACTGCAGTGCATTCTCTCTCCTAGAGTGTGATCATGGTGGTTTTTGCTGAAGACAAAAGCAGAGAAGATCAGTTAAGGCATTGGAAGTACTGGCACTCCCGCCAGCACACGGCCAAACAAAGGTGCATTGACATAGGTAAGCCGCCCAGGAGCCTGCTTCTATTCCCAGAGGTGCAAGCATCCAGTTTTTAAAATCCAGTTATTTTTGGCAGTGATCAGCTTCCTTCCGAAAGCATTTGAATTTTTATGCCAGCCACTAATCTGTTCCAAATACCATCCTTGGCCTCCTGGAACCAGTGTTCTTACCCTGACTTCCTTTACAGGATATGTGCCCAGGCAGTGGCTTCCCACTGGACACTGGAGCAAGAAACCATATAGCCAGCTGACATGACAGTGTCCCTAATTTTCTGTCTGTCATTTTTTTCGAAGGGTAATAATTTCTGTAAGTTCTTATTCTGATTTGGTGATGATGATA
The DNA here is from genome assembly GCF_000181295.1 of Otolemur garnettii. Classification (NCBI taxonomy): domain Eukaryota; kingdom Metazoa; phylum Chordata; class Mammalia; order Primates; family Galagidae; genus Otolemur; species Otolemur garnettii. The sequence continues at coordinate 2,607,801 of NW_003852417.1, forward strand.
CCATGCACAAAAAAATAAAAGAAAATGCAGCTGATGTGCACTTGCCGAGAGTCTTCCCTGGTCGTATGCCGAGTTGTTTGCTGATCTCTTGCTTCTGCAAATGAGTCCAGAGATCGTCACTTGGGGGGTAACAGCAAACCCTTGTAAATCCATGTTCATTGAAGTAGCTTTACTTCTATTCTTGTTTATATAAGTTTCAAAAACCATCGTATCACTGGCAGTTAATATCATTGTCCACCTTTTCCTTTACTTTTTGTAATGCTCATGTTCTCTGTTCAGAAGAATTAGAACTGAGTTCTAATCTTGGTTCTGCAGGCTACTTTTATGACCTTGAGGCCATTATTTAAACTTTTTAGACCAAAATTTCTTAATTTTAACATAATGGGATTAAATATGTCCAAGTGTGCCACTATTACAAAAGTTCTGTGATTCCTTCATATTTTGAACTCTTTTTTTGTAGAGACAGAGTCTCACTTTATCTCCCTCATGGAGTGCCGTGGCATCACACCACTCACAGCAACCTCCAACTCCTGGGCTTAGGCGATTCTCTTGCCTCAGTCTCCCAAGTATCTGGGACTATAGGTGCTTGCTACAACACCTGGCTCTTGCTACAACACCTGGCTATTTTTTTGTTGCAGTTGTCATTGTTGTTTAGTCCTGGCTGGGTTTGAACCCACCTGCCTCCGTGTATTTGGCGGGCATCCTTAACCACTGAGCTACAGGCACCAAGCCATATTTTGAACTTCTTTTAACCCAAGAAAATATCAATTTAAATTGTCCAGAGCTGATGATAAGAAAAATGGAATCTTACTTTAAGACATTGCAATCTCATGGTGAAACTAAAAATCACGAATTTCTTTTTCTTTTTCATCACTGCCAATAGCTGACTACAAAGAAAGCTTCAACACCATCAGCAACATTGAGGAGATCGCTTATAACGCTATTTCCTTCACCTGGGACATTAACGATGAAGCAAAGGTGGGTGATGGAGCCTTTCCATGTCTCCAGCAATTGGAGAGGTGGGAAGAATTTAAGGATTTGACAGCTGATTGCTTTGTGCAGGTTCATGTGTTTTAATTCTTGGATGTTGTCAAACTATTCCTTTTCCCCTCCACATTTTCGTTGGTGCGCCTCAGCCAGGGGCCACCTGCAGAATCATAGTCTGACTCCTCTACTCATTCACTTTGCTCATTCCTCATTTGGAAAGTGGAGTTAATAGCTGCTTCCTCTCCCAGCTCAAGGGTGATGCAAGGATCAGTGAAACAGTGCCTGTCACACTGTTGGGGTTTCTTTGAGAAGGCTCTCAAACACAAGTTACCACTGGCTGTACTCACCTTCCCATGGTCACCTCGTGGATGTAACTCAGGACTAAGATTTTTCTGTCTTGGGCTATTTTACAGTTGAAGACTTGCCTTCAATTCAGATGGGCATTTGGATAATTCTAATTGGAGGTTTAGTGTCCTTTAAGAAAAACTAAGCATGTTCTTAAGTCCTTTCTGCCTGTCCCACAGCATATTTCCCTGTTAGTATAATTCTTCTCTTCACTAAATTAATTCCTTTCTTTGGATTGCTTTAAAAATTGGAAGCTCAAGAAACACAACAGAAAAGGGTTATTTTTTTTAATAGTTTTTAAAATAAGTTAGACTTTTAGCCTTTGTCAGAATATTAGGGACACTGTCCTCTCAAGGACCTGATACAGAGTGACGCTCAGCATCTTGTCCTTTTTCAGTCTCTCCTTTTAATTTTTTCTTTTATTTATTCAGCAAGAATTTTAGTAACATATGGAATAAGACACTGTATTAGGTAGGGGCTGAGTATTAGGGTTTTATCTTACCTGCCCAAGATTGCTTTTAAGAATCATGTGACTTAGTTCTTAAGCTTGTACTGTAATTGCTTTGTTTTCTTGTTGTGGTCATTGTGCCCAAGGCAAAAGCGTGCCTTTCCGACTGCAGGATGTAGTTGGGCCCATCAGGCTGTAAGGAATCTCAGGTGATTGTAACTGCATGAGAGTTTCCCTGCTGACCACTGTGATCATGTACATGTCAGCAGACTGCTTTGTCCAGTGTTTGGGGCTTGGTTAAACAGTGAATGCACTGCCGAGGGGCTACTTGGGGAAAGATAAGCTTTCCATCTTATGTAATTATTGTTACAGTTATTTTAAAATTAAATATAATAGGGGCTCTGTGCCTGTAGCTCAAGCGGCCAGAGTGCCGGCCACATACACCAGAGCTGGCAGGTTTGAATCCACCCTGGGCCTGCCAAACAACAATGACAACTACAACCAAAAAATAGCCAGGTGTCATGGCAGACACCTGTGGTCCCAGCTACTTGGCAAGAGGCAGGAGACTCACTTAAGCCTAAGAGTTTGAAGTTTGCTGTGAGCTGTGACGTCACAGCACTCTACCCAGGGCAACAGCTTGAGACTCTGTCTCTAAAAAAATAAATATCATAATAGGACTCAGTACACTGGTACTAAGAACAACCAGTAAGAAGAGCTGGTCCTATACTCCTCTGATGCTTCTGTTCTTAAAGCAAAGTGGAGGACTATCTTCCCAGCTGCCACAGGGACTAACTGAGAAATGTGGAGGAGGAGGTGAGGAGTGGTGAGGCCTGAGTTCACGTTTCTCACTTGTCTGTGACCTTGAGTCCATCCCTCAGTTCACTGGCTCAGCTCTCCCCTCTTGATTCCCCTAGAAAATTGAAAGGCTCTAGGGTCCAACTCTTTCCTTTGTTGGGATGTTGTCAGCATTAATAAGCACTTGTCAGAAGCTTGGAGATCTGAGCTGAAAGGCCCAGTATGTGGGCAGAGTGCTTGGTGTGAGTGATGTGTCACTGCAGGGCGGGAGGAGGAAAGCTGAGATGATGGTAGGGATAATGGCAGGTTTCACCGTGAAGGCCTGCAGCGTATTTGCATTAGACAGAAATATTGTTGGAAGAGTGTCTTAAGTAGGCTTAATAGTGTTGCTAATTGATGTAGGTAAATTCAGTTTCATTCTGTCTTCCAGACCCCCAGCACTGATATGATTGTAAGCCTCCACCTGCTACCGGAAGGGCGTTGGGCCCTTTCTTAATGAGGCTGCCACCTTTTGAAGCTGATATCAGGCATCAGCTTCAAGTGTGTGTTCTAATTAAGTATCTAGACTTTTTGCTTTCCCTGGGCAAGTTGATGTTTTCTGTTTTTATACTTAGAGTAATTAATGCCTCAAGCAGCTAGAGTGAACAAGTATACATGCAGAATCCTGTATAATTGGTTTCTTTTTATATATTTTTTTCCTGAAAATATCTACTATCTTTGCCCACTTTCTATTCTCATTTAGGGTATATTCGTTGATTCTTTAAAAATTTTTACATTTATAATTGGCACATGATAGTTGGAAATTATGAGACATTTGTTGATTTTTTTTTTTTTTTTAATAGGAGAGCGTCTCACTATGTTGCCCTGGGTAGAGTTCTACAGCAACCT
>NW_003852417.1:2611633-2627812 GCF_000181295.1 Otolemur garnettii
TTTTTTGGTTGCAGCCGTCGTTGTTTGGCGGGTCTGGGCTGGGGATTCGAACCCGCCACCTTAGGTGTACGTGGCTAGCACCTTAGCCGGTTGAGCTATAGGCGCCGAGCCCACATTGTTAATTCTTAGTTCCACTTCCTTTTCCTCCACTGTCATAGGGGTGTATTGGAGCTGTGTAGCATTTCCTCCCTCCTCCCCTTTTAAATGTTATCTAATATACCTTTTGGCCATGCCAGGGTGAGTAAAGCCAGAATTCTGGCCCAGAGTCAACATCTGAATCTTACTAGTAGCTTCTGCTTCTCACTTTAGAGGTGACAGTATTTTGAGGATATAACAGGTTGAAGCCTAAATGTCTTGAATTATGTTCTCCTTTGGGAAAAACACTGCCCACATATATACTCTTCATCAGTGTAAATATATTCCTGCTATTACCATGGAAACTTCAAGAAGCTGTGCAACCTGGCCAGGTGTGGTGGCTTATACCTGTAATCCCAGCACTCTGAGAGTCCAAGGTGTGAGGATCACTTGAGCTCATGAGTTTGAGACCAGCCTGGGCACCATACTAAGACATACTTTTGTCTGTTGGTACAAAAAAAAAAAAAATTAGCCAGGCATGGTGGTGACACCTGTAGTCTCAGATACCCGGGAGGCTGAGGCAGGAGAATCTTTGGAGCCTAGGAGCTTGAGGTTGCTGCGAGCTGTGATTCTGCAGTTGAACTCTAGCCTAGGAGATAGAGTAAGACCCCGTCTCATTAAAAAATAAGTGAATGAATGAATAAATAAGTTTAATTTCCAAAGTGGTGAGGGAAAAGGATGTTGCTGTGAAGAACAGAAATATCTTAGAAACTGTCCTGGGGACCGCTGATCTGTCCACTGCGTAGACCTATTTCATCTCTTTTATCACCTTCCCACAGAATTAGAGAGGTGTGAGTAGTCAGATGTCTTTAAAGAGTCAGAAGTCTCTGGACAGGTTAAAGCGCATCAGCCATTGATGTTTTCTTGTGAAGAATAACTTAATCAGGTTTCTTCCTCTTGATGTCCAGCTGAGGTCAGCTGCCTGAGATAATTCTGGCAGAGAGAAGAGCAGTTGTCTTTGAAACACTGAAGATGGAGCTCTGCTAAGGCCCTGAGGTTTAGAGTGTATAGGGCAAGACATGAGGACTCTGGTCACCTGGAGGAGAAGGCATTGGAAAATGAGGGGAAGGCAGCAAGGTGGCAGAAAGACACACACTCAGCCACATCAGGATTTTCTCTGGAGCCAGCCATGCACCTTTGCAGAATCCAGAAATTTTTCCAACAAAAATCTTGAGTGCCACTGGGTACTAAGCACAGTGCAGGGTGCAGGCTGCTAGCGCTAGTGGGCTAAACTGGCTTTTGTGGGTCTGAGATCCTAAGTATGACATGATTTCTAGGGAAAGATGTGTTTATACCACTTAGCACATGAACTCTGGGGACACGAATGATTTTTAAAGTGGGGCTCTTAGTCCTTCAAGTTTTAGAGTTTTCTGAACCAAATGAGTCATTCTGACCAGGCTGCTCCTCTTGGCCTAGAGTTTTATTTCTTGCTTGGGTTATAAACCTTAAGAGTTTACAACAACATTGAGATTTAGTTAATGATATGAAGTAAGAACCTCTCGAAGCCCGAAGATCTAAAATAAATAGAAGAATAAGAAGTTGGAGAGAGAGAGAATGGACTGCTTTGAGTGCCTGTCCTGTGCTGGTGCCATGCTTGGTGCCATCCCAGGTTCACGTCGAGCGAGGCAGTGCTGCTGCTTAGCGTCCGCAGGGCAGCACTTGGCCCTCCGTGATCGTGTGTTTGCTGCTTGGTCGCAGGACTAGGCCTTCGGAAGAGGTAAGACTGTAGACCTTGAAATGGATAGCAAGTTTCTTGGCAGGGAAGATTATTTAAAAGTGTCAGAATTCTTATTAACAGAACATAATGGACTCACTAATACTAATTCTTTTAGTAGGAAAGCACTTTTCTACTAAGAAATGACTTATATGGCTTGTTGGATGAATAACGTTTAAGTACAGAGGGTGGAAGTTATAAACCAAAAAGCAGCTGCCTTGGAATCCAGTGACAATTGGGCCAGCCGACTTGAGGGGAACCTGAACTAACAGGTTTTTTTCTAGCAGTGACATCTAAACCAAGCATCCTCAAACTATGGCCCACAGGCCACATGCGGCCCGCCGAGGACATGTATCTGGTTTTTGCTGCCGCTGCCTGTCCTGCTTAGCAGCCGACTCGTCCCAGGGCCCACAGTCTGGCCCTCCAACGGTCTGAGGGACAGTGAACGGGCCCCTGTTTAAAAAGTTTGAGGACCCCTGAAACCCTTACACTGTAAGGTATGATAGATTACGTTCAGCTGCCGTTCACACATTTCATTTTAATTTTTTTTTTTTTTTGAGACAGAGCCTCAGGCTGTTGCCATGGGTAGAGTGCTATGGCATCACAGCTCACAGCAGCCTCCAACTCCTGCACTCAAGTGGTTCTCCTGCCTCCGCCTCCCAAGTAGCTGGGACTACAGGTGCCTGCCACAGCGCCTGGCTGTTTTTTGGTTGCAGCCATCATTGTTGTTTAGGAGGCCCTGGGCTGGATTCAAACCTGCCAGCTCAGGTGCATGTGGCTGGCACCTTAGCCACTTGATCCACAGGCACTGAGCCTCCTTTTAAAAATATGAACAGCAAAGAATTTCCTGTCAGACATGTGCCGGCTCCCAGTGGAGTGTGTAATGGCAGAGCAGTCCTTAGACCTGGAGTCTGAATTTGCTTTACTGAGTTGTATGATCTGTGCCCCTGGAGATGGGGGCATTTCTCCTGCAGTGTGTTTTGGGAGCAGGGTTTCTTTTCCTAAGTCTTTATCTCACCCTCAGAGGGAAGCTCTTCGTCCCCAGCTGTGATCAAGTGGCTCACAGGCAGACGAGGCTGAGGTTTCTTTCTTGGTGGCATGAGCTGATCTCTGGCTGTGACAGAGCCGGTTTCAACACACTTGTCTCTTCCTGGTTCCAACTCTGTTTTTTCCCTTCAGTGTGGTGCCTTGGCCTATGGAGAAAGGGCAGGAGTGGTCAGAGATAGGACAGAATCAGACCATCCTGCTCCCTCAAGGAACAAAACCTAGTCAAATAAGATGACTTTGTGCTTTGACTTTTCACGACAATCTATCAGCTATAGGAAGGAACTCTGAGGGCACCCCCCACCCCCCACACCCCCCCCACCCCCCCACCCCACCCCCGCCAGCCAAAAGGTTTATGTCATGGAAAGGCTCGAGTTACAAGGGAAGGAAGATTAAATAGAATTTGGAGACTGCTGGCGTAGCAAGGAGCCTTACTCTGGGCAAGCCTGTGTTGGATGGAGCTTTGGTATCTTTCTCTTTTGTCTCCTTGTCTCCACAAAAGCATGTGGAGTTCCTTGTGGGGATTACCAAGGAAATTCATTCTGTAAGAGAGGGGTGTAGCCATTCTGGCAACTTGAACTTAAGACTTTGTGTGTGATTGGGAGATGCAGGTTTATGAGTTTAATAACAGTTTGTTGTTTTGTCTAAGCATAATATTTGGACTTCATTGTGAGAGTAATTTTTAATTTGTTTGGATTGAATGTATTGCTTGCATTTACAGAGATTCCATTCTAGTGAAGCATCAATCAAGTGTGCCATTAAAGTAAGGTGTTGCCATGCTTGGTTCCATTATGCGGGGCAGGTTTGGTTTGTTTCACAACTTTAAATTTTCAGTGTGACTAGGAGGGAGGAGGGAAGTGAGTCAAGTATCTTACTTGCATTGCAATTAAATGAAGGCCAGAGATTTAAAATTAAGTGTATACTCCTGGCCTAAATAGAAAAGGATGTCAGGAAGCACTGTTACTTTTAAAACAAAGGTTTAAGGGACTCTTCAAGTCTCAGCAGATCACAAAGCTGGCTCAGCTGGAATAGATATATATAATCCAGATGTCTCTGTCTTTAGACCCTGAGGAATACTCAGGGTGGTTGTAGAGCCTTCCAAATTGAGATTCATTGGACTTCGGAGGTTTTCTCTGATGCTATTTGAAAATATACATTTATAAAAATAGCAAATTAGGGCAGTGCCTGTGGCTCAAAGGAGTAGGGCACTGGTCCCATATGCCAGAGATGGCAGGTTCAAACCCAGCTCCAGCCAAAAACTGCAAAAAAAAAAAAGCAAATTAAATTTTTTGTACCAGAAAGCCACATTCCTTTGTAAGGAGTGAATACTCTTTCAAGCTGTACTTTGATCAGTGTTGGAGATAACAAGAAAATGTTGGTGGGTGGTGCCCGTAGCTCAGTGGCTAGGGCTCCGGCCACATACACCGAGGCTGGCGGGTTGAAACCCGGCCTGGGCCTGCGAAACAACAATGACAACTGCAACAACAAAAAATTAGCTGGGCATTATGGCAGGCGCCTGTTGTCCCAGCTACTTGGGAGGCTGAGGCAAGAGAATCGCTTGAGCCCAAGAGGTTGAGGTTACTGTGCGCTGTGACGCTGTGGCACTCAACTGAAGGTGACAAAGTGAAACTGTCTCAAAAAAAAAAAAAGAAAGAAAGAAAGAAAAAATCTTCATGATTGGAAATTTGTGGAAAATGCCTTTAATTAGATGATATGAAATAAATTCTCGCTTTGAAGAAGCTGTAAGGAAGATTGCTCCTTTCTTTCTTTCCTTTCTCTTTTTTTTTTTTTCTTTAAAGCTAAGGCTGGGAAGCATTTCAAGGAGTGTACTCTGGAGTGTCTGTGCAAATGTAAAATAAAATACACTGAACTGTGTGGAACTTGAGGAGGGCAGGTAACAATAGTGCCCTTTATCCCAGCACATGCCCCAGGGCAGCTCCAGGCGTGAGCTGTCTCCCATTGGCCCGGACGCATTTGGCTGCTGAAGAAAGCTTTCGTGTGGTAGTGAAACGCTCCTCTTGTGAAACTGGTTTCAAGCACCCATGACTGCGTAGCCTTGGTCTGTGCTGTCACTTGAATTCTTTCTTTTTTTTTGGTCAGATTTTTCCCCTTCCTCCACCCTGCCACTGTCAAGAAACAATGAGCTCCTCTAGAGAACGTGGTTCTTTGACAGCTTGTCACCTTAACGCTTCTTCTTTTAGGTCCTTCCTGGAAATTCTGTCTGTGATGGCTTTCCAAATGTGTCATTTCTACCAGTTTTGTTGCTTAGAAACAAGCAGAGAGCCTCTGCCCGGACATTAGTGGTATGTCAAGTAAGGCCAGCAGGAGGTCCAGGCAGCGAGGGCCTTAGGGTTTAGGTCTCTTGTCGCAGCTCTCAGTTCTGGAGTAAATACAGTGAACTCAATACGTTCATTTAGGGGCTTCTCTTTAGCCTTTCCTTGTGAGTGGAAAATACCTTATAATTAGAACTTTTGATCGGACGTCAGCTGCCTGCCAGGGCTCCGTTTCTGCCCGCCAGGGCTCCATTTCTGCCCCATAGGCTGCCTGTCCTGTTCTGTACCTGGTGATGATGGAATGTGCTCTGTGTTTGCCTTGTGTCACACCTGCATCCAGTCTGCATATTTCAGAGTAAACATTCTACTTATTTGGGACAACAGGTGCCGAATGACTGTATCTGCCAGGTGTCCTTGGGTTCACCAGGTCCTGCTTATAGGACCTGAGGAGCGAAGAGGAGCCTGCGGGTACTTCCAGGGTGGCCTTTTTCTGTCCCCCTCTTTATCTCTGTGACTTTTCCCCTGGCTCCTGCACTCTGCAGAAACCAAGACCATGTGTGGGCGGTGTGGGAAGGTGGCGGTGTGGCAACAGCCAGGCTGCTGACTCGTCTCTGTTTTTCTCCAGGGGAACGCCCACACCCATGTGGGAAGATTTCGAGTGAGAGCTTCTCTCTCCCATCTCTCTGCCCCCCCATCTCCTCCTGCCAGTACTTTTCCCATGGTGGTCATTGGTAGTCTGAGAAGTAACACTATTTATTTACAATGTTGGTTGTCATTTGATGTCTTCTCATTTGTGGCTGGCATTCTACAGTGGGATATTTCTGTCATCTCCCGTCGTCAGAGTAGCAAGGAAGTTGGGATCTCCGGGATTCTTTGACAAGCCAGCAGTGGAACTGGATTTTCCTTCTTAGTTCATGGCTCAGTCTCTGGTACCTTCTTGGGCTTCATGAATTGGTTAAGCTGCATGCATGGCTCAGACAGAACTAAGCCAACCAGTGTCAATGTGTGTGTTTGCTTTGGATGGGGGAAGGAATGTTGATCGTGATTAAGTGTCTGCTGTATAACGTTCAGCAAATGTTTCTGGCTAATTAGACTTTACCCAGGAGTTAGAGTTGATTTCTCGTTTTAAACTGTTTCCCATACCATTGGCTCCAGTTGAAATGTGTAATTTTATGTATTAGAGAAGTGGTGATTTTGTTCACATTTTTAGTGCTTTCAGGCTTAGGGTCAGAATAACTACATTAAGAACTTCACAGTTGACTCAGCAGCTGTAGCTCAAGTGGCAAAGGCACCAGCCACGTACAACAGAGCTGGTGGGTTCGAATCCAGCCTGGGCCTGCCAAACAACAATGACAACTACAACCAAAAAATAGCCAGGTGTTGTGGTGGACACGTGTAGTCCCAGCTACTTGGGAGGCGGCGGCAAGAGATCCCTTAAGCCCAGGAGTTGGAAGTTGCTGTGAACTGTGATGCCATGGCACACTACCCAGGGCAACAGCGTGAGGCTCTGTCTCAAAAAAAAAAAAAAAAAAAACTCCACAGTTGGGTGCTGCCTGTGTTTCAGTGAGTAGAGCGCCAGCCTCATATACCAAGGGTGGTGGGTTCGAACCTGGCTCCTGCTAAACTGCAATAAAAATTAGCTGGGCAATGTGGTAGGTGCCTATAGTCCCAGCTACTCAGGAGGCTGAGGCAAGAGAATTGCCTAAGCTTAAGAGCTGGAGATTGCTGTGAGCTGTGATGCCATGTACTCTACCCAGGGCAACAAAGTGAGACTCTGTCTCTTTAAAAAAAAAAAAAAAGAACCTCACAGTTTAATTTTGTTGGGAGATATTTACAAACTATCTTAGAGCAATCTTTTTGATTGATTTGGAGAAGAATTTAAGTTTTTTTCTAGGGTTTCTACATTCAGCAGATCAGTTACATCCTAGGAACAACATTATGGGTATTATATCTGTATTTGGCTAATTTGAATACTAGAATGGGTTAAAATGACAAAGGCTCCCAGGGGCAGCTGGGACCAGTCTGAGATGGCTGCAGCTATCTCTGATGGAGCCACTCTGTCAACCAAGTTTTGTGACTTATGTGACATCAAGGAGGAAGTTTGGCACAGACTAGCTATTTGGTCTGAAATGTAGGGACCTTTAATTTCATGCCTCACACTCCCAAAACAACCTGCTCAGGGCCGTTTGCAAGTCCCCTTTTTCCTAAGTGTCTTTTACATCGCCCAACGGTGCTTCTCCAGCTTCTTATCTGTTACTGTAGGAGGGTGGTCTCCAGAAAAGGGTCTTAATGTTGGGGTCAGGTGTGTGGGTCCTGAGGTTTGTTACCTGTTACTGTGTGTGTTTTACCATCTGTGTCTTCAGAACCTGAACCTCACCACAGCTTTACACCGTCTGTCTTGAGGTAAAAGCTTTGATAGCCAGAGACCATGGATGATATGAGATACTCTCGAGAAAGGTGACTGTTCTGCTGAGCATGGTGCCTCACACCTGTAATCTCAGCACTGTGGGAGACCGAGGCAGGTAGATTGCTTGAGCTTGGGCGTTCAAGACCAGCCTGAGCCAGAGTGAGACCTTGTCTCTTAAAAATAGCCAGGCGTTATGATGGGTGCCTGTAGTCCTAGTTTCTTGGGAGGCTGAGGCAAGAGAATTACTTGAGCCCAAGAGTTTGAAGTTGCTGTGACACCATGGCATTCTACCCAGGGTGACAAAGCAAGACTCTGTCTCAAAAAAAAAAAAAAAAAGGTGAATGTTTTTAGGGTAAACAGTAAGGATATGTGCATTTTTGGAATGTAAAACTTCTTTCACTTACCAGCTTTCAAAGCATCTTCCATAGTCAAGATTTTTGCTTTTCCTTTTTCTTTTCTTCTTTGTGGCAGTTCTTGTCTTGTTATATTTATCAGGCAGTTTGAACTCATTTGGACTTTTCCCTGGGCATTATAACACACAGATGGGATGGGTAATACTGACACAGAGCCCTCTCAGCTCTGTAGGCTGATAATGTCCCCAAAATCTGCTGTATAGAATCTCATTTACAAAAGCAAAACACTGTTCTTCTTTGAAGGTTTTTTTTCCTCTGCCTCTTATTATTGATCAATTTCTAACATCCTTCCAGGAAATTCTGGATCTACTGCTACTGTGTAGAAGACTGGCTGGAGGAGTCATGCTGTAAAGAGTTAGCGTCCCTCACTGTCCAGCCCTTACCAGTAAGGTGTTCCTTGTACTTCCCCATGTAAGCACGAGGAGGAAAGGAGGAAGCGATTCAAGCATCTAGCCTGTCCTCAGAGCAGATTATACTCTATGTAAGGACACGTGTCAAAAATGAGGTTAAAAGAATGCAATTTCCAAGGAAAAAGTGCTTTCCACTAGGGAATCACAAAAGGCTGTATTGGAACTGCAGAATGTTTTTGTCAAGGATTTTGATTGGTGCTTTTTTCCTTTTCCTTATTTTTCCCTCTCTTGTGTAGCAGTTGTGAATTTAAGTGGAAAAGAGGCAACTGAAGCAGTTAGTCAAAGTGCCTCTTCTGACTACCTGCTTGTGTGTTATAATGCCTAGGTAAAAAATTTCAGATGAGTTCAAACTGCCTGATAACTATAACAAGACAAAAATTGTCACAAAGAAGAAAAAAGAGGAAAAGCAAAAATCTTGACTATGGAAGTGTGGGAAGAAACATTTGCAGGTCAGCCTTCCACTCCGCCAGGTCACATGGTCCTGGGAGAGAGTTACGGAATCTGTCGCATCTGTACATGCAGCAGGAAGCTGTAAATGAAGGGATAGCCTACATTTAATTATTGAATAAAAATGGCTAGGTACCTGTAAAGAGAGATGGTCACTGTAAATAGCACTAGGAAACTGTCGTGCCTTCACCTTGCATGTCTCAGGTACCTCTGAATACCATAATCTTTCCCAAAGTAGTTCAGAGGATATAAATAGCCAGTTTATTTATTCAGCAAATATTTATTTAATGTCCAGTATGTGTGAAAAACTGCTTGGTATTTTACTTTCTGCCCAGATGACCTAGGTGTTCAAGTCAACTTAGAGGAAAGGTATGAACACAAATAACTTGTGAACTTAGTAAGTTCATAAGCCCTGGTAGCCTCAGTTATCAAATGGGGCCAGAATATTCAATCTCATGGGTAGGTTTGGGAGGCGGGGGTTATCAGAGAGTACGTGAGAATGGAATAGATGCAGTGTAGTAAATAGCCTCGTAGTGCATAGATTTATTTGGCTGGAGTTCAAGGGTTTGGGGGTCATTCATTCAGGAAATGTGTATTTCTTACTGGCCAGGCACTGGCAGGATGCTCGGGAACACAAGGATGAGTAATACTTGACCCAGTTCTCACAAAACTCAGAATTTAGTGGGAGGATTGCTACTCTGGTAGGTAAGGTGACGCAAGGAAAGAAAGGAATGGAACCTCACTTGGCACAGGACGGTCAGTGAAGGTTGCTCGGGTGACACCTCCGTGGTGTCCTAGAGGAGAGGAAGAACCAGCCCAGCATTCAGAGCGAAAATGAGCCTGCCAGCCCAGGAACGTGTGAATGAACAGCTGAGGGTCTGAGGCAGGCAGCAAGGTGCGGGGTGGGTGGGCAGGCAGGTATGAGGGACCCTCACAGAGGCCCTCCTGGGCCCTATGAAGGAGCTTATCTCTTGCCCTTGGGGTCTATGGACCAATATGTTGGGGTTGGAGGTTCTTTAAGGATTTTAAATATTATTTTCAATTAATTGATAAGATTTTTAAAAATCAGAAGCATATTCTGGATGCCACCAAAGTCAAATTGCTGCCAAGAGACCTCAGTGCTGTGTTTGTGCTTAAATATGGTGTTTAAGCCAGATAAAGGGCAAATGAGGTCTTAGGGTGCCGTGTAATCAAACATTTTGCAGTTATTTGAATCAAACAATATTTCTTAAACTTGGATATAGATATATTACTTCTTAAACTTGGATATAGATATATTTTTAGGGGTCAAGCAATTTTTTTGCCTTTTAAAGAGGTATATACATTATTCAATTTGAGAAATACTGTAGTATGTAGTAGGAAATATGATTAAAGGCCGGGCATGCTGGCTGACACCTGTAATTCTAGTACTTTTGGGGCCAAGGGAGAGGATTGCTTGAGACCCAGAGTTCAAGACCAGCCAAGGCAATCTAGCAGGACTCTGTCTCTACAAAAAATAGAAAAACTAGCCAGGCATGGAAGCACCAACCAGTGGAAAAGCAGTTTCTGCTCAGCTAACTCTCTGCAGCTACAACGAAGCAGAGGGATGGAGGGAAGGGTCTGAATGGGAGAGAGCCAGCACTCTGGTGGTCTCTGTGCCCTTCTCCTGAAGCCAGCCCATCCAGAATGTCCAGGCTCTGGGATCACACAGATCTCCTGGGACCAGCCAGCTCCGTGTGGCTCCTGAAGTCTAGGCTGGAGCTGAGAGATGTTTGTGTGGGAAAGAAGAGATGAAAATTCAGGGACGGAAGCCCCCAGGGAGGATGGAGGTGCACAGTGGGTGGAGAAGCAGTATAGCACCTGCCTCTCGGTGAGGGTTCACTGGCAGCCTGGTGCTTTGTCCTCAAGAAGCTCCCTGGTGGCAGCAGCTTTGGGATTTGTGAGGATGGAAGAGCTTTCCTGCAGCTCAGGAGGGAGGGAATAACCCATTCCACCTACCCTTCTCTCTGGACTCCAGGCCTCTCAGGGACTGACTGCCTAGCCCCTCCTCCTTCATGTTCTGCTCCGCACCTTCTTGTGGGATCTCTGGTAGGTTAGTTCCGTCAAGTTCTATCCCTGTCATCGCAGCTGCCACTTCAAGCCATAGGACTTTCGAATCAACTCTCTGCCTGAGTCCTTGATGGTCTCACCAAGCACCTGTTGTATCCTGCTTCTCTCCGTTACTAACCTGAGGTGGTTAAGCTCAGTAGGATCATAAATCTTTCTGAGAGGGGTAAGACTCAAAAAAAGACCCTAGGTCCAGGGTCCTCCTCCTGTCTAGCAATTAAAAGGTGGCCCCACTGTGTACACGAGTCACCAGAGAGGCTAAGCAAGTTGTGCAAAGTCACCCAGCTAGTCAAGGGCACAGGAGAAACTAGCTTCTGCCTCCCAAGGTAGCCCTCCCTCACAGGTCTCAGAGAGCGGGACCAGTGCTTCTCCAGTCATTTCTCTTACTCTCTAACCCTTTTCGTTGGTTGATAGGATTTTTCTGGTTTTCTGCTTACATTGCCCTGCCCTCTCCAGCTGTCACCAGACTCTGCTGACTTCCTGCTTTGGAAGATGAGGGTTTAACTAACTCTCCACATCATTTAGCTTCTGACTCAAGTTCTTAGAATTTTTGTAACTTTTGACTGATAAATTCCAACTGCTTTCTTAATACTTTGTTTTCTGTGAACTAGGAGGGTACGAAATATTTCTGTAATTTCCCCCCACAAATTAAGTCCCTGGCTAAAGTTCACATATCCAACTGCTCACTTTAGAGCAGGCAGCCAGCAGGCTTCACCAGAATTGTGCCTTGGTTGGTGGTGTGAACAATAAAGCCCAGAATAGTAGGTGAGTTGGGGTTTATAAAACTCATTCTAAGTTGCTTAGCTTGGTTTTCCTGCTGGGAAGTGAGCCTCTCATCTCTGCTGTGAACATGCTGTTTCCTTTGTCTTTCTCTGAGGATTAATGTTGGAGAAGCAGCCAGTGGTGTGGGCAGTGTTGTGTGGCTGCACCAAAGCTTCCTGGAAGAATCATTATATATTAGTTCAAGATCTGATTTCTCTCTTTTTTTTTTTGCCCGTTTTTGGCCAGGGCTGGGTTTGAACCTGCCACCTCCGGCATATGGGACCAGCACCCTACCCTTTTGAGCCATAGGTGCCGTCCAAGATCTGATTTCTTGTTGCTTGTGAGCATTTAGAATAAGAAATCCATACAAGTGAATCCTTTGATAATGGAAATCACTTTATTTTTCGTTTTCCTCTCATTTTCAAACTGAGGTTTGAAAACAAACCAAAAAAAAAAAAAAAACTTACATCTTTTGAAACACATTTAAGTATGTGAATTCTCGGCCAAGAATGAGGAACTGTCCTTAGAAAAATGGGCTGGACATTTACGGAGGAATCTTGCCGAGCATCTTCAGCCTGCCCAGTGGTTTGTTTTTGTGGTTAGTTTTTTTCCTTTCTAATAATTTGGGTGGGAACATTAATTGCTCATCTTTTGAGATTACTGTTGAGATACACTTGAACTTTTTCTCAAAGTATGTGGCAAGGAAGTATGAAAACAGGAAACGTCATCTTTTGAGTTCTTAAAGTTCTACTTCAAAAGCCTTACATCATTCTGGAGAAGGAAGGTTGTGTGTCCAGCCTCCTCTCGGACGTCTGAAACAGGGCTCTGCAAGTGTGTGTGTGTGTGTGTGTGTGTGTGTGTGTGTTACAGAGGAGTAGTCAGGTGGGTGATCATCCATTTTACTTTCTAGGAGATACTGAAATTTTTCTGTAATGACATTAATATTTGTCTATATGGTGAGAGTGGTTTGAACACTTGTTTTATCCTAATTTGGGTAACTTGGCCTATTGTCTTGCTCATCCAGGGCTGCCCTTTAGGTAGAACTGCTCTCAAGAGTTAAAACTGTGGGCTCAGCGCCTGTAGCACAGTGGTTACAGTGTTGGCTACATACATCGAGGCTGGTGGGTTCGAACCCAGCCCTGGCCAGCTAAACAACAGTGACATCTGCAACCAAAACATAGCCAGGCATTGTGGTGGGCATGTGTAGTCCCAGCTACTCGGGAGGCTGAGGCAAGAGCATCGCTTAAGCCCAAGTGTTTGAGGTTGCTGTGACTTGTGATGCATGGCACTCTGCCCAGGGCGACAGCTTGAGACTCTGTCTCAAAAAAAAAATGTCTTCTGTGGCTTCTACAGACCCCTGGGAGAGCTTGGGCTTGTGCTTCTGTACTTGCCACCTTGCCTAGCTGCATGCTGTGCCTGCAGAGGGCCTCCTGCCTAGAGTGAGGAGGACTCCTGGGAGCTAAGCTCCTCCCTCAGAGCTCACCCCAGACCCCTCGATGAGGGTAGTTTGTCTGGTGGGGTCATGTGTCTCCCTGGTGAATGATGCCTTAGTGAGAAGTATATACTGGACAGCTTGCCAGGAAGTTCCTTATATGGAAAGTAGAAATAGTAAATTACAAGCAGGGAGAGCTCCCTCCTCCCTTTATACCAAATCATGATGATGTAAGGATAAGTCGATGTCCAAGCAACCGAGAGAATAGTTAGATAATTGGTCAGCAAACTACAGCTCTCGGGCCCAGGCCTGAGTTTGCTTGAAACCCCACTATTCCCATTTGTTTACTCATTGTCTGTGCATCTTTTACACTGTTCTTGCACAGTTGAGTAAGATGCCAGTTGATGTTGATGCCACGGCCCTCTACTGATAACAACAAAGTGAGACTCTGTCTCAAAAAAAAAAAAAAAGAAATGTTTTTAACCTAAAATATCCTGATGGGAGGCCAGGTGTGGTGGCTCAAGCCTGTAATCCTAGCACTCTTGGGAGATCAAGGCGAGAGGATTGCTTAAGCTCAGGAGTCTGACACCAGCCTGAGCAGGAGTGAGACCCCGTCTCTACTAAGTCGCATGTGGCCTACACATGCTAATTTATTTACTGTTGAAAACTAGTCAACTCCAGCTAGGTGCCTGTAGCTCAGACACTAGGGCATCAGCCACATACACTGGAGTTGGTGGGTTCGAATCCAGCCTGGGCCTGCCAAACAACGACAACTGTAACAACAAAAACAAAAATAGCCGGGCATTATGGGGGGTGCCTGTAGTCCCAGCTTCTTGGGAGGCTGAGTGAGGCAAGAGAATCGCTTAAGCCCAAGAGTTGGAGGTTGCTGTGAGCTGTGATGCCACAGCACTCTACCGAGGGTGACATAGTGAGACTCTATCTTAAAAAAAAAAAGTGTATTAAGCATATGCTACATATCAGGCACCAGAAATAAGAGATTAAAATGTTGTCTCCTAAAGAAGTTACAGTTTCGTGAGGAAGACAACACATATCATGTATCTACTATAGTTCAGGATTGCAATTTTAACCTTGTACTGAACACATGAATTCATCCACAAGTGTAAATTCCATGAAAGTCAAACACAACATGAATAATAAAAGTAAGCAATAGAGTTGAATAGGTTTGTAATAGTCTCTCTTTTTTTTCTGGTTAACATCTTATGAACTGTGAGTATGTAAATATTTGCCTGATCTTGGTGAATAGTGAGGTTGAACAAAATACTTTAATCTATATCTGCTCATTAAATGAATATTGTTATTTGATAGGGATGTTGTACCTCTGTAAAAAGGTACCTCTGTACTTTTAGGGCCAGGGGAGATAGCTCACGCCTTTTATCTAGCACTCTAGGAGGCCAAGGCAGGTGGATTGTCTGAACTCAGAGGTTTGAGACCAGCCTGATCCAGAGTAAGGCCCCATCTCTAAAAATAGCCAGGCATTGGAATGGGCTTCTATAGTCCCCAGCTACTCAGGAGGCTGAGGCAAGAGAATCTCTTGAGCCTAAGAGTTTGAGGTTGCTGTGAGCTGTGATGCCATGGCCCTCTACTGAGGGCAACAAAGTGAGACTCTGTCTCAAAAAAAAAAAGGAATGTTTTTAACCTAAAATATCCTGATGGGAGGCGGGTTTGGTGGCTCAAGCTTGTAATCCTAGTACTCTTGGGAGATCAAGGCGAGAGGATCGCTTAAGCTCAGGAGTCTGACACCACCCTGAGCAGGAGTGAGACCCCGTATCTACTAAAAGTAGAGAAATTAATCAGCCATTGTGGTGGGAACCTATAATCCTATACCCAGGAGGCTGAGACAGAAGGATTATTTGAGCCCCGGAGTTTGAGGTTGCTGTGAGGTAGACTGATGCCCTGGCAGTCTAGCTTGGGCAACACAGTGACACTCTGTTGCAAAAAAAAATCCTGATGGGAAATGTAAATACAGGTTGTACTATCTGAATGCTATAAAGAAAGGAAACCATTTATTAGGACTTGTTTCAATAATCTCAGAGTTTTGAATCCAAAGGAGACCTTTTATGGATCAAAGTGTGTAAGTATATAGATTAATGACTTTACAGCAGTGGTGAGGTGTTCTTTTTTTTAATTTATTTTTTTGGAGACAGAGTCTCACTCTACCCTGGCTAGAGTCTACCCTGGCTAGAGCGCCATGGTAGCTGTCAGACCTCACAGCTACCTCTAACTCTTGAGCTCAGGCACTGCTTTTGCCTCAGCCTCCTCAATAGCTGGGGCTACAAGTGTCCACCACAGCACATGGTTAGCTCATCCCCTGGGGTTGATCCTGCTGGAAGAAGCCTCCTGAGCTCTGTCCGCCTTCTCTTGGAATCTTCAACCCACTGTCACTGTTCTTCATCTTCACTTGTCACTGTTTACTGGTATATTTGTGTATTTATCTAGGCCAGGAAGCTTTTTTTTTTTTGAGACAGATTCTTACTATGTTGCCCACGGTAAAATGCTGTGACATCAACCTCCAACTCTTGGGCTTAAGTGATTCTCTTGCCTCAGTCTCCCAAGTAGTTGGGACTACAGGCACCTGTCACAATGCATGGCTATTCAGGAGGCATTTTTTAAAATGCCAAATTAGGATTGCTGTAAACTTCTTTAATACATTGAGAAAACTGCCAGGTTTGGAAAGAATTTATTGTTAAATAGAAGCAAATGTACATAGGAAGAGATTGCCCGTAATCATGAATACCAGTGAGGTCAGGCCTTTCTGGAGGCTCTGTGTTTATGCTGATCCTGGGATTTATTGCCTGCTTATTTTTGTTTTGAATAGAAACTTGATACTGGGATTCAAGGGGAGGTAAGCTTTTGGGTTGGATTACCTTGAAATCCTCTTGTTAAGGGAATATCACTTTGGCTCAGGCTTCCTGGAATTGTTAAAGGTAAAGTCTCACTTTCCCAGGCAGCTGTTTTTGAGTTGGAAATTGAACCACATGGCTTAGAATGACAGAAAAATTAAGATTTTCTATTTGGTTGTAAAAAGAAAAATAGGTT
>NW_003852417.1:2628108-2636152 GCF_000181295.1 Otolemur garnettii
AAAAAAAAAAAGGGGGGGAGAAAAAAAGAAAAATGGTCTGGTTACTTTATATGCTCAGTTGTTTGCATGAACTGCTTTCTTTACTTTTTTAACCTAAGTGTGTTCCATAGACTGTCTCCTAACCTCTGATTTGTGGATTTATGGATTGTATATGAATTTTTTTTAAATATGTAAGAAAATATATAAAGTCAGAGTACAGATACTCTGTAATGCTATTGAACTTCACATGTGCCATGTTTTGCCTATATATCTAGATCTACATCTAGTTTTTTGTTTGTTTTAAGGAATGTGAGCCAAAGTTTTATTTGTTCATTTCTTACATTTGAAGTACTCTGCAACGACTTCCTTGGCCTGAGATTCTTTGCTATAGAATTACATGCAGTTTCTTATTAACATTTAGAAATTCATGAAATTCTTAATACTAGTCATAGGGAAGCTTTAATAATTATGTCTTTAAAATGTGATTCCCATAGGCTTAGCTCCTGTAGCATAGTGGTTACGGTGCCAGCCACATACACGAAGGTTGGCAGGTTTGAACCTGAGCTGGGCCAACTAAATAGCAGTGACAGCTGTAACAAAAAATAGCTGGGTGTTATGGCAGGCACGTGGAGTCCCAGCTACTTGGGAGGCTGAGGTAAGAGAATCACTTAAGCCCAAGGGTTTGAGGTTGCTGTAAGCTGTGATGCTAGGGCACTCTACCGAGTCTCACTCAACAAACTGAGACTCTGATACAAAAAAAAAAAAGATTCCCATAATTAAAATTTGTTGTAGCCATTTTCAGGAATCTTTACTTTAATTTCCTTCAGCCTCCTAACATGACTTTACTATTGCCAGCTTTTTAAAACTTTCTGCAGAAACACTTTCACCTAATCACATTGATTGGCTGGCTTTAGATCTTTGAATTTTTTAAATTAAAGCAATTTGCCTATTGACTGAAAATAAGTTAAATGGAAAGAAAAGTGATAACTGGCAGAATACACCAGTCCTGAAAGGGACATGGCATAGAATGCAGGTTCAGTCTAGTCAGGGAGAGAGATCTGTGACATCAAGGTGACATCTCTGGTAGTGAGTAGAAGCCAGGGTGAGGCCAGGGAAGAAGCTGCTGGGGAGGAGGCAGCAGGGTGGAAAGGGAAGAGGCCACCCAGTTCACTAGCTTTCACCTTGGGACAGCTTTAAACATCTTTCTGGGCTTCATCTCAGAAAGGAAGATGCCGCGGTGGTGGTGCTGATCCCCCGAGCTGCTTCCCACCTACGATGCCCAGTGTGGGCCCTGACCCTGCAAAGTGCTCGGGCTTGCTGAGTGGTCTGCACTGTGTGCTGGCAGTGGACTGCAGTCTGCATGAAGGGGACCACAGCGGGGAGGGCCCTGAGCTGGGCTTTTGCAGACGGAGTTGGCCAGACGGGAGCCAGAAGGAGGAAGCATGCATGGTCAGTGTGTACAGTGCATCCCAGAGGGACCGAGGAGACTATCTCAGATGACTTTTAAATCTGTGTACGGGGACAAGACCTCAGTCTTTTTAGGATGTTTTGATCTTTTCCAGTTTAGTATCAGTATCTAGACAAGAGCAGGAGTGAGAACCCTACTTCAGCAGCTTGCATGCCTCCTGGGGAGTGTTGTGTGTTCTTCAGGTTCTCATCTTTCTCCTTAACTTTTCCTGCTCCCTTCCTTCTCTTTCATCTTAATGATCTTATTCTCACCCCACCCGCAATAACTTAAACTTATCCACATCTGCATCTCAGTTGGGCCAGCAACACCCAGTGCTGCTTGTTATACACCTATTCTTGGGTGTTGGGTTTGAGGGACTTAGTTGATGGAATACCTGTCTCATTTACAGGTCTTGGGTGTAAGACCACGTCTTTGAGACGTGTCATCCTTAGTTTTAAAAACTAATTCCAGTCATGTCCACTGTGTGGTGCTCTTGCATCAGGAACAAATTCTGAAACTAGTTGTATAGGAGTTCAAAAACATTTACAAGTCCAGAATGACAAAAATAGAAAATGGAGTGTGTTAATTTGCTGTAGTTTGGGTTTCTGTGAGTAACGACTTCTGGAGTCACATTAATCATGCAACAATTTATTTTAACTTTTGAGAAAATTTACTGGAGGATAAACATTGATTTGGACCCCAAGATAGGGAGTGGAGAAAAGGGTATGGAAATCTCCTGATCTACTCCCTGTCAGAGGAGAATCTGCCTGGAGAGGTTCCCACCTTCTCCATGTGTTGTGGAGGCGCTGACTTGAGGGCAGGGGGGGCTAACCTGCTACATCAGAAATGGTTCTTCAAAATTCTCAGGGGCGGGCCAGGCGCAGTGGCTCACGCCTATAATCCTAGCACTCTGGGAAGCTGAGGTAAGTGGATTGCCCTGAGTTCCAGCCTGAGCCAGAGTGAGACCTTGTCTCTAAAAATAGCCAAGTGTTGTGATGGGCACCTGTAGTCTCAGTTACTTGGGAGGCTGAGACAAGAGAATCTCTAAAGTCCAAGAGTTGGAGGTTGCTGTGAACTATGACACCACAGCACTCAACCGAGGGCAACAAAATGAGACTGTCTCAAAAAAAAAATTCTCAGGGACAGGTGGTGGCTTGAGAACACAGAGAACAACATTTTAAACCACAGGTTGACAGCATGAAAGTCCCGTGTGGACAGTTTTCTCCAGCGTTGTTTTGTGATTGCCTAGTGGAAGGCATCTCTGTTGCAGAAAGAATTGGGCTTTCCTTTGCCCTCGTGGAAATAGAAACACTTAGGTTGTTCTCCTGGGAAGTTTTGTCTACATCTATGAATGAGGGGTACGTTTGTTAGTGTTTTGTTCTCAGCCTGTTAGCAAAGCTTATCACTTTCATCTTAGTTTTAACCTGGGCATGTAAAGATAAGAATCTATACAGTGGAACCTCTGTAAGTTGACACCCAAAGGACTGTAACAAAGAAACTGGTTAATACATGGAGGTGGTCAATGTAAGTAACTGGGCCTACTGTACTGAGTACATGTGGTCTATGTAGGGAGGAGGTCAACTATGGAGTTTCTATTGTATTGTATTTAAATAGTAAAAAGCACTCGAGTTGATGATGGTCACCACCCAGAAGAGATATAGGAATTATTGTAAATTATAAATTATTTCCTAAGGACTGGACCCAATATGATTCTATAACCAGAAGAACAAGCTGGGAAAAAATTAAGATGTTTTAATCTGGATGGCCGGGCACAGTGGCTATGCTTGTAATCCTAGCACTCTGGAAGGCTGAGGCTGGTATATTGCCTGAGCTCACGAGTTCGAGACTAGCCTGAGCCAGAGCAAGACCCCCATCTCTAAAAATAGCTGGGCATTGTGGTGGGCGCTTGTTGTCCCACCTACTTGGGAGGCTGAGGCAAGAGAATTGCTTAAGACCCAGGAGTTTGAGGTTGCTGTGAACTGTGATGCCACAGCACTCTACTGAGGGCAACAAAGTGAGACTCTGTCTCAAAAAAAAAAAAAAAAGAAATTAAGGCATTTTAACTGGATAAATAGGGATTGAGAGAGAACATCATTGGACAATTTTATAATCATAAAATGTGTGGATTAGAGGAACACTGGTTTCGTCAAATATTAGAATAGAGGGTATTATAGGTTACCCTAGAGACGGTATCAACATAAATACAGGTGAATTCCTAGAAGTTTGTCCTGAGTTGTGAGTCAGCTACACAAAGAGCTATACTGTTGGTAACTTTGAAAAATGATGTCAGGAGAGATGGCCACTGCCTCTTAAACTTGTCCCAGCTGACGTTAAATAGAGATTCTGGAAGGGAAAGTAAACAAAGGTTGAGAGTTGCCATCTGTTCTTCCCTTTTAAGGTCTGTTATTCTTATGACCTAAGGTAATTTTAAAATATACTCTTTATTATCTCTTTTTAAAAGTTTCTCATTTAAAAGATATTTGAGTAATTAAGAACTTTGGTATTTTCACTTTTGATGCCTGTTGCTGATAGTCCCTTCTCTTCCCTTTGCAGGTTTTCATCTCTGTGAACTGCTTAAGCACAGATTTCTCCTCTCAGAAGGGCGTGAAGGGGTTGCCTCTGAACATTCAGATTGACACCTACAGTTACAACAACCGCAGCAACAAGCCAGTGCACCGGGCCTACTGCCAGATAAAGGTCTTCTGTGACAAGGTGAGACGGGGCAGGGATGTGTAGAGTAAAGGGTTTGAAACATACTCTTCCTCACAGAAAAAGACCAGGGCCTCTGATATTTAACATCAAAATGACAGTATTGCTGCTTGTATAAAATAGTTTATTTTAAATGAGCAATTATTGCTTTAGCCTTGCAAAGACACATTAAATAGAGATGAAAAATTACATTTTCGGGTGGTGCCTATGGCCCAAGGAATAGGGCACCAGCCCCATATACCGGAGGTGGTGGGTTCAAACCTGGCCCTGGCCCCCCAAAAAAATAAATAAAAAATTGCATTTTAACTGAAAGATTAGAAGGGTTGGTAAATATGTTTTGCTGAATGGGTCTTGTAAGGGCACTGTGCACACAGGTTGCAGAATCTGTCGGCACGTAAAGATAAGAATGATGATCGGTGATGTGCTCAGCTGGCCAGATCCATGCAGTCTGGACAGTCCAGTGTATTTTGAGGGCTGTGAGAACTGGGAAGCAGCTGTGGATTGGCCCATTGAACTAAGATTGAACAGGATTTTAACTTTTCCTACTCAAAAATATTGGACTTGTTTGTTTATTTTTATGGCTGGGTATACTAGTTTCCTGTTGTTGTTGTTAGCAAATTACCCCAAACTTAGTGGCTTAAAATAATACTAATTTATTACCTTACATTGTGTAGGTGCAGAGGCCTGACATGGGTCTCATTGGGCTAAACTCAAGGTGTGGACAGGTTGCATCCTTCCTGAGGCTCCAGAGCAGTGGTTCTCAACCTGTGGGCTGCGACCCCCAGGAACTGTATTAAAGGACCGTGGCATTAGGAAGGTTGAGAACCAATGCTCTAGTGGGAAGTCAGCAGCCTTGCCTTCTCCACCTTCCCACAGCTGCCCACAGTCCTGAGCTTGTGGCTTCTTCCATCTCAGAGCCACATTGGCTGGTCAGGTCTCATGTCACATTGCCCAGTGTCTGTACTCTCTCTGACATCCTCTCTCTGACTCTCCTGCTCCCTCTGCTGCTTTGAAGGGCCTTGTGATTATTACCTTGGGCATGCATAAACGACCTAGGATAGTCTCCCTGGCTCCCAGTCAGCTGATTAGTGGCCTTACTCCCTGTTGCCTTGGAAATGACCTGTTTCCAGGCTCTAGATCAGGAGTTGAGCATCACTGGAGGCCCCAGGAGCTTCCATGGTGATGACTCACAGCCGGCAGGGAGTGGGGATTGCTGGCCTGCTCAGATTTCTTCCCTTCTCACTGCAGTCCTCTTTCCAGGCAGAAGAGAACCTGAAGAGAAACTTTCGAATATCCATGTTCTTTTTCTACAAATCTAGGGATAAATTAAAGTTAATAGTTCAATTAAAATTTTTTTTTTCACATCTGCTGTTTTTAAAAAACTGCCATGTCTTTGTATTAATTTTCCTTGGCATTCTTTAGGATTACTAAGTTCACTTTTTGAACTACGGAAATGACTGGTTTTCATCAGAGCAGGTGGCCAACAAGTTGATCCCTGCCATAGGTACCTGCACCAGTGCCACCTCCAGGGCCCAGGTGTGGGACATTCCATCTGAGATGGCACTGTCAAAAGATGCTTACCAGAGGGCAGTTCCCGCATCAGGGACTTCCTCTGTTCAGTACCATCACCTCTCAGGGCACCTCTTCACTTGTCAATGGGGAAAGACCACATTTTCCATTTCTAATCTGTCATGAACTTCTGTAAAATACAGTGAAAATTTAGATGAATTGCTAGAAGAGCAAAATGGCACATAGTCATATAGACTCTAAGCCCCAGTTATTCATTTTTTGATTCAGTAGACATAAAATTATTTATCTAATTGCTTTCCAAATGCTTACTCAGTTTCTGGCATATCCTTTCTCAGATTTAACAGTTGTGGGCTTCCACATGAGAGAAAATCTCAAACTTAAGAAGGGGGAGGTGGGAAAGGGGTTTAGTAGCTTCCCACCCATGGGTACAACCCCGTGGATACGTGACACACTCCCTGGCTATAGGGAAAACTAAAACTCTTGATTTTACCCATCATGTGTAAATTATGTAACCCAATGGTTTATAACCTCATAGTAATCTGAAATTTTTAAAACGAAAAAAAATTGTGAGCTGATACTGGTCCACACATCACCCTTCGAATGTTGCTGTGCAGGGGTTGTCAACATGACTTAGCATGACTGGGGTTTTCCATATCAGATGGTAAAAATGGTACAGCCAGGTTTGAAGGGAAGGGAAAGTATTGATTTATGCTCTTAAACAAGTTTGGTTTTGATATTAAGACTTTTCTTTCGAGGGAGCCTCCAATGTCGGTAGCTGGTTGAGAGAATAAAACACAGGAAAAGTTTCATGACTTGTCCAAAGTTACCTTAGCAATCAGTGGTCATGCAAAGTTGAGAAAGTTATTTTTACTATGGGAGTACTTTAAAGCCACGTATTAGTATATGCTGCGGAGCAGAATGCCTTTCCTCCAACCTGCAGAGTTGAATGTGGTTTGGGATGTCACGTGACTTCCAATTCTGGTGTTGCTGTTTGCCTGCTGTCTGTTCACTCAGCTCCTGTGTAGCAGGTCACAGTATGTGAGGTTTGGGACAGTGTGTTAAGTGTGCAGGCCCGAGTCAGTCACGGTGTTCTCATCACTAGTGTATAAGCTCTGGAAAGTTGGTACAAGAAATCACACATAGCCACGGTTAGGAACGAGGCATCTGCCTCTAAGGGTGCTTTGTGTGGCTAAGTCAGTAACTCCGTACCCTCAGCCTTTGTGAGTTATGGCTTCCTTTGTGAAACCCTTAACAATATTATTTTTTTCCTACCTCCTTTGGTATGTAATCCTAGAGATGTACATGGAGATGAAAGTTACTGATCTAATCTCTCATTTTCTGCCCTTATGGCATATAGAAGAGGTAATAAGCATTGCATAATAGCAGGGCTTTTAAGGTGAAATTATACAGCAAGTTTTCATCCCTAGTTTTTAATCTTAGAGTTATTACAGGTTGATAGAAAATCCTACACGATAAGAAAATATGATCTATGAATTGTGTGTAATTAATTTTCAAAGTCCTTGAACCTTTCAACTGCATGAAACCCCATGTGACCCGACACCCTTGATCTTGTGCATCTGGTTAGGACTTTGGTGTCCTCCCTTTCTGATTGTGACCGCTGCCCTGTTCCAGTTTGTCCTGCACTGCCTCTTCTCTGGAGTGTGCCACCTGCCTTCTTGATCTTGTCCTTCAAGATTTGACTCACCTGTTGTTTAGTGCCTGTCAATTCACTGCCCTCTGCAGGGTCTTAAATCTCTCACATTTTACTTTATTTTATCTGGTCTATGTTTGCAGTAAGAAACTAAAATAAACATCTTATGTTATCCTGTAGGGCTATTTGTATGATTTTTCTCTCCTGAACTGAAAGTTGTATCAGCGCTTTACTATGAGTTGCTTAACTAGTTTGATAAATGGAATTTTCTTTTATTATAGAAAAAGCACCAACTTAGCACTTTTTTAGAGAAAGTGGGAGCAGATATTGCTTCTATAGCCAATGGAAATGTGGCAGCTTCTCTTTCTGTAGCTTGTGTCTCTAGTCCATCCTAATAGAGAAGAATTTCATTGACATTCCTCCTTAGGAGATTTTTTTTCTTTCATCAGAGTAATCTTCATCACAGCTGTAACTAGAAGCATATGTTACGGATTAACATTTTGGAATGATACCTGCTGTGATTGCCCAAGCCGTCTCTTTAGTTGTTGACTGAGAGAGTCAGAACTGCTTAGGTTTAAATGGTTCTCTGTAATGCCAAGGACTTCCTTTAATATTTTTTTTCATTGTGTGCTTACTGGTGATGAATTCTTATGGGTTTCTGTGTCTGAAGTCTTTATGTCATCATCTATTTTGAAGCTCTTTCTGCTGGGTATAAAACTCTAGGTTAA
>NW_003852417.1:2636484-2651783 GCF_000181295.1 Otolemur garnettii
CAAATGAGCAATTTTTTTTCTTCCATTTTTTTTTTTTTTTTTTTTTGCAGTTTTTGGCTGGGGCTGGGTTCGAACCCACCACTTCCAGCATATGGGACCGATGCCCCACCCTTTTGAGTCACAGGCGCTGCCCCCTTTCTTCTTCTTCTTTTTTTTTTAAATTGCTTTTACTCTGGTGCATTTTGAATAGTTTCCCTGGTTATATCCCAAAGTTCACAGTATTTCCTTTCTGAGTCTAAACTTCTGTTAATGTCGTCCAGTATATTGTTCATCTCAGACATTGTCACTTTCATCTCTACAAGTCCAAGTTGGATGTTTTATCTTTCATATCTCTACTTTAGCACGTTTAGTTTTTTTCACTAGCTTTTTTGGCATATGGAATGTAATTATAATAACTGTTTTAATGTCTTTGTCTAACATCTGTGGCAGCTTTGGGTCATTTTCAGTGGTTCATTTCCCTTGTTGCAGCTATGCTTTGCTGCTTCTCTGCCTGTCGGTCGGTCTTACTAGACAGCCTCCCAAGTAGCTGGAACTACAGGCATGGTAAATTTTACCTTGCTGTATACTGGACACTTTGTATTCCTGTGAATCTTCCTGAACTTTGTTCTGAGATCTAGCTAAGTTACTTAGAAACGGTTTGGTCCTTTCAGACCTTATTTCTGTGATTTGACAGGTGGGTCAGGAGCCATGCTCAGTGTAAGGTAATTCTGCCCTCCTGAGCAAGATTTTCTTGAGTGTTCTACCCAATACCATGTATTGGGTAGAATAATACAAGTTTTCCCAGTCTTGAAACAGGCACTGTTTTCAGACATTCATCTTCCCATTCAACCCCATCTCCCATCCCCCAGTCGTAGGTGATTTCCTTCCATCTGGGTGCCTGTTAGTACTCTGCACAATGCCCAGGAGGGACCCTCTGAAGACCTCTGGGGCTCTGTCTCAGGGCCCTTTCCTCTTCCTTGATCATTCTGGACTTTGAGTTCTGTCTCCCCACCCAGGGGACCAGGACTGAGAGGCCACCGGACTCCTATTCCCGAAGCCTGGAAACTGAAGGCCGTAGGCTGTCCCAGCTGGAGGCTCACCTTGTTTGTTTCTGTCTCTCGGGGATCACCCTGCTGGCCAGGGCCTTCAGAATCCTTGTTTCATGCATTTTGTCTGGTTTTTGTTGTTTCTGAGTAAAGAATAAATCTATGCTACTCTGTGTTGGGTTGAAGTAAAAGTTTCTTGTTCCTTATCTTATTTTGTAAAACTGCCTTTTGGGGAGTTTCTCATCAAAATGCAGTTACTGTATTGGGCATGGTGGCTGATGCCTATAATCCTAACATTCTGGGAGGCCGAAACAGATGGATTGCTTAAGCTCAGGAGTTTGGGACCATCTTGAACAAGAATAAAACCTTGTCTCTACTGAAAATAGAAAAACTAGCTAGGCATTTGTGGTGCACACCTGTAGTTCCAGCTGCTTGGGAGGCTGTGGCAAGAGGATTTCTTGAGCCCAAGAGTTTGAAGTTGCTGTCAGTTATGATGTCATGGCACTCTACCCAGGGGTAACAGAGTAAGACTCTCTCAAAAAGATAAAAAAACAAAGTTATTGTTAGACTATTAGAAGAGACTGAGAAAGATATAGACTAACTCCACATGATAATGGCTAGGAGACTGAGAATATTTACCAGTTTTTCTATGGCAGAAAGGTAATGCTTGTGTTAATATTACATAGCAATTTATATAAGTAGAGTGTATTACTGATAATATGTTAGTGTATTAGCACCCTCTAGAAAAGGCAGAGGTGGTTTTGTATTCTTTTTTTTTTTTTTTTGAGACAAAAATCCCACTATGTTGCCCTTGGTAGAGTGCTATGATGTCACAGCACACAGCAACCTCAAACTCTTGAGCTTAAGTGATTCTCTTGCCTCAGCCTCCCAAGTAGCTGGGACTACAGGCGCCTGCCACAACACCCCGCTTTTTGTTGTTGTTGTTGTTTATCAGGCCTGGCCGGGTTCAAACCTGCCAGCCCTGATGTATGTGGCCAGCGCCCTAATCACTGAACTATGGGTGCTAAGCCTGCATTCTGGGTTTTTTTTTTTTTTTCCAGTTTTTGGCTGGGGCTGGGTTTGAACCCACTACCTCCAGCATATGGGGCCAGCGCCCTACTCCTTTGAGCCACAGACACTGCCCCAAGCATTCTATTTTTTAAAATGTGGTCCTTACCATATAATAATGCCAAGATCACTGGGATGATTAATTCTTACTTCAATGGATAACTTTGTGAAGATACCTGTGCCTTCTAGAAATTAATGCTAGTAAGTCAAGCAAAATGATGAAATGTTTTTTTAGTTTACTTAATTCCTTGATTTTTAGATCATGTTTATTGGTAATATGGTTGTTAAATTGTGACGGGTTGGGTTGCTCAGCACTGTCCCTCTTTGCACAGTTGGGATATGTAGCACAGAGGGTCCTTTCCTTAGGACTCCAGGCACACCTTTCTCTTTTACGTGATTTCCAGTTACAGCTTCCCTTTTGTGAATTTGGTTGGTCGTATTTGTCACTTAGTTGGTGCAGAAGCTCAGCTCTCAGTAAGCCCACAGAGAGAGCTCAGCTCTCTTCTTGCCCACCGAGGAGAATACCCTCAGAAGCAGGATGGGCTTGGTTTTTTCTTTCATTTTCTTTCCCTGCTAGACAAAGGGAAAAGCCCTCACATCTGCAGGTGCTGTAGTGACATTAGCTGGGTTTCTCATCTTATTTAACCTGGCCAATATCTACTATTGAAAGGAATTTTGCTCTTTTCACATAAATATAAAAGTAACTTTTAAAAATAAGCATTTTAGGGGAAAGTGTTATGATAAGCCCCATGAATAAGGTAAGAGAGATTTCCCCCATTGGTCAGGGTAAGATTAGAGATCTTAAAGAGGATCAGATAAACAGAAGCATATCTCGCCTACAGGGAGCTGAACGGAAAATCAGGGATGAAGAACGAAAACAAAGCAAGAGAAAAGGCAAGTGTCCTGACCCCAGCTCCCAGGTGAACGCCTGTAAGTAGAACGTTCCCATCACACCTTAGACCTTTTCTGTTCACAATGATGGCTGCAGTTTGCAAGCAGAAGATACAGTTGTGGGCGTTTTTTACTGTCTTGAAATAGTAGCATTGCCTCCTTCACCAGACACAGCAGATGAACGGCTGACCCAGGTGATTTTACTGGGGAGCTCCTGGAGGGTTCTTGAGGTTCCCAGAGCTCAACTTTCTTGAGGTCAGTTCTAGTTCAAGTTGCTGGTCCTGGTCCTGGAAGATAATAGTACGTGTTCCCCAATTAGTAGCTGTTATAATTGAGACCTATCTAGACTTTAAAAAACGATAGTAATGGCCTTGAAAATTTAGGATGTCTCAGTTCCCAATTACCTCATGTTTTTGGAATCTGTAGGGCTTCTATTTGGTTGGACATTGTACCAGGAAACGCTTTTTTTCTTTTTGTTAATATGACCAGTATTCATATTTTAAAAATCCTGTATCTAAAGAAAAAAAGCACTGCTCTGTGCCTGAAGGGTTTTGCCTGCAGTGCTTGGGCTTCTAGCACGCTTTGTGAGGGTCTGTCTGGCTCACAGACATCTGCCCAGTCAGGCATCAAAGTGCAGACGCTCAGTGTCGCCTCAGAGAGCAGCTGACTATGGGGGAAACCTCATTACTGACTGCAGGGCCAGATTATGGGGAAGATAGAGTCTATAATTTAATAAATTAAAAATCAGACAGGCATGCTTATGCTTAAGCTCAGTGTTGAGTTTTTGGTATGCTCTGAAGTCAAGGGGCACGTTAACAGTAAAATGTAAATTACCTAATGAGGACAGCTGAGGTGAAATTACTTCGAAGTTATGTTCATACGATTATAAATTTTAGCCTTTCCAATGACAACTAAATATGGTTTGTCTCTGTCACAAATCCATGTGTGTGTCTGTGTGTATTTAAAGATACTTTTCCTTTTTTGATTTTTCTATATGTTCAGTTGCTTTTAATAGAAATACACACAATAAATTTATTCACAAAACTGATTTTTTTTTAAGCCAGGCATGGTGACTTGTATCTTACCTCTGCCTCCCAGCTCCTTGGAGGGGGAGCTGAGAGGATCACTTGAGGCCAGGATCACTTCCAGACCAGCCTGGGCAACACAGTGAGACCCTATTCTGGAAAAAAAAAATAGAACGGTGATTTTTTTTCTTTTAAAATTGAACTGTGAGTTTTTTTTCTCTTGGTGCAGACAACTTGACCTTGCAGAGTGCTGCAGTTTAAATACTTTGCGGCCTGCATCCAGTCCTTATGGATAATCTGTTGTTGACCTTGGCTTCCTCATCTTCTCTTTCAGTTTCAGATGTTAAAGTGCCACTGCTTGCTTCTCACAAACGCGTGGACATCACAGTTTTTAAACCCTTTCTCGATCTCGACACTCAGCCTGTTCTCTTCATTCCTGACGTGCACTTTGCCAGCCTACAGCGGGGCACTCATGTAGGTGACCAATGTCCCAGGGGAGGGGAGAGGGTATAGGGAAGCAGGGCACAGCAAGAGGTACACAGAAGCCAGCACGTAGCGAGCTCTAACCATTTAGTCAGCACTCAGGATGATGGGCTGCCCATGCACGAAAGTGCATTAAGCATTGTCAGTTGGAAGATGCAGTCCCAGACCTGTCAGCTTGCTTGTTTGTGTTCATTCATTCCTATCTTAGCTCATTTAAAGATTCTGTAATAGTAGGCTTAGTGCCTGCAGCTCAGCAGTTAGGGTGCCTGCCACATGCACCGGGGCTGGTGGGTTTGAACCTGGCCCAAGCCTACTAAACAAACAAAAAATAAAAAGTAGCCAGGTGTTGTGGCGGGTGCCTGTAGTCCTAGCTACAAGGAAGGCTGAGGCAAGAGAATCTCTTGAGCTCTGAGCTGTGATGCCATGGCACTCTACTGAGGGTGACAGAGTAAGACTCTGTCTCAAAAAAAAAAAAAACAACCAAAAAAACCCAGTCTATAATAGTAACATAATTTGGAATTTGAATCTGCATTCTTGTGAATTTAAGGTGTGCAGATGCTTGGGTTAGGGAGCTGTGATGGCACACATGGCATCAGAGGGCTCCCCTGCAGCTCCACTCAGTCATCACTGGCTTGTGTGTACAGCCATGGTGTACAGCTATATGTATATAGCCATGGTATGTAGCCGTGTGTGTACACCATGTGTATGCAGCTACAGGTATACAGCCATGTGTGTACAGCCATGGTGTACAGCTATATGTATATAGCCATGGTATACAGCCGTGTGTACAGTTGTGTGTATACAGCCATGGGTATACACCATGTCTTGGCAACTAAAGCTAAATTTAAAATATAGTCACACCTTGTTTGTTCCAAAAGCTTACCAGAGATGGGAATTTCAGTAGGGAGGAGCGTGCTTTTTATGCTGAGCTCAAATAAACATGAAAAAGACAGTCTTCCATGCACTTTGCAGACAGATTTGTAAGACTAATGATTTTTCAGAGTTCTTGGGGCACTATTGCCAATATGTTAGTTTCTAAAGGGACACTCAGGCAAGTAGGGGACTGGTACTCTGGCTCTGCAAGGGCCAGACTGTGCAAGCCTCAGGTTCTGTGGACGGTGCAGTGTCTGTGGTGCTGCTCGGCCCTGCTGTCCTAGTGCAAAAGCACCTGTGAATAGCACACACATAAATGGATGTGGCTTTGCTCCAGTAAAAGCTGTTGACACAGACAGGCTTTGGGCCAATTTGGCCCAGCTCCATCCAGAGTTAGAGGAGTTTAGGATTGGTACAAATCTGGTTATTGAAAAATAAAGCTAAAGGATTTTGTACTGGATTGTCAGATTCAAAAGTATTTCTTTTTTAGGAATAATTCATTTGTGGTCAAACATTTGAAAAGCATCTATTTCTTTGGTCTTAGGTCCTTCCCATTGCCTCAGAGGAGTTGGAGGGTGAAGGGTAAGATTGTTGTTTTGTTTTAGTAAATTCATTTGATTTTGAAACAGTCTCAAACTTATAGAAAAACTACAAGTACAGAACAAGAACTTATTTTTTCCTAAGCCACTGAATAAGTTGCCAGCCCAATGACCCATCACTCCTAAACGTTTCCCACGAACAAGGATGTTCTCCTGCGTCACTGTCAGAGTCCCGATGTGGATGTGTCAGTACCACGCAGTCCACAGACCTCGCTGAAGTTTTGCTACTCGTTTTCAGTAATGTCCTTTATAGCAAAAAAGAATCCAGTTCAGAATCACATGTTGTGGGTAGTTGTCCTGACTCTTTAATCTATAATCCAAAACAGTCTCAGCCTCTCCTTGACTTTTCTGAGCAAATACTTTTGAAGATTACAAACCAGTGGGTATGCAGACTGTTCCCCAGTTTGGGTTCTGCATCTGGCAGGAATGTCACAGCAGCAATGCTGTGTCCTCGGGGCTTCCTCAGTGGGGGGAGGGTCTCAGTTCCAGTCTATCCTGTTACTGAAGGTGTCACTTTGGTCACTGCATTAAGGTGGTGTCTGCAGCTTTTCCACAGGGGAGTTGCTCTTTCTTCTGTGTGCCTTCTCTGTGAAGTCCAGGCTCAACCACCTCATTAATTCTTAGTGTTTCTGACATGAGACCTGCAGGCACCTTTGCTGGTGCCTGTCACCTTCTAGAAGCTGAGGTGGACAGGGCCCCATGAGTCCACCCTGTACCTGAGATGATTGTCCTGCTCAGAACCCAGCACATCTTCCTTTACCTTGAATGACTGACTGACTGACTCTCCTGTCGCTCACCTGGCTCTCCCCAGAAGACCCTCTGTGACAGGTGCCACCTGGCTGGGTGCTCAGTGGTGAACTTTTCTCAGGCCTTCCTCTGTCTGTTCTCCCCTTTGTGTTTCCACTGTGAGTCTTTAGAATGCCATGTTCTAACTGTCACCAAAGTCCTCCACCTGGTAGTTCTGCTCATAGGTCCTGGAGTTCCTCCAGTCTTGCCACACACTCTGGGCACAGCTTTCTGTCTCATGAAACTGTCCAAGATTCTCTCTTAGCTGCAATGTAAAATCCATAACCTTAGTGCTGAACCACCAAGATACCCACAATAGAGCCAACCTCAGTCCCAGATCTGTCTCCTGGAGGGATTATTCCAGTCCCACTCTTGCATTTTTCTGCTCACACATTCTCATTTTTTGAAATGTCTTGTCCTTTCTTACCAGAAGGTTATCTCAGAGCCTGCTTTCTCTGTGAAGTTTTCCTGAAAAGAGGCACTCCATCCTCGAGCAGATGGCATCACGTAGCGTGAGAGTGTGGCAGGTGTCAGAGTTAGCTGAGTGCAGGAGCCCTGGTGCAGTCAGTGTCTTTCTTTGGGCCTCAGATTTTTCATCTGCAAATAAGGAAGCTGGACCTGATAAAGAGTGGAAGTCATTTTAAACCTAAAATTCAATGACATGCCCTAAAATGTCACTAATGGTATGTTTTGGGTCACCTGCAGCTCCACCTTGAAAAGAGGGCCATATGGCACAGAAGATGACTTTGCTGTCCCGCCCCCAGCTAAGCTGACCCGGATAGAAGAACCAAAAAGAGGTGTGTGTTTCCACTTCTTAGGGGGAGTTATAAATCAGAAGTGAATTCTGAATCTATCAAAAGCGTAAACTGCTCCAACACATCTTGTCTAGTTCTACTTTTTGGAGATTTCTTCTATCAGAACCAACATCTTGGACTTAAGGCAGAGTTAAAAGAAGCTGGAAATTGTGTTGGTTAAAACAAATTTTATTTTATATTGGTTCGTGTTTGTCATCCTTGATGTAAATGTTTTTTACTTTACCCCTCACCCATGATCTGTTTTTATATTTTGCTCCTGTGAATTAACTATATCCTATTTTTCTTTTTTTGCCTCCTCCTCCCTGGTTGGGGATTGATTAGTGCTGCTCTATGTTCGAAAGGAGTCAGAAGAAGTCTTTGATGCCCTCATGCTCAAGACCCCGTCTTTAAAGGGCTTGATGGAAGCTGTAAGTAGAATCAACTCTGATACCTTTAAAAAATGAAAGTAAACTTACACAGGAGTCTGTTGAAACAAATTCTATCAGACCCAGATTCCTTTGGATCTTTCCTGGAATTGTTGACATCTTTCCTGAGTCATGGGGCATCCCACATTCTGTCCTCATTTGGTATCTTGTCCCACTGCAGTCAGGTCTATCCCACTGAATTGAATGGATTTGTGGTGGCCTCTGAAATAGTTTAATTCTTATATACGGTAGCACCTCTGTAAACTGACCACCTAAGGAATTATAACAGACTGGTCAACATGCAGAGGTAGTCAACTTAGGGAACTAGGGCTACTGTACCGATAGGCCTAAGGAGGTGGTCAACTATGGAGGTTCTCCTGTACTCCAAAAGCTGTACAGTTAAAAGCTCAATGACTTTTGTTAGCAGAAATAGAAAAACCTATGTTAAAATTCATATGGAATCTCAAAGAATGCCAAATAGCTAAAATAATCTTTTGAAGTACAGTTTGGCCATAGCTGACCACCTCCCTACACTGACCACCTCCTTAAGTTGACCTCCTTTTCACAGATGGGACATGCACCACATGTACTTGTCAATACAAGAGGCCTCGTTCCTTATGTTGCGTACCTCTAGATGTTGACCAGTCCATTCCAGTCCCTCAGGTGTTCAACTTACAGAGGTTCTACTGTACTTGATTAAAGGGAGAGTGCCATTCAGCAAACCAATTAAAAGTTAACAAACGTTAAAACTTCATGCATAAAAACAGTGGCTCCTCAGTCTGCCTTTGAAACTCTGGATCCTAGGGAATTACGGAACTTGTGTCAAGACCTTACTCAAGCGTCTTTGAGAAAATCTGGGGTTGTTACCACTGATGGCCATAAATCCCCCAGCACAGGGCTGGAGTGAATGATCCCATACTCCCTTTTAGGACATCAGTGAGAGGAGGGACGTGGAAGGATGCTGTGTGGTTCTCCATTTTGGCTTTACCTTAAAATTGAATTTGAGTAACCAACACCATAACCTGATATTTACCAAATTCAGTCCTCTGGAGACTGTAGAAATGTTTTAGCTCAGAGTGTGTACATAACTGGCTAGAAATATGTCTCCCTGGCTCCCCTGACAACCACAGTGTGTTGGGGTCATTTAACAAACTTGACTGAGGGCTTGCTGTGTGCCAGGCATGTTGTAGGCTCTTGACTCACAAGAGTGAGGGACATAGTGCCAGATGGAGTTTGCCTCCCAGTTAGGAAGACAGAGGCAATAAGGTAAGGGCAGAAATTAATATGTCGTTTTCTTATCATGTCAGTACTGATAAGTACAATGAAGAAGAAAGTGGGATGAGGGGACACAGGTTTGGGCATTGCTCTCAGTCTCTTGGGGGTACCTGGAGCCCACAGGCGCCACTCAGCAAGTCCTGCCTGCCTAAGCCACAAACACTACTGCTGTTTCCCCCTCACTTCTTCAGAGTTTCTGTTTGTCTTGTCTTTTGATGGCCCTTTGTCATTTCTTCAATGTTATGAAGTTGTTTGTTACGGGGAGAGAGGAGAGAGTGAAAAAGATGAGAATCACTGCTGGATCATTCTAACTTATCCACAGCTCACAAGGAATCCCCTGGGGCTGAGGTTTCTTTATAGTCAAAATATTATCATCTGGTGACACAGACAGGAAAAAGGGTGTGCTCGGGAAGAGCACAGAGCTGCAGTTGGGTCTGAAATGCACATTTTTAAAAGATTAGCCGGGGTCTGAAGGTTAGTCTTTGGAGGCCCTGTTTCTCTACACTGCCTTAATCTTCACTGTGCAGATTGAGGTGAGGCAGTGCCCCTAATTTGAGAATGGTCTGGACAACAATTCCAAATAAAGTATTTAATAACTTCCCTTGGAGTAATTCACACATTCTCTTTAAAAATAGCTTCTAAGCCCTGATAGGAAGACCTCCAGAGTTCATGTGGACCACTCACAGCTCCTTATAAAGAGGGAGCGGCTGGGACTGAGGAGAGGCTGAGGCCTCTCGGGATATGGAAGGGGTCTTTTCCATGTCTCTGTGTGCGTGTTTTTGAAAAACAGAAAGTAACTATATATACATACAAAAATACACACACATGTATATAATTGTTTTTGTTGTTGGCTTTTTAAAGCTGTGAAAAGTGTTTTTAGTTACCTTTGTTTACTCTTTCAGATCTCAGACAAATATGATGTTCCCCATGACAAGATTGGGAAGATATTCAAGAAGTGTAAAAAGGGGTGAGCAGTGACTGCATCCTGTGACACCCCCTAACGCCTGAATGGACCCATCCCCCCATGCCAGCATGATGCCCTTCCCCCTCAGTGCCAGCACAGTGCACAACATGCCCAGTCCAGACCCACCATAGAAACGTGAATGCTTAAATACAGTTTTCTTAGTAAATTACTTAGATGAAAATGATTCTGCTTTTGAAGAGATCTTTTGGATTGTTTTCCTAGGGAAGGTTTTTGTTGGCTGTCCTGTGCATGGCAGTACGGGGATGACACTCAGTGGGGACAACCAGAATCCTGCCCCACACAGTGAGCCCTGATGTGCACCAGGCTCTGGGTCTGGCACTTCATGAGTCGCTTCCTTTAGTTTTCATGTCATCTGCCTGAGGTGGGGCTCACTGTGCATCGCAGCCAAAGCAGCTGAGGCACAGAGAGCTAGAGAGACTTGTCCCAGGGTCACGTAGCTGCAGCGGTGGGGTCAGAATTCAGGGTCAGCTGCGAGTGCCCTAACCCCTTCTTGCTTTCTGCTCTACCGTCCTGTCCTGGATCGTAGCTTCAAGTTACATGACGTTGCTCTTTGTCCAGAAATTTTACTTATCTATGCTATTTGGTATGGATAAGCAGGGGATAGCATAAAATAATTTTTGCTTAATTCTACAACAAATTCTGATTGGAATTTTCTAGATGAACTTAATAGTAGTTCATTTAAACATTTGGGACAACTTGCCAGAAGAGGTAATTTGTAAGGGAAATGTGGCTTTGGATCATGTAATTAATTTTATTCCTATGTTTTCTGAAGCTAGACCAATGGAATGTTTCTTGTGTAGATTTATTTTGTTATGCCATAGTAAGTCCCATTTACTGAGAGATAATAACTATACATAAGCTGGTATTTTTGGGTTTTGTTGTTGTTTGTGTTTTTGGTTTTTTTAGAGGCAGAGTCTCACTCTGTTGCCCAGGTTAGAGTGCTGTAGTGTCACAGTTCCCAGCAACTTCAAAGTGATCCTCCTGCCTCCTTGGTCTCCCAAGTAATTGGGACTACAGGCATGCACCACGATGCCTGTCTGGTTTTTTTATTTTTAGTAGAGATTAGGGTCTTGTTCTTGCTAAGGCTGGTCTTGAACTCCTGAGCTCAAGGGATCCTCCCACTTCAGCCTCCCAGATTGATAGGATTATAGGCGTGAGCCACCACACCCAGCCTTAATCTAGTATTTTTATTTACCGTGTGCCCCATGCTAAGTGCTTAACTCAGTTTCCTCATTTATTTTTCTCATCAATCTTATAGGATAGATGCTATTATTGTTCCCATTTTATAGATGAAGAAATAGAGGCGTGGGGAGACTTACTTAATTTGCCTCAGTTGTCGCAGCTTCCTAGGAAGCAGCAGAGTTGACAGAGCTCGGTCCTACTCCAGGGCTGGGTAGGAGTGAAGTCAGTTCGTCCTCTGTCCTTTTCCAGGATCCTGGTGAACATGGATGACAACATCGTGAAGCATTACTCCAATGAGGACACCTTCCAGCTGCAGATCGAAGAAGCAGGGGGGTCGTACAAGCTCACTCTGACAGAGATCTAGAGGCCGGACACCCGCAGCCCCCCTAGTTCTAGAAGGTGTCACTAGATCTTACAGTTTGGTCGCAGCTTCCCCAGTCGGCACTGCACAGACAGGTGACGTCAAGGGAAGGGCTTCCTTTCAAGTTGGAGATGGAGCTGCATTTGGCTCGGAAATAGTGTTGAAGTTATTACATTGGCATTTTTCAGACGACAGAGAAATCCATATACCATTATGTTTGAATTTTCTGATGTATTTAGGATTAAAAGTGAAAACTTTGTTCCAGAGCTTTAACAGAGCCTCTGGGAACTTGTAGGATATCTAATACCTAATTTATCAAAATACTAGGGTGTCTGCCTTATCCCTGCCGTATCGGTGGGCCTGCTCACTAATGGAAGTCAGAAGGAACAACAAGTGTGGCTGTAAGGATGTTGTGTCCTTGACGTTGTGTCCTTGCCTGAACTCTGTAACTCCCACTGCTCCCAGATGCCCCAGGGAGCATCTGAGGGGTACAGGGCTGAGTCTTTTCTCCCTTAGCCTCTCATCTTCCAATAAATGTTTACTAAAATAGGGCATGTTACTGAAATCTTCCTTTGCTACTTTTTTGGACATACCAACTGCCTTTCTTATGAAGAATTTAAATGGGTTACAGTATGAAATCAATTAAGATAAAGCTGCAGTGTATATAAGTGCAATATGTTTTTGAAGGTCTTGTCTGTAAATGTGTACATACGTGTCTTATATAAATATATAATATATAAATATGGTGTCTGTGTACATATAGTGAAGCTATGCAGTCAGATCTACCTTAAAGACTTTCTCTAGACAAAAGGGTAAGTTATTTTTGATACGTATACCAAGCAGATGGAACTCTGTGCTTAGTGGAATCCACTTAAAACCTTTTTCTCTGTTTTCCCAAACACGAGCAGACATGCTGTAGCATAGCAAAACCTTCTCAAATGACAGAGATTCTCTGTTAGTGAGAATGTTACCATTTGGATTTCTGCACTGTTTAACAAATGAAGTAAAAGGAAAACACTACCGCGACCCTTGTGTGTTGTATATGCCACTGTCCGTCAGATGCGCACAGAGTGAAGGAAGGCGCGTTCACAGCATGCGCACATGTCGTCACTGTCGTGTCCCAAGCGACACAGCTCACGGTGAAGTGCTTCCTGGTCTTCCTGTTACAAGAAGTGATTGTTACTCTATCATGTTCAGAGCCTTCAGCTTTATCTTTTATGTTAACAATTCTAAAAGCATTCATGAATTTATGAGACTATATTTCCATGGCAGGGGAATGTTTTATATACATGTTTAAATATGTTAAAATACTGAAAAGTATAATTTTATAACAGATAAAATCACGGGTATCTTTAGGTTCAGGGAACTAGAATAGGTCATTTATATAAGTAAGATTGATAGTTAACAGCCTTAGGTTAAAATATTCTAATAAAGTATGTGAACTAAATTGCTAGTTTTCTAAGATAAGATATCATGGGATATGGGTCATATAGCTATTTTCTAATTTTATGGAAATTGATTTTGTCTTGTTTGTTGTTTTTAATTATATCATCAAAGATGTACTTTAAACCAAAGGGGATTAAATTTTATATGTCTATTTCATAATATGCTGTTTCCTCTTATTCAGTTTGACTGTGTCTTTTCATTAGTCAGTAAAACAGAGTTTGAGATCTTAAAATATTAGAACAGAAAAGTATCTCCTTACTAGCACTTTTGCCTTGTTTTCTGTTTTCTTTTCTTTTCTTTTCTTTTCTTTTTTTTTAAAGAGACAAGAGTCTTGCCCTGTGGCCCAGGCTGGAGTGGGTCCTGGCCCTTCGTTTGCTTCTCTCAGGTTAGTTTTTCTTTAAAAGTAACTGAAATGATGCAGGTAAAGGAGCCCTGAATAACTTCAGTTTTCATCAAAATTTGACCACTAAAGTAATACTTTCATACCTAAAATCTTAGTGTCCTTAGTTTTCTAAAAGCCTAACAAAATAGTTTAAAAATTTAGGTGGGGTGCAGTGGCTCACACCTATAATCCTAGCAATGAGGAAGGCCAAGGCAGGTGGATTGCTCGAGCTCAGGAGTTTCAGACCAGCCCAAGCAAGATGGAGACCTTGTCTACTAAAAAACAGAAAAACTAGCTGGGTGTGGTGGTAGGCGCCTGCAGTCCCAGCTACTCAGGAGGCTGAGGCAGGAGAATTGCTTGAACCCAGGAGTCTGAGGTTGCTGTGAGCTATGATGATGCCATAGCACTCTAGCCTGGGTGACAAAGGAAGACTATCTCAAATAAAAAAGGTGGGGGGGGGTCAGGTGCAGTGGCTCACGCCTGTAATCTTAGCACTCTGGGAGGCCGGGGGGATGGATTGCCTGAGCTCATGGGTTTAAGACCAGCCTAAGCCACAGCAAGACCCCATCTCTAAAAATAGCCAGGCATTGTAGTGGGCAGCTATAGGGAGGCTGAGGCAGGAGGATCACTTGAGCCCAGGAGTTTGAGGTTGCTGTGAGCTGTGATGCCACGGCACTCTACCTAGTGCAACAAAGTAAGACTTTGTCTCAAAAGAAAATACACAAGTAATGCTTTAATTCATTAGTCTTTCTAAAACAGCTATCCCAAGAATATTCAGGCGGTCCAGGAAGCCTGGGGCCCTGGATGGCATGTCTGCTCCACGAGCTCTTCTACCCTCCACCTGGGCTCCTTCTGTTCCTATCTTCCCACATGCTGCTGGATTTCTTTCCTCCTTTGTCACTTAGCTCTTTTATCTCAAAACTTGGCTTTGCCCTGGAGGTGATAGCCATCCCTGATCTCTCCAGGGGGACCCCTCCTAGCTCTCCTGCCCCAAGTTGTGATCAGATACCTGTCAAGGCCTCACAGCAGAGATTCTAAGAGGAAAGCTCACATAAAGGTAGTTTAAGGGATGGCAAGCCCTGGTTGGGAAGGCATCACAAGTGGCCATGGAGGAGGCCAGGCCAGGCCCTGGTAGGACTGCTGACCAGGTGCACTGGCAGTCCTCATTCCCCATGGTCTCATAACCTGGGAGGGAAGTGGTGTATTATTGCCATCCATTCTCAGCAGTATTTGCATCTCTCCAGAGGCCACGCAGGCAGTTGCACAAGCAGGCTTTGAACCCTGCTTCTGCCTCTGTCCCGCCACTGCCCAGGCCCCTCACACAGAGTGTTAAATACTCCAGAAGACTTAAGTTCAAAGCCCAAAGAAATCACCTCACATACAAGTACACAGGGCAATCATTCAAGGTCATACAATTACATGGTTACATCATGATTCGCTATTGATCCATTGTGTGACTGGTTTCTTTGTCTGGCAAAAGCACATGTTAATTTTTATGAAAAACATAAAGGATAAGAACTAAAATGGCTGGCCTCAGTGGCTCACACCTGTAATCCTAACACTCTGGGAGGCCAAAGTGGATAGATCACCTGAGCTCAGAAGTTCTAAAAAATAGCCCGGAGTTGTAACAGGTGCCTATAGGGAGGCTGAGGCAAAAGAATTGCTTTGAGCCCAAGAATTTTTTTTTTTTTTTTTTTTT
>NW_003852417.1:2652144-2660358 GCF_000181295.1 Otolemur garnettii
CACACACCTAAAATAATACTAGATAGTTGTTTTTTACTCCCTTGTACCTTTGAGGAGTTTTTCTTTCCTTTATTTGTGTCTTACTTACCCTTTGTCTAGAACTCACGGCTGATCAGGGAAATGGTTGGATGAGAAAATGCTACAGGTTCCCACTGGCCTGTTATCTAGGCTAGGAAGAGAAGCCGCTTCTGCACGGGGGATGATCCCTGCTGGTCCCCAAAAGCTTAAAACTCACAGGGATGTCATCATTCAGACAGTCACCAGTGAGCCACTACACACACAGACGAGGAGGAGAGAAAAGTACAGAGAACAGGCCGGGCATGGTGGCTCACTCCTATAATCCTGGCACTCTGGGAGGTGGAGGTGGGAGGATCCCTTGGGCTCAGGAGTTCAAGACCAACCTAAGCAAAAAGAGATTCCCATCTCTACTAAAAACAGAAAAATAAGTCAGGCGTAGCGGCAGGCACCACTAATAACAGCTACTCGTGAGGCTGAGGCAGGAGGATCACTTGAGCCCAGGAGTTTGAGGTGGCTGTGAGCTAGGCTAACACCATGACACTCCAGCTTGGTTGACAGAGCGAGAGCCTATCTCAAAAAAAAGGGAGGGGGGGCGGCTCCCATCACTCAATGATTAGGGTGCCAGCCACATACACCCAGGCTGACAGGTTAGAACCCGGCCTGGGCCAGCTAAAAAAACAGTGACAACTGCAACAGAAAAATAGCCAGGCAGTGTGGTGCTTGTAGTCCTAGCTACTCGGGAAGCTGAGGCAAGAGAACTGCTTACACCCAAGAGTTTGCTGTGAGCTGTGACACCTCGTACTCGACCGAGGGCAACATAATGAGACTATTTAAAAAAAAAAAAAACTTACTTGAATCATAACAGAATCATGCCTCCCAATCAATTCCTGAACTTGAGCCAGTTCACAGACCCAGAACCCCTGAAATGAAGGGGAGCCTGAGTCTCCTCAAAGAAGGACCCAGAAGACTGTCAAAAACACTGTTAATCCATCTCCCAGCCTTTCCCAAAGGGACCTGTGGCCTTTTCCCCAGGTAACCATGTGTGGGGAAAAGGAAATAACCAGAACTCTTGGGACCACTGGACACTGGCTCTCAACTGACCCCAATTCCAGAAGACTCAAATGACACTGTAGCCCTCCAGCGGGGGTTGAGTCATCAATCAAGTTTTTGCCCAGGGCCATCCCACAATGAGCCCAGTGGGTCTCTAAACCCATTCTGTGATTATTTCTTTGGTTCCAGAATACACAATTTAAAAAGGCAGAATCCCCACACTGGTCCCCTGAGCTGTTGGGGCTATTATTGTGGGAAAGGCCAAGCAGAAGCCACTAGAACTGCCCCCACCCAGGAAAACAATCAAAAGCAGCACCTCATCCCTGGAGGGACTGCAGAGATAGTGCCACCTTTAAAGGCTTATGAGACGAAAAATGT
Source organism: Otolemur garnettii (assembly GCF_000181295.1). NCBI lineage: Eukaryota > Metazoa > Chordata > Mammalia > Primates > Galagidae > Otolemur > Otolemur garnettii. Next base: position 2,653,591 of record NW_003852417.1, read on the forward strand.
CACACTTGGCCCATTACATTAATGACATTATGCTGATTGGACCCAGTGAGTGTGAAGCCACCTCTCCGGACTTATTGGTAAGACATCTAGGGGCGGCACTTGTGGCTCAGTGGGTAGGGCACCAGTCCCATATACCGAGGGTGGTGGGTTGGAACCCAGCTCCGGCCAAACTGCAAACAAACAAAAAATAGCCGGGCGTTGTGGCTGGCGCCTGTGGTCCCAGCTACTCTGGAGGCTGAGGCAAGAGAATTGCCTAAGCCCAAGAGCTGGAGATTGCTGTGAGCTGTGACGCCATAGCACTCTACCGAGTGTGACAAAGTGAGACTCTGTCTCTATAAAAAAAAAAAAAGACATCTGTGTTTAAGAGAGTGGGGAATAAATCTGACAAAAATTCAAAGACTTTTTTGGCTCAGCACTTGTAGCTCAGCGGCTAGGGCAACAGCCATATACACTGGAGCTGGTGGATTCAAATCCAGACTGGGCCTGCCAACCAACAATGACAACTACAATCAAAAAATAGCCAGGCGTTGTGGTAGATGCCTGTGGTCTCAGCTACTTGGGAGGCTGAGGCAAGAGAATCGCTTAAGCCCAAGAGTCTGAAGTTGCTGTGAGCTATGATATCATGACATTCTACCAAGGGCAATATAGTGAGACTGTCTCAAAAAAAAAAAAAAAATTTAGGAACCTTCTGTGTCATTGAAATGTCTTGGGGTCCAGTGGTGCAGACTTGTCATTGCTGCCCTCCTCAGGTGAAGTTACATGTTGCATCTGGCCTCTCCTCTAGCTAAGAAAGAGGTGCAGTGCTAGGGTGTGTTCAGATGTGGAGGCAGGACTCCCTTCACCTGGCTGTGTGACTCCAGCCCATCTGCCAAGTGATGAGAAGCTACTAGTGGAGCCCAGAGCAGGAGGAATCTCTGCAACAGGTCCAGGCTGCCCTGCAAGCTGCTCTGTGCCTTGGACCATATAACACAACGTGGCTTCACTATGCTTGAGGTGCGGGTGGCAGATTGGGGTGCTGTGTGGAGCCTGTCAGGCCCCTGCAGGTGAGCTGCAGGGCCGGCCCTCAGGATTCTGAAGCAAGGCCCTGCCATCCTCCGTAGGTAACTGTTCTTTTGAGGGACAGGTCTTGGACTGCTACTAGACCCTAATAGAAACTGAACACTTGACTGTGGGCCACCAAGTTACCATGTGACTGGAATACCCATACTGAACTGGGTGCTCTCTGACCCACTGACCCATAAAGTTGGGTACACATGTCAATACTTTATCATCAAGTCGACCTGGTGTGTGCTTATATGGTACCCTCTATGACCTGAAAAGATGAGTCAGACTCCCACTTAGATGTAATTAATTGGTAATTTATTTTATCTGCCGCAGGGGCTGCTGTACTGAGAGGCAGTCAGCAGCTCAGAAGTGGGTAGGTTGTCTTTTATAGGTTTGTGCAAGCATACTACAGAAGCGAAACGTGTCTGGATAAGGGGGGGTTTACAGCTCGGGTACTCATGGATACAGCAATGGTTACAGTAATGTAACAATGATTAATACAGCTTTGGTTGTCAATGGATACATCTCATATCACAATGGTTATGGTTATACAAGAGTAATTAATCAAGTCTCAGTGAGTTTTCCACCATTGTTCATCTACTGAGAACTTGGCGTTTTGTGAAACTTGGGACTTTTCTTCCTTGTTCTGAAGCTTGTTCTTGGCAACCCCAGGGGGAAGGAGCCTGGGAACGTGACTGGGAAGCACGTTCTCAGCCACCCTGGGGGGAGGAGGGACTTGCCTTGTTCCCTGAGTCAACTCTGGGGGGAGGGGGGAGGAGGCGGGAAATGGGCTGGGAAGCTGGTCACAACACTTGACTGGGCGGGAACAGGCCCTACGGGCGCAAGTAAGTTACCTGTGGGCCGTCAGCTGGGTGTTGTGGCAGCACCTGTAGTCCCTGCAGCCCCTGTCTGAGACATGCCTGAAGATAAGCAGTGAAGGGAAGTCCTCCCAGGAGGCAGAACTTTGAGCAGCATACCTACCTGGTCACTTACTTTGCTTGGAAGGAAAGTGGCCAGACCTATGATTATATACACCCATTCACCAACTATAGGAAGTAGTTTGGGCAGACCAGCAGTTCTCGACCTGTGGGTCTAGACCCCTTTTAACTGTATTAAAGGGTTGCGGCATTAGGAAGATTGAGAACCACTGGGCTAGACCATCAGGGACTTGGAAGGAACGTGATTAGAATATATTGTTAAAGTAGAGACAGGGTCTTGCCGTGTTGCCCAGGCTGACCTTGAAATCCTAGGCTCCAGTGATCCTCTTGCTTCAGTGCCTGAGTAGTTGAGGCATGACACCTGGCTAAAACTGTGATGACAAAGAAATTTGGGGAAGAGGTAAAACCTCTTTGAACAGGCAAAACTGTGACGATGTTTCTGTCCCACGTGAATGCTCAACAAAGGATGATCTCAGCAGAGAAGAACTTTAACCATCAGGTGGCTAGGATAACCTTTTCTGTGGACACCAGTTGGCCTCTCTCTCCAGCCATCCCTGTCATTGCCCAATGGGCTCATGAACAAAGTAGCCGTGGTGGCTGGGTTGGAGGTCACATATGTGCTCAACAACACGGAACTCTACTCACCAGGGCCAGGCTGGCTACGGCCCCTGCTGGGTGCACTGTCTGCCAGCTGCTGCAGAGACCAACCATGAGCCCCCAGCACAGCACCACTCCCAGGGTGGTCAGCCAGCTACCTGGCAGGTTGAGTCCATTGGGTCACTCCCATCATGAATGGGGCAGCCTTTTGTTCTTAACAGAACAGACACTCTGGATATGAATTTGTCTTTGCTACACACAATGGTTCTGCCCAAACTAGCACCCAGGGGTGCTCTGAAGCCCTCGTCCCCCTCCCTGGTATTCCACAGGGCATTGCTTCTGATCAAGGAACTCACTTCACGGCCAGAGGGGGTTGGCAATGAATGCTCATGGAATTCTCTGGCCTCACTACATTCTGCGCCATCCTGGGGCAGCTGGTTTCACAAAACAGTGGGGCATCCTTCTGAAGACACACTCACAGCACCAGCTGGGAGGTCTTACCTCGAGGGGCTGGGTGGGGTCCTCTGGATGGCTGTCAGAGTTCTCCATCAGCAGCCAGATCGGGGCGCTCTCTCCCACAGTGGAATGGGAGTGGCACCATCACCATCACCTTAGCCTCCCACCCACAACATTTTTGCTTCCTGTTCCCACAGCTGTGCTCTGTGGCCTCATCATCTTAACTCCAGAGGGAGCGATGCTTCTACCAAGAGATGCGACAATGATTCCATTGGACTGGAAGTTACGACACCGATGCAGCCACTTTGGAGCCCTCATGCCTCAGGGTCAACAGGCAGAGTTATGGTGTCGGCCACAGTGATCTGTCCAGACTGCCTGGGGAAATCAGTGTATACTGCACCATGGGGGTGGAGTGTGTTAGGGATACCAGTGATCCTTTAGGGTGTCTCAGTGTTACCATGTACTGTGACTAAGGTCAACAAGAAATCTCAACAACCCAATCCAGGCAGGACCACTAAAGACCAGACCCTTCAGGAATGAAGATTTGGCTCACACGACCCTCTGAGGAACAGGTGGTGGGACAAGGCAGTTACAAAGAGTCATGATTCCATGTGACCAGTCACCAAAGTGAGGACTATAGTTGTCCTGAGTGTTTCCTTCTTAGTTTGTATGAATACATTGTGTGTTATACACATACGTTAAGAAAGTATCTTGTTTTTCTCTAGCAGTGGCTGTGGCTCAAAGGAGTAGGGCACCAGACCCATATGCCAGAGGTGGTAGGTTCAAACCCAGCTCCAGCCAAAAACTGCAAAAAAAAAAGCAAGTATCTTGTGTTTGTTCCTCTCTTATTCCCTTAGTATGTAACATAAGAAGTACTGACTTTGTATTGACATTTAAGCATCATTAATTTTACATCACACTATTTAAGTCGTGGGATATCAGAAGAGTACAGGTCACCTGAGGACGTTACCTTCTCTTTTGAGGAAGGGATTCGTGTATTTTTGTTTGTACACAGAATAGATAGGTGAATTGTGACCTTGGCATTGTCATTATTTACAGGTTAAGTATGGTTTAAGGAGATGTGTATGGGTGCTAAGTCGATGAGACACTGGCATGGGGCTAAGGGACGCCCAGATACTAGGTGAAATATCATTACCGGGTGTGTCTGGGAGGGTATTTGTAGATTAGATCAGTATCTGAATCAGTAGACTGAGGCTGGACACAGTGGCTCATGCCATAATCTCAGCACTCTAGGAAGCTGAGGTGGGTGGATCTCTTGAGCTCAGAAGTTTGAGACCAGCCTGCTCAAGAGTGAGACCACCCTGGGTGGCGCCTGGGGCTCAGTGAGTAGGGTGCCAAGGGTGGCAGGTTTGAACCCAACCCCGACAAAACTGCAATAAAAAAATAGCCGGGAGTTGTGGCAGGCACCTGTAGTCCCAGATACTTGGGAGGCTGAGGCAGGAGAATCAGCTAAGCCCAAGAGCTGAAGGTTGCTGTGAGCTGTGATGCCATGGCACTCTACCGAGGGTGAAAAAATGAGACTCTATCTCTAAAATAAATAAATAAATAAATAAATAATAATAAAAAAAAAGTGAGACCCCCATCTCTACTAAAAATAGAAAAACTAGCCAGGTGGGGTGGTGGGCATCTGTAATCCCAGCTATTCAGGAGGCTGAGGCAAGAGGATCCCTTGAGCCCAAGAGTTTGAGGTTGCTGTGAGCTATGACACCAAGGCACTTTACCAGGGTGAGAGAGTAAGGGGGGACAAAAAGAATCAGCAGATTGAATAAATTAGATCCATCCTTCCCCATGTGGGTGGGCATCCATTTCAACATTTTGAGGGCCTGAGTAGAACAAAAAGACAGAGGAAGGGTGAATTCACTCCTCTTCTTGGGCTAAAAACCCCTCTTCTCCTGCCCTCGGGCACTGGTGCTGTGGGTCTTGGGCCTTCAGACCTGGCCCAGATAACACACTGCTTCCCCTGGGACCTGGCCCAGATAACACACTGCTTCCCCTGGGACCTGGCCAGCACACACGGCTTCCCCTGGGACCTGGCCCAGCACACATGGCTTCCCCTGGGACCTCGCCCAGCACACACGGCTTCCCCTGGGACCTGGCCCAGAGCACACACTGCTTCCCCTGGGACCTTGCCCAGCACACATTGCTTCCCCTGGGACCTGGCCCAGATAACACACTGCTTCCCCTGGGACCTGGCCCAGAGCACACACTGCTTCCCTTGGGACCTGGCCCAGATAACACACTGCTTCCCCTCGGACCTGGCCCAGAGCACACGCTGCTTCCCCTCGGACCTGGCCCAGCACACACGGCTTCCCCTCAGACCTGGCCCAGATAACACACTGCTTCCCCTCCGACCTGGCCCAGATAACACACTGCTTCCCCTCGGACCTGGCCCAGAGCACACACTGCTTTCCCTGGGTCCTCGCCCAGCACACACGGCTTCCCCTCAGACCTGGCCCAGATAACACACTGCTTCCCCTCCGACCTGGCCCAGATAACACACTGCTTCCACTCGGACCTGGCCCAGAGCACACACTGCTTTCCCTGGGTCCTCGCCCAGCACACACTGCTTCCCCTGGGACCTGGCCCAGATAACACACTGCTTCCCCTCAGACCTGGCCCAGAGCACACGCTGCTTCCCCTCGGACCTGGCTCAGCACACACTGCTTCCCCTGGAACCTGGCCCAGAGGACACACTGCTTCCCCTCAGACCTGGCCCAGAGGACACACTGCTTCCCCTGGGACCTGGCCCAGAGCACATGGCTTCCCCTCAGACCTGGCCCAGAGGACACACTGCTTCCCCTGGGACCTGGCCCAGAGCACATGGCTTCCCCTCAGACCTGACCCAGAGCACGCGGTGCTTCCCCTGGGACCTGGACCAGCACACATGTCTTCCCCCTGGGACCTGGCCCAGCACACATGGCTTCCCCTGGGACCTGGCCCAGCACACACGGCTTCCCCTGGGACCTGGCCTAGCACACACGGCTTCCCCTGGGACCTGGCCTAGCACACACGGCTTCCCCTCGGACCTGGCCCAGATAACACACTGCTTCCCCTCGGACCTGGCCCAGAGGACACAAGCTTCCCCTGGGACCTGGCCCAGAGTACATGGCTTCCCCTCAGACCTGGCCCAGAGCACACACTGCTTCCCCTGGGACCTGGCCCAGCACACTCTGCTTCCCCTCGGACCTGGCCCAGATAACATGCTGCTTCACCTGGGACCTGACCCAGAGCACACACTGCTTCCCCTGGGACCTGGCCCAGCACACGCTGCTTCACTTGGGACCTGGCCCAGAGCACACGCTGCTTCCCCTCCGACCTGGCCCAGATAACACACTGCTTCCCCTCGGACCTGGCCCAGATAACATGCTGCTTCACCTGGGACCTGGCCCAGAGCACACACTGCTTCCCCTCGGACCTGGCCCAGAGCACACGCTGCTTCCCCTTGGACCTGGTCCAGCACACACTGCTTCCCCTGGGACCTGGCCCAGCACACGCTGCTTCCCCTTGGACCTGGTCCAGCACACGCTGCTTCCCCTGGGACCTGGCCCAGAACACACTCTGCTTCCTCGGACCTGGCCCAGAGCACACACTGCTTCCCCTGGGACCTGGCCCAGAACACACCCTGCTTCCCCTGGGACCTGGCCCAGATAACACCCTGCTTCCCCTCGGACCTGGCCCAGATAACACACTGCTTCCCCTCCGACCTGGCCCA
>NW_003852417.1:2660694-2663143 GCF_000181295.1 Otolemur garnettii
CCCCTCGGACCTGGCCCAGAGCACACGCTGCTTCCCCTCGGACCTGGCCCAGCACACACTGCTTCCCCTCGGACCTGGCCCAGATAACACATGGCTTCCCCTCGGACCTGGCCCAGAGGACACGCTGCTTCCGCTCCAGTGTTCAGACCTGCGGACGTGAAGAGGCAGACGGGAGGGCGTGGAACTTCCTGACTTCCATAACTGTATGAGTCAATTGCCATATTCTCACTCTCTCTTTCATGTACATCTCCTATGATTCTATTTCTCTGGAGAGCCATGATCAATATGGATACAGATATAAAGAAATATGAGAAGGGGATTTGTGAAAGGAGTTGGATCGGCTCTTAGCCAGAGGCTGAGAAGTCCTACCATGGCCCAAGGTGGAGACCCTGAGATGCTGATAGTCCAAAGTCCAAATGCCTCAGAACCACACAAGTTTCTGGTGCAACTCTCAGTCCAAGGCCAAAGTCTGAGAACCCGAGGGGGGACGGCTGGTGTAAGTCCAAAGGCCGGGGAGTCTGTAGTTGTCCAGGTCAGGAGATGAAGTGGGTCCCAGCTCCTGCAGACAGCTGGATGTATTTGCCTTTTTTGTTTTTGTTTTCTCCAGTGCCCAGAGATTAGACGGTGCCCACACACTCTGTAGTGCATTCACGTTCATGTGCTGATCTCTGGCATCACCCTCACAGACACACCCCAAAATAAGGCATTACTGGGTTTCTTGGTATTCTCTAATCCAGTCAAGTTAACACCTAACATCAATCATCACAACACCCAGGGTCCAAAAGTGCTCATTTGGGGGTGAGCACGCTTCTTCCCTGGCTCCCTTTCCCTGGGTAGTGTGTGTGTGGGGGTCTGTTCCTAGTTTGGGTGCTTTGAGTGGTCTCATGCCCAGTGCACAGGCCCGGCCATGTAGGGAGCAGCCTGGTGGAGGCCTTGCCCGGTCAGCTTTGTGGCCTGAGGCAGTCTCTCTGCAGCAGCTCCTAGGAGGCCAGTCCTTCCCTGGCCTTACCCTCCCTTGTCTGGGTCCAGCAACCCAGAGCAAGCAACGACTCCCTGCCCCATCACTGCAGATGGAGCATGGGCCAGCCTGGTGGCCTACACGAAGGCCAGGTTGCTGGGCGCCCACACGTAGCACTTCATCCTGTCTTGCTAGTTGTGATGAGAGTAAACAAACACCCCGCAGATTGTGCAGGCTGGGGGCCTCAGCTCCAGAGCCCAGACCAATAGCCCCCATTCAGGATGCACCTGGGGCAGAGACACTAGGCTGAGCCCTCCTCCAGCCTGCCCTGAAAGGTGGGGCCTGCCAGGCCGGGCAGCATCTCCATCTCACAAAGAGGCACCAGGGCTTAGAGCTCACAGACATGTCACACAGTGACAGAGCCAGCCGTTTCTGGACCATCCCCAGAGTTTGGCCCAGGCTCCGTTGTCTAAAGATAGCAGGACCTTTCCACTTCCGGCCTCACACACAGTGCCGGATTCCTCTCCTCAGTCTTAGCCTCTGGAGCAGGCAGGGCTGCCTGCTGTCTGCGCCCACTGCCTCCTCTGAGGCCAGGCTGACCTGCCCCGGCCCCCGCCCGACCCCCAGTCCGGCAGCCCCCTGTGGCCAGCTCTCGGAGGGAGGGTGGCTCTCCGTGAGACCTCCTTCTCACACTTTTCTTTCAGTTCTTTAGACACATTTTCCCACACGCAGGGTGGCCCAGGAATGCTTTTGACCCATCTCTCCCATATGTGGGCCACACTGTCATGTTTCTTTGCGTACCTTGTAAATTTTTTGCTAAAAACTGGACATTTTAGACAGCACAATGTGTCTACTCTGGAAATCAGATTCTTCCCCCTCCCCAGGGTTTATTGTTGCAGTTTTATTTGTTTGGTGGTTTTTCTGGACAATTCTGTAAAGTCTGTATTCCCTGTTGTGCATGGACACTGGACTCACTGCTCAGTTACCATGGTGACTGGCTACTGATTAGACAGAGATTTCCTTAAATGTCTAAGTCTCCCAGGCCTTGCTGAGAGGCTCTGCCAGGCACCCCCTCCACACTCCTCCAGGCAGCCAGCTGCTCTGCCTTAGCCTTCACTTCCTTACTGCTCAGCCTCAAGGGCATCCAGAGGTGAGCTCCTGAGACCTCCTTGGGCCTTTCCTGAACATGTGCACAGCCTCCTGCATTCCCAGAAACATGTTGGAGCCTTTCCAAGCACCTGTGCAGCTTTCAGAGCTCCGTTTTGCCTTGTAAGCCTTTGGTTGGCTCATGGTATCCGTTTAGCTGCTGTGCATCTCCACAGGCAGCTGTGAGATTAGCCAATTTCTTCTAAACTTTTTTTTTTTTTTTTGACACAGAGCTTCAAGCTGTTTCCCTGGGTAGATTGCTGTGGCATCACAGCTCACAGCAACCTCCAACTCCTGGGCTCAAGCAAGTCTCCTTCCTCCGCCTCCCAAGTAGCTGGGACTACA
>NW_003852417.1:2663208-2668895 GCF_000181295.1 Otolemur garnettii
TGCAGCCATCATTGTTGTTTGGCAGGGCCGGGCTGGATTTGAACCCACCAGCTCAGGTGTATGTGCCTGGCACCATAGCCACTTGAGCCACAGGCGCCGAGCCTTCCAAACATTTTTTTGACCAGTGCCCTTTGGAAAAGGCTTTCCGTCCTGGGTGAGCTCTGAGTCAGGTCAAATAAAGGCTGCCTTGCAAGTAGGGTTTTCTAAGGAAGCACTAGACAGGTCAAATGATGACAGTTCTCAGTATTGAGGCTTTGAAGGGGCCCCAAGCCCATTCTGCCGCCCCCTCACCCAGTGGCTGTCAGGCTGCTCATCTTCATTGTGGTTGTAGGATGTTGGTTTTCAAGGGCTCCCTCAGGAGCTGCTGAATACAGTGAACCACTACTCAGCAATAAAACAATGAACAACTGACCCACACAGAGATGGATCTCAAAATAACTGTGCTGAATTAAAGAAACCAGACAAAAAAGGAAGACATACGACATGATGCCATTTATATAAAACTCCAGAAATGCAAACTAATCTTTGGTGACCTGGAAAGAGGGTGGTTCCCTGGGCAGGGGCAGCGGGAAGGAAATAGGGATTATGAAGGCCACAGAGGCTCTTTGGGGGTGATGAAGATGTCCATTATCTGACTGGGATGATGGTTTCAGGGGTGTAAACACATGGAGAGCTCCTCAACCTGTACACCTAGGGTGCATGCCGTTTGTGGGGCATGAATTATATACCTCAATGAAGCTTTTTTTTTTTTGAGACAGAGTCTCATTTTGTTGCCCTTGGTAGAGTGCCGTGGTGTCATAGCTGACAGCAACCTCCAACTCCTGGGCTTAGACAATTCTCTTGCCTCAGCCTCCTGAGTAGCTGGGACTACAGGCGCCTGCCACAACACCTGGCTATTTTTTGTTGCAGTTTGGCCGGGGCTGGATTCAAACCCTGCACCCTCGGCACACGGAGCTGGAGCCCTACCTACTGAGCCACAGGCGCCACCCAAAGTTTTATTTTTTTAATTAAAAGATGATTTGGTGGCTCAGTGTCTATAGCTCATTGGCTAGGGCACCAGCCACCTACACGGGAGCTGGAGGGTTTGAATCCAGCTGGGGCCCACCAAACAACAATGACAACTACAACCACAAAATAGCTGGGTGCCTATAGTCCCAGCTACTTGGGTGGCTGAGGCAAGAGAATGGCTTAAGGCCAAGAGTTTGAGGTTGCTGTGAGCTATGATGCTACAGCACTCTGTAGGGTGATAGCTTGACACTCTGTCTCCAAAAAAAAAGATGACTTAACATCTCTATCTGGGAACAGTTTTCTCCATGGCCCTTTCCACAGCTCCAGTTCGCCTGCACTCAGAGTTGGTGTGACCTTGCCTCTCACAAAGTCACAGACTCCCTACAGGTCCCTGTGGACATGGCTCTGTCCTCGCCTGCCTCTGGGCCTCAGCTCTCTTTATCACTGCTGTCTCTGTCACTGCCACTGCTCCCTGGTCAGCATCTACTCACCCTTTAGCACTGCCTCCACTGCTCTCCCGTCCAGGCCTGGCCACCCTGCTGTCCCCAACTCCTCTGTGTGTACAAAGGAGTCACTGGTGGTCAGGCTCCTGAGGGCAACAGGATGGCCTTCCTCTCTCCTGTGTGCACTGTGAAGGGCTTAGCAGTTAAATATCTGCTGGTTGAAACAAATTCAGCAGAACTCAGGAAACGGCCGAAGTCTGGCAGAGTGTCCCCAAGCAGGCACGTGTGATGGCAGTGCTTTGTCATCCTGGCTGAGGGGCATCTCAGCTGATGTAAAGTGAAAAAGGTCACTGTGTCTGCCTCACCAGTGACCTCTTTCCCTAGTTAGCAGATGCCCTCTGGACACACTGCATGGCCCCCTGGCTGCAGCCTGAAGTGGACAAGCCTGGCTGCGGGAGGAACACTGTCTACACCCCTCCTTGTGCCTTGGTCTCTCTCCTCTGAGAGCCCCTGCCCCAGGGATGGAGGGCTGCGCAGTTACCAGGAGCCTTGTGGGGAGTCCCATACCCACGAGTCTTTGTTCAGACAGCAGCTCTGCTCCACCCCTGGAGTGGCCCTCACCCCCCCCCAGAAAGCCCCTCTGTGAAACAGCCAGGGAGGGGACCTGAAGAAGGCCCATCCGGACAGGAGGAGGGAGGTGCTCCAGTGGGGCCTCCCTCCCACGCCCTCCCCACGCTGCCCGCCCAAAAGGCTGCAAGGCTGGCCAAGCTTGTCCTCATGTGTGCACAGCCTTCCCAGGTGGCAGGCGGCCAGATAGGGCTGGCCTGTGGGTGTCTGGCCCAGCTGGTCCTGGCGCATGGCCCCACAGCTGGCCAGACACTGCGACCTTTCCCCCACTTCCAGCTCTGGCCTCCAGATGATTCCAGGCACTCGAAGTTTACACACGTCACACATCTCTGGCACAAGGGCCTCCCACCCGGTTATTCCCTACTCTGGGCTTCAAGGTCCACCCTAGAGAACAGTAATGGGGCCCCCTCCCCGAGCAGGGCCAGGCTAAGGTGTGCAGAGCACGGGCCCACCCTCCATGTGGGGAGGCTGCAGGGCCTGAGACGGCCACAGCCCGGCCCCTCCCCAGTGCTCTCAATTTTCCTCCATTAGGTGGAAAAGTCACATTCCCTGAAGGTCACTGTCATAGGGCCGCAGGTTCAGTGACCTGACACAGAGGTGTCTGTGGGCCTATTCTCCACAAAACCCCCTGTCTGAGACTCTAGCCTCTGTCCATCTGCTTGGTGTTCACAACTGCCAGGTGGGTCACAACCCCACGGTGCCTCCACCCTCACCCCACACTGTCCTCCATACCAGAAGTAAATAGAAGCCCCTGGCATGAGCCTTTGAGGAAGACAGAGGGGTGACCACCCTCCCCAGAGGTCCACAGTGGGGCAGCAGGGCCTAGGTCTGAACCCAGAACTGCACCACAGGGCACAGATGGAGAAACTGAGGCACAGAGCGGCAAGACACTCCCTGAAGCAGGTGCCAGATGCATTGGGCCCCAGTGACCTCCAGCCCCAGGTCCTGTCTGGCCCAGGACTGGCCCAGGAATGCAGGACTTGGGGTGGGAGTACAGGGGTGTGGTATGGGAGTAGACGCCACTCCACTCCTCTCAGGCCTGCCTGAGGGGTGAGAGGGGCCACTTTTCCCCTTCCACCTCCTGACCCTGCCTCCATCCCCTGCCCTAGGAGAAGGATGCAGGGCAGACATGAATCTATCCAAGTGGAAGCTGTAGACGCTGCCGGCCTGCAGCCATCTCTGCTTTCTGGAAGTACCCCTGGCTCCAGCCTGCTGTTCTGTCAGATCTGGGCAGGGGGACGCCCCGAATGCATGATGATTGCAGGGCGATGATTCCAGGGCAGATGGACACCATCGGCTTTCAGTTTCCACCTGCTCTCCCCTCCCCTATGGTCAGTCTTCTTCTTCCAGTCTGGGGCAGGACTTAGCAAGCAGACCTGGGAAGTGGCATCCACCAAGCCATAGAGCCTTCTGTTTGCCTCCAGGTCCCTGGGGCCTGTGCCCTCCAGGCCGAGGCCAGCACAGTCTGCTTGCATCTGCCCAGCTCCTGGAATGGGCTCTGGCTTAGCCTGCTTGGTCTGTTTTAACAAAATACCGTGGATTAGATAACTTATAAACAAGAGAAACTTCTCTCTCACAATTCTAGAGGTTGGAAGTCTGAGGTCAAGGGCCAGTATGGTAGGTTCTGGTGAGGACCCTCTTCCAGATGTAGGTGGCCGTCTGGCTGTGATGACTGAAAGAGAGGAGCTGGCTTTCTGTCCTTCTCACATGGCACTGATCCCATGATGAGGGCTCTGCTCCTGTGACCCAATCCTCTTCCAAAGTTCTAACCTCCTAAGACCATCACCTTGGGGATTAGAATTCCTTCCTGGCACAAGGGTCTCCCACCGGTTATTCCCTACCTTCCCTTCTTTCCTTCCTTCCTTCCTTCCTTCCCTTTCTTTCAACAGAGTCTCACTCTGTGCCTTGGGTAGAGTGTTGTGACTTCATAGCTCACAGCAACTGCAAACTCAAACAATCCTCTTGCCTCAGCCTCCTGTGTAGCTGGGACTACAGGTGTGTGCTACTATGCCTGGATAGTTTTTCTGTTTTTAGTGAGACAGAGTCTTGTTCTTGTTCAGGTTGATCTTGAACTTCTGAGCTCAAGGGATCCACCAGCCTTGGCCTTCCAGTGGGCTAAGGTTAAAGGCGTGAACCATTGCGCCCACCCAGGGGTTAGGATTTCAACTTAAAAATTTTGAGGGGACATAAACCTTCAGACCACAGAGGGATCCCACCTGCCAAATCTAGGACAATTTGAGCATCAAAATAAAGAACTTATTGGGCAAAACAGCTATCACAAGTCCATACTGACAAGATTGTTAAAAATTTTTTATTTCAAAAATTAAGAGGTATACTCATTACAAAATAAAAAGAGTAATTTACATGGAGACACCTGTCAGCACCTTACCCAGGAGACCACAGCGAACATTGGTAGTATGAGGGAAACCATTGGTAGATCCAGGAGTTGCACTAGGAACACGGTGCACTTTGGAGATTTCCTGCTGACGTTGCATAATCCTAATGTTATCACATGGAAACCCTGGGCAAATCCACAAGGAGACCCACGGTGGGCATTTTCCCTCTTAGGGATACCTCAGGGAATTTTTCCAGCCTGACAGCTTTCTAAAATCCAGTGTGATGGCACCTGTTCCTGTCCATCTCCTCCTTTTCCTCCTCTTACCAGTGTGCTCACTTCACTTGCCAGGGGAGACAGAGCCTTGGCTGCTGGGAGTGGGTCCACAAGGAGCGTCTTTCTGTAGACACTGTGTCTGGGGAGGGGGAAGGAAGGAGAGTGTTGGAACTGCTCCCAAATCAGTGAAGGAGGGAAAAGGGGGAGAAGGGTTGGACCCCAAGGGCAGAAAGGCATACGGGGGTGGGAAGAGAGGGCTTTAGCGTAGTTAGGGGACTCAAAGGAAGGCTTCTGCAGCCCTATTGCTGGGGTGCTTGAGCAAGGCAGACCCCAGCATCCCTGCCATCAGGTGCTAAGAGGGCCGGCCACCACACTGGGCAGGGCGAGTCTCACGTGGCAGCTGAGGCCTCACTGGGTAAGGAGCAGCAGTGATAGGTGTGTGCATGTGGAGGTGCAGTGTGCAAGTGCACAGTGTGTGCATGTATGTGTGTGTGTGTACATGGGTGGGGGTGGTTAGCCTGACTCGTTTGCTCAGTTTGGGAAGAGAGTGCCTGGGCTTCTCAGCAACCTCTTACATCAGTAATCCTGTGTCATAGGACATTTTTAGCTATTCTGGTTTTTCAGGGAAATTTGCCATCAGAAGGGGCATGCTGGGCAGCCCCTGTGGCGCAAAAGGGTAGGGCACAGGTCCCATATGCTGGAGGTGGCGGGGCGGGTTCAAACCCAGCCTGGGCCAAAAATAAACCACAAAAAAAAAAAAAGGCGTGCCGGCCTGGAGTCAAGGGATGCCTTCCAAGGGGAAAGAAGAAAAGGAAGGAGCTTCCTTCCCAGGCTCTTATCTCATTCAGGGCATTGCACTGGGTGCTGGGGACTCAGCTCATTTGCAGGTCTACACATCTGCATGAATGCCAGTCAGGGTTCTGGTTTACAAGCAACAGAAAACTCTGGTTAATTTAGGCAGCAAAGCAGCTCTAAAAATCCAAAGGAAAACTGGGGAA
>NW_003852417.1:2668915-2670946 GCF_000181295.1 Otolemur garnettii
AAAAAGGGCTAACAAACATATGAAAAAATGCTCATCATCCATAATCATCAGAGAAATGCAAATCAAAACCACCCTGAGGCTCGGCGCCTGTGGCTCAAGTGGCTAAGGCGCCAGCCACATGCACCTAAGGTGGCAAGTTCGAATCCAGCTCAGGCACGCCAAAACAACAATGATGGCTGACCACAAAAAAAAAAAAAGGCGTGCCGGCCTGGAGTCAAGGGATGCCTTACAAGGGGAAAGAAGAAAAGGAAGGAGCTTCCTTCCCAGGCTCTTATCTCATTCAGGGCATTGCATTGGGTGCTGGGGACTCAGCTCATTTGCAGGTCTACACATCTGCACGAATGCCAGTCAGGGTTCTGGTTTACAAGCAACAGAAAACTCTGGTTAATTTAGGCAGCAAAGCAGCTCTAAAAATCCAAAGGAAAACTGGGGAAACAGACAGGACTACAGCCAAGGCACCTGGATGTAGACTGCCTAGGACACACCCTCCCCCTTACCTTGCTGCCACCCAGGGGCAAATACTGTTCACTGGTCCCTCCTGGGGCATCACCCAGGGCAGAGGTAGTGTCCCTCAGCCTGTGCTACAAGCCATGGCTGCCGGAAAAGGAGGGAGGAAGCTCTGCTGGGAGGCAGCACAATGAGGGCTTCCTGGAGCCAGGAAGGGTGGAGTGAAGGCAGCTGTAAATGACCCAAGTCCCTACACTTCCTGGGAACTCTCTGAAAAGTGGGGAAGTCAGGCAACTGAAGCTTCTAGGTCATCAGGAACTGCCCAGGGAGGTCCATGCAGCTGTAGTCTAGAAGCCTTCACAGAAGAGGTGACATAATACTGGACAGTAGAGGCTGAGCTCCAGGGTAGAGAGCACTGGGGCCAGAACATTCCAGAGCTGGGCCAGGTGGGGCAGAGCTGGAGACTTGGGTTGGGGAACCAAGGGGAGGGAAGTGAGGGAGCTGACTTCCTCTTTCCCTTCCAGGGTCTCCTTGTACTCAGTGGGGGATAGGGCCCCTTCGATGCTAGACCCTTCCCTACCTCTCCAGCTGACACCAGGCACTGTCCAGAGCACCCACACCATCATCAGCAAGAAGCAGCCAGCTGGCCCCCAAGCCAGGCCTGGGACTCTGAATTCCTCCCTGCTCCCAGATGCCTTTGGCATTGGTCCTGCGGGAAGGCAGGTACAACAGAAAGGGTTTCAACAGGGGAGTTCTAGATCAGCTTTGGGCTGCAGAGAAATGACTCTGACTACAGCTGGACGATGAGTAAGAGGCTGTGAGGCAAAAGTCCAGACCCAGATCAAGTGAGGGCAGGGAATGCAGGGGGGCACTGTGAGAGCAGGCAGAAAGGAAGGGCTGACCCAGACACAGAGGAGAGGGGCAGGCAGCTTTGCCAGACTAAGCCTCCTCCTCAGAGGGAAGGCCGAGGCTGAAGCTCCATCTTGGATGCTGATCTGCCGGGTCGACTTTGATCTGTTCATTAACCCCAGTTCCTGGAATGCTTCTAGGAGTTCTGCTTTCACTTACTTACTGTAAATCCTTCCCGTAGGTCAACAGAACCTCGATGGTGTCTATAAATCCTATCCTGAGGCAAGTTCCTATGGTGTTTAATCCCTGGGTTTCTCAGCGGCCTGAGATGTGACTTCTGTTCTTAAATCCCCGGTCAGTGTTTCTGAGAAGCTGGATTTGTCAGCCTCTGTCTTTGGCCTCTCAGCTCTCTCGGCTCTCTCGGCCTTTGGGGAAGGACAGAAGCAGTGTGCTTTTCAGGCTCCCCCAGCCTGATGCCCCTCTGGCCTTTTCTGTCACTACCTGTCTCCTGAGGCCCTTCACAGGACACCTCCCCAGAGCACAGGCTCACAGCCAAGGGGCCTCCTGGGGAGGGGCCTGTTTCTGGGAATTCCCAAGGAATAAACATGCAGCATACCCCTGCACGTGCCACCAGGCTGGGGCCTTGGCTCAGGGAGATAAGGGCATGTCCCGTAAGCAGCTGGTGGGAGCTGAGGGGAGGGACAGGGAAGGAGCCTAGGGCACCGGGACCCACGG
>NW_003852417.1:2671082-2672371 GCF_000181295.1 Otolemur garnettii
TGTGTGGTGTGCACGTGTGTGCATGTGTGTACATGTGCGTGCTTCACTTCTTTTTTCTTTTTTTCTTTTTTATACTGCTTCTCTTCTTTATCTCCTCAGCATACATTCATGGAGGTGTTCCAGGTCCAGGCAAAGAGCCAGGATGTGGCAGGAAGCAAGGGCGGCAGGCGCATCCCCATGCACAGAAGTCTTAGCCCAGTGGGGAGGCGCACAGACAAGTTGCATCAGGGGTGCTGGGAGTTACAGGAGCACATACTTGGGAAGACATCTTGGGAATCTAATTGGAAGCTGAAGGTGAGTGATAGGGACAAACCCCACCCAGGACTGGTCTAAAAGAATCAACCCCCAACCCTCTCCCACTGAATGTCCCACCTAAGAAAGGTGGGTGGGTCAATCCCTTCCCCTACCCCACCTGATGGCCCATCTAAGAAAGGTAAACAGGCCAACGTCCACCCTTACAACAGACGTCCAACCCAGGAAAGGGAATGTCCTGACCCCCACCTTCCTAACCTTTAAAACCCCATTTGCCATTACCCGCGTGTGGATTGAAAATCTTACCCCACCTGCACCCAGGTGGAATAAAGCCATTTTAATTGAGCAAACTGGGCCTCCGTTTTCCTTTCGTCTCCCACCTGAGAATAATCTTTTATCCTTGTCTCCATGACCTTCAGTGAGCACACATGTCCGTGCATGGGGGTGGGGATGTTCAGTGTTCTGGGGTTCAGGGACAAGCATGTACAGAGTCCAGAACACGCACTCTGATCATGGGACAGATGTCCTGGGGATGGCTCACGCGGCTTCAGCATAGAGAAACATTGATGCACTTGCAAGGCTGAAACAGGAGCTCAATTGCTGGGTCCCCACTGTAAGACTTACCTTTCCCCCATAAACAACTAGAAAACTGGACAAATTATATGAAGCAACTGTGTTCAAGCATGGATGACACCACAAGGCAGTGACCCCTGGAGAAGGACACCCATGAGGGAGCTTCAGTGTCACTCTGGCTTTCTGCCTAAAGGCACCTTCTGAACCAAGTGGAGCCAGAAAGTAGTAACCTTCTGGAGCAGAGCACACAGAGACTGGGGTTCAGGGCCACTGAGGTGCCTGGAAGTTGTGGGGTTCCAGAGAGGAGGGAGTTGAGCAGAGAACAAGCCCCGGGCATTTGCACAGGGGTCCCTTTGCATTTTGAGCAAATACCAGACTGGATGTATGCAGAATGAGACTTTGAAACCTGACAGAGAAGAGTTGCTGGGAGTTGGGAGCCAGAGGCAGTGCTGGAGAGCCAAAAG
>NW_003852417.1:2672665-2678811 GCF_000181295.1 Otolemur garnettii
ATGGGGAGCTGGGAACTAGAGGGGGAGCTGGTAACTGGAGGGGGAGCCTGAGGACACACAGGCATGGGGAGCTGGAGGGGGAGCCGGAGGGCACACAGGCATGGAGATGGTGAGGCTCCAACCAGCCAGAGTGAAGAGATGGTACCTTACACCCCAGGCATTCCACTAAGATCTCAGAAAAACCACCATCTTTTAAAAGTTAGATTTAGTGAGGTATCATTTTCATACAGTGAAACCACCATTTTTAGATGTACAGTTCTATGAGTTTTGATCAATGCATACAGTCATATAATCATCGCCAAAATCAAGATAGAAAACATTTCTAGCTTCCCAAAATGTTCCCTATGCATCATTTTCTCCCCCATTCTGGCCCCTGGTAACCACTGCTCTGGTTTCAGTCCTTTTGAAAAGGAGACCTTTTAGGCTTACTACACTAACCCAGGAGTAAGAGCAGGCCTAAAAGTAAGCCAATGCAGGACAAAGCCGATCTACAAATAATTTAAGTAGTTGCCAAGATTTAGTAATCTTTGAAGGAAACCAACAAAATCCAGACTCCTAACAATGTAGTATGACAACGCCTAGCATCTGATCAAAAATATTAGGCATGTGATAAAGCAGGAGAAAATTAGCCCATAAGAAGCCTGGTGGTAAGGTCCGTACACAGTGGCTCGTGCCTGTAACCCAAGCATTCTGGGAGGCCAAGGCAGGATGGATCGCCTGAGCTCAGGAGTTCAAGACCATCCTGAACAAGAGTGAACCCCGTCTCTACTGAAAATAGAAAAAATTAGTGGAGCATTGTGGCAAGTGCCTATAGTCCCAGCTACTCAGGAGCCCAAGGCAAGAGGATGTCTTGAATCCAAGAATTTGAGGTTGCTGTGAGCTGTGACACCATGACACAAGAGTCAAGAGAGTGAGATTCTGTCTCAAAAGAAAAAAAAAAAAAAAGCCTGGTGGAATTCATGGGGCCAAGAGAAGGTATCTTTTGTATTAGGTATTTTCTCACTGATAGGAGAAAATATTAACAGGGGTTCTAAAAAGCAGAATAGAGGGCAGGGGATGTGGGACCCAGTCAGAAGACAGATAAGCACAACACAGATGTAGACACCACTCCAGAGGTGGAACCACTGTTCCAGACATCAAAGCATGAGATTACTTCTGCTGGGGGAATTACAGGAGGCTTCGTGGAGGTGATTTCTTTTGCACTAGGCTTTAAAAGATGGTTGAGAAATTAAAAAACAATTTTTAAAATCGTCCATAAAATCATCTGTTAGCCAAATGTTTGTGATCACTAATAAACATTTTGGTAAATTCCTCCTCAATCAATTCCCTTCTTATCTTTGCCTAAATGGAACTCAAATTTTGTCTCCACAAATCTGTTTTGCGTTTTTCAGTTAATGTCCTTTCAAAAAGTATTTTTCAAAAATTCTTTGCAGCATCTATTTTTAGCAGCTTTGAAATATTTTATTACATGTCCGTGATGTAGTCCAATGAACCAGGTGTCTGTTCTTTAGCACTTAGGTTATTTTGAATTCCCAATTAATCCTGCAATCAACACCTTGTTCTCCCCAGGTTCTCCGGAGTGGAATGATTGGTTCTGAAGATATAAACATTGTGAAGTCCCTGAAACTTATCGACAAATTACTTTTCTCTTGTTCCTCTCTTTTAAAGAATTTATTTTACATCTATTATACCACATAGCATATTTTAAACACTGACATATAACTCCCTAATAAGATAAAGCAAAGACAAAAACAGTTTATCTTTTTAGAAACAAGATGCGCTACTTTGTAATTGGACAAAGCATTCATGAGACAATCTGCAGACTAGTTTTAACAGACAAATAACACCCTTGAGCAGACATGACTGTCCTGAATTGTTTATTAGGTATACATTTTACAAACATTATTTATATTAGTGAGACCAGGGAGCTGAAGAGTATTGCACCTTCTCCAAGCAACATGGCGGGAACTACCCATAGTGTGGGGGGACTTACAGCCTTCTCCAAGGCCATGGCTCTTGCCACCTACAGACGCCAGCCCCCACATATCCCTGTGCTTATGGGCTGGTTTGGTGATCCACTGGGTATCAGGACTTCTGATAGTTTTGTGGCATGGTTCCATGAGGATAACCTCAAAACATTTGTACATGGAATCTTCAGCAACCCAGTAAGAATTTGGGACTCGAGCCCCACAGTGGGGTCCAGCTCTCACCCTGGCAAGCTGGAGACTTTCAGCAAACTATAGCTGGCTAACACCATGGTGGCCAGGCTTGCCATAGGTTGTACTCTCAGGAATTGGGTGTTTATGGCCACCATGGGCACATGGATTCTATATATGGCATAACCTTGCTTGGCCTTATACCCCAGTCTGCAATTTTATCCAGCAGGTAGATTGGGGAGCCCTATGGAGCACAGAGAGCCAATGGTCCTGCCAGGAGTGACCCTCAGAAGAAAGTGCATCACCCCAGACTACCTTTCTCCATAGCCCCAGACGTACTTGCACACACCCATCCTGTCTGACCTGATGGCTGCCACCAGATGGAAAGGAAGGGCAGACTTTTCTAGAAAGTTGTATAAACGTATACTCCCTCCAGGCTTGCTCTTTTTATATGTTGTAATGCGTATTTGCATACCTGTTCCCCACAAGCCATACCCATCCTCCTTCCTGTCCCCAGTGTCCAGCACAGGGCAGCAGCCTAGCGACACCCTTTGCATCACTTGTAACCTCCTATTAATACTGCCACAGAGAAGCAGCATTATCCAGGGTCACGGCAAAAAACCCTGACTGCACTCTGGGAACCAAAACTTGGACAAATGCAGATGAGCACGTGGGTCTCTGCATCTTTTTCAGAACATAACCTGGCATAGAGGTGACCTGTAAGTTCAGCTTTGTCATTTGAAGGGCAAGCAACTGAGGTCGAGGTGGAGCAGGTGGCTCTTAAAAGTACGGCACATCTGTCTTAGCACAACGCCTGCTTCTGGGGTCAAGGTGTTGGGGATGTGGAGGGCTGAGCCAGGAGTCTCACTCTGTTGCCCCAGCCTCCCCGCAGTGGGACCCACACAGCCAGGGACTTTAAGCCTAGGCTTGTGCCTAGCCTGTGGCCAGCCTCACTGGAGTCACAGCATGGCCCTCACCCTGTGGCCCTTGTGCACATGAGGGGAGACACAAGCTGGGGGACAGACACTCCAAGCAAACTATCAAAAGGAAGGTAGCAGGAAAGACGATGTGGACCTGCAGCCAAGTGCCCTCTCTTCAGTGGCCAGGGAGACCCTCAAGATGACAGTAGCCCACTTCAGAGACCCAGTGTCGCAGAACTGCACCAACTCAAGGGCACCTAGAACAGGAATCCCTTTCTCAACCTCCCAGACTAGCAGGTGGCAGCAGCTGCTAGACAATGCCACCAAGCCTGTGAGACTTTACCCTTTCCTCACAGGACACTGGGGCTGGCAGGACCCCCTCACCAGGCTCTTGTGAGTGTCCAGTGAGACAATGTGGCTAAAGCCCTGGGTTGCATACTAGGTGGGTCCCCAACACACACCTTTAGTATAGGCCACACTGGGAGACATCAGCCTTATGGGCCACACTGTAAAGTGTGTGTTTTTTGCCTTTTTTTTTTTTTTGAGACAGAATCTCACTATGTCATCCATAGTAGAGTGCTGTAGCATCACAGCTCACAGCAACCTCAAACTCGTGGGCTTAAGCGATTCTCTTGCCGCAGCCTCCCACGTAGCTGGGACTACAGGCACCTGCCAAAACGCCTGGCTATTTTTGGTTGCAGTTGTCATTGTTGTTTATCTGGCCCAGGCTGGGTTTGAACCAGTCAGCCTCAGTGTATGTGGTTGGCACCGTAACCACTGTGCTACAGGCACTGAGCCTGTGTTTTGCTCTTTGTTTTCTTGAGATGGATTCTTGCTCTGTTGTCCCAGCTAGAGTGCAGAAGCATCATATCTCCCTACAACTTCATACTCCCAGGCTCAAATAATCCTCCTGCCTCAGCCTTCTGGGTGGCACCGGTGATGTGGATGGCTGAGCCACCATGCCTGGCTAATTTTTTTTATTTTGAGTAGTAACAGGTTTTGCTCTTGCTCAGGGTAGTCTCGAACCTCCAAGCTCAGGCAATCCACCTGTCTCGGCCTCCCAGAGTGCTGAGATTATAGGCTGTGAGCCACTGCACCAGGCCTTCAGATGTGTTTTAGAGACCCTCATTCCCCATCAGAGCTGCGATTTGCTTTCCTTGTCTCGTGCAGTAACTGCTGAGCTGCTGGCCCTCCGGGAGCCTCCTCCCAGTCCTGATCTTCCATAGTTCCCACCCACACCAAATCCAGACAGGCCTCGAGACCTGTTTGACCAACAGAATTTGGCAGAAGTGACGCTGGGCCAGTTTCAGGTCTCAGAGTCCTGGCGGCTTCATGCTCTCTTGGGACTTTGCTGCCACACTGTCAGAATGTCCACCTGTCCGACTGCAGGGAAAGGCCACGTGAGTAGCCGCAGGAAGGACCTTGCCCAATATCACATGAAGCAGAAGAACCACCTAGTAAACTCACAGAGTTGTGAGAAATAATAAAACCAGTTTAAGCCACTAAGTTTTGAGGTGGCTTGTCCCTCAGAAATAGATAACTGAAGCCGTCCCCTCCCACAGCCTCATCCTCCGGTGTCCCCCTCGTGCTGTGCTGGTAACTGTTTAACAACAGCTCTCTGCAGTGGTGGGGGCAGCTAACTCCCAGGGCTTGTCAAGTTGTGTGGTGTAAATACTCCCGTCATCCCTGCTTCCAAGCCACCAATGTGACAGAACTAGATCTGGGACTGGGAAGAATGTGCACCACCCACCCCAGGAGCCAGTGTGAGCTGGACACAACACATCACTGGGCGCTCCTCTCTCTGATATGGGACAACCCTGTAGAGATTTGAGGTCAGCAGCTCAGATAAGGTGACCTAGCTCCAGGCAGGAGCACTCTCTTTCACAGAGACACAAGGTTCTGGGCTCAGCCTTATCTTCAGGGCATCGGGCAGGGTGGACAGCAGTTTGAGCCATGCAACAAGGCCTGTGTCCTATTCTCTGAGCCTGTTCCTTCCTCTAAAGTGGTGGCAGCAGGGCTCCCAGCTCTAGTACTAAAGCTGCTGTCCCCCGTCTCTAGGCATGAGAAGGCTGGGGAGGCAGTGGCCAGGCCCAGTGTGCCTGGCAGGCTGGGGCACTGCCTGTAACAATATGGCACAGGGCTGGGCCAGAGGAGAGGGCGTTCTGAACACCCCCATCAGCTCAGCACTGGGCTTGCTCAGAGCACCGTCACCCAAGTCCTGGGTGGAACAGTACCTGAGGACCCCTGAGTCCTGGGCCACATGGAAACAATGGCCACACCAAGTAGATGAAGTCCTGGGCACTAGGTAGCCCTGCTCTGCGGCCTTGAACCCACTACAGCTGCCACAGAAAGCCAACAGGGTGAAGGGCCAGGGCTGTGAGGGCTGACCATGGAATGGGCAGGGCTGAGACTGGTGACCACTGAAAATGAGGCTCGCCGTGCTGCAGCACTGGCCCTCACCTCTCTCGGCCAGGACTTCAACAGCTCTCAGTCCCTGTGATGGGATGGTCCCGTCCCCAGGTCAACTTGGCTCTAGCACCCAGCTGACCTGGCTGAGAGAGAGTCATGGACCTGCCACTTGGCTGCTTGTGGGGGCCCATGGACTGGCCTGAAGGGTAAAGCAGAGGAATGTGGGTCCCTCTTCCCACCCTGACCTTTATCTGATATTGAGAGAGTGTGGATTTGAATTTCGAGGGCCTTGATGGCAGATAGCAAGGCTTTCTGAAGGATGTCCAAAATAGAGCCAGCGGGGTTGGGGCCCTGAGCTTTACACATGCACATTCTCTCCCTGGCTTTCTGACTTAGGGTGACTGATTTCAGGTTCCCCAACCATGAAATTGGGAACCTTCCCATTCGGGCTCTAGCCCAAGATACTGAGACACAGGACTGTGCAAGGCCTCTGGGAGCCAGATACTCAAGACGGTCCAGGGTGGATTCTGTAGCTGTTAGCCTATTTTTTTTTTTTTTCAAGATAGAGTCTCACTTTGTTGTCCTCAGTAGAGTGCTGTAGCATCACAGCTCACAGCAACCTCCAGCTCTTGGGCTTAGGTGATTCTCTTGCCTCAGTCTC
>NW_003852417.1:2680117-2684394 GCF_000181295.1 Otolemur garnettii
TGCTGTGAGCTGTGACGCGACAGCACTCTACTGAGGGTAACATTTGTGAGACTTTGCCTCAAAAAAAAAAAAAAAAAAAGTGGTCCTAACAATCAACAAAAACAATTTGGCCAAAGAGTGGATCAGACAGTTTGGAAGAGAAGACACTGTACACAGAAGGCCAAAATCAGCATGTGGAAAGGCGTTCAGGCTCATTAGTTTTCGAGGAAATTCAAATGTAACCTCCAGTAATAAGGCACTCTGATCCCAGTGAGGCGGTCAAGGTTGAAACTTGTGGGGTTCTTAGGCCAACGTGGCTCTCACAGGGCTGCTGGGAACACAGAATGTTGGAGCCACTTTGAAAAAACAGTATGGTGGATTTTGTTAAAGTTAAACAGGCATTTACCAGATGGCCTACCAATTCCACTCCTAGCTTTGTACCCAAGAAAGTTGAAAGCAGACTTGCTCACAAAGACTTGAACGGGAATCTTCATGGCAGCTTTATCTGGAAACACCCCAAACTTGCCGCACCAGATGAACAGTGTAACGAAATACAACTGAGCAGAACCAAAAAACCACAAACCAAACGAAAAATCCTGAACTACTGATACAGTCACCTACGTGGATTAATCTCAAAAACGTTATGCTGAGCATAAATCCTAAAAAGAAAAATAAACACCAGAAATGAAAGAGCACACACTGTGTAATTGTGTTTATGTGAACTTGTCTGGCGACTAAGAGCAGATCAGTGGCTGCAGTAGCCCAAATGGAAAAAAGAATTCACTGCAAAGGGGCCTGAGAAGGATGAAAATGCTCTGGGTCTTGAATGTGAAGGCAGTTTCACAGGTGTCCACGTCATCAATGCTCATGGAATCATGCACTTTTTTTTCTATTTTTTTGGAGACAGAGTCTCACTCTCTCACCCTGGGTAAAGTACCGTGCACCATAGCTCACAGCAACCGCAAACTCCTGGGTTTGAGAGATCTTGCCTTAGCCTCCCAAGTAGCTGGGACCACAGGATGCTCTACAATGCCTGTCTAATTTTTCTGCTTTTTAGTGGGGACAGGGTCTCGCCCTTGCTCAGGCTAGCCTCCAACTCCTGAACTCAGGCAATCCACCCGTCTCGGCCTCCAAGAGCCACTGCGTCCGACCTGAATGGTACACTTTATTTAAATGGATGCAGCCCCTTGAACATCAGCTTTCTCCATGTTCTAATGAGAATGACGGCCTTTCCCATAGTGTACCTGAGGTTTCCCTGGGGTGTCCCTTGTGGGCCTATGTGCCACTCTTGTAGCCAGTCACTTGCTCTGCCTTTGGAGAAGTCCCAGAAAGAAGGACAAAAGCCCAACTCCCATTGCCTCAGCCCAGGCCCAGGGACAGATGCTCTCTTTGGGAAATGTAAGAGCTTTAATTCTGGGAAACTCTGTCAGTTACAAGGGTCATAAATCCCAACTCAGCTAAAGCGAAAAAGAAAAAGGTGGGGGGAGGAGGATGTGTTGTTCACACATGAGGGTGTCTGCTGCTGCTGCAGACCTGGCTGCAGCCAGGCGTCCAGATGAGCCATCAGGTCGCTCGTCTTCTCTGCTTCTCTCCTATCTTGGCCTCAGTCTCTCCTGCTGCTGACAGGCACTCTCCATGCGGCAAGATCTGTGTGTGGCCCTGACAGGCCCAGGACATCCCACAGCTTGGTAAGGAAGAGGCCGCCTTTCCTGCCAGCCCTGGCAGAGGAGAATCCCTGCTGGTCTGGGCTAAGGCACCTGGCCTCCCCTCAGCCATTCTCTCTGCATCCCGAGGAATGCAGAATCACGACTGCCCCACTCAGGCCACGGGTAGGAGATGGGGATGCTCAGAGCCCAGGCTCTTTTCTCCAATGAGGCCTTTCAGCCTCCAGGTAAGTTTGTGGATGCAAACAGATATGGGACAGGTAGAGTTTTGTGCAACTTCCCTGCAGCCTGAAAACTCTCAGGGACATTTAGGGGGAAGGAGGAGAGCTCTAGATCCTTGCTAAGCCAGGAGAGCCAATGTCAAGTGCGTAAGATCTTCTCCTAGGGTTTCTGAAGACATGGAAGGGGGGTATGCACAGACAGGCACTGGGCGGCCCTGGTGGTAGCAGAAAGGTGAGTCCATGACCTGCATCCGTGGATAAGCCCTGCCCCTTGAGGGTAGGCCAAACCTGTGCACCTGTGACTTGCTTCTAGCCAATCAGATATGCCAAACATGATGTCACTCCTGTGACTACATTGCTCAGCCTATTAGAGTCTCTCCCGCACCTTGAAGAAGTGACGTGCCATGCTGTGCCGCCCATGGCAGGCCACATGGCAAGGAGCTCTAGCCATGGCTGGTAAGGAGCTCTGGGCCCTCCGTCATGTAGCCCCAAAGAAAGAGCGGATTCTTCCCCACGGGGCTCCCAGATGAGAACGCAGCCCAGCTGACACCTCTGCCACAGACTTAGTCTAGACCTGACCCACTGAAACTGAGATGACAAGTGTGTTGTTTTAAGCCACTGAGGCTGTGGTGATTTGTTTTTGATTGATTTCAGAATAAAATGCAAACATTTTAGCATGGTCTTATAAATGGTTCTTTCCCCCACTACTACCTCTGTGTGGGATGATGGTGGAGGCCAACTGCCCCCCAGTTCCTCAAGCCTCAGGCCTTCCTACTATGCTAGTTTCCTCTTGATCTCTGCTCCCTTCCCCTTCCTCTTCTCTTTACTCTGAAGGCCTGACCCTGAGGTCTGCCTCAGGATCCCCTTCCTACTCCTTGCCATTCTTCTGGTCTGGCTCAATGATTTGGTCACCTGACCACCCCCCACCCCCCAAATAGTGTAGTGCATGGAGGGCAGCAAAAGATTGGAATCTCTCAGGACTGGCTGGCCCTCAGCAAGGGTCTGTTGAAATAAAATAATGGCCTTGGCGTGGTCTCAAGCCTGCAATCCTAGGGCTTTGGGAGGCCAAGCCTGGAGTTTGAGGCTAGGAGTTGAAGATCAGCCTAGGGAATGTAGTAAGACACCCATCACCACTAAAAATTAAAAATTAGCTGGGCATAGTGATGACATCTGTGGTCCCAGCTACTCGGAAGGCCAAGGCAGAAGGATTGTTTGAGCCTAGGGTTGGAGGCTGCAGTGAGCTACACTTGGACCACAGCAAGCTTGGGCCACTGCACTGCAGCCTGGGTGACAGAGTGAGACCCCCCATCTCCATAAAAGAAAAAAAAAAAGAAAGAAAAGGAAAAAAAAAATAAGAACATGCCCATCTTCTGCATGGGGTGAGGGTCATTTCACCCTTTGATTCCCTCAAAATGAGGAGGAGAGCGACCCATGAAGGAGGCAATCTTAGGAACAAATGCTCCCCAACCCCACTCCCCAGTCTGGATCAACAGGGAACCTGGGGTGTAGCTGGTGTTTGCCACAATCCAGAGACGCTGACTGAAGCCCCCCCCCGGCTGTTTCACCTGTGCTTCTGCCACCCCTTTACCAGCATACTGACATCTTCTCATCCCAGAAGAGGAAACTGAGGCTGGGGCAGCCAGGAGCCTACCTCCGCACACCACACCTGTATGCATACGCTGTTTGCTGAAACAGTCAGCCTGGATGTGTCCCTGTGCAGGGGAAGTGGCGGTCTGGCCCACCCAGGAGGGATTTTCCTGAGTGTGGGGGCTTCTTAACTCCCAGATAACAGACAAGGCCCTCGGGACAAGGGGCTCCTGGTCCCCCGGTCCACTTGTTTCTACCCATAGGAACATACCAGACCTGAGACACCCTTATCTCCTCTTTTTCTTCTGCTCCAAGCCCAAGCCAAGAGCTAGGGTTGGAACTTGAATGGTCTCAAGCCCTTACCCTGCAACAGCTGAATGTGTACGAGCACATCCAGAAGTGACTCCAAGGTCTGCTGTGGAACAGTCTGGGCCTCAGAGCAGCCAGGACCACCCCAGTAAGGCCAGCCCACCAGCCTGGGGTACAAAGCTCAGTGGTGGTATTTGATGCACCAGTTTGGAGGGTGGGGAACTCTGCCTACCCCTGGACCCCAGCCTTTGTCCTTGCTGAGGTCTCTGGGGTCCCACAGGCCCTGAGGCACCTCAGCTGTCCCATTCTCCTCCAGGCATAAGACAAAGGTGTCCTGGGGCGGCACTGTGGCTCAGTGGGTAGGGCGCTGGCCCCATATACTGAGGGTGGCAGGTTCAAACCTGGCCCCTGCCAAATTGCAACAAAAAAATAGCTGGGTGTTGTGGTGGATGCCTGTAGTCCCAGCTACTTGGGAGGCTGAGGCAAGAGAATCGCCTAAGCCCAGGAGTTGGAGGTT
>NW_003852417.1:2684847-2686252 GCF_000181295.1 Otolemur garnettii
CTCTGACTCAGGCTGTCTTGAACTCATGAGTTCAGGCAATCCACCCGCCTCGGCCTCCCAGAGTGCTGGGATTACAGGTATGAGCCACAGCCACCGCGCCCGGCCTTATCATCTCTAATTCTTAAAACAATTCAGCTAGGGATATATCATCATTTTTGTTGTTGTTTTGAGAGATAGGGTCTCCCTCTGTCACCCAGGCTACAGTGCAGTGGTGTGATTATAGCTCATTGAAACCTCAAATTCCTGGGATCAAATAATCCTCCTGCCTTAGCTTGCTGAGTAGCTGGGACTACAGGCACCTGCCACCATGCCTGGCTAATTTTTTGTGTGTTTTGTAGAGACAGGGTCTCACTATATTGTCCAGTTTGGTCTCAAACTCCTGGCCTTAAGCAATCCTCCTGCCTCAGTCTCCCAGAGTGCTGGGATTGCAGGCCTTACTCTCTTTTAGAGTTGGAAAAACTGAGGTTCACAGTGTTACATGAGTTCCTGGAGCATCCATACAACTAATACGTTAGGGCTGTTAAGTATGAGCCTGGACAAAAGACTTCCAGGATCAGAAGTGTACACTGCAGTGGAATATGTGCACCAATGAATACATTTGTGAGTGAAAAACGTTCCAAACCAAAAGCAAAGAAAATGTGTGTGCGTGTGTTACTTTACATACAGAAAAAGTCCAGCACTGATTACATGTCCTAGGAGGGTGGAGAATGCAATGGACTGAATGTCTGCAGCCCCCTAGTATTCACATGTCGTTATAGTAGCAAGAGTTGGGGCCTTTGGGAGATGATTAGGTTGTGCAAGTGGAGCCCTTGCGACAGGCTTAGTGCCCTTATAAGAAGGGGCCAGAGAGCCAGCTCCTCTCTTTTTGCCATGTTAGGACACAGCCAGAAGGCGGCTGTCTGCAACCTGGAAGGAGCCCTCACCTGAACCTGATGGTGTTAGCATATGACCTTCAACTTCCAGTCTCTAGAACTGTCAGAAATGGATGTCTGTTGCTTATAGAGTTTTGTTGTCACAGCCTGGACTAAGACAGGCAGAACAGAAGAGGGAAGGCTTAGTTCTTCACAGGATTAAAGAGTTTAGGGGAGAAGAAGAGGAAGAAGGAGGAGGAGAAATGGGAAGAGTACGGAGAGAAGAGGGAGGGGTAGAGGACAGAAAAAAGAAGAGAAAATCGACTTTCTTTTTACATAATTTTCTGTATTTCTCTGTTTTCTATGATGAGGATGCAGTGCTTTTGTAATAATACTACACTCTGGATCAGTGCCTGTAGCTCAGTGGCCAGGGCATCAGCCACATACATTCAGTGGGTTCGAATCCAGCCCGGGCGTTGTGGTGGGTGCCTATAGTCCCAGCTACTTGGGAGGCTGAGGCAAGAGAATCGCCTAAGCCCAAGAGTTTGAGGTTG
>NW_003852417.1:2686990-2699929 GCF_000181295.1 Otolemur garnettii
GCTCCTGCTCTTAATAATTAGAATGATAAAATGGGAGTCTTTGCATGAATTTAAAGCTTCTTTAGTCTTCGCATGGAGATTGATCTTTTATACATTTTTTATGCCAAAAATTTCTTTTCTTTTTTTTTTTTTTAGAGACAGAGTCTCACTTTGTCACCCTCAGTAGAGTGCTGTGCTGTCACAGCTCACATTAACCTCCAGCTCTTGAGCTTAGGCGATTCTCTTGCCTCACCCTTCCAAGTAGCTGGGACTACAGGTGCCTGCCACAACGCTCAGCTATTTTTTATTTGCAGTTTGGCCCGGGCTGTGTTCGAACACACCACCCTCAGTATATGGGACCGGCGCCCTGCTCATTGAGCCACAGGCGCCACCCTATGCCAAAAATTTCTAAGTGGTGTTTATCTGCCTTCTCCCTTCCTACTCTTTCGTTTTTATGAGCAGTTAGGAGGTGTTTAGTCTTAGGGACCCTTACACAGGTGCCAGAGGGAACAGAGGCCCCGAGTTTGTATATTCCACTTGGTGTCCTACCCCATCTGTGCAGATACTATGGTGATTCCACCATGGCAGATGTCAGCAGGCCAGAGACATCACCTGTGAGACACTCTGTGCACCCCAAGAGTTGACCTGGTATTGAGGACCCAGTGAGCCATGTCTAAAGGGCAGCCTTGGGGAGGTGGGAGCAGCCTGACATCTGCCCACTCACCCCAAACCTCCCTGCCAGTGCTATCTGCCCTGTTCATCCCCTGTGCTCAGCCCTGTGGCCACCTCTATAGAACTCACCCCTGGCTGCCTTTGTGAATACCTGGCAGGTACATTAGAGTCCACATTCAGGGCACAGCCCTCCAGCTCCCTGCCCCTGTGTGCTGACCCAAAGGCCTAGAGCACAGAGCTGGATGGGGTGAACATAAATGTTAGTAGTCCCGATGTGTGTGGTTCCAAAGCTCTTCCCATCGCCACGTGTCTTGGGGATAATCCTTGGAATTGAGCATCTAGGACAGTGTGTCTGTATCCAGCCTAGTGTTGCGAGGTCTTACCGCAGACCAGGACCAGGCCTCAGCCACCACTGCCTGGGAGACCCACCAAAACTCTCAGTCTTTCTAAGCCTCTCCCTTACCTGCAGTGATAGTGATAGGTGATAATGAAGGAGAGAGCACCTTGTAAATGTGTACACTGGGATTAGCATTGCACCACCATGCTAAACTCTCAACTCAGGGGTCAGGGCCTGAGATCACATAAAACCAGGAGTCAGGGGTTCCACTTGGGAGTAGAGTTAGGCTGCCCTGCCCCCATGCTCCATGGTCATGTCCAGGTCAGAGCCCCTTGCCCGTGGAAAGTGCTCCTCCCACAGAGCAAGAGCTTCCCCATGCCAGCCCACAGCCTCCTGTGCCACGTAGCTGGGGGGCCTCCAGATGCCAGCAGAGCTAGAGGCCTCAGGAAGACCCTGGTAAAGAAGCCCCCGGAGCAAAAATTGACCAATGTGCAGCACAGAGGCCAGAAGCAGAGTGTTTTGCAGCCCCATGGGAGGCTGGTGTGATGAGGCGCATTTCCTGCTGTGGCCTCACTTCCTTAGGGGTCAAGGCCACAGCAACCAGGGACCAGCGCTGCCGCTGAACATGGGTAAGAGAAGTGACCCGCATTTCCTGAAGAAGAGGAAGTCTGAGGCTCTCCCCGGGCCCCTCTACAGCCTTTGGAGCTGCCATCTCAGTTGACCCTTGCTGTAGGGCAATGGGGTTCAGAACGACCCCCTGGCTGGCTGTGCGCACCTGCCTAACTGACCTACATGCTGGGCGGGACAGGGAGAGCCAGACCTGAGCCCCAGCTGGAGGCCTCCTGGGGCTGGCTTGGGTCAGATAACATGGGCAACTTTGGCAAGAAGGAGGGACTTCCCGGGCATGGGAGCTGTTGCTCTGTGCTACCGCCAGCTGAGCACAGGTGGCACTGCACATCATGGCAAGAATCACCCAAGGCCACCATAATCCCCTGGAATGCAGTCAGCCTACCCAGGTAGGAGTCCTCTTTCCACAGCCCCTATGGAACTTCTGCTCAGTCTGCCTCAAGCACATTTCACACTGGGGAACCCTTCCTTCATGGGGTAACTCAGGCCTCTGTCTTCATCCATATCCCACCGCCCTCCATGAGTGTGGATGGAGAAGCCCCAGGTTAGTGGGAAGGCTTCCCCAGAATGCCCCCTCCATCTCTGGTTCTCTGGACTTGTGGGAAGAGAACCCCCAGGGCCTCCATGGGTTGGGAGTAAGACAGAGTTGACTGGGTGTGGTGAGGGGGCAGGGAGAGGAGGGGGAGGGCACTGCACACACGGAGAGCAATTCCCTGGAGGACAGAGGAGCCCTGCTTTTCAGAACAGGAATGTCTATATTAAGTAATCCGTCATACCTCTTCCTTTGTCCAGACCTTATGACCAGGCATGCGTGAGCTCAGCACTCAGCTGTGAAGGAACTGGGCTGCATCCAAGGGAGTGCGGTGCATGGAGGCAGGGTCCTCAGGGAGCAGATCCTCAGAGCCAGAAGGGATGGCTGGAGGTGTAGCCCTCAGGGGGTCCCATTCTGAGTGAACAGGTGGTCTCAGCAGACTAGAGGATGTGGGAACAGCCCAGACAGACCCACGGTTAGAGAAAGCTACAGATTAGGCAACTCAGATGGTGGTTTCCCTGAGAACTGGGAACCAGTGCAACCTCCGCTTTTTCTTGGAAATCCTCAATATGCCTTAACAGAGCCTTCCCCACCCCACGGTTCCTCCCTCCCCTCCACCCCTCATGGCCTTGGAACTACCACTTGCACAGTTCCCCAAACCTCCAAGCCTGCCCCTCAGCCCTCCTTAGCACATATTTATTATTTATTTATTTATTTATTTTTAGAGATAGAGTTTCACTCTGTCACCCTCGGTAGAATGCAGTGGCATCACAGCTCACAGCACCTCCAGCTCTTAGGCTTAGGCGATTCTCTTGCCTCAGCCTCCCAAGTAGCTGGGATTACAGGCACCCGCCACAATGCCCAGGTATTTTTGTTGCAGTTTGGCCGGGGCTGGCTTCAAA
Organism: Otolemur garnettii; assembly: GCF_000181295.1. Taxonomy (NCBI): domain Eukaryota; kingdom Metazoa; phylum Chordata; class Mammalia; order Primates; family Galagidae; genus Otolemur; species Otolemur garnettii. The sequence goes on from NW_003852417.1 coordinate 2,690,040, forward strand.
CCTGCCACCCTCAGTATATGGGGCCGGCGTACTACTCACTGAGCCACAGGCACCGCCCGCTTAGCACATATTTACCATTCCCTTATTCCTTCTCCTTTCTTTCTCTCTCTCTACCTGGGAAACTTGCTGTGACTCATCTCTGAATTTTGGGATAACTTTATTTTTTTTGTTTTTTTGGGTTTTTTTTTTTTTTTTTGAGACAGTCTCAAGCTATTGCCCTGGGTGGAGTGCTGTGACGTCACAGCTCACAACAACCTCCAACTCTTGGATTCAAGTGATCCTCTTGCTTCAGTTTTTTTCTATTTTTAGTAGAGACGGGGTCTTGCTTTTACTCAGGCTGGCCTTGAATTCATGAGCTCTAGCAATCTACCCACCTTGGCCTCCCAGAGTCCTAGGATTACAGGCGTGAGCCACCACACTCGAGATTTATTGAACAGTTGCAAAGATAGTACAGAGAGTACCATATACCTTCCAGCCAGCTGCCCAATGTCAACACCTGACAGAGCCATGGTATATTTGCTAAAACTAAGAAATTAACATTGGTTCAACACTATCAACCAAATTGAAGACTTGACTAGGATTTCATAGGCTTTTCCATGAATGCAGTGTCGCTGTTTCCAGATCCAGGGTGGAATACTGTGGGGCATCTCATCCTCATGCTTCCTCCAACTCGAGGTGGGTTCTCAGTTCTTTCTTGTTTTTCATGACCACAACCCTTCTGAAGAACGCAGATGAGGCATTTTGTAGAGTGTCCCTTGATCTGCAGTTAGCTGATGCTTTCTCATAATCGGACTGGAGTTCTGCTTTTATTAAAAGAATGACATGGAGGGCCATTCTCATCATGTCGTAACAGGGAGCATGTGATGCCAACACAATTTATCACCAATGACATTAACCTTGGTCATTTGATTAAAGTGATGTCTGCAAGATTTCTCCACTGTGAAGTTATTCTTGTATTTGCTCTGTCCACACCTTGTTAGAAATGTGTCACTGAGAGGGGAGAAGAATTAAGCTCCCCTCCGAGAGGAGTTACCTCTTTACATTGTTTGGAATTCTGTACAGAAGTGTCCCTTCTCTCTCATCTTCTTATTGACATGTATTTTCATTACCTCTTTAAGGCCTACATCACTCTCCAGCCTCTGGCTAAGTTATCCCCCCATACTTGCATACCCTGCGGAGCTAAGAAACTCTCCCTCACACCTTCTCTTTGCACTTAGGGAACTGCATTGTCATTGTTATTTTCCTATGTGCCTTCCTATCACAGGACAGGTTTTAAAAACAAAGTCATCATGTATTGAGTAGTTATTATGTGGCAACATTTTCACCAAGTGAAATTTATGTGAGCACAGTGACATTTAATTCCCACAATATTCCTGTAGTTGAATAAGTTTACCATCCCCATTCTACAGATGAGAAAACTGGCTCAGAGAGGTTAAAAAACTAGCCCAAGACCACACAGGAACTGTGTCACACCGATCTCTCCCAAGCATCCACCCCAGTGGCTGCCAGAACATCAGGCTTCAACAGGAATTTGCTTGCTAAAGAGCAGTCCACGGGTGAGCAGGCACAAAAAGGCAAACCAGCAAAAAACCTCAGGCTATTGCTAGTAACTGCCTCAGGGAGTCACATCTATAGTCAGTGAGTTCAGGCCAGTGTCTCCTGCCTCCCTGCCCAGTCTTTGCCCTGCTGCCACTGGGCTCAATGCCATTGAGCAGAAGGAGGATCATTCCCCAGATGAGCAAGGCTCCCACTGTCTGAAGCTCCTTTGTAGCAGGGAACAAGGGCAGGTGGGATTAAAGGAATGACTCCTTCCAAACATCACATGTGAGTGACTGCATACTGGGGGACTGTTTCTCTGTCAGTTCCCCTCCCTGCTCCGAGTAGCCCGGAGTGACCCAGGGGGACCCTGCCCAGAACTGTGAGTGGCCTAGAGTCAGGAAGGTATCTGCGAGGGGCTCCATACCAATCCAGGTAGGAGGCCTTTTCTAAGCTCCTCCTGGATAAATGGTTTACCAGTTTTTCTTTCTTCCTTTTTTTTGAGACAGTCTCACTATGTTGCCCTTATTAGAATGTGATGGCGTCACAGCTCACAGCAACCTCAAACTCAGACTCCCAAGTAACTGGGACTACACACAGGTGCCCACCACAATGCCCAGCTAGTTTTTCTATTTTTAGTAGAGATGGGGTCTCACTTTGCTCATGCTGATCTCAAACTCCTGAGCTCAAGCAGTCCACCTGCCGTGGCCTCCCAGAGTGCTAAGATTACAGGGACTCAGCGGTCAGATCTCCACATTCTCTGGAATTGGATCTTCCAGGGTAGGACAGATGAGAATTGTAATAAACTGCCCGAGCAGCAGAAGAGATGCCCCAAGATGACACCTGCAGGGGAGGGTACTGCCTGCAGCCTGGGGGTGCTCTGGGCAGAGGGAGAACTACAGTCACTAAGGAACAGCCCAGCAGGAGGGAAGCTGGTGCTGCCTCCTGGTTTTGTTGTGCTCAGCTCTGCATGGCTGGCTGGCTCCTTCAGACTGGACACTTCCTTTGAATGGTTAAAGTCTGTTTTGTACTGAATCAGGAGGCTGGCCTTCCCTCCCAAGCCTGTGTGGCATATAAGACCCGTCCTACAAATGCTCATCAGCCTGAGCAGAGTCCTGGTAGACACCGGGCTCAGCTTGGCCCTCCCAGGGAGGAAGGAGAGCAGATACCCTGACAGACTCTTCCTCAGGTCCCTGCAAGGACCCACACAAAGTCACCCTGTGAGATGTTTCTCTACTGGCCTATGCCTCGGGCTCCCGCCTTGGCTGGCCCTGCTGCCCTATCTGAGCTCATGCCAGCACCACACTGGGTCACTGGGGAAGCCAGGCTGGCAACACACCCAGCTGTAGGCAGCTGGCTGGCCAGACAGGCTGGGCAGCCACAGGACACTTGGAAGGTTGCCCTTCTAGGCTTATAGGTGGTGGTGCTGCTGCACAGGGCCATGCTGGCCTCTAAGGCTCTCTTCTGGAGCTGCTCTTGGGGCATTTTGTCTAAGAGGTAGAAGGGTGGTACCACAGTGAGGTGCAAGGGAGGAGGCAGGAGTAGTCTGTAGTCTGGGGAGCCAGTCATTTCTCTGCTCACACTCTGAGCAACTGGGACAAGCTGCTTCTGTTCTCTGTGTCTCCGCTTCTCTTTCTATAAAATGAGAGTTTGGGCTAGATAGTCCTCACAGGTGGTGCCTGTGGCTCAAAGGAGTAGGGCACCGGCCCCATATGCTGGAGGTGGCGGGTTCAAACCCAGCCCTAGCCAAAAACTGAACAAAGAAAAACAAGAAAATAGTCCTCACAGTGTGATCCCAGGACCAGCAGCAACAGCACTACCCAGGAATTTGTCAGACATGCAGATGCACAGACCCCACTGGAGACCTACTCTATCCGAGGCCCTGTGAGTGCCCACCACACCTTCCAGGTTCAAGTGTGACAACTGTCGGGCTGGGCAGTGCCATCAGTCTTCCTGAGCTCATTTCAATTTGCTGGTCATCCACTGTATAGGGGCATCTGTGCTAAGAGCTAGAGAAGGCAAAGGCAAAGGCAAATGGGATGTGTCATGAGGCCGGGTGTGGTGGCTCACACCTGTAATTCTAGCACCCTGGGAGGCTGAGGCAGGTAGACTGCCTGAACTCACGGGTCTGAGACCAGCCTGAGCAAGTGCAAGACCCTGTCTCTAAAAAATAGCCAGGTTTTGTAGCAGGTGCCTGTAGTCCCAGCTATTTGGGAGGCTGAGGCAAGAGAATCACTTGAGACAAAGAGTTTGAGGTTGCTGTGAGCTGTGATGCCACAGTACTCTACCAAGTGTGACAAAGTGAGACTCTGTCTCAAAAAAAAAGAGATGTGTCATTAGTAGCAAGGGGTCACCTCTGTTTCCTGGACAGCTGCCTCTTGTTCCTTAACACCTAGCACAAATGATGTGTCTTTTGGGAACTGTCCCAGACAAGCCCTCGCACCAGTTCTCCAGGCAGGAGCTCTCAGATTCCCTCGGCTTCCCACTGCACCTGTGCCAACGTGGCCCTCAGTACCAACACATTCCATTATTTGTGGGCCAGTCTCTCCTGCCAAGCCGTGGGGAGCTGAGGGGCAGAGCGTGGGTCTTATTCCTCCATGGTCCCTGTAACCCTGAGCTCATAAGGGCTCTCCTTCCCTGCACCCTAAACTGTACTAGTCTAGGCTCCTGCAAATCCCCTGCCAGGTGCCCATCACCTAAGAGAAGCTTCTAGGGGCTCAGTATATCCACAGCTCCATTCTGGGGTGTTCTTCTGTCAAATGCTAAGCCATGGGTAAAAAGTCTGAGATCCTGAACCGCAGGTACTACCTGGTTCTACCTCTTGGAAGGTCCAAAGATGTAACACCCAGACAGTGCAGCAGCCACCAGGAGGCCAGAGCCACAGGTAGAAGGTATGTCGGGGTAGGGTAGGGGACTGGACAGCAACAATGGCAACACTTGAGCCTGGAAGGTGTGGTGGGCACACACAGGGCCTCGGATAGAGTAGGTCTCCAGTAGGGTCTGTGCATCTGCATGTCTGACAAATTCCTGGGTAGTGCTGTTGCTGCTGGTCCTGGGATCACACTGTGAGGACTATTCTCTAGCCCAAACTCTGCCTCTTGTGCCTGGTGGGGGCAGCCCTCTCAGGTCTGCTTGTGAGAACGCTGTGTGTTCTCAGCAGCCAGTTTTATAGGAGCTGGTTGGGAGTTCCAGACTTGAGCTAGGTGGCTCCTGGACCTACCACTAAGTGCTCAGAGGTGACAGGCATGTGGCTTCACCTCTCTGCCCTTTAGTGTCTTCATTTATAAAAGGGGCTAAAATTTGGAGGATTATATGATGCAGAGCTGGCCCCAGCACAGTATTTGGGTTACTCTGGGTACTTAACACATGTCTGTGGACCTGATCCGCCCCGTATCTCAAACACATCAGACAGGGTATCGTGATGATTTCTTTCCTAGGCCAGTGGCTTGGTGTGATGTTGCTAGGGTTCCGCTTCCCCATCTGTAAAATACATGGATAGACCTAGATGACACGAGCCTCAACTGCCCCAACAGGCCCCTGTGGCCCCTATACCAGTCAGTGCCTCTAGGCGACGGGCACTCTCAGACACTCACTGAACATTTCTGTGGGTCTGTGGGTCTGTGGATCAGTGGATCATTAACTCATTCCCTTGGCTGATCAAGTATCAGGTCCTTTAGTTTACCAGATAGCAGCCAAGCAAGCAGTTAATCCATTCACAGCACGTTTGAGTCCTTGTGTGGCTTCCAGACCAGTAAGCTCAACCCAAAGAGAAAGAGAACCGCAGAAAGAAGGGGCCAGACCCAGGCCTCCGTGGGCAACCAAGCAGCCCTCTGCCAAGTTGGCTCTCCCAGCTCCCCCTCCCAGCCTGGCAGACAGGTGGGGGTGGGAAGGGCAGCCTCTAGAAACCACTTTGTCCTTTGTTGGCTCCACAACTGGGCTCTGGCCAAAGGCTGAAACACTTAGGAGCTGGGAGAAGAGGGGCAGGAGGAGGGAGAAGTCTGCCCACTGTGGGTCCTCGCCCCTCAGCAGCTGCCAGGCCCAGGGCAGGCCTGGAAACCCGCTCCTCCAAGTTCAACATGAAGGAGACCAGTTCTGGTGGAGCAATGGATCATCTTCCAGAGGAGAGACCTCTGGAAACATCTTGTCCAGCATTCCTAGATTTGCGGATTTGCCTCTGATGGTAAGATTTCAGAACAAATTTAGGGGGCTACCATTGATTGGTCAATGTTTTAACAAGTTAGGGCATATGTACCATCCATGATCACCATCTCATCATGAAAGACAGGACATTTTAGGAAGAAAAAACTAGAAGAATACAATCTCAGAATAAATAACAATTCTTAAATTACACTTAACTATATGTCTTAGTCTGTTCTGTATTGCTTTAACAGAATACCTAAGAAACTGGGTAATTTATTTATGTATTTTAAAAAAGGTTTTTTAAGAAATCAGATCTCAGGTGGCGCCTGTGGCTCAGTGGGTAGGGCGCTGGCCCCATATGCCGAGGGTGGTGGGTTTGAAACTGGCTGTGGCCAAACTGCAACAACAACAAGATAGCCAGGCATTGTGGCAGGCGCCTATAGTCCCAGCTACTTGGGAGCCCGAGGAAAGAGTAACACTTAAGCCTAGGAGTTGGAAGTTGCTGTGAGCTCTGACACCACAGCACTCTACTAAGGGCACTAAAGAGACTCTTGTTTCTAAAAAAAGAAAAAAAAAGTTTCCAACATGTGAACTTTGGGGGATACATTCAAACAGTGTATGAAAAAAATATCTATTCTTTGACCTTATTTTTTTCACATTACAACAAAATCATAAAAACCAACTTGATCATAGTTCAGGTCACATTAGCGTCATGGAGCTAATCCAGCTCCACTTTGCAGGTTTGAAAACAGACTCAAGAGGAGAAAGGGACCTGATCAAGGTAACCCAGCACTTTAATACCAGTACCTATGATAGGAACCCCATTTTTTGTTTAGGGATACTCTAAAATTCTAACCAGGTTCTCGATATAATGGGCCTCCAATCTCGCCACTCCTCCCTGGTTTATAACATATTTCACTCTGGGTCAGTTTTGAATCTTTCTCCTCTCCCCTACCCCTAGCCCTTCCAGGGTCCCTGCCTCCAGCAGATGGCTTGTCCTCACAAATCACCAAAGTGGTGGATCACATGTGAGCACCTGACCTTTCTTCTCTACACCAAAACCTTCCTGCATCTCTAACCACCTTCTCCTCCTATCCCATCCTTCACCCTCTGTCCTCTGATGAAGCAGGTCCTTTCTCTGCCCAGGGCTGGCTCCCTGCGGGGTACACTTTCCTTCCCATCCTCCCCACCTCATTCAACTATCAGCCCCTCCTTTCTCCCTCTCATGATAATTTCTCCAGTGACTCCTTTCCTTCAGCAGAGAAACATGCTCAAGTGTTTTTTGTTTGTTTTTGAGACAGTCACACTATGTTGCCCTCAGCAGAGTGCTGTGGCATCACAGCTCACAGCAACCTCAAACTCTTGGGCTTAATCAAGTCTCTTGCCTAAGTCTCCCAAGTAGGTGGGACTACAGGCGCACACCACAACGCCTGGCTATTTTTTTGTTGTAATTGTCATTGTGGTTTGGCAGGCCTGGGCTGGGTTCGAACCTGTCAGCTCAGGTGTATGTGGCTGGTGCCTTAGCTACTTGAGCCACAGGCGCCGAGCCAGTTTTTCTATTTTTAGTGGAGACAGGGTCTTGCTCTTGTTCAGGCTGGTCTCAAACTCCTGAACTCAAGGGAGCCTCCTGCCTCAGCCTCCCAGAGCGTTAGGATTATAGGTGTGAGCCACCATGCCTGGCCAAGTTTTTATACTACCATTTAAAATCCCTGCTGAAGTCCACAGAAAATCAAAATGGCTTCTAAATATATGAAACATTCTCAAATCCATCAAATAAAGACAACATAATATTATGAGCTCTCATGTTTTTCAGTTAACCTGGCAAAGTTCAGAAAGCCTAAGAAGGCCCAGTATCGTAACAAAATGAGGAATGGGGCTGGGCGTAGTGGTTCATGCCCGCAATCCTAGCACTTTGGGAGGCTGAAACAGGACTGCTTGGGGACAGGAGTTTCAGACCAGCCTGAGCAACACAGTGAGACCAAGCCTCTATGAAAAATAAAAAAAATAGCTGGCATGGTAATACACACCCATATTTTAAGCCTGAGACAGAAGGTTCACTTGAGCCCAGGAGTTTGAAGTTGCAGTAAGCTGTGATGTCAGAATTGCCCTCTAGCTCAGGTGAAACTATAGCTCAAAAACAAACAAGAAATAGGGAACTTGGCTCAGTGCCTGTAGCACCGTGGTTATGGCGCCAGCCATATACACTGAGTGTGGTGGGTTTGAACCCAGCCTGGGCCAACTAAACAACTGCAACAACGACAACAACAACAAAATAGCGAGGTGTTGTGGCAGGTGCCTATGGTCCCAGATACTTGGGAGGCTGAGGCAAGAGAATTGCTTAAGCCTGAGAGTTTGAGGTTGCTGTGAGCTGTGATGCCACAGCACTCTACCAAGGGTGACATAGTGGAACACTGTCTCAAAAAAAAAAGAAAGAAATAGGGAATTGGCTTTGCAGTCTGTTTGTGGTGGTGGGGTAAATGAGGGTGAAAGCACATTTGGAGGGCGTGACAGTATCTTGCCAAATAAAAATGCCCATATCCACATATCAGAATTTTCATTTAGTACTGTTTTTTTTGGGGGGGGGGCAGTTTCACTTTGTCACCCTTAGTAGAGTGCCATAGCGTCACGGCTCACAGCAACCTCAAACTCCTGGGCTCAAGCAATTCTCTTGCCTCAGCCTCCCAAGTAGCTGAGACTATAGGCACCCGCCACAACACCCAACAATTTTTAGAGATGAGATGAGATCTGGGTCAGGTTGGTCTCAAACCTATAAGCTCAGGCAACCACCCACCTCAGCCTCCCAGAGTGCTAGGATTACGGGTGTGAGCCACTGTGCCCAGCCTACGTATCAGAATTTTCATAGCAGTTTTTGTTGCATACCGGCACAAGAGAGTGACCTCTTGCAACCTGGTGCCAGAAGGGAGAGTTGACCTGAGTGGAAATGGTGGGCAACTGAGAACAGGAACACCCACACGAGAACAAAACATACACGAGACAAGAGGTAGGATGGCATCAGGAGGACTGATACAGCTATGGTCGCAGCCAGCACCTGAACCGTAGAAACAGCTTTATTTATACAGTGTCTTTAAAAAGTTACATAAATGGGTGGTGTCTGTAGCTCAGTGGCTAGGGCGCCAGCAACATACACCGAGGGTGGCAGGTTTGAACCCGGCTCAGGCCAGCTAAAACGATGAAAGGTACGACAACAAAAAAAATAGCCGGGTGTTGTGGCAGGCACCTGTAGTCCCAGCTACTTGGGAGGCTGAGGCAAGAGAATCACTTAAGTCCAAGAGTTGGAGGTTGCTGTGAGCTATGATGCCATAGCACTCTACCCAGGGTGACAGCTTGAGTCTCTGTCTCAAAAAATAAAAAAAAAAAAGTTGCATAAATCTTAACACATGGGGTAGAGATCAATCTTAAAGACAGAAAACTGTGTGCTTGCCAATAATAAGGAAAGTATGCGTGGGCTACCTGATTTCTGGCAGATGGAAAGAATGTTATTGAAGGAGCAGAGTGGTTGGGGGTCGCTTCTTGAGCATTTCCCAGGCTTTGGGGGCCCTGCTGGCCACAACCCGCTCCCTACAAGTTTTCTTCACAGTAGCCTCAGATTGGAAACACTAATCTTCACCAACAGAAGAATGGATAAATAGATTGTGGTATATTCTACAACAAGAACAAACAGATTGCAACTACAGGCACCAACACATTGAGTGAAAGAAGCCAGGCCCCAAATTGAATACACTGTACGCTCTTTGTAAAAGTTTCAACACGTGCAAAAATGCAAAAACGACCAGTGATGTTAAGAAGTCATGATAAGGATTACCCTGTGCAGGGGGTCAAAGAAGAGGCAACTAGAAGCTGGAAGAAAGGTCTTCTGGGATTCTGCAAATATTTTGTTTCTTGGTCGGAATGAAAATTCATTAAATTGTACATGTTTTTACACTTTTCTATGTCTATGCTATACTGCAATAAAATGTACTAAACAAAAGAAGGAAGGAAAGAAGGGAAATAAAGCACAGAGTAGTCACCCAGTAATTCTTTCATGTAAGGGATGGACATGATGTTCCTGGCAAACTGGAAACATCCTAAGTGTCCTGGTTATTTAACTAGAGCATAAAATAAATTAGAAGACATCCATATAATGGAATAATATTTGATGAGGTTGATCTTTTACTAATAGGCAATAACTTCTAAGACAATGTAGAATCAACAAG
>NW_003852417.1:2700576-2707054 GCF_000181295.1 Otolemur garnettii
ACGCTTATGCCTGGAGACTGAGCTAGCCTGCCACTCACATTCCCAACATGCCTGCCATCCAGAAAGTGGAGACAAACCTGAGACCCAGGAAGCCAGAGACCCGCTCCTGGGAGAGCTGCTACGGCCTCCAGTTCTGACCCTGAAGCCCACATACCCTGTCTTCCCCTGAGGCAGTTAATCATGGTTAGTCAGGGTCAGTTAATTATGGTCCTTCATCTTTAAACACTCTTACTTGCAACAAATACCCTCTCTTCCACCTACTCAACTCCTGTCCCCAGAGTAAGCCTAGGAAGAACAAGTGGTGGCAAGAACTCCTGCCGACCTCAGTTTCCTTCTCAGTACGAGGGGGATTTCTGTCTGCTTCTGTTGAGTTTGCTGAGGCTGGGCTTGTTCTGGACGATCCATCCAGAGCTTCTCAGAGCACAGTCCCCATGGAGCAGAGATCCTGTCTAGCTTACCCTCACTGCAGCCTCTGTACCTTGCATTGCGCCAACCCACGTCAGGGCTCTGCAAACGTGGGTTCCCTGGATGAAGAAAGGTGGGGCAGGGTGGGGGATGTCCTAACTGCTGCACAGCAATATACACATACCGCATGGCTCTGCTATCCCAGAACTTAGCGCTGCAGAAGTGGAAAAATCACACAAGCAACTGTGGGAGCCAAACTAAGGGGTTAACACAACCACAGTACAGAATAAAATTAAAAAAAAAAAAAAAGCACAGGGTCAGATCTTTCATTTAGACCTGAAGACTTCCCAGAGGGGATGGTATTTCCATAAGGTCTGGAAAAAATGCGAAGGTTTTATCAGGGTCCTTTCAGGTGACTGCCCATCCTGGCTTCCCCTAATACTGCAACACAGTGACAAACTGCGGCCCAGAAGCCTGAAGAAGGGCATCAGCGGACGGACTCCGCGGGTAAGCCTCCCCCGGATGTCTGTAAAAACGAACGGATGCAGGACTGTCACCTAGAGCTAACCGGATTTCAAACCTCTTCCTAGTCAGGGATGTACTCCTAAGAGAAAGTTAAGGAAAAAAAAACAAGAAACGAGTTGAGATGTTCAGATCTATCTTTGCTACCTGGCGGATTCACTCTTGGAGCCCTGAGCTTCGGCGGATTCACTCTTGGAGCCCTGAGCTTCGGCCATATGCAGGGGACCCCTTTAAGAGCAGTCCTCCTCCCCAGCGGAGACAGCCCATTCACAGCCTGGACCCTAGGACTTCCCTGGACGCAGCAGCACCGCCCCCTCCATGCCGCAGCCGCGCGGCCGCCGGGACCTTTCCCCTACTTTCCAGGGCTTCAGGCCCCGCCCCCTCGCCCTGACCAAAACACGTGCCGCATCCCGCTCGGCGGGATCACGCCGCGACCAGGCTCAGATCATGCGGCCCCCTGTGGCGCCCATTGGCCGGCTGCGCACGGGCCAGTCACGGATTGGCTAGTGGTAACCGGCCCCACCCCTGAGGGGAGCGGTCTATTTTGGTTTGCCTTCGAGCTCCACCCCCGTGCGGCCGCTCCCTCCGCGGCAGCCCCGCCCCTCCCGCGCCGCGAGGGCCGCGCCGGGGCAGAGCCGCGCGGGCGGGCGGAGGCGCGCGCCGGCCGCAGGAGCTCTGGGTTACTGCCGCTCGCCGCGCACGTGCGGCCGCTGCAGTGCGCGGAGCTCACACATCGCACCTGTTTTGTTGCCTCTTGACTGCCTGCACCATGCACGGGCCGGGCTCCGCTGGCCTGGGCGACGCGCGCGCGGTGAGTAGTGGCACTGGCACGGGTGGGGCGCCCGCCTGAGCGAGGGCGCGCCGCATTGGCGGAGTCGGCACCGACGGACCATGTGTGGGCCTTGCTGCGGCCGCACCGGGAATCCGGGCAAGCTCGGGGTACGGACAAGGCGGCGGCCGTGCGGGGTCAGGCCGAGGTGGGGTGGGGGGCGTATGCCCCACGCCTCTGGAAATGCAGCTTTGTCTTGTTCTCCAGCGGCGGCCCCGCCCTGCCCCGCCCTGCCCTCCCCGGGGCTATTTCCAGCCATGACGTCACCTTGGTCCTGTGCGGAGGGCGGCCGTTGGGCGGGGGCGCGTCTGGCGGGAAGGCGGCACGCGGACGGTGTGGGCGGGGCAAGGTTTGGGGGCGGAGCAAGAACGGGGTGGGAAGGCGGGGCGGATGCTGTGAGGGCGGGGCAGAGGCGGGGCAAGGGCCGGGCGGGAAGGCGCGGGTGCTGTTAGGGCGGGGCAAGGACGGGGTGGGAGGAGGCGTGGGGTAAGGGCTGCTGGCGGGAACGCAGCACATGGACGGGGAGGGGAGCGCGAGGGCTGGGGCGGGGCGAGGTTGGCTGGCGGGAACGCTGCACGCGTAGGCAGCGTCCCTACGCCTAGGGACTTGGGGCTTGCGGAGAGGAGGCGGTGTAGATTAGGGCTGAGCGGGGTCGTCGTGGCACGTGAGTAGCGAAGGGCCGGAGCGGGGCCCGGCGGCCTTTAATGCATGTGCTGTTACACTCTGGGGATAACGGGGCGAAGCCGGCGGTGCCCCTTTCCCTGGCGGCCTGAGTGGTCCGCGTTGTGACTTCACAGTCGGCATAGTGTAGCCGGCTGGCGAACAGAGAAACTGGGCAGAGTGGCATTTATAAGGGTCTTTTTCTTTAGTCATATGGTTTGAGCGGAATATGGGCAGACAGGAAGTTTTGATGATTCGGTAAATTAAGTGAAAATGTATGTCCTTGTAGACTTTATTTTGGAAAAAATAGGTTAATTCCATTTGCATCCCTCCTCCCACTTAGAGATGGTGCAGTGCACTGGAAAGTGATCTCGCACCTGGGTTGTGGCCGATCTTAGACTCTGTTATCCCCTACTGTCTTCGGAGCAGTAGCAAGTGACTTAATGTTCCTGAATCTGTGGCAGGAACAAGCTAAATTGCTGTGGGATCTACTTCCTGGAGCCCTTAGAGTTGAGCCGGTGGCAACGTGCTGATTTGGGTGGGGTGAATGCCCCGGAGAGTTTCTGAAAAGCATCTTCTGTAGGGACACTACTGTGGTGGCTTTGCCAACTCAAGAGAGCCATTTTCAGAGGCGTTTACTCACCGGCAGACCTGTTAGATGGCCTCAGTGTCAGCTCATCCTTCCTGTACAGCCGCTTCTCACTGGCCACTTGGCTTATCCCTCTGGAGTTAAAGTCTTATTAATCATTTACCCAAGAAAAACATGAACTTAGTAACTTTTTTTTAAGAGTCAGGGTTTTTAGTGACAGTTGCTTTTTAGCTAAGGTCAGTCTTCAGAATGTTGGCTTGAAAGCAAAGTTGGCATCAGTGTTCCTTTACATCTTTTACTAGAACACAGCTGTTGTGTGTGGAATATTATTGCCCGTGCATTACCTGCACAGTACAGGCTCCTGGTGTGTGCATTTATGTACCCAGTGCGGGCTACCCTTCCTGTTTCTCCCCTGCACTGAGAAGCCACTGTGTTGCCCTTAGGTTGACATCATGGACATATATGAGTCAATCCTGGAGAGGAAGCGGCATGATAGTGAGAGGTCTTCGTGCAGCATCTTGGAGCAGACAGACATCGAAGCTGTTGAGGCTCTTGTTTGTATGAGCTCATGGGGTCAAAGATCCCAGAAAGGTGACTTATTAAAGATAAGACCCCTCACACCTGTCTCTGACTCTGGGGATGTCACCACCACTGTGCATGTGGATGCCTCTGCACCTGAGCTACCAAAGGACTTCCATTCTTTATCAACTCTGGTAAGAGGAGGGGGGTATAGAGGAGCATGTTTGTGAAATAATTAGAGTAGCTTAAATAAAGGTGTTCCTCACAAAGTTCTTCAAGAACTTGTGGAAGAGTCACCTAGGATGTTAGCAAGTAAGTTGTATACCCTCCCTTTTCGTGGGTCTGAAGGGGTGAAGACTCCGTCCTGATCTCTTGAAAATGTACTCTTCTCACAGCTTCTCACTGGCTGTGCTTAGGATGAAGTCTACAGATTGGTAGAGAAAGTGAAATTTACTCATGTCTTGGGGGACCTTGGGTTGGGGGTTGAGATTCTCCCAAGACTCAAGTCTAGGATCAGGGTATGTGGGTGGCAGCTGGAGAAAGCCTGTGCTGTGACCTCAGCCTTAGCTGGGTGGCACCTCTGCCTTCCTGTGGCATTCTAACTTCTTGTGTGAGTTGAGCGCTGTAAATCACTATTTTTTGCCTTTTTTTTTTTTTAAATCTGCTGCAGCTGTGAAAGTGCATAGAGAAACTGTTTCTCAGCTTAGAGAAGTTGAGGGCTAGATGTTGCTAATAATGAAAATTATGATGTGATTGTCCTGGTCTGGAAGCTTGCACTGCAAGAAGAGTGTAGAAAGCTTATCTAGAGAGAGCTGAGAAGGGACTGTGGGTGGCAGACAGAGTGGCAGGATTGTGGACCTGGCTGCTGGGAGCCCCTCTGAATTCCATGGCATTGGGCTGTTCTACTGAGGAGTTCAGAGCAGGCTTAGACCAGTCTCCTCTAAATGCTTCTTTTAAATGTATTGGGGTCAATGTGATCAATCGAGTCTCTTTTAAAATTTAACCAAAATGACCTTTTCACATGGTACTTTTCTTTTTAAGTGCATAACTCCTCCTCAGAGCCCTGATCTCGTGGAACCATCAACAGGGATACCTGTTTCTTCCCAAGCAACTGATTCCAAAGTACAAGTACGCAAAGTCATGGCCATGCCCCCGTCCTCTGCTTTTGCAGCCAGAGTGCTGAGCAGGAGGGTGGAAAGGGGCTTGCCAGGTTTGAAGCCAGAGCCACTAGAGCCAGCCCCTGGCCCCCCCTGCAGAGCCATGGTGACCAGTGTGATCCGACACACTGGGGAGACTCCTCTTCCCATCCACTTTCCTACTATTCAGACTTCAGAACAACAACTTTCTGACAACAGAGAAGGAGAAGCACAGTTTCTGGGACATTTTGACACTTTGCAGAACTCAGGCCTCACAGATGGTTTACTCAGCACTAACTCAGTGTCCTGTCAGCCTTGTTTGCACAAGTCTGGGAGCCTGCTCCCCACTGACAAAGGCCAGCAGGCAGGGTGGCCTGTTGAAGTTCAGACCTGCTCACCAAAGAATTATGAAAATGACTTGCCAAGGAAAACCACCCCTCTCATCTCTGTCCCTGTCCCCAGTCCTCCTGTTCTTTGCCAAATGATCCCTGTAACTGGACAAAGTGGCATGTTATCAACTTTTTTGAAGCCCCCTCCACAATTGTCTGGGGGGACTGTCAAATCCATACTACCCCAGGCTGCTCCGGTGCCTCCACCTGTGCTGGTGGGACCTCCTGTGCCTCAGGGAGCTGTCATGCTGGTTCTGCCCCCAGGAGCGCTCCCTCAGCCTGCCACCTCTGCCAGCATCATGGCTATTGGGAATACCAAGTTGTTGCCCCTTGCCCCTGCTCCAGTGTTCATTGCCTCCAACCAAAATTGTGCCCCTCAGGTAGACTTTTCTCGAAGGAGGAATTATATTTGCAGCTTCCCAGGCTGCCGGAAGACCTACTTCAAAAGTTCCCACCTCAAGGCTCATCTTCGTACTCACACAGGTAAGTAGGTACTGGGGCAAGGGACGGTATTGGGTATTCAGCGCCTGTGGTGAGGAAGCGCACTTTGAGCCACCTTTGAGCCTGGGAGGGAAGTATGAGGACCCCAGGGTAGGTGGAAGTGTGATTTCTCTTTGGTTTAGAGTCCTCACGATCTTGTAGGGGTTGGGTTATTACTAGAACAACTATGATAGTTCAGGTTTTTGTGGGTTTTTTTGAGACACACCATCAGAGTGCTGTGGCATCATAGCTCACAGCAACCTCAAACTCTTGGGCTTAAGTGATTCTCTTGCCTCAGCCTCCTGAATAGCTGGGACTGCAGGAGCCTGCCACAATGCCCGGCTATTTTTTTGTTGTAGTTTTCATTGTTGTTTAGCTGGCCTGGGCTGGGTTCAAACCCGCAGCCTTGGTGCATGTGGCAGGCACCATTACCACTGTGCTATAGGCACCGAGCCACCATCATAGTTTTTAAACAGAGTGGCCAGCTGCTCACCCCCCAGAGATAAAAAGCAGTGCAGATCCATGATCTGGGTCCTTTGATAGCTTTTAAGGTGACTCACAGTGCCCTCTTCTGTTCCCACTGCAGTTGACATCTCATGCTTAGTCTTGTCTAAACTAATAAATACATAAAAGTTCAGATTCTAGAATATTTTGAATGAGTGTTTTGTTATCTTCAAGAATATATTCTTCTGGCTTGGCACCTGTGGCTCAAGCGGCTAAGGGGCCAGCCACATACACCTGAGCTGGTGGGTTTGAATCTAGCCCAGGCCTGTAAAACAACAATGATGGCTGCAACCAAAAAATAGCTGGGTGTTATGGCGGGCAACTGTAGCCCCAGCTACCTGGGACACTCAGGCAAGAGAATCGCTTGAGCCAGGAGTTGGAGGTTGCTGTGAGCTGGGATGCCATGGCACTCTACCTAGGGTGACAGCTTGAGGCTCTGTCTCAG
>NW_003852417.1:2707457-2709879 GCF_000181295.1 Otolemur garnettii
GAACTCCTGAGCTCAGGCAATCCACCCAGCTTGGCCTCCCAGAGTGCTAGGATTACAGGCATGAGCCCTTGTGCATGGCCCATATATAGTTTTTTAGCTCAGAATAAGTCATGCAAGAAACTAGAGCGATCTAATGATACATTGTCTAATTAGCATTGTCTAGTAGAATTTTCTGTGAAGGTGGAAATGTTGATTATCTGTCCACTAGGTTAGCCACTAGCCACACGCACTTGAAATGTGACTAGTGCAACTGAGAAACTTAATTTTACATTGTCATTGATAGAACTTAATTATACATCTTCATGCATGGAGAATCACTTTAATAGATTGGAGCAGCATTTCTCACATGTTCAGTGGAGCTTTTGTTCTATGAGTTTTGTTCTTTTTTTTAAGAGTTCCCCTGTGGTTGAGTAGTATGCTTTTTAAACGCCTTTTAGAAATTCACACATATTACATGTAAGCACACTAATCAGAACATTAGCACAGAAAAGCCCTGGTCGTGGCAGCCCCATGTGCAGAATGGAGTGCAGTTTGGTATACAGACGGAGTAAGAGGAACTCTGCCCTTCCTTCATGCTACAAACTGGCTGTTTGTTTTGGGAATGATGTTCCAAACCTGCCCCTGAGGTATTTGCCTCTCTGCCTTGGAAATTTGGTATTTCCAAGCCTTCCAGCTTGGTGCTGTAGCTCAGTGAGTAGGGTGCCGGCCACATAGACTGAAGCTAGTGAGTTCGAGAGCCTGGCCCAGGCCTGCTAAACAACAATGGCAACTGCAACTAAAAAAATAGCCGGGTGTGGTGGCCTATTGTCCCATCTACTTGGGAGGCTGAGGCAAGAGAATCACTTAGGCCAAGAGTTTGAGGTTGCTGTGAGCTGTGACGCTACAGCACTCGACCCAGGGTGACATAGTGAGACCCTATCTTAAAAAAGAGAAAGCAAAACAGCCTTCTTTGACTTCTCTCTGATTCCATATTTCTACCTTTAACCCTCAGCCCTTTGCCCATGTCTGTTTGCTGGAACCCTCCAAAGGCCTTCCCAAATTAGTTCTGAGAATGTTTCCCTGATCTTTTCTTTGACCTTGGTGGTTTGTTGTATGTCTCACCTAGGTATGCCTTTGGCTTTTATGTACTATGTATTTGTCTCACCTGAAATATATCTCCTGTGAATATGTCCCTGGTGCCTGACACTAGTAAGTGATGGCTAGTCATTTGTATTTGGGTGTGGGTGTGGGGGATATAACTGGCTTGGCTGTCTCACCAGCCTGTTGACTCGGTAAGTTCTACACTTCAGGGGTCCTCAAACTTTTTAAACAGGGGGCCAGTTCATTGTCCCTCAAACTGTTGGCAGGCTGGACTGTGGGCCCCGGGATGAGTCAGCTGCCAAGCAGGACAGGCAGCAGCGGCAAAAACACCCAGCGGGCCGGATAAATGTCTTAGGCGGGCCACAGTTTGAGAATGCCTGGCTTAGGTGAACTTCAAATCACATACAGCATAGCTTCCAGAGTTCGGAGGTGACTTGGGTTCTCCTGTTTATTCAGTCAGCCTTCCTGGGCAGAAGTACTGATAAAATGGCATAATATGTGATGATACAAACAAGCTTGCTTTTGTTTCCCAAAGTACTTTAAATTATATAAGCAAGGGACAGTTGTGTAAGTCTATAGCTCCTCGGGAGGCTGAGATGGGAGGATCTCATCTTGAGCCCAGGAGTTAGAGGCTACAGTGGGCTATGAGCTCACCACTGTACTCCAGCCTAGCCTGTGGAGGAGAGACCTTATGTCTTAAATTAAAAAATAAAAAATAGTGGGCAGCGCCTGTGGCTCAAAGCAGTAGGGCACCGGCCCCATATGCTGGAGGTGGAGGGTTCAAACCCAGCCCTGGCCAAAAAAAAAAAAACCTGCAAAAAAATAAATAAATAAATAAAAAATAGGAATAGCTATAAAGGTTCTGAAGAAGTCCTGTTGTCATTTTGTAAAGTCAATGTTTCCATGAGAAATAGAAACTTTAGGTAAGATTACCTTGGATAAGATAACTTTTTATGTATTTCTACCAATCTGAAAAAATATTTACATTAGAATAAGGTGAATGGATGTTACTTTTTTTGTTAGGTTGAAAACAAGTAGGGGCTTGGTGCCCATAGCACAGTGGTTATGTTGCCAGCCACATACACCAAGGCTGGTAGGTTCGAAACTGTTCAGGCCAGCTACCCAACAATGACAACTGCAACAAAAAATAGCCAGGCATTGTGGCAGACACCTATAGTCCCAGCTACTTGGAAGGCTGAGGCAAGAGGATGACTTGAAGCTTGGCGCCTGTAGCTCAAGCTGCTAAGGCGCCAGCCACATACACCTGAGCTGGCAGGTTCAAATCCAGTCCAGGCCCACCAAAAAACAATGACAGCTATGACCAAAAAATAGCCAGGTGTTG
>NW_003852417.1:2710056-2714340 GCF_000181295.1 Otolemur garnettii
TGCTCTGAGCCATGACGCCATAGCACTCTACGCAGAGTGACATATTGAGACTCTATCTCAAAAAAAAAAAAAAAAAAAGGAAAAGAAAGAAAAAAAAGAAAACAAGTAGAGACCTTGATCCATCATGGGCCAAAGAGCTGTCAGTCTCTGTCCAGCACGTAGATGTGTGCTGCAGCAGTGTGGTAGAACCCGGGAACAGGTAGGGATCCTTATGCTTATA
Source organism: Otolemur garnettii (assembly GCF_000181295.1). NCBI lineage: Eukaryota > Metazoa > Chordata > Mammalia > Primates > Galagidae > Otolemur > Otolemur garnettii. The sequence goes on from NW_003852417.1 coordinate 2,710,277, forward strand.
ACGTGGGGTGTTTGAAATCATCATTTCTTTCAGGCCCTGCTGCTTAGAATGGTTTGTGAGAACCATTATGCTGAATCATCTTGATCATTCAGCTCTGAAAAATTGCATGTATTTAGTTGGTATTTCTTGGACATTCATTTAAAAATTATTTGCCAACTGTCATGTGAAGTGCTGTGCTAGGTCCTTACATATACAAGGACAAATGAGCTGGACAAGTCATAAACCCAGGGGAAGGTGGGTCACATAGCAGTGGTTGCATGTGCAGTATGTAATCGTCATAGCCCGGTAAAGAGAAGATCTTCAGGATGCAGGAAAAGGTGTCCTGCTGGCTACAATGGCCCCAGAGGGCTCTGCTGAGGAGGAAGGCTATGTGACCACTGGTGGGAGGCTCCCTTGGGTACCTGTGTAACTATGGAATGACACAGAATGGGGTACCTGCCCGTACCCTGAAACTTTGAATGACAAAGGCACTTGAAGCTTGTAACAAGGTGGCTATTAGAATTCTAACCCTTCCATTTTATAAGTAACGTATTTGTCAGTGTGAAAGGAAATAGGGAGACAGAATTAATGTTTCTGAGAAGCCTTGCAGGTCCTGGGAGAGATTTTTTTGGATGTGATGTTTATTTTGAGAGGGGAAGGAATTACTTCTTAGAAGAATTGTCCCCCTACTCGAAGCTGTAACAGTAGATTTATTTTTATTTTATATCATCTTTTGAAAGATTAGTTTGCTCTCTTTGGGTCCTGACATATGACATCTTAGGTGTGGCAGAAAAAATTCATCTTGAAGAATTTCTTGACTTCTGAATCGCACGATACCAGAATAATGGGATATTATTTTCTTCTGAGATTCTGGTGAGCAAAATTTTAAAATAACTTGAACTAACCTATCCAAGTAAGGTTTGTTCCGAATGTTTAATACATGTTTTTCCCTCTTAGGGGAGAAGCCTTTCAACTGCAGCTGGGATGGCTGTGATAAAAAATTTGCTCGTTCAGATGAACTGTCTCGCCACCGCAGAACTCACACAGGGGAGAAGAAGTTTGTGTGCCCGGTGTGTGACCGGCGTTTCATGCGCAGCGACCACCTAACAAAGCATGCCCGGCGCCACATGACTACCAAGAAGATCCCGGGCTGGCAGGCAGAGGTGGGCAAACTGAACAGGATTGCCTCTGCAGAGTGCCCTGGCAGCCCACTCGCAACCATGCCAGCTTCTGCCTGAAAGGTCGGCTGGGGCTTAACGCAGGGGATTTTTAAAAAGCCTCTTTTCAGGAATGGAACTGATGGGTTCCTCTCCAAAAAAAATGGTCTGGGGAGCTAGGGCACAGTTGGGGAGCTGGTTCTGATGAAAGTTATGTTAACTTTTCTTTTCTGGTTGGGACCCTGTTCAATATCTTTTGTAGTTTGAGAAATTTTTTTTTAGGGAAATGGAAGAAAATTTGGTAATTTGAATCACCAGCATTCAGGCAGACATTTCGGCAATAAAGTTTACAAAATCTGGATTTTTACAGTCTTTCTATTCATGTTTGATAGAAATAAGACAGGGTACTAATTTTTATACTATTTTTTATAAGAATATTTATATTGTTGGTGTGCAGATCACCAATTTCTAGATAGATGATTTTACAACCTTCTTTTCTGTGTTTAATAGCAAAGTTTTTATATGACCCTGGCCTTTAGTAAACTTGACACATTGTTTAGCCAAAACCAAACAAAATCACACATCTGTTATCACGACTTTTAGGTCTAAGAATTTTTTTGAAATTAGAACTGGCTGAATAAGGGCCTCTTAAAAGAAAAGGGAAAAATACATTTTGCAGTCAACTTCTTCATAACATTTTCAAGGGAAATTCCAAGCAACCACTCCTGTCGCCCAAGGAACTATAGTTTTGGTTGACTTAAAGGTGGGACTTGTGAAGGATATACCCCAGAGAGTAGCTTACGCCACTGGGTGGACCCCAGCAGCAGCAACTGGTGCAGGATCATGCGTCTGTGGGTAATGTCAGCTTTCAGGTTACTGCTGTGCTGCAAGCAAGCCATTTGGTTTCCTGAATTTTTACCCAAAACACCAAAAAAAGATAAACACTCAAACCCAACCCTTTGGCAGTTGTCTTCTTGTGATGTGGCCTTATCCATGCTATATTGTGGGTAGAACTTAGAGAAAAAGAATGTGTCTGATTGATTAGTGAACTTTCTGCCAAAGTACAGCTCATCTGAAGTGAGGCATATGTGCAGGTGATGGCTTCAAGTTCAATTCTTTATCACTAAAAACTAAGAAATGCAAATGACACTAAATGGCAGTAGTACTACCCAGCTGCCCTTTCTACCAACCTGAAAAATGTTTAAACTGGAATAAACATTCATTTTCCCTAAAGGAAATTGTTTTGATCAAACTAAATTACTGGGGTTTTTTGCAGTCTGCCTAGAAAATAGACGGTGTGTACCACTTGTGTGAGCACGTCCTCCGTATGTAAGAGGCTGTGGCTGCCACTGAAACTAGTTTTTGTTAAAATGTGTTGGAATTTCAGGCAACAGAATAAATGTAAGATGATGCAGAATGTTGCACTACTTTGGTAGCCTGGGAATTTTTTTTAATGTGCAGTATGTATTTAGAGTTTGTCTTGGCCTATTAGTTATTGGCATTTAACCTTTATTAAAATGATGGTAAGGTGAACTATTGAATAATCAAATAAAATTAGGTTTTGTGTTTTAGTCTGATACAGCCCCCACGTGGCTATTCATTGTGTGTAACGTGATGCCCATTAAGTTACATTTTACTGTCAGCTGTTATCTGACATGTGTGTGTTCTTAGGAAGTTTTCATGTTTGGACACTTCCTTAGCTGTGTGTTTCTGTTGTCTGAGACGTAGCGCAGTTGCAGGAGAACTGCAGTTGTACATAGCTCACCCCCCTGATCCTTTCTCCTGCTCATGATCAATCAGCATAAACATTTTTGACTGTATGCCATAAATGGCATCAAATTTGGATATTTTTCTTAATTATGACATGCAAAGTAATGTTAGTCCTACTAGTATTTGGTGGATACTACAAGGTCTTGAGTGTTTGGTTGCTTGTCACATAGAAAGTCATTCTCTGAGCAGTGTTGTTTCTAAAGAATAAATATGTAGAAAATGGTTTTAATTTACACTTCCATTTCCTGATTAGATGAGGAGATACCTTCTGTAAATGATTCCCCACCCCCAACCCATTCTCTTGAAAGATTGTGTTGGGAAACAGTTCCTGTCTGAAACAGACTCACGTGAGAACCAGAACCCTTGCTCGTTGATCAGCATGGAGCCCTTCAGCTGCGGCCGTGTGGGAGCTGGAGGGGAAAGGAGGTTTCCCCCGTGCACTTTATCACCAGAGCAGTTTTGCTTGATCTTTTTTGACTTTGAGCCTTTTAAGTAGTTTCAATTATAAAACTTAAAATGTTTTGTAATTATGTTTTATGTAACAGACTTTGACTTTATTATTTAACTGAGTATGTGTAATATAACTTTTTTTCTTTGAATCATATAAAACTTCCTTGATTTGCAAACTAGATTTGTGTCTTGTGTCATTTAACGTTAAGTATACCCAGAGAGTCAGTTCCTACCTATAATCTTAGCACTTTGGGACGCCAAAGCTTGATACGAGCCTGAGCAAGAGCAAAATGCTGTCTGTACTAGAAATAGAAAAATTAGACAGCATCATGGTGGGTGCCTGTAGTCCCAGTGGCTCAGGAGGCTGAGGCAGGAGGATCACTTGAGCCCAGGAGTTTGAGGTTGCTGTGAACCATGATTACACCACAAGATTAATTGTATATCAGCCTAACCTCAATTCTTGTTTTCTGGGCTTTTATTCTATTTCTTTAGATTTTCTAGACGGTTCTTTGTGAAAGAAATGTGTTGAGAGGCTGCTTCTATGGTGGCCACTCTGGCAGTGGGGCTAGTCCTGGCAGGAGAGAGGCCCTGTGGCCCTTGGTGCTCATGCTCTTCCCCTGCCAGGGGTGACTGCAAAGAGGAACAATTGGAAGCATTTTCTGGCCTCTCTGGAAGAGGCGCTTGGAAGCCTCTTCCCTGTCTCCCTTC
>NW_003852417.1:2714560-2715063 GCF_000181295.1 Otolemur garnettii
CGTGCAGTCTGGCTCCTCGTGGGCCCCACGGCCCAAGTCTCAAACTGCTGTAGTCCCTTATGATCTTTGGCAGCCTAGTCACTTAGATAAAAATAACATCTCAATCATACAGACCCCTGAGTGTCTTTCTCCCTTGGCCTCTTGCCTGACCTCACCTTCCTACATCCAACTGTCCCCTTGACGTCTATCCGATTAGCAACTCAAATTTAAAATGACCAAGTACCTCTTCCCCCTTACACTTTGCTCTTTTCACAGTTGACCTTACCATCCAGTCACCCTTACCTCTTCTCTCACCCCCATCCATCCATTCTGTCACACTTCTTCACTCTCAGAAAATACCCAGCATCCTGCCAGCCTGAGAGTGAGTGAGACCTCATTTCTGCAAAAAATATAAAAAAGCAGCTGGGGGCTTGGCACTCGTAGCACAGTGGTTACAGTACCAGCCACATACACTGAAGTTGGTGAGTTCGAACCCGGCCTGGGCCGGCTAAACAACAGTGACA
>NW_003852417.1:2715946-2717507 GCF_000181295.1 Otolemur garnettii
GGCGGGTGCCTATAGTTCCAGCTACTTGCGAGGCTGAGGCAAGAGAATCGCTTAAGCCCATGAGTTTGAGGTTGTAGTGAGTTGTGATGCCATAGTACTCTACCGAGGGCAACAAAGTGAGACTGTGTCTCAAAAGACAAAAAAACATCAGGCCATGTGGTTCTACCTAAAACCTTCATGGGCTTCCATCTCTCTCCAAGTAAAAGCCAGAGTCACCACAGCAGCCTGCATGGCCTCCCCTGACCTGCTGCAGAGAGCCACACGCACACTGTCCATTTAGCCCACAGTTCTCTCAGGTGGTGACAATGGCAGTGTGTCTTGGGTCAGTTTCCCTGAAAAGAGATCTTCTAGACAGATTTGCCTACAGGGCACATACTGGATGAAACTCCTAAGAACACTACCTGTAAGGAAGTGAGAAAAGAGGATTGGGCCTAGGGAGAAAACTGCAAGGCCAGTGTAAGAGGTGGACTCCACCTCTCAGAGGAGCTCTGGTGCTGGGAAGGCCCTGTGAAGGGGTCCCAGATTGGGGCAAGGAGAGCAGACTGGTCATCAGATGAGAGCTGCCCCAGGGGAGTAGTTAGCCTTAGGCAAGGTAGCTACCTTGGCAGAAGACCACTGCTGACAAGCTGGTGGCTCTCCCTGAAGCTGAGGGTCCCCCAGTACTTACTCTCCATTGCTGGCACAAAGGCCGCCTCCTGGACCAGTGTTTTATCCACTGGCAAAAACACACCCCAAACCTACAGCCCCCACATCTGTAACCTTACCTGCTCCTTAGCTGATTCTCTTTTCTCCTTTAGCACCTTCTCAAATTTCTCCTAGGCCGGGCAAAGTGCTCATACCTGTACTCACAACACTCTGGGAGGCTGAGGTGGATGGATGGCCTGAGCAAGGTCCAGACCCTATATCTACTAAAAATAGAAAAATTATCCAGGCATTGTGTCAGGAGCCTGTAGTGCCAACTACTCGGGAGACCAAGGCAGGAGGATAGCTTGAACCTAGGAGTTTGAAGTTGCTGTGAGCTATGCTGATGCCACTCTAGCTTGGGCAGCAGAGTGAGGCTCTGTCTCAAAAACAAACAAAAAAAAAGTAGTCCTAAATCTTTAAGTGTTGGCTGTGAGGTCCTGGAAAGACTTGGACTTAGAACAAAAGAAAACCGAATTGAACCCAGGCTCGACTACTTACTAGCTTTGCAAACTTGGGCTTCTAATGCTTCCCACACAGGAGAGTGGAAGAGGACATGCAACAGAGTTTAATCTATCCAATAGTTCAGTAAGTGCTCCAGAACATGGTCACTACAGGGCAATTATTGTTACCCTCTCCCCATTGTGATATCCCTTGGCTGCAACAGTGCTGGGCCTTCAGTGTGTGCTAAACATGTGTTGGAGTGGATGCCACTCCATGCACTGGAATCTGTAAGCCTGGCACTCAGGACGTCCATGGAAGGGATGAGCTCAGCGTAGGCCTCTCACCCCTGAGCTCTCTGCAGATTCAGCCTGTGGGGAGCAGCAGGCCTCCTGCTGGGGACCCCTGGGAGTGCTGGGGATGAGCAATCCTGTGTCTG
>NW_003852417.1:2717675-2722188 GCF_000181295.1 Otolemur garnettii
ATAGAGCAGACTTGCAGGTGAGACCTCCTCACCCACACTGGTCCAGGCTGTGTGCACGTGTGTGCATGCAGGCGTGTTGGGGGTTAGTAAATAATAACAGCCTTCACACTGGAACTCTTGATTCCAAACCCACTGTGGGTGGCAGCTACAAGCCTATTACCCTAAGCTTTATAACTCTGTTATCTGCTGTTCTCTCTCTGTTGTCACCAAGGTTCATAACTACTTTCAGGCCAAGACATCGCTGTTCCTTTCAACCTGTCTTTGTTTAGGGATTTTTTTTTTTTTAAGAGACAGAGTCTCACTTTGTCGCCCTTGGTAGAGTGCAGTGGCATCACAGCTCATAGCAACCTCCAGCTCTTAGACTTAGGTGATTCTCTTGCCTCAGCCTCCCCAGTAGCAGGGACTACAGGCACCCACCACAACGCCCGGCTATTTTTTGTTGCAACTTGGCTGGGGCCAGGTTTGAACCCACCACCCTTGGTATATGGGTAGGGTGACCAGACGTCCCGATTTTGGCGGGACAGTCTCGCTTTTCAACAGTTTGTCTCGCGTCCTGCGGTGTTTTAAAAAAGTCCTGATTTTTGGAAAGAATGAATGAACGGGCTCGAGAACAAGAAGGGAATATACGGCTTTCGGCCGCCATATGGCTAATTCGCCAGAATATGAGTATTATTTTTGTTAATTTTATAATGTTAAACTGTAATAAATAATTGCTGAGAAGTGATTATCGAGAACTGCTTATCAAAGTTTGCCTTGTTGTCAGGCCTTGCCCGGTGCCGTCCTCCCCCCTCCCCCGCGTCATGTTGTCCTGCCTTACAGATGTTAAAATCTGGTCACCCTATATATGGGGCCAGCAACCTACTCATTGAACCACAGGTGCCGGCCTGTGTAGGGATTTTTTAAGAGGAACTTGAGACATTTTCCTAATAGTTGGCCCACTCCAGAGGTGTGGGACACACTCAGTCCCCTAAGTCAGACATCCTCAAACCATGGCCTGCAGGCCACATGCAGCCCACCTAGGACATTTATCTAGCTGTTTTTCCCGCTGCTGCCTGTCCTGCTTAGCAGCCCACTCGTCCTAGGGCCCGCAGTCTGGCCCTCCATCGGTCTGAGGGACAGTGACTGGTCCCCTGTTTAAAAAGTTTGAGGACCCCTGCTCATGGAGGTTCAGCCTTACAGCCTCAAACCTTTCCTCTTAAGAAGCCTAGCAGGTGCCAGGATTTCCCTGAGCTGGATCTGCAAACAGTCTGCTTTTCCCTAATGTGGTTCATGCTGAGCTCAAAGGACAAGTTGGCCAACAGCAGAGACAGTAAAGGAGAAAGGAGACAGCACAGGTGCTGGGAGGAGCTGCATGTGTGCGATGTGTCGACAGTGCCCATCTGTAGCTGCGCTCTGGTGCTGTGGCCTCAGCGCACTCCTCCAAGATTAGAGATTCTGACCCCTATTAAGAACATGCCAGATTTTAGAGCTTAGTTTATTGCAAATCTCATTTACCTGCTGAAATGTGTATGAGCTCCTCTACCACAGGAATCATATTGCATCCTCCCAGCCAGCCACCCACCCAACAAGCATTTAATGAAATCCAAAGATGAACTGTCCCAGTTCTTGCCCCCAAAGAGCTCATGACCATGTGGGGAGGCAGATAATGAAAACACACGATGACTATCCAGAGTAGCAGGACAGCAGAGATGCGAGCAGGGGCCGGGGAGCACCAAATGGTGAGTGGCTAGTTCTGCCTGTGTCCCCAGAAAAGTCTGCAGATGACTGTGCCTTGAAGGCCAAGGGAAGTTTTCAAAACCTAGGACTAGAACAGCAGCACCTGCAGAACAAAGACATCAGTATAGACACCAGGTGAGTACCCAGGGAGGTGGAGAGGGACAGGACATCACTCTCAGTCTCTCCCAAAGGGCCACTGAGCTAAACTAAGGGTCCCCCAAGGCAGGAGTGAGGAAGCAACCTCCACCCCCACTACACTCATCTGAATGCTGGTGGGGACTTGAGAGGAATGTGGACATGTGCCATTTAAGCCTTGCGCCTTTGCCCCTGTTTCCTTTTTCCAGAATTCCCAGCATCCAGCCACCTTGCCTGCCAGACAGCCCAGACACTTTTCACAGCAGCTGGCACAGGTGATCACCCCTGTCTGTGTGCCTCTCTGTCTCATAGACTTCCCAGAGACTGAAATTCCATGAGGACAGGATGGGAGCCCTTCCTCAGGGCTTGTCTGTGTCCCCAAGGCCCAGCACCTTGGGAGGTTCAGGAGGCACACTTATCTGTGTGTTCAACAGATGGAAAGCTTGCTTTGGTCATACTGCTCTGGCTATAAGAGCTAGAGGGGTGAGGCTGGGCAGGTCGGGAGATGAAAGTCCAGGAGAGCATGAAGGAAGGAAGGATGGTAAGGAATAGATTGCGAGCGGCAGAGGCTGTGATCTCTGGATGTGGAAGAAGGTAGAGATGAGGCAGCCCTGGTCCTCCAGCACACACGTGCCACAGAGCCAGGCCACGGGCAGTGCCAGCAGGGACGGGGAGCAGTCTTCCTCCTACGCAGACAGAGTGTTGCTTTGGAGAGGCCTGCCATGGGCCTCAATGTCAGTTGCTGAGAAAGGGATTTTACCTTTCTAGGCTTTAGTTTGTTTACGAAATGAGGACTAAGGAGAGACAGAAGGTACCATGCCTACCTCAGTGTTGGGCACTTTTACTTTGGATGTAGAAGAAAGTCTTAATTATGTTCCACTAAAAGGAACCAGGGCTCTGCAGGGCAGCCATTGGGGCCAGACTTATCAGAATGGCCTTAGAATATTCCTGTGTTTCTGGATGCCTTCCAGAGAGCCAGGGCAGTGCTATGCTGCAGAGAAGTCCACTCAAGGGGCTGCCCCTGCCCAGCTTCTGACAGGCTGAACACTGAGGTCATGGTAGTAACATGACCCGAGTAATGGGGATGGGATTGACACTCTCAGATAGTGAGAGGGGAGGGGAAAAAACCCTGATTAAAGACATGAAATAAGTTCTGTTTTTGACATTAGGAATGAAAGAGTGACCCCTGAGAGAGAGGCAGAAAGTGGGGTGGTCCCTGGGGTAGACCTAGTTTGCTGCCTTGAGTTCCTAGGTTTTGGCTATGGTGTGGGGAGTTGGCAGGACAGAATACTGAAGAGACAGTGGCAGCAGAGAATCGTGGAGATCCCCAAAGGGAACACAGGCTGGTGGGATGGGACACCCTCAAACCGAAGTTAAGTTGTGTGCATGTGAGCGTTTGTCCCTTCTCTGAGACTGGAATCATCTTCTTTATTAGTTTCCCAAAGGGTGACCCTACACAATTAAAACCTGTGCTGAGCACCTACTGCAGCAGTTCTCAACCTGTGGGTCACGACCCACAGGAACTGTATTAAAGGGCCATGGCATTAGGAAGGTTGAGAACCACTGACCTACTGTGTGCCATGCAGTCATCTCCACCATGCCCGATGTAGCCTCTGAGGCTAAGCACCCTGCCCTAGAGCTGAGTGTGGGATCTGCTCCCTGAAGTGTAGGAATTGGCTGAAACAGAGGCAGAAAGTAAAGCATGTAAAAGTTGAAAACAATGTTGTATGTCATTGTCTGGAAAGTCTTAAGTAACCACGAGTGTGTCTCCTGGGCTGCAGTGGCGCCCATCCCTGCGGCCTCCATCTCACAGGACTGGGACACAGCACTTTATTTGGCCAGCTCCTGTTCAGATGATACTTCTCTTGCACTCAGGGAATAAAAAATAAAAAAAGACCTAAGAAAAACTTGCTGTGACTTCTGAGTTTTGACAAAGTGCTTTCACTATGACATTGACATAGAGTCGTGGACTATAATACTCAGGATCATTTTATTCCTAACACTTTGCTCTCATTAAGAGCTTTATGGGTTTCCCACTGGAAAATGCAGAAGTACCATCTCCTTCTTGGAAACTAGCTGTACATGTTCCATTTTAACAAAATAATGACATAAAATTATAAACATTTATATCATTAAATTCAAAGCCAGATCTATCACATGGTAAGAAATAAATACAAATTTAACTCTTACTTTAAAAGAAGTATTTATATTATTAAAATAGTATTGACTTTCATCTTTGTATCAAAAGAAAAGGTTTGGGGTGAGATGAGAAACAGTTCCCCCACTCCCCCACTTTGGGGAAGTTCTATGCCAGCCCCTCAGGGGGGCTGTTCCCACTCTAACATGCAGCAAAAGTCTTCCAGCTGCAAACAGCTGGCCTAAGGCACGCCTGTCAATTAAAAGTTCATGATAAAGCCTGTTGAAGATTCAGAAGGCCTGTGGGTCTGGGGACAGTACCGAGTAATTGTCCCCTAGTTCCTAAGATGCGGTGTTCTGAGGACACGTGGGCTGGAGTTCTCAGGAAACCTTGGCAGGTAAATCCAAGATAAGCCGGGGCCTGTTCTGACTTCAGCAAATGCTGCCGTTGTTTCCTGGTCCCCCTTTAGACTGGCACCCTTGCCTTTCTGTCAGGTACTCCCCACCACCTGTCCACCATGTGTCT
>NW_003852417.1:2722467-2728222 GCF_000181295.1 Otolemur garnettii
GCCTCAAAGAACCTCCAGAACTCATTTTCCAGATAGTGAAACTGAAGCTTAGAGACAGAAGTTAACGAGCTCTATATACCATTGCAAGTTAATGCAAGGCCAGGATTAGAGCCAAAGTCTGTGTGGCCCAGCCCAGGCTTAGAATCAGTCACCTCCCATGCTGAGAAGTGGTGCCAGAGAAGCTCTGAAGCTGGGGCTCGATATCCCTGGCTCCTCAAAGTGCAGCAGGGGCTCCAGCAGCTTGGCCTGGCCTGGGAGCTGGTCAGAAATGCAGAACCTCAGGCCTCCCAGGACCTACATAAGTAGGACCTGCATTTTAACTTTCCTGGGGCACTCATGCCAGTTACAATTCAGAAGCATCGGGCTGGGGAGTAGGGGTGAGACTGAGGACACAGCTTGGTGCTCCTTCCATAGCAGAACCTGTGGGATACACGCCTAGGGGGGTTCACTTGTGTCACCCAAGCCTGGTGAGCCTTCCTGACTGTAGAAACCAGAAGAGCCCTACAGACAGCCCCAAGACTAGAGAGTAGGTGGCCTAGGCCCACACCCCTACGGACCAGCACCCAGGCCTGCCTTGGGTCCTGGGTCTGCGTGGTTGCCTGCCTGTCACCAGCAGCCAGCCCCAATACTGTCTGAATATAACTGAAAAGGTCGGTTTTGAAAGATCCAAGAGCAGCTAGATTTCGGAGGTGGCTCAGCTGGAGCCTGGGCAGGCAGGGAAGCCGGCCTCAGCGGCAGTACTCCCGCTCAATGCTGGCCATCAGCTCCTCTTCTGAGTAGTCGTAGGAGATGGGCGACTGCCTCTCAGGCCTCTTGTGACTGCTGCCTGGGGCTCTGCAGTGAGAAAAGGGATGAAGCTGTCAGGAGGCCAGGTGGAGCCTTCCAACTCTCCTCACTCCTGGCCACTACACAGACCCCTAATGGGTCTAGTCTGAAACTTAAACTGAAAACCTTTGCCCTGGGGACACCTTCTGACTCTGCCTTTTTTCTGGCTTCACCTCCCACCATGTTGTCCACCGAGCCCCTGCCCTGAGAAGCCTGGCCCTGCAGTTGTTGAAAGGGTGAGTAGTCTCCAGGGTATTAAGACCCAGCCCCGCCACTCATCAGCAAACTTGAGCAAGGCATTTGGACCTCCAACCCTCTGTTTATTCCTCAAAAATGGAGCTTTACTCATGATTCATTGTGAGGCAAAAGAGAATGCATGAGCAGCACCTGATACGCGAGCCAGCCACGCCATCCCGACCGACAGAAGCTAGCCTGCCTCTCGCACCCTGTCGGTGCCCTCTGGGGCCTCACAGGAGCTGCTGCCCCAGGACAGGATCCCCACCTGGCCTGAGTAAGGCAAGACCTAGAACACAGTTCCTACTCCTGCCGCCTGAGCTCCAGGAAGTGAGCCACCATCCCCCTCTCAGACTTCCATGACTTCTCTGGGTGGTGCTAGCTATGCTCATGGACGTGGCTGTGTGGGCATGCGTGGGCCTGGCCTTGCTCCCAACCACAGTGTCTGTGCCCGGGGTGGGAGTGGGGTGCCCTGAAACCCAGTGCAGGGTGCAATGCCTTGGCCTGGCTGGGAGCTACCCCTGGGGGATGCTGCCTTTGAAGGGTGCTCAGGTCTGCAGCCGAGAAGGTCCAAGAAGGTGGCTAGAGCTGCCCACTGCCAGTGTGGGGCATCACCCTGCCTCCCAGCAGCCCAAGCTGCTCCCCCCTTGCCAGTCAGACAGCTGGAGCACATGCTCCCTCTTTCCTGACCTCAGTCTCCCCTCCTATGGGCTCAGAGGCCTGGGCCAGAAGGCTCCATGGCCCATGAGGCCACTGCAGCTACGCTCCTGCTACACAGAGAACAGGCTCCGGAGCCCTAGCTATCCCGCGTGACTTCCCACCTGGGACGCAGTCCCAAGACTCTACAGAAAGGAAATACACCTAACAACAGGACTGCAGGCTTCTGTGGTGTGGGCACTTCCTATGCCCTGGAGATGGAAGGTGCCGATGGCACAGCCGGCTTTGGGCCCTGTGTTTACTGGGCACCGACCCAGCGCCAGTGCCCAGGAAACAGCTAGTGTTGTCACTGTTATACATAGGGGGACCAGCACCATGCCTGTTCCTGAAGGGGCCCAGTAAATGTTCCTTTTTGCCCTGGAGACAGTGGGAAAAGCAGACGCTTGAGAAGCAGGCAGATCTTGCTCAGGCTCTGATGAATCGCAGCTGTGTGGCCCTGGACAAGTCATTCATCTGACCTCAGTGCTGCAGGTAAAAGGCAACAGCTACTCCATGAGGCCGAGCCGCCGGCTAGAGGAGCTGCTGCCTGCGGCACACTGGCATGGAGCTGGGCACCCAGGAAGCACTGGGGGGTTCATTTATTTTCCTCTACATAGATTTTACATTTCTTGACTTTTATACATCTTAAAAATTTCATGGGTGGCACCTGTGGCTCAGTGACTAGCGTGCCAGCCCCATATACCGAGGGTGGTGGGTTCAAACCTGACCCCAGCCAACAAAAAAATAGCCGGGCGTTGTGGTGGGCACCTGTAGTCCCAGCTACTCAGGAGGTTAAGGCAAGAGAATCGCCTAAGCCCAAGAGCTGGAGGTTGTTGTGAGCTGTGACACCACAGCACTCTACCGAGGTCGACAAAGTAAAACTCTGTCTCAAAAAATAAATCATAATGACCCATGTATAGCAGCAGTGCTGCATTTAGAGTTGCTGTATTTACTTTATCACATATTCATCTACTTCCTCATCTGATTTTTTAATGCATCCAGAGTGAGCTGCAGACTGAGTACTTCCACTCAGAAACATTGCAGGCAGGATCCTGCCCAGAAGAGCTGGAGGATGCAGGAGAGAGGAGAAAGGCTGGCACACTGTAGAGGCCACAGTGTGAAGGGCTGGTACCAAGGGTGCTGGGGGAGCTGGGCGCTGTGCCATCCAGAGGCATGGTGAGGGGAGCAGCAGCTGCCAGCCTGGTGTAGCCTTGGGACTCCCTCCCTGGTAGGTGCACAGAGCTGACTTTGCTTCCCTGGTGCTGTTCCAGGAAGGGGGCTGGCCAAGCCCTGGGCACCCTCCACCCCAGCCAGAGCCTGAGTGCCTAGTGCCGTACTCAGGGCCACTCCCACTAATGTATGATGAATGAATGAGTGAATGAATGAGTCAGGGAGGTGCAGCTGGGGAGAGGTGGTAAATCGAAGTGTGAGGAGTGTCCTGGAGTCTGCGTATATAAAAACCAGAAGGGAAAGAAACAGCTAATTAGTTAGTGGTGGAATTTAATCCTAAATCCCTTGGGCTGGTGAAAACCATAGAGAATCCCTGCTAACAACCACCTTGGTCTTGGCTGAAGATGCATGGGGAGAAGAGCTGTGTGACTGTCCTCACTGCCCTACCCCCGATACCACAGTGGTATCTCAGCATTACAAAGGTGGCTACAAAGTTCATTCTACTGGAAAGCAAGGGCTCTCAGTGTGGCATTCAAGGCCCTCCTGGTCCCCTTCTACAGACCCTCCACTGAACTGCCACCAGCACACAGATTTCTGGAAAGCGCCTTCCTCCTCCTCCTTAGCCAGCTCCTCTATGTCCATCAAACCATCCCAAGCACTGACTCCTCTGTGAGTCCTCTCTGATACACACAGGCTGCTGGACTCAGGACCTCCCCAAATGTCTGTTAAATAAGGAGTCCAGCAAGGCTCTTGCCCTAAAGTCATTTTTAATTAAGAAAAATAGCTCTGGAGCCAGAACTTCTACACTCTTTACCTCCAGGATCTTGTCTGAGCTCCACCATCACCACATGAGTTACCGTGTCAGTTAAAAGTGAGTAAACTAGGTCATCCGGGGGCTGTGGTGCCTTTCTCAGAGATGGGGCCACCCTCTCCATGTTGCTAGAGCTGGGCTGGGATCAGGCCTGGGGAATCTTGAGGGGAAAAGGTGGCAGGCATCCTGGCTACTACCTTCAATGGGTCTTCCTCAAGATGCTGCATGGAGCTACAGGTGGGCACCGTCACCCTCTAGGCTGTGAAGTCCTTAAGGGCAAGGGCTGTGTCTCATTCACAGATTCAGATGATGCACACAGCACAGACACTTGACACCTGAATATTTCTGAATCAGTTAGTGAGGGCAGGAATAGGGAACAGAGAAATCAGAGAGGCCCTGAGCCAGCTCATGACCATTTATAGGAAGCAGTTTGAAGTTGGGAGAGGAGAACACCCCAGCAATCCCCTGCAGCTGGCCCCTCCCTCGAGGGGCACAGGTTTGCATGAACTCTAGAGAGTAGGGGGCAGAGCGGCTGCAGACAGCTCGAGTCAACAGAAAGAACCTGTAGCTTCTGAGCAGGGGATGGGCTTCCCACACTTACTTAGAGACACTGCTGTTCCCTGTGTGGCCTCCTGCACTCTGTTCTGGGGATTCCTGGAGGATAAAAGGAAGAGGTATCAAAACCTTGTCCACAGCGCGGCCTGCCTGATGCCCTGGCTTTGTGCGGACAGATGTCAGTCACCACTTTCAACCCAGGACCCATAAACCTCAGAGCTGGAAAGGCTCCCTCAGCTGAGTTTGTTCCATCTGCTCATTTCACAGACAAGAAAACTGAGGGTGCAAGAGAGTGACTGCTAAAGCTCATGCAAAAAGCAAATGGCAGAGCCAGGGCCAGACTCCCTGCCTCTGGGACTACCACCTAGCAGGAGGGCACCCTGACGCCCACCTCTAGCAACCACGTGCCCACTGCCACACAGCATGAGAGCACCCTGACTCCCCCTCCAGGAATCCGTGCCCACTGCCACATAGCACAAGAGCACCTGACTCCTACTCCAAGAACCTGTGACCACAGCCACCTAGCATGAGGCCACTTGACCCCCACTTCCAGCAACCACATGACCCCAACCCACTCTCTGCACTGCCCAGAAGCCATGCCCTGCCCCCCCGCAGTGTTTTCCCCTTGCACAGCACGGTCTGCTGCAGACTGTCCCCACAGTCCTCTGGCCTGCCCCATGCCAGTTACCATCCTGTGTCATTGCTGCAGACAGGCCTTGATGTCTGCAGGAGAGAGCCTTCCTACCTTCTTTCCTTTTCTAAGAGAGTCTGGGCAATTCTTGGTCATCTACACTGCCATCTATGGATGCTCCTCCACTTACTGTGGGGTGTGCCTATGGTAAAGCTGTTTTGACTTACATTGAAAAATCTTAAGTCAGGCTCAGCGCCTGGAGCTCAGAGGCTAGGGTGCTGGCCACGTGCCCCAGGGCTGGTGGGTTTGAACCTGGGCTGGGCCTGCTAAACTACGACAACAACAAAAAATAGCCAGGCATTGTGGTGGGCTCCGGTAGTCCGA
The DNA here is from genome assembly GCF_000181295.1 of Otolemur garnettii. NCBI lineage: Eukaryota > Metazoa > Chordata > Mammalia > Primates > Galagidae > Otolemur > Otolemur garnettii. Next base: position 2,727,774 of record NW_003852417.1, read on the forward strand.
GCTACTTGGGAGGCTGAGGCAAGAGAATCGCTTAAGCCCAAGAGTCTGAAGTTGCTGTGAGCTACCGAGGGTGATATAGTGAGACTCTATCTTAAAAAAAAAATCTTAAGTCAAAACATTGAAAGTCAGGGATCATCTACATACGTGTTAGAATCAGCTTGTCATAGTTAGGATAGTTAGGGCTGGGAGGGAACACACTGTAGATTGTCTTGGGGGAACTTACCTCTTTATAGGAAGAGTCTTTGAATTTATAAAGAAGGAATACCTATTCGTTTGAGGCTTTTTTAATGTCTTGTTTTTTGTTTGTTTGTTTTTTTTTGAGACAGAGTTTGACCATGTTGCCTAGGCCAGTCTCAAACTCCTGACCTCAAGTGACTCTCCCACCTCTGCCTTGCAAAGTGCTGGGATTACAGGTGTGAGCCACCATGCCCAGCCTTCATTGTCTTTTA
>NW_003852417.1:2729797-2741107 GCF_000181295.1 Otolemur garnettii
TTGGTGTATGTGCTGGCGCTGTAACCACTATGCTACAGGTGCCGAGCTTGTCTTATTCCTTTACTGAAGGAAAAGTTTTCATCATAGCACAACTAAATATGACATTTCCTATAGTTTCCTCCCTGCCTGTCCTTCACCAGCCCCGGGCCCTCTGTGCTGTGTTCCGGGTCACTTCTTCAGCTCTATTTACTCATCAAGCCTCTATTCATCTCTGTCTAATGTGTTAAACTCATACCATTGGAATCTTTCACTTTCTTTATTACATTTTCCATTTCTAGATGTGCTGTTTGTTTTTTTCTCAAATCTTGAAGGTCACTTTCTGTAGTGCCTGGTCCTCTGCAGGTATTTCTTGAAACATAATAAACATAAAGGGGCGGCGTCTGTAGCTCAAGGAGTAGGGCGCCAGCCCCATATACCGGAGGTGGCGGGTTCAAACCCAGCCCTGACGAAAAACTGCAAGCAAACAAACAAACAAATAAAATAAACATAGAGGATTATAATCTGTGTCTGGTAATCCTAGTAACCTGACATCTTCACTGGTCTATTTTTGTTTTCTGTTTCTTCTAAGTCTTCATTGGGTTCCTTGGTAATTGATTATTGTTCATCGTTTGCTGCTACTTATCCTTGAAAAACTCTTTACGGATCTTCTGTGAAACCTAAGACGAGGACGCCCTCCTCTAGGGAGGGTATGCACTTGTTTTTGCCCAGTTTCTAGGGGCCTACCTGGCTTGGAACCACTTTAAATTAAATCTCTGCATTACGGTACTTTGAGCCACCCAGATGATGAGAATTTAGGTGCAACCCTAAGTGGCAGTGGGATTGAGTTTTTAACTTCCTGGAGTCTTTTAACCCTCCTGCCATCACTCCTTTCCCTCAGCCCCCAAGGATCCTACAATTCAGAAGGAAAGATGTCCCTTTACACTCTGTCGGGCCCTAATTTTTGTTCCCTTTACTGTTGGACAACACTGGACCCATAGCCCAAGCTCATCTGGGACAAAAGCAGCTTCGGTAGCTCTCTCTGGATTCTGCTTTTTCTTAGGGTTTTGGGCTGGCAATTCCTTACTATCTCATCAGCTATTTAATGCTTCAATGATGCTTTAAAATTATTAATCTTATCTAGCATTTTAAGTTGTTCTCAGCAGGTGGGTTTGTCTGAACCACCTTCTTCCCTGTGTTCCCCAACATAAGGCATTTGGGAACACCGTGGGTTACCCTTTTGAATCACCAAACTGAGCAAAGCCACGGTCTAGCAAGATGTCAACCCTGTGGACAGGATTCCACCCACCGATATAGGCAGAACGCTCTGGAAATCCTTACGGTGCGCTCCTTGGTGGGACACTGATGATACTGTATGCTCACTCATTCGTTCACTGATGCCTTCTGTGAGAATGGCACTGAGCCCAGCACTACGATATGGAGTGAGGCTGCCAAGAACCCAGCCTGCACAGGAGCTTGCGTCCATGGGAGACAGTCTCAGGACAGTGAAATATGCATGATCAATTCTGCAAATGAGTTATGCAGGAAGGGCCGGGAGAGCAAACTGCCAGGGAAGCCACCTCTGCCTAGAGAGAACATCAAGGGAGATTTTTTTTTTTAAAAGATAGAGTCACAAGCTGTCACCCTGGGTAGAGTGCTGTGGCATCATAGCTCACAGCAACCTCAAACTCGGGCTCAAGTGATCCTCTTGCCTCGGTTTTTTTCTATTTTTAGTAGAGATGCATCTCGCTTTTGCTCAGGCAGGTCTCAGACTCGTGAGCTCAAGCAATCCACCCGCCTGCCAGAGTGCTTTAGGATTACAGGCATGAGCCACTATGCCTGGCCGACATCAAGAAGATTTTGATGTAGAGTGGCAAGAATGACTTTTTAGCTGGGTTTTGAAAGATCAGGCAATTGCCAGGTGGAAAAGGAGGGATGGGCACTCCAGGCATGGAAGAGCACAAGCAAATGCCCGGAGTCATCAAAGGGTAGGCCATGGCATTTTCTTATCGGCTCCTACATGCCCTACGTGAGCTGTGCTTTTTGCCTGAACAGATACAATCCCTTCCCCAGAGCAGCTCACAGCTGGGGAGAAAATGCCAGCATGATGAAACCAGAGAGAAAACAAATGCCAGATTGTACAGCTGGAACACAGGCACTGCAGGCACGCAGGAGACTTGATTCAATGATAAACCAAACACACTTGCCTGCTTCTTTTACCTGAATACTTAGAAATGACAGAAAAGGTCATAAGCAAAAAAAAAAAAAACAAACCCATCACAGTACTGGAAGGCAGGGCGGGCCCGCCCCTGGTGAAGCAGAAATGCCAAGGAGCAGGTGAAGGATGGAAGACAGACTTAGGAGGCTAGGGGAGAAAAGCACAGCCCAAGACATCCAGGACAGAGCTGCGAGAGCAGTGGGGCAGCTCTGGGGGGCTCGCAGGTCAGAGGAGACAGACCAGAGCAGCAGAGGGGCATAGTCAAGGGCAGAGGCTCTGACTCCCCCAAGTGGCCCAGCAGGGGCCAATAGGCCAGGGAGCATGTCGGCATTGCTGCCACCAGGAAGCACAAGAACCTGCTCCCAGATGACAACAGACCCACCACCCACACTTCACCAGGAGCACAGCTGTGCTCCTCACGACACTGGAGGTGGCCGCCACAGACAGACGTGCACAGAAGGACATGCTGAACACCTGAAGAAATCAATACCCAGGAAGGACCCCAAACTCATGGGTGGAAAGAATTAAACCTGAGAAGAGACAGAAAGCAACTTCAGTAGGAGAAGAGCTAGTAGGCTCTGCGGTCAGAATATGCTGTTGTGAAAAGTAACAAGCTAGAGATGTGGGCAATGAACACGTATGGTGGAAACAGTGAGAACATGCATCTACACAAAACAAAAAAGTTACGCTGGGCAAGGTGGCTCATGCCTGTGATCCCAGCACTCTGGAGCTCATGAGTTCGAGACCAACCTGAGCATGAGGATCAGTTGAGACCAAGAGTTTGAGGTTGTGATGAGCTATGCAGCCACAGCACATTACCAGGGGTGACAAAGCAAGACTCTGTCTCAAAAATAAATAAAAAACAAAAATAAAAAAATTAGCTGGGCGTAGTAGCATGTGTCTGTAGTCCCAGCAACTTGGGAGTTTGAGGTGGAAGGACTGCTGGAGGCCAGGAGTTCAAGACCAGCCTGAGCAACACAGTAAGACCTCATCTACAAAAAACCAAAATATCAGCTGGGCATGGTGGCACATGTTTATAGCCCTAACTACTTGGGAGGGCTGAGGAGGGACAATCACTTGTTGAGCCCAGTAGTTTGAGGCTGCAGTGAGCACCTGTACTCCAGCCTGGGTGATGCAGCAAGACCCTGTGGAAGGAAGGAAGAGATGAGGAAAGAGGAAAGAATGGAGGTAGAGGACCGTGGCATCACAGCACACAGCAACCTCAAACTCCTGGGCTTAAGCAATTCTCCTGCCTCAGCCTCCCAAGTAGCTGGGACTACAGGCGCCAACCACAACCCCCGACTGTTTTTTGGTTGTAGTTGTCATTGCTGTTTGGCAGGCCTGGGCTGGATTTGAACCCACCAGCACTGGTGTATGTGGCTGGCGCCTTAGCCACTTGACCTACAGGTGCCAAACATGAAGTAAACTTCCTTGAGTTAAAGATATTTAAGTCTTCAAAATGAAAGGACCCAAAAAAGCAAACTAAATAAATGGAAAACCTGCCGGGCATGGTAGCTCATGCCTATAATTCCAGTACTCTGGGAGGCCAAGACAGAAGGGTCACTTGAGCTCAGGAGTTCCAGACTAGCTTGAGCAAGAGCCAGACCCTGTCTCTACCAAAAATAAAAAAATTATCCAAGCACTGTGATGGGCACCTGTAGTTGGGCGCCTCCCAACTACTCAGGAGGCTTGTTTAAACTAGCAGGAGGATTGTTTAAACCCAGGAGTTTGAGGTTGCTGTGAGCTAGGCTAATGCTGCAGCATGATAGCCTGAGCAATAGTGAGACTCTGTCTCAAAAACAAGACCAAAAAAGCCCTAATTAAATGAAAAACCATTCCAATTGAAACAAACATTCTGGTGAAATTTTGGATATCAAGGTGCTACAGTCTGAATGTGTACCCCAAAATTCCTAAGTTGAAACCTAATCACTAATGTAATAGTATTAAGAGGTGGGGCCTTTAGGAGGGGTTCGTGGTCTTATGAAGGAGGCTCACTTTGAAGCAGAGAACAGGCCTCACCAGACACTAAACTTCTGGCACCTTGATCTCGGACTTCCCAGCCTCCAGGATGTGAGCAACACATTTCTGTTGTTTATAAATTGCCCAATCTTAGGCATTTTATTACAGCAGCCTGACTAAGACACAAGGATAAAGAGAAAATCCTACAAGTGGATTAGGAAGGGGGACACAGGTGGAGACAGGCCACCTTGGCCTCACACCATCATCAGCAATAATGGGTGCCACTATAAGGGAAAGTAATTTTAAACTCAGAACTTTAATTCTAAATAAACTATTAATCAAGTATTTTCTGACAAACAAAGACTAAGAGTTTATCTCCTATTACTCTTTCTGGGGAAAAAGATCTTTAAAAAAAAGAAAAAAAAATATATATATATATATATTTTCTCAGCCTGAGCAAGAGTGAGACCCCATCTCTACAGAAAGTAGAAAAACTAACTGGGCATTGTGGCACATGCCTGTAGTCCCAGCTACTTGGGAGGCTGAGGCAAGAGGACCATTTAAACCCAAGAGTTTAAAGTTGCCATAAGCTATGACACTATGACACTTGAGTCAGAGTGACAGAGTCTGTCTCACAAAAAAAAAAAAGAGAGAGTCTCATTATGTCACCCTTGGTAGAATGCTGTGGCGTCACAGCTCACAGCAACCTCAAATCGCTCACGCGATTCTCTTGCCTCAGCCTCCCCAGTAGCTGGGAACACAGGCACCTGTTACAATGCCTGGCTATTTTTTGGCTGCAGTTGTCATTGCTGTTTAGCAGCCCAGACCAGGCTCAAACCTGCCAGTCTCAGTGTATGTGGCTGGCACCCTACTCACTGAGCTATGGGCGCTGAGTCGAGACTTTGTCTTATAAATAAATAAATAAAAGGTTTTTTACGAAATCAGAGAAGGGGCTCCATAAGCCTAATGAACTTAACTCATAAATACAAAGCAGTAGAAATCTCTTGGAAAGCACCTTGTTTATGTTGAAAGTTTCCAAGACAAAAACGGAGTGATCAGGATAGCTGACTTGATTCTCTGAAGAGCACATGTGGGAAAGAGGGACCACATTCCTTCTGTCCGTCCCGGGATGTGTACACACATTGCCTCAAGGTGGACTTTGGCTCAACCCAGAGAACTAAGAGTCAGATGTGCCTTCGAGGGAGAGGCTGCAAGTCCAACAGTTTGTTCCTCCCAGGCAAAGCACACCCTCAGGAGTCATGCATTCCAGGTCTCAGATCCCAGCAGATGCTCAGCAGGAGAGGCAGGGAGACGTAAAGTGAGAGAGACGGTCATCCTCACCACTCCCACTCTCCTTTCAGGCTGTGCTTTACTAGGTCCAATGCCTGGGCGCCTCCCCCAAAGCTGTCCACTTCTCCCTGAGTGGCCAGGTGCCCTCTGATGGGTTTTGCTTTACCCTGACTTCAAGTGTATCATCGTGCTGTTTGTAAATCTGTTGAGGTGGAGACCCTCCTGAAGGCAGGGACACCACTGTGCCAAACACAGACCTGTCTGTCTGTACAGACAATTACCTGCCTGCTGCCACCCCTCAGAAGGGGCTGCCAGACCCAGGCCACAGAGGATTTGAATCCCTGGTGTAGAGACCTTACTCTCCTCTGCTCAATAATGACTAGATGGCACCTCAGCCTCAGGCAGCTTTAATGGTGGAACACCACCTGTGTGTCAATCGACCCCCAGTGCAGTGCAGAGGGAAGGTCAGTATCTTCACCTCAAACTTTTGGGCTCAAGCGATTCTCTTGCCTCAGCCTCCCAAGTAGCTTGGACTACAGGCACCCGCCACAATGCCCGGCTATTTTTGTTGTTGTTGCTGCAGCTGCCATTGTTTTGCTGGCCCAGATCAGGTTCGACCTGCCATCTTCGGTGCATGTGGCCAGCGCCCTAACCACTGTGCTGTGGGTGTAGAGCCACATTCTTCCTTTTCAATTTCTCTGATGGCTCAGGCTTGTCCTATCTTGTTCAGTTTCCTCTCGTACGTCTCTCTGTGCTTTTGGTTTAAATATGGCCCTTTTCCTGACCAATCTGTTTAAGGCTTTAACTTGACTTTCTCAGATGGAAAACATCAGACTCCCGCCCAGAATGCACAGCTTGCTGAAGCAGCACGGAGGAGCTTGTAAGAAAGCAAGGACACAGCAGCCCCTGGTGGCTGCTTCAGACCTAGTGCAGACACAAGCTCCCGTTACTATTTTGTGCCAGCTGGCTGCCTGCCACCTGCAGTCAGACATCTGGATGTGGGGCGCAGCAGCCCTGGGCGGGGGCCCTGGGAACTGAATATGCTGCTGTATGTGTGTGCGTGTGTGTACGTGTGCACATGGAGAGGGTTTGCGTCATCCCTCGAGATTTATAGAGAGGCTCTGGAAAAACCAAACCACAGCCAAACAAGAAGTAGAAAACATGAGAAGGAACCAAGGAAGATCTGTCTCCTTGACTCTTACAACCAAGGGTTTTGTGAAAAGTAAAATTTCAAAGGTTACTTTTTAGAAAACTCCACTGTATATTATAGATTATATCCCACTTCTTCTATTGAAAGAGTCCTCTTCTTAACTCTTAATTTTAACAGATTATATCTATATGTATTTATATACAGTAGATATAGATATATAGTGTGTGTACATACGTATACCTAGCAATTATGCGGATAACTGATAGAACAAACTTCAGATATGTAAAAAATACAACTTGGGGCCAGGCATGGTGGCTCACACCTATAATCTCAGCACTCTGGGAGGCCAAGGCAGAAGGACCACTTTGGCTCAGGAGTTTGAGACCAGCTTGAGCAAGAGGAAAACCCCATCTCTACTAAAAATAAAAAAATTAGCCAGGTATTGTGGTAGGCAACTGTAGTCCCAGCTACTAAGGAGGCTGAGGCAGGAGGATTACTCAAACCCAGGTGTTTGAGTTTACTGTGAGCTAGGCTGATGCCACCACCCTCTAGCCTGGGCAACAGAGTTGAGACTGTCTTAAAAAATATATAATTTGTTAAGTTGTGACCTTGTATACATACTATGTACCTGCTATATACATACACACGCATACCCATTAAACCCGAGCTTTCCTCTGCCCCTCTGAGTGCCTCCCTCCTTCCCTGCCTCCATCACTGATCTGTAGACTAGACCGCCCTTTCTAGAAGTCCAGACTGTGGAATCATACAGCCTGCACCCTTCTGTGTCTGGGTTCTTTCACTCAGCCTAATGCTTCTGAGATCCATCCTTGTTGTCACGTGTCTATCAGTAATAGTTCACCCCCTTTTAGTCCATTGTATGGATACGGTCCTCCTTCCACTTGAAGACTTATCCTTTTTTTTCTAAAGGCAATCACAAGTTTGTTTTAGGTACGCCGAGTTGGACATGCTTGTGGAGCTGGCACACAGGAGAAAAAGTAATGCTGGTGACATCCATTTGGGAACAGCTGGCACCATGGAGTACATGAGGTCCACCTGGGAGAGAGAATGACCCTTCTCTGAAACCCAGGTTGGGTGGTTGACTCACAGCAGATAGAGTTGCCCATCCTGCTGCTTGACCTGCCAGTGTTTGCCCGTCAGGGCCGCTGTTCACCACCAGAGGGCACTGTTCTCCCCACACAGTGGCCAGGGCTGCCCATCCTCCTGGGAAGTTCCACTTAAAGGCTTCTGGGACAGCAAAGCTGAGGTGTGTGGGTGGCCTGTCTGTGAGAGCTGTTCTGCACTACTAAAATGACAAGGACTTGTTCCAAAAAAGGCTCCAGAGAAATACCCCCTGGCTGTGACAGGCTGTCTACTGGTGAGGCCTAGGACGGGGCTTCCAAAGCCACCAAGAAAGAAGGCAAGGGAGACCCAGAGAGCCACAAAGAGGTGACTGGAAGAAAATGGCACACATTACATCTATGTAGACTTTCAGCACCTGTCCTGCCTTGTGAACATGTTCACAGGCATGGCCATGTAATTCCTTAAATCTCCAGCAGCAAACATTCCTTGTCCATGCCCACATGGGATAGGCTCCAGTCAGTTTGACCCAAACCCTAATGTCCAGCTGACCCAGCTAGTATGAGTTAGGTGACAGTCACGTTGTACTTGCTTGGAGCCTTAGTACTGCCTGGACAACTTGTACAATCACCTTGCTGGGCCCCTCAGGCCTCAGATATAAATAAGATGGACTGAACCATCTCCAAGGACCCTTCTGCACCAGTCATCTTGGGTTCTAACAACGTAAAGAAACTGAAAGGGCCCTGGGCATTTGCGATCAGGGCAGAGCTTGGCCTTGGGCTGAGGACAGCCTTCCTCACTGGGTCATGTGCTCCCAGCATTTAGGGAGAGAAAGGCCTCTGTTCTGTCCTTGACCCACCTCCCCAGAGCCTAGTTAGGGTCTGTCCCAGCCCTACGGGAACTCACAGCTGCTAGGTTCAAGAGTTCTTGGTCAGCACCTCTCCAGGGAGCGCGTGCTCTGGCACCTTGCTGTTGTTTGTACATGTTGTTTTCCCTTGATAGACTGTACCATTCCTTGTCAACTGCTGGACAACTCTACTGATCCTTTAGAACCAACTCAGACATTAGACTCACCGGGAAGACTTGTGCTTCAATGGGATTACTCAACTCCTGTGAGTACGTATACAACTTGGTGCACACCTCCACCTCAGTGCTCACACGTGCAATTACAAATGTTCATTGACTTGGAAGGTGTGAACTCCCTGGGGTACAGCACTGTGCTTTATTCTTCATCTCCTAGACTGAACAAAACATCTACTGCCATTTAAATTTGTGCTCTTTGCTACAGACCTGAATGTAGTCAACAGTGACTTTTTCCCCCCCTGCCCATTATATTATTGTCACCTTTAAATACCTCTGGCAGAGCTGACTTTCAGGGAGGTACTCATTTTGATTCCGTCATTTTTACCTGCACTTTCCACCAGAGCTGTAAAGCAAAGACTACAGTACAGTCCTGGCTGGTGGTAACAGACAAGAGTCATCCTGATTGTCCTTTGCTAGAGCAAAACAGAACCCTTGTAAAAACAGCAGACAACAGAGTTGTTCAGCCTAAGGAGAATGACTTTCTTGCAAAGAACAGTCTCTCAACAACAGAAAAAGTCTTAGGTAATGTGCTTCCCTAAATCACTAAGGGATCTAACTCTCAAAATCTTCTCTTATCCAGCCCATTCCAGGGCTGAGATTTCTTGGTTAATTCTGCATCCTAGCAGAGCCCTCCTTACAGCCATTGGCTATTGATGCAATGGGAAAAGGACTTTCCTACAAGTTGCTGCAGCTCCTTGCTCCCCCTTCCCCATGAACTCCAGCCCTTTAAGGCCTCTTCCACCACTCTGTGACCCACCTCTCACCATGGGCCTTGGGACCTGCAAGTGGCTAAACTGAATGGCCACCTCTTAGGTGTCATCATGTTCACCCTGCCAAGCAGCATGTCCGATAGCCTGATCGTTTCCTCCTTTCTGAAACACTTTCGTCCCTTGGTTTCCAGACGCCACCTGCCCTTGGTTTTCTCCCCTCTACTCATCATTCCTTTCCTTTTGTCTCCTCAACCTTTAAATGCAGCAGTGCTCAATCCCTGGCCTCTTCCCACATTCATTCATGTACATGAGGCCCCAGAACAGCGTCCAGCACAGAGACTGTAAGACAGCATTTTCACTGTGATCTGACTTGATCTCATGGGTCTAAGTCCCCTTTTCACTGTGAGCTGACCCGATCTCATGGGTGTAAGTCCCCTGGCATTCTAATGGCCATCAACCCCAACCTCTCCCCTGAACACCGACTCTTACACAGATCTTCTCACTTGACATCTCAGTTTGGATTTCGATGTTATCTCAAATTTAATATACTCAAAACCAAATTCCTGGTTAATGACACCCCAGATCTGCCTCTTACACGTTTCCTGTTGTCAGTTAACTGCAATTACATCCCTCCAGCTGCTCCAGCCAGAACTCTGGAGTCACCCTCGACTACTTTCTCACACATCCTGCAGCCATCCCCTGAGTAAATCCATAATCCAAACCCTCCTCACCACCCCTACTTCTTGTTTGAATGACTTACAAAAGCCACCACCCAGCGTCACTCCCAGCTTTTGTCCTGTGCCCGTCACCCCATCCCCTCTTTCTTCACATGGCAGTCAGGGTGAGCCTCAACCATCAATCAGACCATATTATCCCTACCCTCTTGCAGCTGCCAGCTCATTAAAGTAGAAGCCAAAGGGGTCCAGAGGCCCGGCACGCTGGGCACCCAGGCGGGACAGTCCTTTACCTCCACAGCACCCACCCACTCCCACTCCAGCCTTTCCACCCAACATCTTGCTCCATGCACACACCTAGCAGCCTCCCACCCGAGGCCTCTGACTTTGCAGGGAACACTCTTTCTCATAGAAGCATGGCGGCCCCTGGCCTCCTGTGCAGCTTTGCCCAGACACCTGCTCAGTACACCTCCCTGCCCACCCTGCTCAGTATGACAGCCTGGCCCACAAGGCTGCCCTCCCATCTCCTTGCTCCTTCACTGTTTTGTCTTATCTTGCCAGCTGCTGGACTGACTCGACAGGTCTGTAAGTGGAGGTTTTGTCTGTTTGGTTCCCTGATGCATAACCAGCACCTAGAACAGTACCTGGCATATGCAGGTGCTCAGAAAACACATGTGGATCGAATGAATCAGTGGTAGATGAGACATTTTCCTAAATAATAGCCACAGATTGGCACAGATACTGCTGCATTTAAAAATAACATAATTTTTACTGTGACCACGGCAGAATGTCTCCTAGACTATATCTATGTAGTTATTAGGATGATTATCTGTTCATCTTAGTGATATGAGGATCACGACTAGCAACTTACAAATCAGAGTGTGCCAGTTCAAATTCAGCATGGCTATAGCTGATTAAGAAACTGATATAATTATTTTGTGCTAGCCTTCTTACTAACTGAATTACTTACCAGCCAGTAAAATGAGCCTCCCAATTGATGTCTCAGCAGGTTTTAAAACCTCCGTCAAGGAGTACTAGTTAAGAAAATAGCTTCAGAAAAATACATATTTTATTCTGGTTAATTAAAATGGCAGTCAACATAATAACTGGTTTCCTGGGCTCGGCGCCTGTGGCTCAGGTGGCTAAGGCGCCAGCTACATACACCTAAGGTGG
>NW_003852417.1:2741375-2742521 GCF_000181295.1 Otolemur garnettii
AGACTGTCTTTAGCAGAATAGAATCTGTGTAAAATAATTCATGTTTTTCTACTGAAAGTAAGGAAAGCAATCTAATCTCCCTGGAAAGAAAATCTCAAATGTTTAGGAAGACAGATTTGGCCGCTATGTCACATTCTGGCTCTTGTGATGTAGTGCTGTGTAGTGATGTAGTGCTTGGAATTTGGGTGAGAACACTGATTACACCAAGTAGAAGAAACGTTTCCTTGCCAAGCTAGCTCTTAGAATTTAAACAACAAAACAGCTTCCACTTTGGCAATTACCTGGTAGCACTAGAGCCTGTTATGTGGAGGACAGTGAGGGGGTGCAGTGTCAAAACAGTGATGTGTTACTGTTTACAATGGAATCTGAAGATAGTTATTAAGTCATTCTGGGTTTTGTGAAAACACTGAAAATTAAAAAGTTATGTTTGAGGTTAGGATCACTTACTATATTCATATTACCAAAACTACTATACTAGAAGTGGTTTCTTTTGTGTTATAAAGGTTTAATTTTACACAGGTAGTTACTTAATGTGATTTTTTTAAACCCTTAAAAAAAAAACCGGAGATGTATACATTTGTTAACAATGCCAGGAAAGCCTTTTCTTTCTCCTGAGGAAAAGTGAATTTCTTATCAGAATATCTGGCTGGCCCTGTAATTTAAATTAAAATAAATTTTTGGAAAAAATAACATAATTTGATTAAATAACTTAATAAAATACAAATACAAATCCTTAGCTTTTCTCACATAATTTTCCTACCCTAAATATGTTGCCATTTCAAGTATCCCACTAGAATACTGTTGATTTTGAAGTTTCATTGATTTTAGGAAAGGAATTCTGCCTTGGACACCTAAATTGAAAATAAGTCCACCACAGTAATAGGACATAAAGGTTTAAGGAATTAAGATATATAAATCTGATGGGGCATTTTTCACTCACTAAATAATAATTAAGAGCCGGGGACAGAGGCTCACACCTGTCATCCTAGCAATCTGGGAGGCCACGGGTGGATTGCTTGAGCTCACAGGTTTGAGACCAGCCTGAGCAAAAGCAAGACCCTGTCTCTACTAAAAATAGAAAAACTGAGGCAAGAGGATTGCTTGAGTCCAAGAGTTGGAGGTTGCTGTGAGCTATGATGACACAGC
>NW_003852417.1:2742541-2743336 GCF_000181295.1 Otolemur garnettii
AAAAAAAAAAATTTAAGACCAGGAATATTATAAGCTGATTATGAAATAGTTTAAGTAGAATAACTCAAAATGGACTCTGTCATAATTTCAACAATATCAACATTTGAAACAGAGAGATCTAAATTTGAAAAAGAACAAGAGAAAGTAGCTGGTAAGTTAGAGAAAAGTATCCTGGGAGCCATTTTAAATTGTCACTGATACAAAATTGCCTTTGCCTTTAAATTTTTGATAGATTCTCAGCAGGGCAGCGCCTGTGGCTCAGTGGGTAGGACACCAGCCCCATATACCAAGGATGGTGGGTTCGAACCAGGTCCTGGCCAAACTGCAACAAAAAATAGCCGAGCATTGGCGGTGCCTGTGTCTCAGAGGAGTAGGGCACTGGCCCCATATACCACGGGTGGCAGGTTCAAGTCCACCCCCGGCCAAAAAAACCCCCCAAAACCAAAAAAAAAATAGCCGGGCATTGTGGCGGATGCTTGTGGTCCCAGCTACTCGGGAGGCTGAAGCAGGAGAATCGCCTAAGCCCAGGAGTTGGAGGTTGCTGTGAGCTGTGATGCTACAGCACTCTACTAAGGGCGATAAAGTGAGACTTAAAAAAAAAAAATGTTCTCAGCATTGATAAAAACAAAACCAAAAAGCCCAACCTGGAAATTGTCTAAATTTATAATAATAAGGGATTAATTAAATAATGGTAGGCACATTAAGTAGGCCATAATTATGGCCTAAATAAAGGTATGCCTATTAAGTAGACATATTATGAGGTCATAATTATGGAAGAAATTCTTTTTTTTTTTT